>NC_136069.1:977308112-977908112 GCF_964261635.1 Lissotriton helveticus | reverse complement strand
CGGCCCAGCGATCCTCAGCAACATGATTACACCCTATACAGCAACCAGAGTGCTACGATCGCAAAATGAGAATCGAGTCCACATTCCCAGATTCAAAAAAGTCCGCACAGGAGGCCGTCAATTCTCCGTTCAGGCGGCCAAAGGCTGGAACGCACTCCCCCTGGCCCTCAGATTGGAATCCAACTTCCTGGCGTTCCGCAAAAAACTTAAGACCCATTTGTTTCCCAAGTAACACCCCTCAACTACCTCCCGTCTCAATAGGTTCAAGTTACATAGCGCGGGGATACCCTTGGGTCACCAGGCGCTGTAGAAATCGCTAAAATAAAAAAATAAAAAATAAGATCCCAGTTCAAAAGCCACACGAGGACTGCGCGATTAGATCCCAGTTCAAAAGCAGATACCCTTCACCCTCACTAAAGTCACCTATCAAATGTCTAGCAATTCAGTTTTACTTATTTCAAATTTTTTGTATCTTTCCTTCCCCCTGTTTATTCCCTTGTTAATGTTGATACAGTAATGCGATATAGGCTATACATGTGATTAAGTTTAAGACAACAATGATTTATCTTTTGTCCTGAAGATGATGCATTATACTGTTGTGAATAGCATCGAAACGTCGTCGACACTAAAAACACCATATGCAATATGATTTTATAATATTGTAATAATCAATGGTGTGTAATTGGTTATCTAAGTCTGTCATAAGTGATTACAAACATACAGACACATCTTATACCCTGCCTTTGGCCATTCTGTTTTTCGTTGGTTTGTCTTGTGTTCTGTGGGTCACGGCTGTGCCCACTTGTTATTTAATGTTTTGAATCACAATTAATTGAACTTATATGAAAATAAATTCTTGTCCGGCTGGACAAAAGACATACGATACATTTAAGCGCATGATTATTGTGTTCCTCTATTTTTCCTTCCAAAATAGGGACCATTGTCCTTTAAAATACGGGGCTGGTCTGGAAGCACAAACACGAAGAGAGTGTGCTGTACTCCGCGCTGGTACGGGTTTCTCCGTCTGCACCGGGTTGTACTGTCCAATAGAAAAACACACATCCACCTTTCATTCAAATCGTGCCTTAGAAAATGCAGAGCTGTTGCACACGATCTACCATGACTTATTGGATGCAATAAACACAACGGTAATACCATGCTGACTCCCAACCCATTTAATTTAACCAATTTAACGCGGGAGCTTAGTAAAGTTTTAAAGAAAAAAATGTTTTTGGAAATGTACAGCAAGCTTTTCTATTTTAACGAAGTTCTTGCATGACTTCCTGTTTAATTTTTTGATAATTTCGACGTTTACACTTTGCATTGTGTCACCCTAAAACACATCACTGTAAACTGCTCAGAACACAACATGGAGAGTTCAAGCTACCCGTTTTCTTTCTAAGTGTACTTGTGACATGTGGTTTAAATGATCAGAATATACATGGTTACAGTATAAAAATGTGTACACATGTTTGCAAAGTTAATACAAGTTCTTTTATATGTAATGCATTTATTCTTCTAGCCTGGATGACGGGGGAGAGAGTGATGGTAGAAAAAGGGAGGGGGGGGGCGGCATTTTTCAATTCTCGCCTAGGGCGGCACAACACCTAGAAATGGCCCTGGTCGACACTAAAAACACCATATGCAATATGATTTTATAATATTGTAATAATCAATGGTGTGTAATTGGTTATCTAAGTCTGTCATAAGTGATTACAAACATACAGACACATCTTATACCCTGCCTTTGGCCATTCTGTTTTTCGTTGGTTTGTCTTGTGTTCTGTGGGTCACGGCTGTGCCCACTTGTTATTTAATGTTTTGAATCACAATTAATTGAACCTATATGAAAATAAATTCTTGTCCGGCTGGACAAAAGACATACGATACATTTAAGCGCATGATTATTGTGTTCCTTTATTTTTCCTTCCAAAATAGGGACCATTGTTCTTTAAAATACGGGGCTGGTCTGGAAGCACAAACACGAAGAGAGTGTGCGGTACTCCGCGCTGGTACGGGTTTCTCCGTCTGCACCGGGTTTTACTGTCCAATAGAAAAACACACATCCACCTTTCATTCAAATCGTGCCTTAGAAAATGCAGAGCTGTTGCACATGATCTACCATGACTTATTGGATGCAATAAACAAAACGGTAATACCATGCTGACTCCCAACCCATTTAATTCAACCAATTTAACGCGGGAGCTTAGTAAAGTTTTAAAGAAAAAAATGTTTTTGGAAATGTACAGCAAGCTTTTCTATTTTAACGAAGTTCTTGCATGACTTCCTGTTTAATATTTTGATAATTTCGACGTTTACACTTTGCATGGTGTCACCCTAAAACACATCACTGTAAACTGCTCAGAACACAACATGGAGAGTTCAAGCTACCCGTTTTCTTTCTAAGTGTACTTGTGACATGTGGTTTAAATTATCAGAATATACATGGTTACAGTATAAAAATGTGTACACATGTTTGCAAAGTTAATACAAGTTCTTTTATATCTAATGCATTTATTCTTCTAGCCTGGATGACGGGGGAGAGAGTGATGGTAGAAAAAGGGAGGGGGGGGCATTTTTCAATTCTCGCCTAGGGCGGCACAATACCTAGAAACGGCCCTGACAGTTGCTGTTTCCCTCATTTGAATAAATGGAACACGCGGCGGTCGCTTCAGCAAACAGCAACCAGGAATGCGAGGTACAGAGGGAAATGAGGTAGCGATGCAATGAGGTAGAGCGTGGTCTGGTATAGAGAAGGCATAAGTAGAGGGCTAAAAGCCACGTTGAGAGAAATGAAACATAGAGAGTTGGGGAGACAGATAGACAGGTGCAGCACAGAAAGAAGTATGTTTGAGATAGCGATCAAGTAGATGAAAGAAAGAAAGGTGAGATGAAACATAAGGGTGAGGTGCAGAGAGTGGCTTTAGGTAGACGGTGAGTTGAGGTAGAGGAAAGGTTGTGGGGTAGAGATCTGCTGAGAGAGAGAGGTGTAGTCGTGAAAGTGGGGTAAAGAGTGGTGGAGGAGAGGGGTATATTGAGAGAACAAAGTGGGTGACTGTTGGACTTGGCCCTTTTGGCAGGTTCAACCCTAAACTTTTTGCTTTTAATTGTGACCTGATACTAGTTGTTTTAGGCTTAAGCACAATTTAACCCTGTGTCCCAGTGTAAAGTGCGTGAGCAGTCTGAGTGTGTGTGGTGAGATTGTCCTGCCCTCCCATAGGAATGCATGGGGAATGTATGTGTCCATGGTAGTTCCTGATGTGTGAGGAGTGCAGGGGCGAGTTTGGTATGTGCGAACTCGTGAGATTAAATGCTGTGTGATGGTGTGCGCAGATTTAATGGGTCTAGTGAGGAAGTGGCACTTCTAGAAGTTGGCATGTCTGTGTAGTAAATATGAATTGACTGTCTGGCTTGTGATTGGCTGGAGCTGGCTGGTGTGCCTGGCTCCATGAGTCAGGGTGGGTCTGCCCCGGTGGTGAATGGAGAGATCTGCATGTTGATGGCAGGGAGGAGTGCACCTGGGACCTGAATAGGGCTTGGCCTTCCCTGCACAATGCTGGCTCCACCCCCTGTGGTGCGACTGATGTCCCTAGCCCGTCCTGTGAATGAGGAGAGGGGCTGAGCACAACAAAGTCCTCCAAGGAAATGCCTGTATAAAAAGGGGCTGTGACCCCATGCAAGTTGTTCTCTCTTTGGATCCTATCTTGAGGGGGGCCTGCTGCTGCTGGGCACCAGGAGGAACCGCCACTGGGGACCGCCTCCCCGCTGGAGGGCCCTGTGAGCTGGCCCCTGGGCCCAGCCTTTGCCCCCCTGCTTCCTAACAGACTTCTGGACTTTTGCCTGCCAGCGCCTGGGAAGCGCTGGCCTTCCCTTGCTCATAGTGCTTTTGTGCCACCGGAGCGGCGATCCCTATCCTGAGGTATTCTCTGGCGTGGTGATCCCCCTGAGTGTGTGATTTTCGGCGTGGGTGCCCACCCCGCTTATTGTGGTATTTCTTTTTATTAGTGTAGCCCTAGCGGGTGCCCACCCCGCCAGGAACCGTGTTTATGAATCGGGAGCCTACCCTGTACTGCAGCCGACGCGAGTGAAGAGTGCTTCAACAGGAAGCAGGAAGTGGCGGGAGCCTACCCCGCGCTCCTGCGTATGGCCCGAGAAACGTGTGGGGAGGACTGCTGAGAAGTCACGGGGCTCCTGTCTTAATGGGAGAGCCCGGCAGCCAAAAACCAAGGACCGGTGAGAGGAGCACCGGCCATCGCAGGGAGGAGCCCCGCGGGCAGCCCAGGACACCCGGAGCCTTGCAGGCTCCCTGCCGAACTCCCACTGTCCTGCCCGAGCCGCAGAGGAAGCGGGGACGAGGCCGCTGACAGTCCTGGTAAGTGGAGTGGCTTGTGTAGTTTAAGCGGAGGGGGCCCGAGGCACATTGCCGGTGCCTGCCCCCGCCGCGGCTGAAGAGGAGGCTGGGAGGCGAATGGAGTCCTACGGAGCCCCGGTGAGCCCATTAGTTGTTAAAGACCCCATGGGGGCTTGGGGGGCGCAATTGTTCGAGAGCCCCGGGTGGCCCCAACGTTGGGGGCCACATTTTGGTCATTCAGAGCCCATGAGGCTCCAACGTGGTAATTGGGGCATATTGCATTCAGAGCCCACGAGGCTCCAACGTGTAGGGGCATGGTGGTGTTCAGAGCCCTCGAGGCTCCAAAGTAGTGCGCATTTTGGGACTTAGAGCCTGCGAGGCTCCCACGTTGTTTTGGGGGCACTGTTGTTTCTTTAGGAGCCCCAGAGGAGTGCCAGGAGGCATGCTGGTGCCAGGTTCAGTTTCCCCAGCTGCCCAGCACTTAGTGGGCAGCTGCAACGTTTAGGTGGTGCTCTGCGCATTGCTTCATTTGCAGCTGGTGGCCCTGACGCTGCTGGACAATGGGCGTTTGAGCCCCTGAGAGGCCAAGTTGGCCTGGAGACAGTTTCATGTGTTGTGCCCTTGCTTGGGATAAATGGTTATGCCTTGTGTGATTTTTGCGCAATGAGATTGCCTACTGTGCTTGAGAAAATACGTGCCTAATGTGATTTATGCATAATATGTAATGCCTTTATGCCTGTGATACCTCTAATTGTGTTCATGATTAGGAGGTTGTTTTGCCTAGTATAGTTTATGCTAGTGAGTTCATGGTAGCCTGCGTGATATATGCCGAAGGTGGTTAGGATTGCGTAGTGTGTACCTACCTTTTGCCAGTGGTTACTGGTTGTGTTCTACAAGTGTTATTTTATGCTAGAGTTATTCTAAGTGCTATTTCTACTAAGTGCTGATTCTGACAGTGGCCCACGTGGCCCTGTCCTGTGTAAATAATCCCCTGTAAATACTGCCCAGTGTCAGTTGGCACAGTGTAATTATGTGATTATGATCTAATGTGTTTATGGTAATACAAAGTTTATTTTTATATTTAACCTTGTGTGAAGTTCCTTTTTGTGGTGTGCCTAGTGTGTTGCTGCTATGTGTGTGTGTGTGTGTTGCGCAAACGCTTTACACATTGCCTCCGGGATAAGCCTTACTGCTCGTGTCACGCTACCAAGGGGGTGAGCAGGGGTTATCTTGGCGTGTAACTCCCTTGCCCTGACTGGAGTGGTGGTTTCTGCCTGGCTCTGGAGCAAGCCTTAGCCAACCAGAAATCCCATTTCTAACAGTGACATAGGTGAACGAGAAGCAGTTGACATAGAGGTGTAAGAACAGATGGCGACAGAGGAACTGCCCGAGAGCACGAGGTTAAGGTTGAGCGTACAGCTCATGTACAGAAGTAAAAATAACAAGCGCGGTTTATTTATGCATGCATCTTGAAACTAAATAGGAGCCGCTAATGTGAAATCGAGCCACACTGCTGCCGGGAAGCCTACCTGCCAGACGCTCTTCTGCCTTCCTGCCCCTAGGTCCCTGACGCTGTAGGTCTCGCCGCTGCCGCGTTCTCCACTCCTCGCGGCTGGTGGCGGCTGGAGACTACAGCTCCCAGAGGGCAGTGCGACCACTTCCGGCCACTTCCTGCCGCTGCGCGCCTGGAGGCGCTACTTTAGCAGGACGCTCCCTCGGTGGAGCGGGGAAATCGAGCCACACTGCTGCCGGGAAGCCTACCTGCCAGACACTCTTCTGCCTTCCTGCCCCTGGGTCCCTGACACTGTAGGTCTCGCCGCTGCCGCATTCTCCACTCCTCGCGGCTGGTGGCGGCTGGAGACTACAGCTCCCAGAGGGCAGTGCGACCACTTCCGGCCACTTCCTGCCGCTGCGCGCCTGGAGGCGCTACTTTAGCAGGACGCTCCCTCGGTGGAGCGGGGAAATCGAGCCACACTGCTGCCGGGAAGCCTACCTGCCAGACGCTCTTCTGCCTTCCTGCTCCTGGGTCCCTGACGCTGTAGGTCTCGCCGCTGCCGCGTTCTCCACTCCTCGCGGCTGGTGGCGGCTGGAGACTACAGCTCCCAGAGGGCAGTGCGACCACTTCCTGCCGCTGCGCGCCTGGAGGCGCTACTTTAGCAGGACGCTCCCTCGGTGGAGCGGGGAAATCGAGCCACAATGCTGCCGGGAAGCCTACCTGCCAGACGCTCTTCTGCCTTGCTGCCCCTGGGTCCCTGACGCTGTATGTCTCGCCGCTGCCGCATTCTCCACTCCTCGCGGCTGGTGGCGGCTGGAGACTACAGCTCCCAGAGGGCAGTGCAACCACTTCCGGCCACTTCCTGCCGCTGCGCGCCTGGAGGCGCTACTTTAGCAGGACGCTCCCTCGGTGGAGCGGGGAAATCGAGCCACACTGCTGCCGGGAAGCCTACCTGCCAGACGCTCTTCTGCCTTCCTGCCCCTGGGTCCCTGACACTGTAGGTCTCGCCGCTGCCGCGTTCTCCACTCCTCGCGGCTGGTGGCGGCTGGAGACTACAGCTCCCAGAGTGCAGTGCGACCACTTCCGGCCACTTCCTGCCGCTGCGTGCCTGGAGGCGCTACTTTAGCAGGACGCTCCCTCGGTGGAGCGGGGAAATCGAGCCACACTGCTGCCGGGAAGCCTACCTGCCAGACGCTCTTCTGCCTTCCTGCTCCTGGGTCCCTGACGCTGTAGGTCTCGCCGCTGCCGCGTTCTCCACTCCTCGCGGCTGGTGGCGGCTGGAGACTACAGCTCCCAGAGGGCAGTGCGACCACTTCCGGCCACTTCCTGCCGCTGCGCGCCTGGAGGCGCTACTTTAGCAGGACGCTCCCTCGGTGGAGCGGGGAAATCGAGCCACAATGCTGCCGGGAAGCCTACCTGCCAGACGCTCTTCTGCCTTGCTGCCCCTGGGTCCCTGACGCTGTATGTCTCGCCGCTGCCGCATTCTCCACTCCTCGCGGCTGGTGGCGGCTGGAGACTACAGCTCCCAGAGGGCAGTGCAACCACTTCCGGCCACTTCCTGCCGCTGCGCGCCTGGAGGCGCTACTTTAGCAGGACGCTCCCTCGGTGGAGCGGGGAAATCGAGCCACACTGCTGCCGGGAAGCTTACCTGCCAGACGCTCTTCTGCCTTCCTGCCCCTGGGTCCCTGACGCTGTAGGTCTCGCCCCTGCCGCGTTCTCCACTCCTCGCGGCTGGTGGCGGCTGGAGACTACAGCTCCCAGAGGGCAGTGCGACCACTTCCGGCCACTTCCTGCCGCTGCGCGCCTGGAGGCGCTACTTTAGCAGGACGCTCCCTCGGTGGAGCGGGGAAATCGAGCCACACTGCTGCCGGGAAGCCTACCTGCCAGACGCTCTTCTGCCTTCCTGCCCCTGGGTCCCTGACGCTGTAGGTCTCGCCGCTGCCGCGTTCTCCACTCCTCGCGGCTTGTGGCGGCTGGAGACTACAGCTCCCAGAGGGCAGTGCGACCACTTCCGGCCATTTCCTGCCGCTGCGCGCCTGGAGGCGCTACTTTAGCAGGACACTCCCTCCGCGTCGCGGGACGCGCGCGGGCAGCAGCGCCGGGCTAAGCCCGGGCAAAGGGCGGGCCCTCTGAGGCCCTCAGAGGTCATCAGTGGTCGGGCGGGCCACCCCACTAACATCTCCTTCGTAAGGTTTGCCTCTTATCAGGTAAATAGAATGGGCGATTGCACGGACATAAGTAACTCTGCTGATGCCCCCATCCAGGAAATAGATACCTCATTTTCAATATTAACTTCTTTTGAGACACTAATTGATACCGCGTTCAATGAAATTGTCGAAACTGAAAGAAGGTTTTCTATGGGCCCTATGAACACTAATCAACCACACGCCACGAGTTGCCTAAAAGTCAACACTCACATTAATCGGGAGGTTAGAGTGGTTAAACCATCACATTCTGTTGTCACTGTGCCCACTGTTCTGGACGATGAAAATACCGTTATATACATAGCCCCAGAAATAGCCCCTGACTCTGCATTAGAACCTACATCTGCGGAGGCTACCATCAAGGTATCTGATAATGCTGCTGCTAAGAGAAAGAGGGCTCCTGTGAAATTATCCCACAATAAAAGGAAGCAGCCATTAAGGAGTGTAAACCAACCAACGCCACAAAGCATGTGGACTAGGGAGAAGAAACAGAAATTAAATCAACGAATTGTATCTGCCCAGGATCAATCTCATCTGGGTGATGTTGTAGTCATAAATAACGAAGACCCAAACTTTATGTCTTGTTCCACCCAGACTGAGTTCCCCAATGTAAACAATACAAATGGTCATTACTCTAAATCAGAGGGGAATCTTATTGAGACCATCGCAGATACTATTTTTAAACAGCTCGAAGGTCAAATGAACAAACAGTTTAATAATATTTTTAAAAGACTTGACAGACTGGAAAACCTAATTAAAAATGATGATGCCAAAAGAAAAGGTACAGTGAGTTTGGATAAAATAACAGTAGATCGTTTGTTAAAGGACCTGGAATCAACCACTCGTGTTCTTACTAGGGGGGACCAGGTCATTAATAGGGATAAGGAACCACAGGTTGCTACTCATTCATCACCAACTATCACACCTGCGGTTATCCAATGTAACAGCACAAGAGGTGACAACCAGTCTGTTCCCTCAACTAAATCCTCTTTGCTTCCAAGTATCGCTACCAGTGTTTCTGACAAATCCTCCGTTTCTCCTATTGTTGTAACTGGTCCATCCATAGCAATTAACAATAGTATTTCACCGGCAGGCATTATCACAATGCAGAAAGCCGCCCCAGATCCCAGCCAGCGCTATAATAAGATCACACATGAAGACACTAGGCCTATTCAACACCAAGGGCCTGCCTTACACCTTCCACCTGAGGCTTGTCCTTATGTTTTAGTTCTGGCTGGTATCCCATCCCTTAGGGAAGGTCAAGGAGAATCGTAGGTTCAACTGCACAATAAGTGTATAGACTGGCTAGCAAAGCATAAGGGGGTGGGCTATGACATTTCTAAAGAGATTCTGTCCACAAGACGAGTAACCTGGGTCGGTCCTCTATTTAAAAACATTAATGGGGACTGCATTGTAATTAACTTTAGAAACCCGGGAACTGCAAAATTTCTGTTGAACAGAACCTCTGTTCGACATGGCCCATCTACTGTGGTGAAACCCTTACCGCTAAATTATTTCTACCGTCCCCCACACAAAATGATGCAGCCCCCACCGGTTTTCCCCTTACACAATAGGTTTGCAATATTTCAGGATTTGGAATCTTTGGATTGACTGCCTCCCACTACCACTGAACCGATTCCTGTGTGTTCTGTTATTGATCGGTCAGTGGAAACATTTCCTGAGGCGCCTTTGTCGACATCTAACACCTTTTTATCTGGTATATCATGTGAACAACAAGGGCTCATTACATTAACATCCGTCCCAGATTCCGACCAGGGCCCTTGTTCTAGGCCAGATAATAATTTAAAAATTCTTAGTTGGAATATTGCCGGGCTGAAGGCAAAGATGGAAATTACCTCCTGGAAAGATTGGGTTAACTGTCATGATATATTAATGTTCCAAGAAACCTGGTGCACAGTTGATTTGTTATTTGAGGGGTATACCTGCCATAATAAGATTGTTCCAGTTCCTCCGTTTGGTCGTCCTAGCGGTGGATTATCAATCTGGATAAAGATTACTGCGGAAGTCAAAGTTGAGACCCTGCTAACAAATTGCACTAGTTTTATGGCATTATCGTATACTCAGAGGACAAGACTATGCTTAATCAACTTCTATAATAATGACTTTTTGTCCCTACCTAACCCCAATTTTATTCTTTTGTTTGATTTTATTGATGAAATTATGGATGGTCAGAAATTTGGGAAATTTGATGGTATCTGCCTAGGAGGGGATTTTAACGCCCATATACATTCAAGAAACCCCCCATGTAAAAGAGGAACAGAACTATCAAATTTTCTAATAACTAGAGACCTTGTAAATTGTATGGAATATGTAGGTATGGAGGATAGCACCGACCCATTTTCCACTTTTATTGGTCATGGGGGTGGTACTACAATTGATTATGTCTTTGTTTCACCTCCTGTCGCTAATGCTCTAATAAGGGCTGAAGTTGTATGCAAAATTTACAGCGACCATTACCCAATTGTTATTCACCTATCACTTTTGAGGGGTAAGTGTATACGAAAAGAAATAGGTGCTAAAAACTTGAAGGTTTCAACTGATAAATTGAGGGTAATTTGGAAGGGCGTGGATAATCGGGGAATCCTAGCTGAAATTATTAAAAAATATCCAGTTTTGATCGAAAATTGTCTCACTACTGATGACCCTGGGGTTAACATAATTACGTCATTTTCTGAACTCTGTACCGTAATAAAAGGTGAGATCTCCAGACCAGCTTCTAGCAAAGCTGTGGAAACACCTAGATGGTTCGATGCCCTCTGTTCAAAAGCAAACAGGAATTTGAGAGCTGCCCTTAAAGCTGAACCAAGGGACCTACCACAAATAAGATTGCTCAGAACAGAGTACAAACGTACCCTACGAACTAGATCAAATGAACTGCTTAAATCTCACTGGGGCTCCCTGGCACGCTCAGCCGAATTGAAAGATACCACAGGGTTTTGGAAAGAGGTAAAGGAGATAAGATCTATAGGCTCTAATCTAACGGAGATTAACTGTAACATCACTGGCCCTGTCTGGATGGAACATTTTGCAAAAATGTATGCAACACCAGATACTCCTCCTTTAACTCTATTACCTTTAAACCCACTTAATATTTCTGTATCTGAGGTTGAGGATGCAATATTAGAAAGCGCTGGAAATAAAGCGCCCGGCCCTGACGGCCTCTCAATTGACCAGTTGAAGTGTGAGCCCGTTTTTTGGGCTCCACTGTTATGTAATGTTTTTAATAATTTAACAAATGGGCAAATTCCAGAAACTTGGTCCTGCAGCACAATCGTTCCAATTTTCAAAAAGGGTGACAGACTGGACCCGGGGTGTTACCGCCCCATTTCATTAATTGATAATACTTTGAAAGTTCTGGGGCGGATCATATTTAAAAGGATTAGAACTTGGGCTGACGAGAGTAAGATCTTACATCCCAGTCAGCTTGGTTTCCGTAGTGGCGTTGGAACGGTGGAACAATGCTTAAACCTGAACCTGATTATGGCGAAATATAATATTGCCAAGAAATCCCCTCTATATTTTGGATTTATGGATTTGAGCTCCGCTTTTGATTTTGTTAACCGTTCCCGCCTTTGGTCCACCCTTCTTGAGTATGGTTTAGATGATTATTTGGTCCACTTTTTAGCCTTTTTACACCGTGATTTAAAAGCACGTGTGCGTATAAATCAATCTGGCGAAGTTTCTGATGACATCAGTATCGGTAGGGGGGTCAGACAAGGGTGTGTGCTGGCCCCCCTCCTGTTTATTTTGTATATTAATAATTTAAGCGGCGCCCTGAGTATTTTAACAAAAGATGTACCTCATGTAAATGGAGTCCCAATACCTACCCTTCTTTACGCTGACGATGCGGTCCTGATGGGCCGCACCCCGAAGGCACTCCGCATTTTAATTTCCGGGTTTGTTCTTTTTATGGCCGACTTAGGCTTGACAACTAATTTTAAAAAATCATTAATCATGAGCTGCGGTCCTAAAAATTATAAAATCGCCGAGATCAAATCAGGGTCAAATGTTTTGAAAAGTACCAGTACCTTTCCATATCTGGGGTTGCTGTTCTCAAACACTGGTACATGGCATGCACATGTATCTTATGCTAGGAATAAGTTGGGCAAGGCTATAAATTGTGTCACTTCTTTGAGACAACCCAACTATGCTGACGTAATCACACCACCGGTTAAGATCTATCAAACCCAATGTATACCAACTGGCACCTATGGCGCCGAGGTCTGGGGCTACACAAAATGCTCCCACATTCAAATGGAAGAAAACCGGTTTTGCCGGAAGGTGCTTGGCGGGGTTATTTGTTCCCCTAACTATGTATGCCATAATGAGTTAAATATTTCATACATAGAAGATTTTGTAAGATCGAGACCAGTACTTTTCTGGCTAAAGCTATGGAATAACCCGGCTGCCATTTTGACCCGTGAAATAATTTTAGATTGTTTAAAATGCGATAGGGCAAACTGCATACCGTGGTTAAAAGCGGTAAAAGACTGCCTTGAAAGTGTAGGGCAGGGTTCTCTGTTTTCCACACCAAGTTTAATAAACCGCTCCCATAAGACTATTATTCTTAGGGCACTATATGATTTGTATAGAGGATAACGTGAAGGGAAGAACTCGACTAAATGCACTGTTATTAAATATATGGGCTATTCGGAACCACACATTAAACACCCTGGCCCACCATATAGGTATTTACGTTTGCAACTTAGTAGGTGGAACAGGGGTCTACTGTTTCGTTTCCGAGACGGAAGTATAGTAAATTTACTGAACTTCCCGTTGGGTTACAATAAACATTTAGAGAGTTTGAATTGCCACTGTAACCCCAGCCTGAAACAGAGTCTTATGCATTTCCTGTTCTTTTGCGGTTTCTATAAAAGCTTTCCGCTCATTATTTAATGCCTTACTGTAGGAAACATGAACTGACCAATTTTAAACTGGCATTAAGGTCGTTTTTATTATTGGGATCGGATGAAGTTATATTCAGGGTGAGCTGCTTCCTTAAAGCAGCTGTCAGATTACGAGCCACTTTATTTACCGATGTATAATTATCGCACATTGCACTTTTTCCTATGTATTTTAATAAAATTTTAAAAGCTGTATATTCTTTTATAAAGATTGTTTTATGTGGACACAATGATAATGCTGCTACCACCCATCCATTTCTTAAACCATGTTGATTAGAATGTATCTTTTTAATCGTGTATTTTTAAATTGTGTATATAGATGTTTTTATAAAAGGGACAATTCGCGTGTAAATATGAAATTGAAATTTGATTATGTGTGATCGCTCTTAGACTTGTTTTCCAGATGTCATTACGTACTGCAAAGTTTTTATTGTATTTTGTTTGTACTTTTATGGATGTTTTTTATTCCGAATAAAGATCTTTTGACTTGACTTGGCAACTTCATTATGCAGTCCATTGTGACGGGGAAGTTTTTTCCTGCGCGTTCGCTCATTGTGTGGAATGGATATTTCAAAAGGTGTCAGGCCCGTGAGGCTACCGACTCGGTGTCTTTTTCATTTGATTGTAGTGGCGCCACAAGCCACGGTCTTAAAACAGCCCCACGCTTCAATTTAAGCAGCCCAGTGTGAAAATTATGCATGGCCATATGGCACGGAGCGTAGTATTCAACAAGGGAAGAAAGGCACCACACCAATTTCTATGTGGTGTTCAATCATAGGGGTATCCAGCGACTTTCTTCGGTATATTCAAAATATTAAGTACCACTTTCATTACAATGTTTATACGCCTTACTTTGGCCAATTTCAACATTGTACACACTTGACCTACACACATCGCTTGGATCGTGGATAATTAGGAATTCGAAGCATGGGCACTCCTGCTGCCGGGAGTGTGTGGGGAAGAAAAGTCGCCAGTCTCCTTCATATGCAACTTAAAGGCATTTGTTTTCCCGCCACCCGTGCCCTTGTCTTGCTTTGATGCCATGGCCTCTGTAATGCTCACTCCTGTTGTGTAACATCTGCCAAAACATGCAGAGGGGCAGAAGCAAAAGAGCAGCTCTGCCGCCTGTCAGCCCTCACGCAGCGAGCCTCTCTACCTTTTGCGTATTTTTGTGACATATTTTTCAACGGCGATCTTGGAATTACCAATTTCACGCAAACATTATTTAATTAAGTTATAGTTTGAAAGATTTCACTTGTATTACACGTTTTCTTTTCATTAGAATGAATATTGCCATTATTCTTAGGCTTGCTGCTGTTAATCATAATGATTTCGATGTTATTTATGTTATGTTTTTTATTTCTAAAGGATGTGCATTTCATGAGGCTGAAATAGAAGGGTAGATGATATGTTGTCATTTTACTCTATAACGTACTGAAAGAACAGACACGTGTTCAGTCGTTTGATAGATTTCATGTTGTTACTCTCTTGTCAGAGTGTGGGACATGATCTGCTTCTTGGCAGGCTTTACTCTAAATCATCTTCTGCCTTTTCATCTCTTTGTGCCCATGTTTTGGATAAGTATTACTTTCTGTTGTTTTCTGTTCGAGCGCTCACAGTTTTAGGAATGAAATACAACGCTTCTCCTTACTACGAATGCCTTTACCAAGCAGTTAGTAAAACCCGCCCACAGACAGGAGGCAGTTACATGCGCCAGAGAAGTAGTATCTGCAGGCACACGCATGCGCTGGGGCTCAAACGATTTAGAGTCACTACTACTTGCAGCTAGTTTAGGCTCAGCCGCCCAGGGCAAGCAATCCGAGGTCATCACACTTTCTCTAATACACTAATTTCCCTGTCTCTTTGCTCGCCACAATTACGAGACAAGGGTCTAGGTCGCAAATGAACACCGCTATTTCGCGGTTGAAAACGAAGCGGCCCGATTGCCAGAGTAAACAAGCGCATTCCTCGCGCTTAAAGGAGGCAGCAGGGGGAGGGGCGAGAGGAGGGGGCAAGTGAAAGTGTTTCACCTGCGGGAGCGCGCAGCGCCAGGAGTGATAATTGCTCCCATATGGCGTGTGCGCTCCCGCAAGTGAATAGCCACACGTGCACGCTTTGCCATTGAAGGCAATGGCACGCATGCACGTTTTTAGCTGAAAAGCCAAAGCGTTCCCAAAAGGTATTTTTGCCTTTGCAGGGCATGCGTGCTGCGAAGGCAAGACCTAAAAAGGGGGTGGCCCAGCCCAGCCTTCTCTGGGCGAAGACTGGCCCGGTCTTGGCCCAGGCAAGTGCCTGTGCGTGTCCCGTGCTGTGGGGGCCGAAGCCTAGGATATCAAGCTCCTCTGATGGCGTTTGGATAATGGCTGCAGCTGCACCAAGGCTCCCTAGGGCCTGGAGTCTGCCTGCCTGCTCTCGGATTCACAAAAGAACCCCCACATATAAAAGCCAGGGTATGGATTCAGCATGATCAAGTTTCATAACACCCTTTATGATGTATTGGTTATCTTTTCACTTCCATATTGATAGCCACAGCAAAAGTGGGGCTGTTTTAATACTATCACTAATGTATGGCAGACCTGGTTCTTTGTGTGCAATAACATTGGGGCGGAAACCCGGAATCAAAAATAGCCTTTTGGCAAACTTGTCATCTATGATTTGTAGGGGTTGAAGGTATGCAGTGCCCTATATTGCTGCCCCACAAGTCACTATATATATATATATATATATATATATATATATATATATATATATATATTCACTGAAAAAACCATAGGTTTCACACCAGTTATAGTTAGGAATTAGCATTTAAAAAACCTATTAAATTCACTGAAAAAACCATAGGTTTTACACCAGTTATAGTTAGCTGGAAGTTTTACTTGCATAAAACCATTGAAATTCCCACGTTATAGTTAGTTGGACTCACTATAATATCAGTATGAATGTCTATATGGTTTGGTGGGGGTATTACTTAGCACATAGATGCATGAGTGACTGACTCTCTGTTTGTATGTGTTTTGAAGACAGCATATGTGCAGGACTGTATGGGTGGATGAGTGTGTACATGTGTGTGTTAGTGAGTGAATGACTGTTTCACTAGTGTCTTTATCTGTAAATACATATGTTTTAATCTAGTATATGTGAATATTGATGTATATAAGTGAGTATATGGGAGAGTGAGGGATTGTAAGAGTTACTGTTTAGATTAGTATATGTTTTTTAAGAGAATAAATATGTGTAAATTTCCTTAGAAGTAAGGTGGTAGTGTGTGTATAGCTCTATATGCAAATAAATGGATGTTCATTAGTTTATTTGCATGTGTAAGTATATGTGTGAGTAACTTTTGGATGACTGTCGGTGTGTAACAGGATGTATAGGTGTATTACTACATATGATGAGTGAGTATATGTATGAGTGAGCATATAGAACTGTTGGTGAATGAGTGGATGTGTATATAGATGGTGGAATTACTAAATTGGTTGTTGTAAGTGGTATGGGTATCTACATTTTTTTCAAAATTTTAGTTTCTATTTTTGAATATGTATTTCAAGGCTAACATTACAGTGAAAGGAGGTCTATCACTCTGTCACAAGGATGGTGTCATCAGTGATGTCATGAGTGATGTCACTGACCATGTCATGAGTGATGTAATATGTGACGTCATCAGCAGTGCATTGCACGCGCAAGTTATAGTGAGTCCAACTAACTATAACGTGGGAATTTCAATGGTTTTATGCGAGTAAAACTTCCAGCTAACTATAACTGGTGTAAAACCAATGGTTTTTTCAGTGAATTTCATAGGTTTTTTTAATGCTAAATCCTAACTATAACTGGTGTGAAACCTATGGTTTTTTCAGTGAATTTCATAGGTTTTTTAAATGCTAATTCCTAACTATAACTGGTGTGAAACCTATGGTTTTTCAGTGAATTATAGTTATAAAAAATAATAAATTTTAAAGCGAATTTTATATTGTATAATTATGTTATTTTTTTATTTTTCACCCCGGGGCGCTCCCGGGGCGCGTACCGGTGAACGCACGGGTAAGTGCAATGTTACGGCGCGCCCCGGGGCGCGTACAGGTGAGCGTCCCGATAGCGCTATTGCCGCGAACGAAAACAACATTGTGACGTATCGCGTAGCCGCCACGCCTTGCGTCATAAGACACATATCGCGTAGCCGCAAGATGCGTCTTATGACGCACCGCGTGAGCGCACCCGGAAGCGCATACGATCGCGCAACGTAAGCGCCCCGATGCGCATACGATACACGCCCCGGGACGCGCCCCAGGGCGCGTAGCGTAAGCGCGTCAAGCCATGTGACTTTAAAATAACACTTTTCATTGGTTCAGAACTTCTTTTTTTTCCAAATTGTGAAAAACCCACCCATTTCTCTCACTATTGCTTTGTACTTGGAGAGAGCAAGAGCTGTTCTGTGTACTGTCTTCATCTCCTACTTTCCTGATCTACAGCAATGGCTACAAGGGAGTCATCCAGCAGTGATTCCGACGGATTTTTGAATGAGGACCCTCCTCACCAGAAGAAAAAGAACCATTTCATCTGGAAATTCTATGACATCCCTGAAGGACAAAAAAAAGTCAATGCTGCAAAAGTAACCTGCAAAATATGTGGCAGTACTTTATCCAGAGGCAATCCTCTAAAAAAATATAGCTTCGGAAATGCCAATTTAATCAGGCATGTCAAAAGAAGACACCCAAACAACTTTGCCAGGGAGAGTGTCAGGGAGCTGGCACGGAATTTACCCACAGATGGCGGCAGCACCTCCACTGGTGGAGCAACACCTTCGGGAACAATGGTCCCTAACATACAGCCGGTGTTTGCAGGCATCAAATTTCTGTGCACGCAGTGTGACGAACTGCTCTGCTATGGGGAGCAGAGTGTTGAACTCATTGCCATAAAGAAACAGGAACACCGCTGCTCTGCCAGTCCCTAAATTTTCAAATTTTTTTGCTCCTGTTGAGCAGTTTTGGAATCCCTGTTTTTGTTTTTCCCCTCAAAAAATTCCCCAAAAAATATAAAATCGTTTTAAAAAGTTTAAAAAATATAAAACAACAAAAACAAAAAAAAAGTTATTTTCAGAACTACCTCCAATTTATAAAAATGCTATTTTTTTTTGAAAAGTCTGTCATTTTTTATCTCCATATGGTACGCTCCCCGGTGCGCGTACCCGCGGGACCCTTTTATGGCCCCCACATCAAACCTAGGGGGTCACGGGAGGTGTACCCTGCCCCCTTTTGCTCATTTCCCCCTTTGATTTTTGCCACCTCTTGTGTCTCAATCCTACCGAGACACAAGATGGCGGCCGCTGCGGACTGTTTCGAATGTTTACAGACACCCGAGAACCAATCAGCTTGCCGTGCGCAAGTCGCGTGGCGGGCCCGGAGCGCTCCCCGGTACGCGTACCGGGGCGCGGCTCTAGATATATAAATTTTTTGGAACCTAAATTACTCAAAATCCTCTGGAGCACATATCTTGAGACATAGCAAAGGCACATCGGGCTACCAGTCCCTACAATTTTGCTAAGTTTGGTGGAAATCAATTCAGCGGTTCGACAGACCGCCCTATGGAAATTAACATGGGGAAAACACGTTTTGGGACCCCCCTTTTATCTCGGCCCCCGCTTGACGAATGCCCCCCAAACTTTCAGGGAAGGAGCGGAGCGCCGCGAGGCAAAGTTGCTGAAAAATTCAGGCTGAATCCTCAACCGGCGCCAAAGTTATTCCAAATAGAATGTTGCGATTTCCCTATGGAAATCGATCCTAACTATAACTACCTACTGGCGACCGCCAGTAGGTAATATATATATGTATATATGGATTTTGTTGAATAGATTTTAATCATTTACTGGATAGGCTTATTACCTAGAATTTTCGTACATTTAAAAAGTTTGCCTATACTTTTCGACACATTATTAACTCTGTTTATTACCATCTCTTTCACTCTTTTCTTGCCACCACCCGCCACTAAAATAAAAGACTTTGGGGCCGATTTACAGAACTAATCTGAGACAAAATCCGAAACATACTACTTTTGGTATTCCCAGAAGGCATTTAGTAGTAGTAAATTTACTAAGGATTACTAACTTTACCACTACTAAATGCTTTTTGTGAATACCGAGTCGTAAAGTTAGGATTTTGTCTCAGTTTAGTAGTAGTAAAGTTAGGAATCCTAACTTTACTACTACTTAATGCTTTCTGTGAATACCAAAAGTAGTAAGTTTAGGATTTTGTCTCAGATTACTTTTGTGAATCTGGCCCTTTGTTTTATTTACATATAAATCCAAGGCTGCCATATAGGCAGAGTAGGTTGCAACAGAGTTTTGCAAAGCCATTGGGGTTCTGGCCATCGAAACCGCATCATCTGCGCATTGCGGGGTTGGGATGGAAATAGATGTGGCGTGAGGGACATCCTTGTATTTATCCTTCAATACCTCAATTAAGCTATTTGTATACAGTGACAATTAGAAGGGACCAAGGATGCAACCCTGCCTTACTCCTATCTCAATTCTAAAAGGTTTAGTGCACAACCCTTGTCTCCCATAGCAGACTACGCTTCTACCTCTACACACATTTGTCTTATAAATCTAAGTATCCCTGCATGACCTCCTATAGCTACCATAGCAGACAACAGTTTACTGTGAGCCACGCAGTCGAATGCCGCAGATAGATCCATGAAGGCCATGTAGAGTTGATCTTCTTTGCTATGGCATATTTTAAAAGTAATAATGTTAAATTAAGACTCTGATCAAGTGTCCCCTGCCCTTTCTGAAACCATATTGTATTTCCACTAAAATATTTTTTTCCTCCACCCATTCTTCTAATCAGTTGAGTAAAAGTCTGCTCATTCATTTAGCTGAGCTGTCAATTAGTGAAATCGGGTGGTAATTTGCTGGATTTGAGCCATCCCTCTTCTTGTGCACCAGAATGATAACAGATCATTTCCAGGAGTTCTGAGAGCCTGTTTTGACCATTGCATTAAAAACAATAGTCAACAGGGGTGCCCATAATGATTTGTTAGCAAGGAATAAATCCACCAGCACTCCATCCGGACTAGCCACTTTCAAGGCAGAAGATCGGGATAGCGCAAGCTTGATTTCTTTAAGTTTGAACTTCAATAGGGAAGAAACTTCTGGCCTATAAAAAGGACCTCTATGTTATCACCCCTCCTCAAGAAGATAACCTGGAAATGAATTATCCAGGTAGCCTGATCAATATGCACACCCAATGATGGACCACCCTTCTCTTGCAGGAAGAGAGAGTTAACCACTTCCCAGAATGATTTACTATGCCTAGAGGATGAACCTCACCGCGATTTATCCCACGCTTCTCCTTTAAGCTGGTTCTTTCTTTTTCCCCTCGCTAATTTATATCCTGTCCTGCATTTACTTATTAGCTCTCTATTTCGTGGTTTGAGCTTAAGAGCTACTTTCAACTTAGCTGCGGCATGAGAGCAACCCTTGTCAAACCACCAAAATATAGGGTAGATCTTTTCCTTTTGATTTAAGCAAGTTAATTGGCTTCTCGTACACTCCAAAATACTTTCATTTGCAACCGATACCTGTTGTTCGTTTTCTTGAGGGTCTAAGCACAAGGAGACCTCCTTTCCAGTATTAGTTATGATCTCCACAATTTGGGTGTTTACATCCACTTTATCCCATTTTAGGGATTAACTATTCTTTCTTTGAAGAATTGGGTTAGGAATGAATTCATCCCTCCTTGATTTATACTCCTCCCATGGGTAACTAAATTTGGGGCATTCCCATGGCTAGCAGGATGAAAATGACTAATTGCCTCTCCATTGTGGTCTATGATCCCGCATAAACGTGGGTCCTGTCTGGGGCATCTGCTTACATTGAAATCACCTACCCATATAATTTGTAATGGTTTAGGGTGGTAATCAAGTAGATCTTCAAAGACCTTCCTAGAGCCTCTACAACTGTGGTTGGGCTTACAAAATTTTTATTGTAGTAGTTTATTAATAACAAGTCACTACTCTGAAGTCCTTTTACAAATGATAAATGAAATAGGGTGAATTATTCTAAAATGTCACTATTTTAAATGAGATCTTATTCGCAACTAGTGTTAAGATGCCACCCTTTGCCCTGCCTCTTATAGATGGAAGAGCTGGAGTTTGGAATGAGTGATAGCCATTTAGATTAATCAGATCTTCCTCTATGTTTCATAAAGGTAAATTATATGTGAATTTATCAGTTCTTTATGCCATTCATTGTTATCCTTTTGAATATTTACCCAGCAATATTCTGCATAAGGAAGATGAGGTTATTTCCTCCTATTCTAACCTTAATTGCATTCAGATGCGTGGTTCTGTCCTTGGTTTCGTTCTTACTTATTGTTTTTTCAGGACTCTGCATTGCGGGTTCTACAACAATCGAGTTAACTGGGTTTTTGGCCGACTGGACGCCATTTATAAGTTGTGTCACCTGGACAAGAGGAGTGAGTCAGTCGCAGCTGTCTTGGTTCTCCAACGCGGCGTATCTGATAGGAATGGCTAACGGATCACTCTGTGAAGGGCAGACTCAACTGCCTATTTTACTGAGTGTTTTTTGACAGTCAAATATATATCAGAACAGGGTGGTTTATAAAAGAAACCCAGTCGAACCATGTAAATCTGTGAAGAGAATGTGGGAGCTGAGGGAAGCTGTCTTAACTGATCACCTACCAGTCGCAAATTATCAAAATTAAGCACTGTACAATCACCCTCTATTTGTTTTGGAGCACGGCCCACCAAAGGTATTCTTCTAGCCATGATCAGATGATCCTGAATAAAAGGAGCGGCTCTCGCAAGCCTTGTTAGCCAGTGCTGTGCTTTATCCTTAAGTTGGCCCGTAGTTTCTTGTTGATTATCTCTTAGTGTCGGGACATTTACCATGATTATAACGAATGGGACAAATGCAACAGGGGGTAAGTTTAAATAATGGAATCTGTTTACCTTCCCCATCCTATCCACCTGTGGGCCTTGCTTCCGGGGTATTTAAGGCCTGCTCTCAGATGCTCCACTTTTTGTCCCTGACCCACCATTAGTGCCACCTTGCCCTGCAGATGCTAGGGCTTCATTGAATACTACATCATTGTTAACGTCGGACTTTGATTTAGATTAGCCGAACAGGCTACATCAGGCCATCTTTTTTCTCTCAAGGACACTGATTGTTCACCTATGTACAGTAGAGGCTTTAGATTCACTGTTGTATGGGGCTGTGAAATGTGTACATTAGGACCATCTCCCTTCAAAGCCAATGGCTTAGCAGAAAGTATTTCATGCAATGTCTGCTCAATACTGGCCAGACGCAAGGAGAGGGGTTTTATTAACTGCGCAATGTTATCACAGAGTTTATCACATACTTCACTCCAATTCTGGTTCGGAGCTAATGAACCATTGAGTTATCCTTGAAAGTGGTCTTGAGAATTAGAAGTATCATGTGTCACTTATGTCTTACGTACTCTTTTTGAGGCAATGTGAGGAAGATCTTTGGTGGAGCTTCTTTTCCGTTTAAGAATAGAAGCAGTCGAGGCAGCAATTATGGGGCACGGGAAAGAATGAATTAAAGACAGAAGCTCAGGAGTGCAAGTTATTAAAGGTTCCTCTGGTGGAATCATAGCAAGGGATTCAACATCAACAATTTCAAGGGTCTCCTTTTCACCAATCCCACCTCCCAGTGAAAGTCTCTTTTCAGTCAGGGCAGTTTCCTTTACAACAGCCGATGTCGCTTTTATCAAAAAGGAGTCTAAAGCTTTCACAGTTACCCCCTCCGATGCTAGTAGGGTTGTCTTCCTCTTCCCCATCTTTCCTCTCTGTCGTCTGGTGTTGAAGCACAATTTTGGATCCTAGGAGTCAGAGATGGGGGAGCCCAGCCTCCGACAGGCGTGGATGGGTCCGCCATTAGCCCAGGCTTTGCCCGTCTGCTGCCCCGGCGTGTCGCGTGCCGCGGAAGCGAGGCACACTTTTATGCGTGGTAGGCAGTCTCCTCAGTGGGTGTTAATGGACGTGGTAGTCTCCCCTGGGGTGCAGTGCGGGTTGAAATCACAGCACATGGCGTCACCCCTTCCGCAAGTCAGGAACACCAGGAGCTGCAGTAAGCAGCAACTCAATATTAACTATACTGTTGAAATGATGCACTGGATGTAGTATGAAGTAAAATGTTTAATGGCTCAAAAGCACAGAAGGACACAGGCACCATCTCCAGTGTCCTTCCTTCAGCTGCCCCAAGGATCATTGCCTACTCAAACACAAACATTCCATGAATTCTTGCTTGTCAAGCATTCCTGGTAACTAAGCAACACAACATATACTCATTATATTACCCAGTCCATAAGTCCCATGTTATCAAACATCGATCAACACAAATGGACAAGAATATTGTCATTTCCATTATATACAATCCAAACATACAACGCCATATTAAGGCCATCTCCGTCCTTGCCATGTGTATATCTGTCATTGAACCCGGGTGCCATATTGGGATTCATTTATATACTGCTGTTGGACATAGTAGCGAGCTAAGCTGCTAATGTTATGCAGCGGCCATCTTAACAAACATCCATAATGTAGGAGAGTAGGGTCTGCTTCCTATGGTCCCCCCACTTTTTGCTGTGATTTTCTGGTTTTTCGACTTTAGTGTGGCTGTGGGCCTGCTAATCAGACCCACAGCCCAGCTGTTCTCTCTCTAAATTGATACCATGTACTTTAGGTACATACCAGATTGGTTACTGGGTCACCCTTGTGAGCCCCTGTATAGTGTACCCTAGGTACCCAGGGCATAGGTGCACCTTGGGCCTACCTGGGGATGCAGCATGTATTGTGCCACCCCTGGTTTGCCTTCCAAACTGACACCACAGGTCTGTTCACACAGCCTGGGTAAGGTGGTGTAAGCACCCCTTACTTAGATATAGTATACCTATATCTACCTTTACATATACACACATATACACCTATAAGCCACACCTATGGTAGGCCTCGACAATCCTCCTGGAGGCAGAGTGCTTGGTTTTATGTGAGAGGGTGCCCTAGCATGAGCTGAGCCTCTCTGCAGCTTTCGGAACCATCTCCTTATAGCTGTTCTATGATATAGCCAAACCATATACTCTTAAGTGCATTATAATCCTCGCGGTTAATGCTAACTTTGGTTTGGCTTTATCAAAACATGTCGTGTAAGGTGTCAAACACTTTGGAATACTACCCCTGACCAATTCTGGTGGCTGGGGTAGCATTCCACCCTTCTAGAGGGAAAAGACATGTAAGTTACTGCTTTACCCGGTTAAAGTCAAACAGAGCCTCAGCATCACAAAATGGATGCTGCTGCCACAGACACAAGTCTGACCTCCTGATGCTGGACAAAACTCCAGCAGGGGAGGCCTGGACAATAGGTTTCCTGTCCAGGGAGGTGCCAGCACCTCCCCAGACAGGGATTTAGTGTATTGGGGCAGGGAGGGCTGTATTCAATGAATGCATCTAGACACTGCCTGGGGCACACAAGGTGCTCCATGCATAGCCCAGTTCAAACCAGTTGCTGGGGCACTCTATCCCCGCTCTGGCACGAAACTGGACAAAGAGAAAGGGGTGTAACTACCCCCTTCTCAGGTCCACCCATAGGAGGGACCTAGCCAGGTAATCCATCCCCCAAATCTAGTATAAGTATAGGAGCTGTGTCCCCAGGACTTTGGATTATCCTGGACAAATCTTTGAAAGACATATCTTGGACCTTCGACGTTCCATTCTGAGTGGAAGACGGAAGACATCTCCCTTGTGGTCAAGGAGTGACCACCCTGTGCAAGCAGGCACCACCAGCAACTTCACCAGTCTGTAGTTTCAAGGCTCCTGTCAGAACCCAAAGACTCTGTGACTCAAGACTTGGACTTCCTGACTTCTCTGACCCCGATCCACATCCACAGCAAAGCTGAGACCCATGGCGGACACGACAGACGTGGGACCAGACATCTTGGACTTCCGGCATTTTGCCAACTGCACTCCTTCCTGAAGCCTCAGTAAGTTGTGCTATGGGGTACGAGTAGCCCCAACCCCGAGCACCATCGACACCAAAGCTCGACTCCGCGAGTGTCCCGTGGGCCTCACCTTTACATTTGTGCTTGATGCGTCTTCCCGGCTCCTTGCCCTTTGGCTAGTGAGCCCCATGACAATGCCATCTTGAATTTACTTTGCTGACCCAGTTGCTCCAGGCCTGCCCCAGCTTCCCTACAGAGGAGAAGTGCCACAGATCTTGCTGGTCTGCAACAGAGCCAATCTTGACATCCTGCGTGGGTTGCGGGTGCCAAGGCTTGTTGGGTCCAATCCGGATGCTGTCACCGCAGTCATCTAGATCCATTATCGGACAGCTGGAATGCAGTGCCTGGTCATCATCGATGCCTCCTGGAACTCGTCGCTGAAGAGACAAACTCACCTTCTTTATCTTCAAGCACCCAACATCGCCTGGTTCCTTCCTGGTACCTTCCTGGTCACTGGCTAGTGACCCAGACTCTGTCCCCTCTGCTTTCAGGTTCTCCACATCTTTGATCCACCCTTGGATCCGCCCAGACACTTTTCCTCTGGTCGCTGTAGGAGAGTAGGGTCTGCTTTCCTATGGTCACCCCACTTTTTGCTTTTTGCTTCACTGGTTTTCGACTTAATGTGGCTGTGGGCCTGCTAATCAGACCCACAGCCCTGCTGTTCTCTCTCTAAATTCAACACCATGTACTTTAGGTTCATCACCAACTGGTATTTGGGTCACTTTTGTGAGTCCCTGTACAGTGTGCCATAGGCACCCAGGGCATAGAGGCACCCAAGGCCTACCAGGGGCTGCAGCATATCTTTTGCCACCCCTGGCTGGCCTTCCAATTCGACACAACTGGCTGATCACTCAGCTGGGTCAAGGTGGTGTAATCACCCCTTGCTTAGATATAGTATTCCCATATCTACCTTTACATATAGACACATATGCACCTATAAGTCACTCCTATGGCAGGCCTTAACAATCCTGAAGGCAGAGTGCTTGGTTTAATGTGAGATGGTGCTCTAGCATGAGCTGAGCCTGTCTGCAGCTTTCGGAACCATGTCCTTATAGCTGTTCTATGATATTGCCTTACCATATACTCTTAAGTGCATTATAATCCTCGCGGTTATTGCTAACTTTGGTTTGGCTTTATCGAAACATGTCGTGTAAGGTGTCATACGCTTTGGAATACTACCCCCTCACCAGTTCTGGCGACGGGGGTAGCATTCCACCCTTCTAGAGGGAGAAGACATGTTACTTTCCTTAAACGCAGTTAAAATCAACCAGATCCCCAGCATCACAAAATGGATGCTGCTGCCACAGACCCAAGTCTGACCTCCTGCTGCTGGGAGCCCTTCCAGCATGGGAGGCTTGGACAATAGGTTTCCGGTCACATGGAGGTGCTTGCACCACCCCAGACAGGAGATAGTGGATTGAGGCAGGGAGGGATGAAATAAACAAGACATGCCTGGGGCGCCCAAGGTGCCCCATGCATAGGCCAGTTCAAACCGGTGCTGGGGCACACCAGCCCCAGCTCTGGTGCGAAACTGGACAAAGGGAAAGGGGTGTAACTACCCCCATTCCCTGGTCCCACCCATAGGAGGGACCTAGCAGGTAATCCAGCCCCTTAATTTGGAATAAAGGTAGGAGCTGTGTCCTTAGACTTTAGATAATCCTGACTGAAACTTTGATACGAAACTTTGGACCCTTCGACATCCTACTCGACGTAGAAGACTGAAGAATCTCCCTTGTGGTCAAGGAGTGACCAACCTGTGCAGCAGGCACCATCAAGCGCTCAAAGGTTTGCTTTGTTGTTGCTCCCACCGGAGTTTGAACGGCAGAGACCGACAAGAACCGGACTTCCAGACATCCAACAGCCCTATCCACAGCCACAGCAAATCTGAGACCCGTGGAGGCGACGTGAGACGTGGGACCGGCCATCTTGGAAAGCCAGCGAAATGCTTTCCGTGCAGCTCCTGAGGCACCCTCGAAGCTGTGCATTGGGGATTGAGAAGCCCCAGCCCGAGCATCAATTGCACCGAAGATCACCTCTCCACACTCACCGAGTGCTGTGTGGGGCCCTTTTGCATTTTCCTGCTCGACGCGTCCGGTCACTTGCCTATTGGCTAGTGGCCTCTGTGATGACAAACCTTCGAATTTTCAATGCTGGTCTGGTTGCTCCAGACTGGCCCTTGCTCCCCTGAGAAGGAGCAGCCCATCAGACCTTGCTGGTCTGATCCAGAAGCCATCTTCGATTCCTGCGTGGGTTCCATTTGCACAGGCCTGTTGACTCTGAATCGAGATCAGACACTGCCGACAGCGAGAGCCTTCATGGGACAGTCCGTGCCCAGTGCATGGTTGTCGTCGACACCTCCTGGGCCACGTGGCAGCAGAGACATGCTTCACGACATCACCTGATCGCAACCCGACATCGCCTGGTTCCTTCCTGGTTCCTTCCTGGTCACTGGCTAGTGACCCAGACTCTGTCCCCTCTGCTTTCAGGTACTCTACATCTTTGATCCACCCTTCGATCCAACCGGACTCTTCTCTCCTGGACGCCTGCAGCATCTTTTCCCCAAGGCTCCATAGAACTCCACGACGAAACCCGACACACTTTGACACCTATGCACCCACTTCCTGTGGGTGAGGTAACGCGAGTACTACGGTGCTCCTGTAGAGATTTACATCCCTAGTGTCCTAGTTTTACGTGGTTAAGTTCTAGTCAAGTCGGAAGACTTCCAAATCTGCAACTTTCTAACTTTACGCACCCATTAAACTTCTATTGGTGCACACGTGTGCATTTAGACACTGCACCCGCATCCTGTGGGCCTCCCACGTCCTAACTTCTGTTAGTCCAGTGTAGCCCCAGCGATTCTCAAGGCCCTAGGCCTTACCATTGTTCGTGACGTGGTTCTTATACCACTTATTTAGTATATGGTTTTACGGGCCATCCAAAATTGTGCAGCTTATTGTATGATATTAAGTTCTTTGTTTAAACGCTTGTGCTTCTGCCCTCATAAAGAGTACAGAGGGTTATTCTAGTAATAAATGCATATATTTTATAATATATAACTTGTGTGGTGTCCTTTCATTTGGTATTAAAGGGATTGCATATGGTAAAACAGCTGGCTTCACATGCCCTCTCGAGTTTAGCCTAAGACTGCTTTTGTCCATGCTACCACTAGGATAGCTTGTCTATAAGGTTGACTTACAACCAATCACCATAAGGGTTGTTTGGACTGGTGCAAGGTGCTCACTAGAATAGTGAACATCATATACCAGGCCAACCTCTCACAGTCGCCTGCAGCATTTCTTTGCAGCTCTCCATAGAAAACGACAACGAAACCCGACATCAAAAGACACCTATGCACCCGGCTTCCGTGGGTGAAGTAACATGAGTACTCTGGTAGTCTTGAGGGTATTGGCCCTCCTAGTGTCTAAGTCTGAAAGGGTTCCGTCCTAGTCTATCCGGAAGTGTCCTTAAGCTTTAACTTTGTAACTTTGACAAACTCCATAGAAAGTCAATGGGAGCCTGCACCTGTGTTTAGACACTGCATGCGACTCCCGTGGGTCTCCTACTTCTTAACCTTTGGTTGCTTAGTGTAGCCCCGGCGATTCTACAGGCCCTAGGCCTGCTTTCTAACTCTCACGTGGTACTTATACCACTTTCGTAGTATATGGTTAGTGAGGCCCCTAGGGCATAACGTATACTGTGCAACTTATTGTGTATTAACTGTGTGACTCGTATTGTATTTTTACCTCTGACCTCATAAAGAGTGTAGAGGAGTTGTGTTTAGATTAAATACATATATATTTGATATATACCTTGTGCGGTGTCCTTTCATTTGGTATTCAAGGGATTATATATGGTAAAACAACTTGCTTAACTCGCCTACTGAAGTCTTAGCCTGAAGACTGCTGGTTCATGCTATCACAAGAATAGCTTTCTATAAGGTTGACTTTACAAAAACCATCAATAAGGGTCGATTAGACTGGTACAAGGTGCCCACTAGAACTAGTGGACATCATATGCCAGGCTAACTTCAAGTTTTCACACGTAAGTCCCATGTCATTGAAAAAAATACATAGGTGGAAACAAATTAACCAGAAAATTCCCATTCCTCATGTTGTATGATCCAAACACTCAGCGCCATATTGAGACTTATTTATGTACGTAAGCAAATCAAAACCCTCTACATTACAGAGTCTGTACTTCCCATATTTCTCAAATTACTACTTATATATTCTCATCACTAATAAATCTTTAACATTTGTAAATACATACTCATGATCTACATTTGAAGTCTGATCCCCAGTTTTTAATCTCCTAACACATAATGCCTCACAGCGTGTCAACGTTAATCCACGATTACCAACCTTACATCATTAGTAATATCATCGTTACCAGGGCTCGAGTCGGGGTACCGCGCGTGCTGACAGCGTCTGCCCACTTATTTTACCGGGAGCTCGATAACTAGAGCAAATGGAGTCACACATTCACTCTTTGGCTTCCCTGGGGGCGAGATCGGAACTCATTCAGATCGCTGCTCACGCACTGGCTTCTCTGATGCAATCGCATCTAAGGCGGCAGCGAGGGGAGGCAATGAGTCTGATGGTGAAAGCCACCTTTCGTGTCGTCCGTGTTCCTCCACTTCTTTATTAGGTCTCGCTGAAAGCATTGCTTTTAGCAATGCTTGTTTGGCGAGATTATAGTAAGGCTTTCAAAAGTCTACCCAAACTGCGGATTAGGTACAGTTTATGTGAGCCAGGCGCGTGCACAACACATCACACACCATTTGTTATCAGCTTGTGAGCCTCGGTATCAGACTTCAAAGGAATCCGCTCCCCGCCCCCGTCATCAGACTTCAAAGGAATCCGCTCCGATCCTCCGCAACCCCGCCATGCAATGAAAGCTTGTTTTTCACTGCTCAGAGAGGCTTCTTTGTATCAGCCTGACTGCATGCTTGTTTAATATGGTGGATACTCACTGCCTTCTAGTGGCCATGTTTTATTGTGAAAAGCTTCAGTTTTTCTAGTAGGTTCATATAGGATCACTGCCGGTCTCTTGTTTACTTTAGGTGCGTTGTTGTTATTTTGTTTCACTCTTTCCCCACTTGTTTAAGTACTAATGAAAAAGCTTAGTAAAAATGCATTCCATGTGCCAACATGAAATACATTTTTACAAAGCATTTTCTTTTGTACTTAAAAAGCAAAACAGCCGAATGTAAACCGCCATTTGTCAGATCTCCTCCTTGCCACCACTGCTCCTACCTTTCACCCCACACCCTCCTTCCCACCCTCCTACATGTCTCTGCTAGTCCTATCCTCAACAGCCCTGTGGCTGCCCACCCCCCTTATGGTCTCTGCCCCTGGGTCTTCCACACTGCCCTTCTCTTCCTACTCCTTGTCCCTACGGCCTGTCCTCTACCTGCCCCGCCTCCTTCGCCCCCTCCTCCTCTGCATGTCCCTACCACCTCTCTCGTTCTCTCCAGCATCCTCACTCTCTCCCTCCTCTCTTGCCACTCTCCCTCAGTATTTACATTACAAGGCTGCCCCCCCGGGTGTGTGTCCCTCTCCGTGACTCCTTGGTTGAGCCCTCCTCCTCTGACCCTCTGCGCCCAACCGCCCTTATCGGCGCTAACCTCAAATACATGCAAATAGGCCATGTGCCCCCAACCATATTTTCTGCCTCTTTTACTTCCCCCCTCCGCCCTTACAGTCCCGTGACCTCTTCACCCACCCCCCCTCCCTCCCAACTCACTGCAACACCTCAGCTGTCTCCTCCTCCTCCGTCTCTCCGGCCCTCCTTTCCCTCCCGGTATCTCCGCTCCGCTCTACCGTCTCACAGGGCCTCCTGCCCGTTCCCGAGCCTCGTTCTCCCCGCGCAGCCTCAAGCGCCATCGCTTCAGGGCTCCAGTCTCGTGCCGCTTCCCAGCCTCGTGCGTTACCTATCCTCGCGCCCGACCTCAGCCTCGCGCCGGACCCCAGCCTCGAGCATTTCCCATCCTCACGCCGCTTCCCAGCCTTGCGCTCTCATTCACGCACTGCCCTCTCGTGCAGCTTCCCATCTCACGCACACACCCCTTCTTCGGAGGTCTCCCGCGTACCGCCTAACCCCTCTGTTATTTTTTTTCCTTCTGTTTTTATTTCTTAATTGCACACACACACAACCCCACACACACACACAACCCCACATGCACACACAACCCCACACGCACACAACCCCCCACACACACATACCCAGACACACCCCCAGACCCCCCACACACACCCCACACACACCCCCACAAGCCCCCCACACACACCCCACACACACAACCCCCACACACACCCACACACACACACCCACACGCACAACCCCACACACAACCCCACACACACCACCGACCCACACACACCAACCCCCCACACACAACCCCCCACACACACACTACCCCCCACATATACTGCCCCCACACACACACAACCCCCCACACACACAACCCCACACACACAACCCCACACACACACACAAAACCCCCCACACACACACGCCCACACACACACACCCCTGCACACACACACATCCCACACACACATACCCCTGCACACACACACATCACACACACACACCCCACACACAACCCCCCACAACTTCCCCACACACATCCCCACACACACAACCCCCCACACACACCCCACACACACACAACCCCACACACACAACCCTCCCACACACACAACCCCTCACATACACACACCCCACACACACACACCCCTACACACACCCCCACACACACACCACACATCCCCCACACACACCCCACACACAGACCCACACACACACAACCCCACACACACAACCACACACACACACAACCCCTCATATACATCCCCCACACACACACCCCTACACACACACCCACACACACCCTACAACCCCCATACACACCCCACACACACACCCACACACACCCACACACAACCCCACACACACAAACAACCCTCCACACACACATAACCCCCCACACACACAACCCCCACACACACACAACCCCACACACACACAACCCCACACGCACACAACCCCACACACATACAACCCCACACACATACAACCCCACACACATACAACCCCAAACACACACAACCACACACACACACAACCCCAAACACACAACCCCACCCACACAACTCCCCACATACACACACCCCCACACACACCCACACCCACACACCCCACACACAATACCCCACACACAAACCCCCACACACACTTCCCACACACACAACCCCACACACAAACCCCCACACACAACTCCCCACACACAACTCCCCACACACAACTCCCCACACACAACCCCACACGCACAACCCCCACACACAACCCCCCCACACACACACAACCCCACACACACAATCACACACACACACAACTACACACACACAACCACACACACACAAGCACACACAACCACACTCAACCAAAAAAACACACACACAACCCCCCACACACACAACTGCCCACACACACCACACACATAACCCCCCACACACAACCCCACACACACAACTCCATACACACAATCCCACACACACAACACCACACACACACAACCCCACACACAACCCCCACACACACAAACCCCCCACACCCACCCACACACACCCCCCACACCCCCACACACATCCCACACACACAACACCCCCACACCCACCCAAATACACACACCCACAAACACAACCCCCCACACACACAACCCTCCACACACACAACCCCCACACACACAACCCCCCCACACACAACTCCACACACACAACCATCTATCTATCTATCTATCTATCTATGGCCCTCACTCTATCTATCTATCACCCTCACTTTATCTATCGCCCTCACTCTATCTATTGCCCTCACGCTATCTATCGCCATCACTCTATCTATCGCCCTCACTCTATCTATCTTTCGCCCTCACTCTATCAATCGCCCTCACTCTATCAATCGCCCTCACTCTATCTATCCATCTATCGCCCTGACTCTATCTATCGCCCTCACTCTATCTATCTATCACCCTCACTCTATCTATCTATCACATCACCACAGCATCACTCGTCGCCACCACCACATCACTCAGCGCCACCACTGCATCAATCTGTGCAACCATTCAACGACAACTGGTTCAAATATGTTCCCTCAATGTTTCAAGCTTTATTACAAATGTCACAAAAATATGTTAATATTTCACTTCTGTTCTTGGATTTTCGTCACAATAAAATGCACTGAACATAATCTTCACAAAAGTAATTTACAAAAGTTTAAGCTATTGCCATTATAAAATACAATAACTTTTATTTAAGTGTTAATTATTTAAAAAAATTAAAAGCCATTGTTATTTGTAATATCAATACATCTAAGTCACGTAAATACAACACACATTGGAGTACAAATGTTATAGGTGTCCATTTGCGAAAGTTAAAACTATTGGCATTGTAAATGACAAAGGTATTAATTATGCTATTTTCAAAACCAACACATAAATAAAAAACATTGTCATTTACAATACCAATAGCTCAAACTTTCCTAATGCGAGACCTATTGCATTGCAAATGTTTTGGGGAGTTGTGCCCTGTCGTTACCATTAAATTTAAAACCTGAATGTACATTCTGTGCCACACATTCGATTGCATGTGTCGCTATGGGGTACTTTGATCATTTTGTTTCAATGCTCTGAAGTGCTCAGTTATCCTTTCCCTCAGTGTCTTAATGGTGCTCCCAACATAGACTTATTGCATTTACAAATTATTACATAAACCACATAACGTGTACCACAGCCAATGTGAGTATGTATCACATATTCACGATAGTCACCGAAGCAAAATGTCTTCCTCTTATCAACTGTCCACCTCAATGTTACAGTGTCAACATTTAAAGAAGCTTTTACTCATGTTTAGTAACCATGATCTGTGCCATAGGTATAGGATAACTTGGACTGCCTCTATACTTTAATGACTTTCCTTTCTAAAAAGTAATACTCAGATGTACCGTTAAGAATAATTAGTATTTCTTATCGGATGCTATTAAATGCTTATGTTTTTAGAGAATATGGTATTGTTTACTGGCTTCAGGGTTGAAGTCTGTGACCAACCTCACTATTTCCCTCTGGCATCATGTTTCTTAGTCATTCAAGTGGAAAAACAATCCAATTTACGTGTTTTTTCACTAGCAGTTATGACTACAGCTCTGTCATAACCCCTCATCAAAAATCTAAATTCAGTACCATGAAGCATTTCTAGGAATTTCTTACCTTCACTGCAATTACGCCATAAAGAGACCCCTTCCTAATATTAGGAACATTTGATAAGATGTTATTGAACTAGTCCTATAAAAGCAGCTGGATGTGGAGTGATAGTTTTTTTTTTATTATGCATACTTATAGGTTCTGTTGTGACCCTATTCCTTCTACTACATGTGAAACGAGAATCAATCATGTACTGATTATAGGATTAGCTAAGGTGCTGTTGGATGCACGGTGGTCATTTTTCCTGGTGAATAGTCAGATTAATAATAACTTTATAATTTTGGACATTGGCCAAATTTGAGGAAGTGGAAGGAAAGATCTGGCGCCAAATATGTAATTTGAATTATGCTGCGCCGATCGCGGCACATAGGCTCGAATTTGGTCTTCTCTCGACATACGTGTTATCAATGGCAGCCTGTTTAAGGTGGTGTAATGCTTTGATAAATGGCCCCGATAATTTATTAAGGGTAGCATTGCACAGGGAAATATTTGTAAATATGATGGGGAAAAGTGCTATTTTTAGAAATTATATAAAGGCTTTAAGTATGTTCGGTTTAGATAAGGAAGGGGCAGCAGCTATATGTAAAACTTCTTTAAAGCATATAATTAAGAAGACAATATATGTGGTTTCTCGCGAAAGAGATCTGATACTATGTTCATTGAATGGAAGGATGGACTGCATTGTTGGGAGCTCTATTCTTAAAAACCCCCAACCGTATGTTCTATGGAACCTGGAACACGGAGTACGTAGGGTTATTCTGTTGTTAAGAATGAATTTATTACCCCATAGAATTGTAACAGGTGCCTGGGAGGGTATTCCCAAAAATGAAAGATACTGTCACCTGTGTAACTGCGGTATACAAGATCTGAATCAAGTTTTGATTGTATGTCCTGCACTCCATTCATTACGACGTAGATATTTAAGGACTGGTTTTTTAAAGTATAATATCTCAACAGCTGAACAGGCCCGTAATTGTCTTCTGTCCCCTCCATCCGAACTGATGTGTTTTAAAAAAATTCGTTTTTTCAAAGAGTTTTTAAATGTTTATTAGGATTGTAACATTTTTAAGTGACTCGTGAGCTTATAATATCTCGATGTTAAATCATCTATACTGTTGCTAGTGGAGGGTGGGAAATATTTTCCCAAAAAAATTGCACAGAGCACTTGCACTTTTTGTATGACATGTAAATAGCCTTTTTTTAATACTTTTGGGTTAGATTATCTACATAGCTGATAGGGGAGTTTTAGTAAATACTCCTTCAAAAATTGCACAGAGCACTTGAACTTTTGTACGATAAGGTAGTGCCTTTCTCTTTTCCCTAAATCCCGATTACAACTGTTTTTAATTCTTCTGTGTACCTCTTTTTAATCATGTTTTCCTGACAGCCCATAGTGTGTTTTAACTGAAAGAAGTTTGTTTGAATTGTAAGCTTATTTGCATTGAAATGAAGTTGCCCAGTGTATAGTGTGGCATTTTCCACACCCAAATTCCAGGCTGCACTGACTAAAGGCGGCAGACTTGGAGGTGAAGATGCTGATACGGTATCAGATAGACTAGAAGGCCGCATTAATGATGCCTTAAACCTAATTGCCCCTCTCTGTCAGAAAAAAATCGGCAGTAGACTCCAGAAATCTGCCCCTTGGTTTAGTGATGAGCTACGCTTAGCAAAGTCACAATGCAAGAAATTGGAAAGACAGTGGCGAGTAGCTTACCTTGACCTAGCTAAAGAGAGTTATTTAAATAAACGCAGAGAATATCATAATTCCATCAGACGTGCTAAAACTACTTACTTTGCAGGCAGGATAGGAGAGGCCAAGAACTTAACCAAAGAGCTGTTTAAAATCTATAAGGAGATTTCCTTTTGCAACTCATCTGTCGACCCATCACTGGTCTCGGAGGAATCTTGTAATCGGATCGCTGCTTTCTTTTCTAACAAAGTGGCTACCATCTATTCCTCCTTCACAGGGGGGGGGGGGAAAGGGATTTGAGTTTAGGGAAAACATACTGGAGGCTGATGGTGTCAGCAGACTGGACCATTTCCTTACTCCTTCCCCGGACAGGCTCCAACAGACATGCCGTACCATTAAGTCAGGGTCTCCTCGTGATCCGGCGTCACCCAAACTTCTTGCAGAAAGTATCGAGACTCTTGAACCAGATATTAGGGAGGTTCTCGATGTATCTTTTAACTCCTACACTGTACCCAAAACCTGGAAACAGGCTGTTGTCCTCCCCCTTCAAAAAAAAAACGAATCTTAGTTGGGACCGGATGGACAATCTGCGTCCCATCTCACTCCTTCCCTATCTGGCCAAGGTGGCGGAAAAGGTAGTGAACCTCCAGCTTATGGCATTTGTTGAGCAAGCCAATCTACTACATCCTACTCAATTTGGCTTCCGGTCCCGCCACTCCACAGAGTCTGCGCTGCTCATGGCCACTGAGACCATCAGGCAAGGAGTAGATGAGGGTCAAACCATGGCCCTCATTCTTCTAGACCTAAGCGCAGCGTTCGACACTGTAGCACATTACACTCTGCTACAGTGTCTAAACAAAGGCGGTATAACAGGCTCAGCACTGAGATGGATTCAATCTTTCCTCACTGACCGGGGCTTTCAGGTTAGACAGGGTGAACATTACTCCCGGATGTTCAATCTTGACCAGGGGGTACCTCAGGGTTCGGCCTTGAGCCCCACCCTGTTTAACCTGTATGTCTCCCCAGTGGCCACCTTAGTTGAAGGCTATGGAATCCAGCTAGTGTCATATGCCGATGACACACAACTGGCCATCTCACTGTCACGGGCGCCGGACGTTGCGGCGGTCAGCTTCAGTGCCTGCATGCAGGAGCTTGCATCCTGGATGTCTGACAACTGCCTGAGGCTGAATGGGTCCAAAACTGAGGTGCTCGTGGTAGGGGGTGGTCCGAGTGTGTGGTCATCGACATGGTGGCCGGCCTGCCTTGGAGCGACCCCAGTGCCTTGTCAACAGGCAAAAAATCTTGGGGTTATGTTTGACTCTGCCCTCACATTTGCTCCCCAGATAGACCGGGTAACCGGGATGTGCTTTGGTATCCTAAAGAGTATACGTAAGATCCTGGATCTACTTCCGGTCGGTGCCAGACAGACTCTTGTACACTCCTTGGTTACATCAAGATTGGATTACTCCAACCTTCTCTATCTGGGTATAACAGCTAAAAGCCTCAACCGCCTCCAGGTACTACAAAATGCCACAGCACGGCTGGTGTTGAGGCTCCCAAGAAGAACTGCTTCGAGAGCGGCTCTAAAAACCCTCCATTAGCTTCCGGTGAGGGAGAGGATAACTTTTAAAGCACTATGCGTATGCCACCGTATCATCAACGGCAAAGCACCTATCCCTCTATCTACCCTCGTCACTCCTTATAGTCCTGGACGCAGGCTTAGATCCTCTGACACCGGGCTACTCGCTGTCCCGAAAAATAAAAAAAACCCGAATGGGTGGCAGATCCTTCAGGTTACTGGCGGCGAAGAGTTGGAATACGCTTCCGAGGGAGTTACGCCTCGAACCCTCCGAAGTAAAATTCCGCAGAGCGCTGAAAACATATCTCTTCCGCTCAGTTTTGGTATAGCCTCCCTGTCATGTCTTCTCACCTTCTCTCCTAGCGCGGGGACACGCCGGTGTGCGTAATGCCATGCGCTTTATAAAATTCCAAAATAAATAAATAAATTAAAAAAAAATAGCTTAGTTTTGTGAAGGAAAAAGTGTTCTCTTTTAATTGTTGGTATCTTAGCATAAAATTGTACTTGTAATTTTACTTCGCATTCCTGTATGTACTGAATGATGTTTTATTTATGTACTTTATGTGGAATTCTTCGGAATTCTAAATCATAATAAATATTAATTGGACATGGCTACAGGAATAGCACTTTCAACTCTTCAAGGTTTCCTTTGTTTACTTAGACATGTAGACTATACTCACGTAAGTGCATGATAGATTTTAGACTGGTATAAATGGATGGGAACACAAATTAAGGTCTGTCACTATAGTGTTATCACAGCATGTTCATTACAAGCATTTTGCATGCAACTAAACTATATTTGAGACAGATGATTTAATTGCTAATATATGTATGTGGGTGTTATTGTTCCAAAGGCATAATTTATTGACAGATTTTTTCACCATATTATCATTTTCACTGCACTATTTAAGTTGGTAAAGGTACCATCAGTATTTGGTGGTGTAACATTTGATTTGTGACATATTTGTGTATAGTCCAGATCAAGTCAGAGGCGAATATGCCATAACAACGAAACACGTGTTGGCTTTTATTGAGGTCAAGTAGCGTGGGCCTAAAGATTCTAAGTAACCTGTGGATCAATTCAAAAGCTATTGGCTTTGAATTTTGGTATTTCTGTAATCATCGTGAGAGCTCATGGACATGTTGCTGCATGACATGTCAGCACTCCCGGACTTGACAAGACATGAAAAAAGATGGCTAGCCACGGCCTTTGCAGTAGCGAATGTGGAAATCTTACACCACTGGAAATCAGCCACGCTGCTGTCTTACAATATGTGGCTGTATGATGTGCACAAAATGGCCACTTACAGAAAACATATCCATAAGTTTAATGACCAACTGCAAAAATTGAAGAAGATCTGGCATCTGGGACTCATTCCCACATACATAATTAGATGCAAAGGCCCTGTCCATCTCTGATTTCTCTAATGGTTTAGACCCTTGGGTTCATTTGGAATGGGAGACGGCTTACTGGGGGTCAGCCAGAAAGAGACTGCTCTACCTGTTTTATACCCCCCCCCCACACCTTTTGGCCTTGTTGGAAGTGGGGGTCCTTATCGCTTACCGCCACTACCAAAAGCTGGAGGCGGGAGTCCCCGACCCCTCGCTTCAACGTTAGGCTAATTATAAGGACACCGTCTGAGATGGCCCTGCTCACCCCCTTAGTAGCATGGCACGAGAGGCCAGGCTTATCTCCAAATAATTTACAACAAGGGGTGGTGATGGACAGAGTCTCTGAATTAAGCAGAGTACTCTCACCCAGTCAAGAGATCAGGGCTAGATCCCACACCGTTTTTTAGCTCATTGCACCATCCCAGTTTCAGAACCTGGCTGTATGCAAATTAGTCTGTCCCTGGCCCAGTGCATCATGGGAACAGGGCAGACCAGACTACAAAAGCCAATTCTTACACTGGGAAGGAAACAAGCTTCCGGGGACCGGTTTCTGCCATTTCAGGCGTCTTCGGCCCGGCTTGCTTGAATCCTGATGGTGCAATGAGCAAGGGACTCACATCTGAGTATACCCTTCCACGCTTAGGGTGGACAAAATAATTTACAACAAGGGGTGGTGATGGACAGAGTCTCTGAATTAAGCAGAGTACTCTCACCCAGTCAAGAGATCAGGGCTAGATCCCACACCGTTTTTTAGCTCATTGCACCATCCCAGTTTCAGAACCTGGCTGTATGCAAATTAGTCTGTCCCTGGCCCAGTGCATCATGGGAACAGGGCAGACCAGACTACAAAAGCCAATTCTTACACTGGGAAGGAAACAAGCTTCCGGGGACCGGTTTCTGCCATTTCAGGCGTCTTCGGCCCGGCTTGCTTGAATCCTGATGGTGCAATGAGCAAGGGACTCACATCTGAGTATACCCTTCCACGCTTAGGGTGGACAAAATAATTTACAACAAGGGGTGGTGATGGACAGAGTCTCTGAATTAAGCAGAGTACTCTCACCCAGTCAAGAGATCAGGGCTAGATCCCACACCGTTTTTTAGCTCATTGCACCATCCCAGTTTCAGAACCTGGCTGTATGCAAATTAGTCTGTCCCTGGCCCAGTGCATCATGGGAACAGGGCAGACCAGACTACAAAAGCCAATTCTTACACTGGGAAGGAAACAAGCTTCCGGGGACCGGTTTCTGCCATTTCAGGCGTCTTCGGCCCGGCTTGCTTGAATCCTGATGGTGCAATGAGCAAGGGACTCACATCTGAGTATACCCTTCCACGCTTAGAGTGGACAAAATAATTTACAACAAGGGGTGGTGATGGACAGAGTCTCTGAATTAAGCAGAGTACTCTCACCCAGTCAAGAGATCAGGGCTAGATCCCACACCGTTTTTTAGCTCATTGCACCATCCCAGTTTCAGAACCTGGCTGTATGCAAATTAGTCTGTCCCTGGCCCAGTGCATCATGGGAACAGGGCAGACCAGACTACAAAAGCCAATTCTTACACTGGGAAGGAAACAAGCTTCCGGGGACCGGTTTCTGCCATTTCAGGCGTCTTCGGCCCGGCGTGCTTGAATCCTGATGGTGCAATGAGCAAGGGACTCACATCTGAGTATACCCTTCCACGCTTAGGGTGGACAAAATAATTTACAACAAGGGGTGGTGATGGACAGAGTCTCTGAATTAAGCAGAGTACTCTCACCCAGTCAAGAGATCAGGGCTAGATCCCACACCGTTTTTTAGCTCATTGCACCATCCCAGTTTCAGAACCTGGCTGTATGCAAATTAGTCTGTCCCTGGCCCAGTGCATCATGGGAACAGGGCAGACCAGACTACAAAAGCCAATTCTTACACTGGGAAGGAAACAAGCTTCCGGGGACCGGTTTCTGCCATTTCAGGCGTCTTCGGCCCGGCTTGCTGGAATCCTGATGGTGCAGTGAGCAAGGGACTCACATCTGAGTATACCCTTCCACGCTTAGGGTGGACAAAATAATTTACAACAAGGGGTGGTGATGGACAGAGTCTCTGAATTAAGCAGAGTACTCTCACCCAGTCAAGAGATCAGGGCTAGATCCCACACCGTTTTTTAGCTCATTGCACCATCCCAGTTTCAGAACCTGGCTGTATGCAAATTAGTCTGTCCCTGGCCCAGTGCATCATGGGAACAGGGCAGACCAGACTACAAAAGCCAATTCTTACACTGGGAAGGAAACAAGCTTCCGGGGACCGGTTTCTGCCATTTCAGGCGTCTTCGGCCCGGCTTGCTTGAATCCTGATGGTGCAATGAGCAAGGGACTCACATCTGAGTATACCCTTCCACGCTTAGGGTGGACAAAATAATTTACAACAAGGGGTGGTGATGGACAGAGTCTCTGAATTAAGCAGAGTACTCTCACCCAGTCAAGAGATCAGGGCTAGATCCCACACCGTTTTTTAGCTCATTGCACCATCCCAGTTTCAGAACCTGGCTGTATGCAAATTAGTCTGTCCCTGGCCCAGTGCATCATGGGAACAGGGCAGACCAGACTACAAAAGCCAATTCTTACACTGGGAAGGAAACAAGCTTCCGGGGACCGGTTTCTGCCATTTCAGGCGTCTTCGGCCCGGCTTGCTTGAATCCTGATGGTGCAATGAGCAAGGGACTCACATCTGAGTATACCCTTCCACGCTTAGGGTGGACAAAATAATTTACAACAAGGGGTGGTGATGGACAGAGTCTCTGAATTAAGCAGAGTACTCTCACCCAGTCAAGAGATCAGGGCTAGATCCCACACCGTTTTTTAGCTCATTGCACCATCCCAGTTTCAGAACCTGGCTGTATGCAAATTAGTCTGTCCCTGGCCCAGTGCATCATGGGAACAGGGCAGACCAGACTACAAAAGCCAATTCTTACACTGGGAAGGAAACAAGCTTCCGGGGACCGGTTTCTGCCATTTCAGGCGTCTTCGGCCCGGCTTGCTTGAATCCTGATGGTGCAATGAGCAAGGGACTCACATCTGAGTATACCCTTCCACGCTTAGGGTGGACAAAATAATTTACAACAAGGGGTGGTGATGGACAGAGTCTCTGAATTAAGCAGAGTACTCTCACCCAGTCAAGAGATCAGGGCTAGATCCCACACCGTTTTTTAGCTCATTGCACCATCCCAGTTTCAGAACCTGGCTGTATGCAAATTAGTCTGTCCCTGGCCCAGTGCATCATGGGAACAGGGCAGACCAGACTACAAAAGCCAATTCTTACACTGGGAAGGAAACAAGCTTCCGGGGACCGGTTTCTGCCATTTCAGGCGTCTTCGGCCCGGCTTGCTTGAATCCTGATGGTGCAATGAGCAAGGGACTCACATCTGAGTATACCCTTCCACGCTTAGAGTGGACAAAATAATTTACAACAAGGGGTGGTGATGGACAGAGTCTCTGAATTAAGCAGAGTACTCTCACCCAGTCAAGAGATCAGGGCTAGATCCCACACCGTTTTTTAGCTCATTGCACCATCCCAGTTTCAGAACCTGGCTGTATGCAAATTAGTCTGTCCCTGGCCCAGTGCATCATGGGAACAGGGCAGACCAGACTACAAAAGCCAATTCTTACACTGGGAAGGAAACAAGCTTCCGGGGACCGGTTTCTGCCATTTCAGGCGTCTTCGGCCCGGCGTGCTTGAATCCTGATGGTGCAATGAGCAAGGGACTCACATCTGAGTATACCCTTCCACGCTTAGGGTGGACAAAATAATTTACAACAAGGGGTGGTGATGGACAGAGTCTCTGAATTAAGCAGAGTACTCTCACCCAGTCAAGAGATCAGGGCTAGATCCCACACCGTTTTTTAGCTCATTGCACCATCCCAGTTTCAGAACCTGGCTGTATGCAAATTAGTCTGTCCCTGGCCCAGTGCATCATGGGAACAGGGCAGACCAGACTACAAAAGCCAATTCTTACACTGGGAAGGAAACAAGCTTCCGGGGACCGGTTTCTGCCATTTCAGGCGTCTTCGGCCCGGCTTGCTTGAATCCTGATGGTGCAGTGAGCAAGGGACTCACATCTGAGTATACCCTTCCACGCTTAGGGTGGACAAAATAATTTACAACAAGGGGTGGTGATGGACAGAGTCTCTGAATTAAGCAGAGTACTCTCACCCAGTCAAGAGATCAGGGCTAGATCCCACACCGTTTTTTAGCTCATTGCACCATCCCAGTTTCAGAACCTGGCTGTATGCAAATTAGTCTGTCCCTGGCCCAGTGCATCATGGGAACAGGGCAGACCAGACTACAAAAGCCAATTCTTACACTGGGAAGGAAACAAGCTTCCGGGGACCGGTTTCTGCCATTTCAGGCGTCTTCGGCCCGGCTTGCTTAAATCCTGATGGTGCAATGAGCAAGGGACTCACATCTGAGTATACCCTTCCACGCTTAGGGTGGACAAAATAATTTACAACAAGGGGTGGTGATGGACAGAGTCTCTGAATTAAGCAGAGTACTCTCACCCAGTCAAGAGATCAGGGCTAGATCCCAAACCGTTTTTTAGCTCATTGCACCATCCCAGTTTCAGAACCTGGCTGTATGCAAATTAGTCTGTCCCTGGCCCAGTGCATCATGGGAACAGGGCAGACCAGACTACAAAAGCCAATTCTTACACTGGGAAGGAAACAAGCTTCCGGGGACCGGTTTCTGCCATTTCAGGCGTCTACGGCCCGGCTTGCTTGAATCCTGATGGTGCAATGAGCAAGGGACTCACATCTGAGTATACCCTTCCACGCTTAGGGTGGACAAAATAATTTACAACAAGGGGTGGTGATGGACAGAGTCTCTGAATTAAGCAGAGTACTCTCACCCAGTCAAGAGATCAGGGCTAGATCCCACACCGTTTTTTAGCTCATTGCACCATCCCAGTTTCAGAACCTGGCTGTATGCAAATTAGTCTGTCCCTGGCCCAGTGCATCATGGGAACAGGGCAGACCAGACTACAAAAGCCAATTCTTACACTGGGAAGGAAACAAGCTTCCGGGGACCGGTTTCTGCCATTTCAGGCGTCTTCGGCCCGGCTTGCTTGAATCCTGATGGTGCAATGAGCAAGGGACTCACATCTGAGTATACCCTTCCACGCTTAGGGTGGACAAAATAATTTACAACAAGGGGTGGTGATGGACAGAGTCTCTGAATTAAGCAGAGTACTCTCACCCAGTCAAGAGATCAGGGCTAGATCCCACACCGTTTTTTAGCTCATTGCACCATCCCAGTTTCAGAACCTGGCTGTATGCAAATTAGTCTGTCCCTGGCCCAGTGCATCATGGGAACAGGGCAGACCAGACTACAAAAGCCAATTCTTACACTGGGAAGGAAACAAGCTTCCGGGGACCGGTTTCTGCCATTTCAGGCGTCTTCGGCCCGGCTTGCTTGAATCCTGATGGTGCAATGAGCAAGGGACTCACATCTGAGTATACCCTTCCACGCTTAGGGTGGACAAAATAATTTACAACAAGGGGTGGTGATGGACAGAGTCTCTGAATTAAGCAGAGTACTCTCACCCAGTCAAGAGATCAGGGCTAGATCCCACACCGTTTTTTAGCTCATTGCACCATCCCAGTTTCAGAACCTGGCTGTATGCAAATTAGTCTGTCCCTGGCCCAGTGCATCATGGGAACAGGGCAGACCAGACTACAAAAGCCAATTCTTACACTGGGAAGGAAACAAGCTTCCGGGGACCGGTTTCTGCCATTTCAGGCGTCTTCGGCCCGGCTTGCTTGAATCCTGATGGTGCAATGAGCAAGGGACTCACATCTGAGTATACCCTTCCACGCTTAGGGTGGACAAAATAATTTACAACAAGGGGTGGTGATGGACAGAGTCTCTGAATTAAGCAGAGTACTCTCACCCAGTCAAGAGATCAGGGCTAGATCCCACACCGTTTTTTAGCTCATTGCACCATCCCAGTTTCAGAACCTGGCTGTATGCAAATTAGTCTGTCCCTGGCCCAGTGCATCATGGGAACAGGGCAGACCAGACTACAAAAGCCAATTCTTACACTGGGAAGGAAACAAGCTTCCGGGGACCGGTTTCTGCCATTTCAGGCGTCTTCGGCCCGGCTTGCTTGAATCCTGATGGTGCAATGAGCAAGGGACTCACATCTGAGTATACCCTTCCACGCTTAGGGTGGACAAAATAATTTACAACAAGGGGTGGTGATGGACAGAGTCTCTGAATTAAGCAGAGTAATCTCACCCAGTCAAGAGATCAGGGCTAGATCCCACACCGTTTTTTAGCTCATTGCACCATCCCAGTTTCAGAACCTGGCTGTATGCAAATTAGTCTGTCCCTGGCCCAGTGCATCATGGGAACAGGGCAGACCAGACTACAAAAGCCAATTCTTACACTGGGAAGGAAACAAGCTTCCGGGGACCGGTTTCTGCCATTTCAGGCGTCTTCGGCCCGGCTTGCTTGAATCCTGATGGTGCAATGAGCAAGGGACTCACATCTGAGTATACCCTTCCACGCTTAGGGTGGACAAAATAATTTACAACAAGGGGTGGTGATGGACAGAGTCTCTGAATTAAGCAGAGTACTCTCACCCAGTCAAGAGATCAGGGCTAGATCCCACACCGTTTTTTAGCTCATTGCACCATCCCAGTTTCAGAACCTGGCTGTATGCAAATTAGTCTGTCCCTGGCCCAGTGCATCATGGGAACAGGGCAGACCAGACTACAAAAGCCAATTCTTACACTGGGAAGGAAACAAGCTTCCGGGGACCGGTTTCTGCCATTTCAGGCGTCTTCGGCCTGGCTTGCTTGAATCCTGATGGTGCAATGAGCAAGGGACTCACATCTGAGTATACCCTTCCACGCTTAGGGTGGACAAAATAATTTACAACAAGGGGTGGTGATGGACAGAGTCTCTGAATTAAGCAGAGTACTCTCACCCAGTCAAGAGATCAGGGCTAGATCCCACACCGTTTTTTAGCTCATTGCACCATCCCAGTTTCAGAACCTGGCTGTATGCAAATTAGTCTGTCCCTGGCCCAGTGCATCATGGGAACAGGGCAGACCAGACTACAAAAGCCAATTCTTACACTGGGAAGGAAACAAGCTTCCGGGGACCGGTTTCTGCCATTTCAGGCGTCTTCGGCCCGGCTTGCTTGAATCCTGATGGTGCAATGAGCAAGGGACTCACATCTGAGTATACCCTTCCACGCTTAGGGTGGACAAAATAATTTACAACAAGGGGTGGTGATGGACAGAGTCTCTGAATTAAGCAGAGTACTCTCACCCAGTCAAGAGATCAGGGCTAGATCCCACACCGTTTTTTAGCTCATTGCACCATCCCAGTTTCAGAACCTGGCTGTATGCAAATTAGTCTGTCCCTGGCCCAGTGCATCATGGGAACAGGGCAGACCAGACTACAAAAGCCAATTCTTACACTGGGAAGGAAACAAGCTTCCGGGGACCGGTTTCTGCCATTTCAGGCGTCTTCGGCCCGGCTTGCTTGAATCCTGATGGTGCAATGAGCAAGGGACTCACATCTGAGTATACCCTTCCACGCTTAGGGTGGACAAAATAATTTACAACAAGGGGTGGTGATGGACAGAGTCTCTGAATTAAGCAGAGTACTCTCACCCAGTCAAGAGATCAGGGCTAGAACCCACACCGTTTTTTAGCTCATTGCACCATCCCAGTTTCAGAACCTGGCTGTATGCAAATTAGTCTGTCCCTGGCCCAGTGCATCATGGGAACAGGGCAGACCAGACTACAAAAGCCAATTCTTACACTGGGAAGGAAACAAGCTTCCGGGGACCGGTTTCTGCCATTTCAGGCGTCTTCGGCCCGGCTTGCTTGAATCCTGATGGTGCAATGAGCAAGGGACTCACATCTGAGTATACCCTTCCACGCTTAGGGTGGACAAAATAATTTACAACAAGGGGTGGTGATGGACAGAGTCTCTGAATTAAGCAGAGTAATCTCACCCAGTCAAGAGATCAGGGCTAGATCCCACACCGTTTTTTAGCTCATTGCACCATCCCAGTTTCAGAACCTGGCTGTATGCAAATTAGTCTGTCCCTGGCCCACTGCATCATGGGAACAGGGCAGACCAGACTACAAAAGCCAATTCTTACACTGGGAAGGAAACAAGCTTCCGGGGACCGGTTTCTGCCATTTCAGGCGTCTTCGGCCCGGCTTGCTTGAATCCTGATGGTGCAATGAGCAAGGGACTCACATCTGAGTATACCCTTCCACGCTTAGGGTGGACAAAATAATTTACAACAAGGGGTGGTGATGGACAGAGTCTCTGAATTAAGCAGAGTACTCTCACCCAGTCAAGAGATCAGGGCTAGATCCCACACCGTTTTTTAGCTCATTGCACCATCCCAGTTTCAGAACCTGGCTGTATGCAAATTAGTCTGTCCCTGGCCCAGTGCATCATGGGAACAGGGCAGACCAGACTACAAAAGCCAATTCTTACACTGGGAAGGAAACAAGCTTCCGGGGACCGGTTTCTGCCATTTCAGGCGTCTTCGGCCTGGCTTGCTTGAATCCTGATGGTGCAATGAGCAAGGGACTCACATCTGAGTATACCCTTCCACGCTTAGGGTGGACAAAATAATTTACAACAAGGGGTGGTGATGGACAGAGTCTCTGAATTAAGCAGAGTACTCTCACCCAGTCAAGAGATCAGGGCTAGATCCCACACCGTTTTTTAGCTCATTGCACCATCCCAGTTTCAGAACCTGGCTGTATGCAAATTAGTCTGTCCCTGGCCCAGTGCATCATGGGAACAGGGCAGACAAGACTACAAAAGCCAATTCTTACACTGGGAAGGAAACAAGCTTCCGGGGACCGGTTTCTGCCATTTCAGGCGTCTTCGGCCCGGCTTGCTTGAATCCTGATGGTGCAATGAGCAAGGGACTCACATCTGAGTATACCCTTCCACGCTTAGGGTGGACAAAATAATATACAACAAGGGGTGGTGATGGACAGAGTCTCTGAATTAAGCAGAGTACTCTCACCCAGTCAAGAGATCAGGGCTAGATCCCACACTGTTTTTTAGCTCATTGCACCATCCCAGTTTCAGAACCTGGCTGTATGCAAATTAGTCTGTCCCTGGCCCAGTGCATCATGGGAACAGGGCAGACCAGACTACAAAAGCCAATTCTTACACTGGGAAGGAAACAAGCTTCCGGGGACCGGTTTCTGCCATTTCAGGCGTCTTCGGCCCGGCTTGCTTGAATCCTGATGGTGCAATGAGCAAGGGACTCACATCTGAGTATACCCTTCCACGCTTAGGGTGGACAAAATAATTTACAACAAGGGGTGGTGATGGACAGAGTCTCTGAATTAAGCAGAGTACTCTCACCCAGTCAAGAGATCAGGGCTAGATCCCACACCGTTTTTTAGCTCATTGCACCATCCCAGTTTCAGAACCTGGCTGTATGCAATTTAGTCTGTCCCTGGCCCAGTGCATCATGGGAACAGGGCAGACCAGACTACAAAATCCAATTCTTACACTGGGAAGGAAACAAGCTTCCGGGGACCGGTTTCTGCCATTTCAGGCGTCTTCGGCCCGGCTTGCTTGAATCCTGATGGTGCAATGAGCAAGGGACTCACATCTGAGTATACCCTTCCACGCTTAGGGTGGACAAAATAATTTACAACAAGGGGTGGTGATGGACAGAGTCTCTGAATTAAGCAGAGTACTCTCACCCAGTCAAGAGATCAGGGCTAGATCCCACACCGTTTTTTAGCTCATTGCACCATCCCAGTTTCAGAACCTGGCTGTATGCAAATTAGTCTGTCCCTGGCCCAGTGCATCATGGGAACAGGGCAGACCAGACTACAAAAGCCAATTCTTACACTGGGAAGGAAACAAGCTTCCGGGGACCGGTTTCTGCCATTTCAGGCGTCTTCGGCCCGGCTTGCTTGAATCCTGATGGTGCAATGAGCAAGGGACTCACATCTGAGTATACCCTTCCACGCTTAGGGTGGACAAAAGTGTGGAAGGGTATGCTCAGACATGAGTCCCTTGCTCACTGCACCACCAGGATTCAAGCAAGCCGGGCCGAAGACGGCTGTAATGCCAGAAACCAGTCCCCGGAAGCTTGTTTCCTTTCCAGTGAAGAATTGGCTTGGTAGTTTGGTCTGCCCTGTTCCCATAATGCACTGGGCCAGGGACAGACTAATTTGCATATAGCCAGGTTCTGAACTGGGATGGTGCAGTGAGCTAAAAAACGGTGATGGATCAAGCCCTGATCTGTTGACTGGGTAGGAGTGTTCTGATTAACTCAGATACTCTGTCCATCACCACCCCCTTTTTGAAATTATTTTGGCCACCACAAGTGTGGAAGGGTATGCTCAGACATGAGTCCCTTGCTCACTGCACCACCAGGATTCAAGCAAGCCGGGCCGAAGACGGCTGTAATGCCAGAAACCGGTCCCCGGAAGCTTGTTTCCTTTCCAGTGAAGAATTGGCTTGGTAGTTTGGTCTGCCCTGTTCCCATGATGCACTGGGCCAGGGACAGACTAATTTGCATATAGCCAGGTTCTGAACTGGGATGGTGCAGTGAGCTAAAAAACGGTGATGGATCAAGCCCTGATCTGTTGACTGGGTAGGAGTGTTCTGATTAACTCAGATACTCTGTCCATCACCACCCCCTTTTTGAAATTATTTTGGCCACCACAAGTGTGGAAGGGTATGCTCAGACATGAGTCCCTTGCTCACTGCACCACCAGGATTCAAGCAAGCCGGGCCGAAGACGGCTGTAATGCCAGAAACCGGTCCCCGGAAGCTTGTTTCCTTTCCAGTGAAGAATTGGCTTGGTAGTTTGGTCTGCCCTGTTCCCATGATGCACTGGGCCAGGGACAGACTAATTTGCATATAGCCAGGTTCTGAACTGGGATGGTGCAGTGAGCTAAAAAACGGTGATGGATCAAGCCCTGATCTGTTGACTGGGTAGGAGTGTTCTGATTAACTCAGATACTCTGTCCATCACCACCCCCTTTTTGAAATTATTTTGGCCACCACTAGTGTGGAAGGGTATGCTCAGACATGAGTCCCTTGCTCACTGCACCACCAGGATTCAAGCAAGCCGGGCCGAAGACGGCTGTAATGCCAGAAACCGGTCCCCGGAAGCTTGTTTCCTTTCCAGTGAAGAATTGGCTTGGTAGTTTGGTCTGCCCTGTTCCCATGATGCACTGGGCCAGGGACAGACTAATTTGCATATAGCCAGGTTCTGAACTGGGATGGTGCAGTGAGCTAAAAAACGGTGATGGATCAAGCCCTGATCTGTTGACTGGGTAGGAGTGTTCTGATTAACTCAGATACTCTGTCCATCACCACCCCCTTTTTGAAATTATTTTGGCCACCACAAGTGTGGAAGGGTATGCTCAGACATGAGTCCCTTGCTCACTGCACCACCAGGATTCAAGCAAGCCGGGCCGAAGACGGCTGTAATGCCAGAAACCGGTCCCCGGAAGCTTGTTTCCTTTCCAGTGAAGAATTGGCTTGGTAGTTTGGTCTGCCCTGTTCCCATGATGCACTGGGCCAGGGACAGACTAATTTGCATATAGCCAGGTTCTGAACTGGGATGGTGCAGTGAGCTAAAAAACGGTGATGGATCAAGCCCTGATCTGTTGACTGGGTAGGAGTGTTCTGATTAACTCAGATACTCTGTCCATCACCACCCCCTTTTTGAAATTATTTTGGCCACCACAAGTGTGGAAGGGTATGCTCAGACATGAGTCCCTTGCTCACTGCACCACCAGGATTCAAGCAAGCCGGGCCGAAGACGGCTGTAATGCCAGAAACCGGTCCCCGGAAGCTTGTTTCCTTTCCAGTGAAGAATTGGCTTGGTAGTTTGGTCTGCCCTGTTCCCATGATGCACTGGGCCAGGGACAGACTAATTTGCATATAGCCAGGTTCTGAACTGGGATGGTGCAGTGAGCTAAAAAAAGGTGATGGATCAAGCCCTGATCTGTTGACTGGGTAGGAGTGTTCTGATTAACTCAGATACTCTGTCCATCACCACCCCCTTTTTGAAATTATTTTGGCCACCACAAGTGTGGAAGGGTATGCTCAGACATGAGTCCCTTGCTCACTGCACCACCAGGATTCAAGCAAGCCGGGCCGAAGACGGCTGTAATGCCAGAAACTGGTCCCCGGAAGCTTGTTTCCTTTCCAGTGAAGAATTGGCTTGGTAGTTTGGTCTGCCCTGTTCCCATGATGCACTGGGCCAGGGACAGACTAATTTGCATATAGCCAGGTTCTGAACTGGGATGGTGCAGTGAGCTAAAAAACGGTGATGGATCAAGCCCTGATCTGTTGACTGGGTAGGAGTGTTCTGATTAACTCAGATACTCTGTCCATCACCACCCCCTTTTTGAAATTATTTTGGCCACCACAAGTGTGGAAGGGTATGCTCAGACATGAGTCCCTTGCTCACTGCACCACCAGGATTCAAGCAAGCCGGGCCGAAGACGGCTGTAATGCCAGAAACCGGTCCCCGGAAGCTTGTTTCCTTTCCAGTGAAGAATTGGCTTGGTAGTTTGGTCTGCCCTGTTCCCATGATGCACTGGGCCAGGGACAGACTAATTTGCATATAGCCAGGTTCTGAACTGGGATGGTGCAGTGAGCTAAAAAACGGTGATGGATCAAGCCCTGATCTGTTGACTGGGTAGGAGTGTTCTGATTAACTCAGATACTCTGTCCATCACCACCCCCTTTTTGAAATTATTTTGGCCACCACAAGTGTGGAAGGGTATGCTCAGACATGAGTCCCTTGCTCACTGCACCACCAGGATTCAAGCAAGCCGGGCCGAAGACGGCTGTAATGCCAGAAACCGGTCCCCGGAAGCTTGTTTCCTTTCCAGTGAAGAATTGGCTTGGTAGTTTGGTCTGCCCTGTTCCCATGATGCACTGGGCCAGGGACAGACTAATTTGCATATAGCCAGGTTCTGAACTGGGATGGTGCAGTGAGCTAAAAAACGGTGATGGATCAAGCCCTGATCTGTTGACTGGGTAGGAGTGTTCTGATTAACTCAGATACTCTGTCCATCACCACCCCCTTTTTGAAATTATGTTGGCCACCACAAGTGTGGAAGGGTATGCTCAGACATGAGTCCCTTGCTCACTGCACCACCAGGATTCAAGCAAGCCGGGCCGAAGACGGCTGTAATGCCAGAAACCGGTCCCCGGAAGCTTGTTTCCTTTCCAGTGAAGAATTGGCTTGGTAGTTTGGTCTGCCCTGTTCCCATGATGCACTGGGCCAGGGACAGACTAATTTGCATATAGCCAGGTTCTGAACTGGGATGGTGCAGTGAGCTAAAAAACGGTGATGGATCAAGCCCTGATCTGTTGACTGGGTAGGAGTGTTCTGATTAACTCAGATACTCTGTCCATCACCACCCCCTTTTTGAAATTATTTTGGCCACCACTAGTGTGGAAGGGTATGCTCAGACATGAGTCCCTTGCTCACTGCACCACCAGGATTCAAGCAAGCCGGGCCGAAGACGGCTGTAATGCCAGAAACCGGTCCCCGGAAGCTTGTTTCCTTTCCAGTGAAGAATTGGCTTGGTAGTTTGGTCTGCCCTGTTCCCATGATGCACTGGGCCAGGGACAGACTAATTTGCATATAGCCAGGTTCTGAACTGGGATGGTGCAGTGAGCTAAAAAACGGTGATGGATCAAGCCCTGATCTGTTGACTGGGTAGGAGTGTTCTGATTAACTCAGATACTCTGTCCATCACCACCCCCTTTTTGAAATTATTTTGGCCACCACAAGTGTGGAAGGGTATGCTCAGACATGAGTCCCTTGCTCACTGCACCACCAGGATTCAAGCAAGCCGGGCCGAAGACGGCTGTAATGCCAGAAACCGGTCCCCGGAAGCTTGTTTCCTTTCCAGTGAAGAATTGGCTTGGTAGTTTGGTCTGCCCTGTTCCCATGATGCACTGGGCCAGGGACAGACTAATTTGCATATAGCCAGGTTCTGAACTGGGATGGTGCAGTGAGCTAAAAAACGGTGATGGATCAAGCCCTGATCTGTTGACTGGGTAGGAGTGTTCTGATTAACTCAGATACTCTGTCCATCACCACCCCCTTTTTGAAATTATTTTGGCCACCACAAGTGTGGAAGGGTATGCTCAGACATGAGTCCCTTGCTCACTGCACCACCAGGATTCAAGCAAGCCGGGCCGAAGACGGCTGTAATGCCAGAAACCGGTCCCCGGAAGCTTGTTTCCTTTCCAGTGAAGAATTGGCTTGGTAGTTTGGTCTGCCCTGTTCCCATGATGCACTGGGCCAGGGACAGACGAATTTGCATATAGCCAGGTTCTGAACTGGGATGGTGCAGTGAGCTAAAAAACGGTGATGGATCAAGCCCTGATCTGTTGACTGGGTAGGAGTGTTCTGATTAACTCAGATACTCTGTCCATCACCACCCCCTTTTTGAAATTATTTTGGCCACCACTAGTGTGGAAGGGTATGCTCAGACATGAGTCCCTTGCTCACTGCACCACCAGGATTCAAGCAAGCCGGGCCGAAGACGGCTGTAATGCCAGAAACCGGTCCCCGGAAGCTTGTTTCCTTTCCAGTGAAGAATTGGCTTGGTAGTTTGGTCTGCCCTGTTCCCATGATGCACTGGGCCAGGGACAGACTAATTTGCATATAGCCAGGTTCTGAACTGGGATGGTGCAGTGAGCTAAAAAACGGTGATGGATCAAGCCCTGATCTGTTGACTGGGTAGGAGTGTTCTGATTAACTCAGATACTCTGTCCATCACCACCCCCTTTTTGAAATTATGTTGGCCACCACAAGTGTGGAAGGGTATGCTCAGACATGAGTCCCTTGCTCACTGCACCACCAGGATTCAAGCAAGCCGGGCCGAAGACGGCTGTAATGCCAGAAACCGGTCCCCGGAAGCTTGTTTCCTTTCCAGTGAAGAATTGGCTTGGTAGTTTGGTCTGCCCTGTTCCCATGATGCACTGGGCCAGGGACAGACTAATTTGCATATAGCCAGGTTCTGAACTGGGATGGTTCAGTGAGCTAAAAAACGGTGATGGATCAAGCCCTGATCTGTTGACTGGGTAGGAGTGTTCTGATTAACTCAGATACTCTGTCCATCACCACCCCCTTTTTGAAATTATTTTGGCCACCACAAGTGTGGAAGGGTATGCTCAGACATGAGTCCCTTGCTCACTGCACCACCAGGATTCAAGCAAGCCGGGCCGAAGACGGCTGTAATGCCAGAAACCGGTCCCCGGAAGCTTGTTTCCTTTCCAGTGAAGAATTGGCTTGGTAGTTTGGTCTGCCCTGTTCCCATGATGCACTGGGCCAGGGACAGACGAATTTGCATATAGCCAGGTTCTGAACTGGGATGGTGCAGTGAGCTAAAAAACGGTGATGGATCAAGCCCTGATCTGTTGACTGGGTAGGAGTGTTCTGATTAACTCAGATACTCTGTCCATCACCACCCCCTTTTTGAAATTATTTTGGCCACCACAAGTGTGGAAGGGTATGCTCAGACATGAGTCCCTTGCTCACTGCACCACCAGGATTCAAGCAAGCCGGGCCGAAGACGGCTGTAATGCCAGAAACCGGTCCCCGGAAGCTTGTTTCCTTTCCAGTGAAGAATTGGCTTGGTAGTTTGGTCTGCCCTGTTCCCATGATGCACTGGGCCAGGGACAGACTAATTTGCATATAGCCAGGTTCTGAACTGGGATGGTGCAGTGAGCTAAAAAACGGTGATGGATCAAGCCCTGATCTGTTGACTGGGTAGGAGTGTTCTGATTAACTCAGATACTCTGTCCATCACCACCCCCTTTTTGAAATTATTTTGGCCACCACAAGTGTGGAAGGGTATGCTCAGACATGAGTCCCTTGCTCACTGCACCACCAGGATTCAAGCAAGCCGGGCCGAAGACGGCTGTAATGCCAGAAACCGGTCCCCGGAAGCTTGTTTCCTTTCCAGTGAAGAATTGGCTTGGTAGTTTGGTCTGCCCTGTTCCCATGATGCACTGGGCCAGGGACAGACTAATTTGCATATAGCCAGGTTCTGAACTGGGATGGTGCAGTGAACTAAAAAACGGTGATGGATCAAGCCCTAATCTGTTGACTGGGTAGGAGTGTTCTGATTAACTCAGATACTCTGTCCATCACCACCCCCTTTTTGAAATTATTTTGGCCACCACAAGTGTGGAAGGGTATGCTCAGACAGGAGTCCCTTGCTCACTGCACCACCAGGATTCAAGCAAGCCGGGCCGAAGACGGCTGTAATGCCAGAAACCGGTCCCCGGAAGCTTGTTTCCTTTCCAGTGAAGAATTGGCTTGGTAGTTTGGTCTGCCCTGTTCCCATGATGCACTGGGCCAGGGACAGACTAATTTGCATATAGCCAGGTTCTGAACTGGGATGGTGCAGTGAGCTAAAAAACGGTGATGGATCAAGCCCTGATCTGTTGACTGGGTAGGAGTGTTCTGATTAACTCAGATACTCTGTCCATCACCACCCCCTTTTTGAAATTATTTAGGCTTATCTCCAAGGCACAAGTGTACAGTATGTGCAACCACACTCACAGCAACCCAATGATGTCAACACAAATAGACTCCACACAAGTTTTTATAAAATGAGTATAATCTTTATATAAGAAGTTATACGATATAACCACACAATACAAAATTAACATATAAGAATGGGTAGTATTCTTTCTGGTGAGTTGGTAGGTTCTAATCCCAACCACCGCTTCTAACCAATAGTTAAGCTCACTTCTTATCGTTTCCAAAATGTTAGGCCAGTCGTATTGCTAGAATCACACACGTTTCAAAAGAAAACAAATACTGCAATGCATAACGATATTCTCTAGTACTGTGCAACAGAGAAACTATGCCATACGTAGTGCCACAGTCATGTACTTTGCAATTGAAGGAATAATGCAATTCATATCACTACCAGCATGCCCTGTACCAGGAAGAAACAAAGCAATGCGTCACGCTACAATCCTGTACTGTGCAATGAAGAAATAATGCACTGCACCACGTTATAATCAGATACTGTGCAATGATGAAAAAATGCAATGTGCCACGTTACAATAAGGTAATCTGCAAGGGAAAAATAACGCATTGTGTAGAGCACCAAGCATGTAGTTCATCAGGCACAGATGTGGTCAGGCGTCAAATGACAGTTCGATAGTTTGTTAGCAGCAATAATGCAAAGTGTAATGTGACAGTTTAAGTGCTCCGTTAACAGTGCCCCCGTTATGGATCAAATGATGACACAAAAGTACTGCTTTCCACTCCAGCCCCAGTACTGCCCCTCCTTGGGTCAACGTGGGCCGAGATCCGAGCCGAAGCAACAGGCTTGCGCAGCTGACAGAAGCGAGATGTCTAGAGATTGCCCCTCCGGGTCCGCACCCCACCCCAGGTGGTGATCCACGTTACCTGGTGGGGTGCAACCCCACTCTCCTCTCCGACTTTGCATTGACTTGGGCCTTGATCCTGTACTCCGTCACGGGGTGCAGTGGACTCAGGCTGGCGGCTCAGCTCCTCTGGGGCTGCCGGTCCGGGCCGCTGCTGTGTTACTCTGAGTGCCCAATGACTTGGCCCTCCTTCCGGCGGTCTCAGGGCACACCGAGACCCGCCTTCAGCACTGTGGAGACTTTACTTCAAATTCGGTGCACACCCTACCCAGGCACTCCTCACCAGCGCCTCAGTTTGCACATCGACACGCACACCACACGTCCGAGACTCGCCTCTTTTCTGGTGCTCACAATGACCCCGCACTCTTTACCAGCACCTCTGCTTGCATCTATACACGCACCCTGCGCGCCCGAGTCATTTTTCTCTTCTCACAATGCACACAATGTCCAGGCACTCTTCTCTAATGCCCTGGCTGCACCAAGACATGCACTCTGCGCGTCAGAGTCTCACATCTTCTCTCGGTGCACACAATGCCAGGCACTCCTCACCAACACCCTGGCTGCACCACGACACGCACCCAGCACCTCTGAGTCTCACTTCGTCTCCCTGTGCACACAACGACCAGGCACTCCTCATCAACGCCTTGGCCTGCACCACGATATGCACCCAGCGCGTCCGAGACTTAGCTTACTCCTGTGTGCCCATGATCACAAGGCACAACTTCTGAGGGTCTCAAGCTGCAAAAGCATGCACACACTGCGTTGCTTGGGACTTCTGCGGAAACTTTTATGATCGTGTATTTCCAAAAAGGGAGCTCACCTCGGGCCCTTGGGGGTTACATGACACAGCAAAAAGCACAGTCTTCTTCAAGCAGGGGGACCCAGCGCCTCCAAGCACAGTCCCAACAGCCTCTCCCTTGGTTAGAACAGCAAACTGCAGACCAGCCCCAGATCACAAAGCAAGGATTGGTCTTTCCACCGCAGTCTCCTCAGTTGCTCCTTCTTTAGCAGAGGTACCTCTTGACCACAGAATGGGTCCAAGCCTTTTCAGTCTCAATCCATTTCTGTTTGATTCCAACGTTCAGGGGTTTCAGATCTCATAGTTATACCCCTTAATGTCTTTGAAGTTTGTTTGTGCTCAGGGGTCCCTGACCCCTCCCTAAATCAGTTCTGGATGTCTCCCTCCCAGTGTCACCTCCCTCCCTTTGATACTGGGGGTCTGGACCCTTAATCACTCAGCAGGAGATTGGTCAATTGGTTTATAGCACCAGCCCAGGCCTTTTCACCTCCCGGGCTTCTCCTCTCCCTACTCTCCAGATGCAGGCCAGCCTGGTGCCATCTCAACCCCTCCCTGGGTCAAGATCTCTCCCAGCTCCTCTCACCTTTCAGATCCAGATAGACAATCCACATTTCAGCAGAGACACACAGAAATGCCTAAAGCACAAAACTCAGCCACTTTCTAAAAGAGTTATTGCTGAACATACAGTGACAAAACCACCTTCACAGAAATATGTGTCATGAGACTGTGAGTTCATACATACTAAACTTCACCTCTCCATTATAAACTTACAGGAAACTAGGCTAACTAACACAACACCCATCCTCCCCCATTCTGTCCTATGGGCAGGATGGCCTTTCAAGTAAAACAAATATTCCCTTGGGTTATGGAAGGAACAGGATTCAAGGTTCAACTCGCAACTAGGTATTACCTCACAAGGCGCACAATAATACAATTCGCCAAGGAAAATCCCACTTAATATTCAAAATAATTGCTAAATAGCTCTGAAGTTTTACAAACATCTTTTATTATCAAAAAACTGGTTAGAATGTTAAAATTGCAATACACTTCCTATCTATCACAGTTTTATGCAAAACAATTGATAAAAACAATTCATAAAAGCAATAAATGTAAAATCCCCAATTACAATCAGTTTACACAATATACTGACATAAGAAGAGAACAATGGTTAGACAATATACTTTGTCTTTCAAAAGATCATATTCCATGGGACAGTTTAGAAACCTGGCCTGGATACCCTCATTTTCATATCTGCAGGTCCAAATTTTCCCTTGGATTATGTACAATGATGCGTCGACGCGTTTCGATGGGTATGATTATTATTCCATCTTTATCAAGTCAATAGTTAGTTTGTTTCTCTCTGTATTCATTATTGTTTCACTTGGTTTACATGCCCTCTTGAGTCAAACTTTATCAGTGCGTTCAGTTCTTCTATAGATTAAAACTGTTTTCGATTCAATTTCTCTTCAGTTTCATGCAGATACTCTGCTTAGTGCACTTGGTGTACTTATAAGTTCTAACTTCCTTCCAGCCAACCCGAGGGGTCGCTTACATTTCCTGCTGAGTGGCTACTGTACTTAAACGCCTTAATTACGTATTCACTTTCGTGTACATTCTCCTGTGTCTGTTTGTTCATGAGGGTAGAGGGGCTTTTTGATTCTACATCTCCTCTAACTTGTTGCACTCTTATACTGCAGAGAATCACAGAGCGAATGCTTCTCTTCGTGGGCGGAAGTCACACTTCCCTGAGGATGGTGGTTATTCTCTACTCACCTGAGGAGACATCAAAATCTAGGCCACCTTATTGAATTCAAGTCTTAGAAGTTACAGAATGGCTTTAACAAAGTGAAAGTGTCCCTGCGCTGTAGAGCGTAAGTCAGAGCAAGTTACCTTAAAGTTCCAGGGACAATGTACCTATCTATGTTTAATGTAAGTCTACCCGTTATGGCAACGGTTACTCCCAGGGCTGTCTGGCTTCCTACCCCTCCACGCGGCTCTACTCGTCGGAGCCGCGTGGAGGGGTAGGAAGCCAGACAGCCCTGGGAGTAACCGTTGCCATAACGGGTAGAACGGACCCCCCAACACGCTGTGGCTCATGAAGCCATTCGACCTCTTTTCATAAGTGTCCATAATCGCCAATTGGGCGCAACGGACCTTACATTAAACATAGATAGGTACATTTTCACCTTATCTTATTTTTGTAGAGCACACTTTAAAATCTACACACATGTGAGTAAGGTGGGGATAAGTAGTGCATATCCTCGTCCTGAAGAAGGAGTTCTTTAACTCCGAAACATGTCGACGCACTAACATGGTTGGGTTACCCTAATCAGTAAACCACAACCACTCTAGCACTCTTTTTAACAATACCAGCCGGAGACTAAATTAAAAAAAAATTTCGGTACTCACGTGCCAGGTATTTTTTAATTTCTCACCTTCACCTCACCACTCACATTTTGTACTCACACACACCAAACACATAGTTCACAGGAAAGTGCTCCTGCGTAGTCGTGAAGTCGTAGCACGCCGCATCCCGTAGAGGTTTGCGAAGACCCCGATGATGAAGCATGACACCAAGGGGCCTGTTGGTGTGTGAGGGGTATTTTAACAACACTGGTTGCTCCCCCCCATTGTGGTAACAACCGCCTTCCACCTAGTGGATTCCATTTTGTTTATAATAATTGCTAGGGGAGACAGAATCCACTATTCCCTCTCCCTCCCTCTTCTGTTAACGATTATAACTCTTTCACTTCACCACTCCTCTCAGCATACAGGAGTTGTGAGCAGCAGCATAGCTAAGGCAACAGCCCTCTCTGGTCACAGCGCTGTACAAGGTGACATCCTTTCTCTTATCACAGTGCAGCACCAGGGTGATGCCTCTTAATCTTCCCCACTGTCCCCACCTGGCATATGGAGGTTGTGATTGGCGCTCGTGGGTCCGATTAGTGTGGCAGTCCGGACTGTCCAGAATGTCACAGTCCATTCCCATAATCCACTAGGCAGGATCCCCACTGGACCTTACTCCCTCAAGGTGATCTCCTCCTCACAGGGTCCTCCGGTCATGGGTCAGGCACAAGCTGATTCGCCAGGGTGAGTGTTCTTGATTCTCATGGGTGATGTCCTTCACCATGAACATTGGCTGACCCTCAGGCGCCAGTACTTGTGCTCATCTTCCCCACACTGGTGTACAGATACAGTTTGAAATTTTGAAATACTCAAGCTTCCCTTTTTATTATCTGTTTCTGAACACAAATGTGATTTAGTGTCTTACTCTTTAAAATGGATGTTATGGGTGCTGCTCCTTTTGAAGTGCCCGCTCCCCTGTCCTTTCCTTTCTCCAGAATGCATTCTATCACAGTAGGACCGACTCCATGTGTCATGTAGTTCCTATAAACCTATATAGGATATCCTCATTTAGACAACATGGACTGTGGGATTGGTGTCCAGACTGATTCCAGACACCCGCACCGGGTATGTTCGCCTATATACCAGCCTTCTCACAGTGCCACTATAAAGTCCTCTCACCAAGGAGGGAATAGTTATTGGCAACTATCGAACATGACAACTGTGTCCCATCAGGGATCGTGGAAACAGTACATTACTTTTCACTCAGTCACTCGTGTTCACTTTGTCTCAGAGAAATACACAGAATAAACGGTGGGGATGTTTTTCAATATACAGTTATTGAACCCCAGTCATTTTAGTGTAAAATAGATGTGCTGAAACAACCATAAGACAGAAACAGATTTTTATTTTTTGGAATAGTTTTATAAAGCGCGAACAAGACCCACAGGGGTATCACAGCGCTGTACAAAGTTGGCGCCGGCAAGGGTACAAACATAATGAAAGGAAGTGAAGATACAGCATGTGGTACAACATTCAAGTTAAATAGTATGGGTTATCAATGGTGCCTTAGAACCCGCAGAGTAAAACATCATAAAATAGAACGCACCAAAGAAGTGCCATACAAATCAAGGAATTTTAACAAAATTAAGAGCGAGATCATCAGTTAACGCAGTTAAGGAGCCATTGAGGGCTAGATCAAAATAAGGTAACAACATAAAATAAGGCATCAGTGTAATACCACAAGAATTAGGTTATTTAACAAACATAAGAGCATGATCACAAGAAGAGGGAGTTAATGTTCATTCAGTAGTAGTCGTTTGACCATTTGTTAAAGGAAGTAGTGGAATCGTTGGATGTAAATGATAAGCAGCAACAGAGTAAAAAGATGGATGGTAGATTCCTAACATAGTGCTAAGACAATGACTATAGGCAGGTATATAAATATATACCAGTAATAAATGCGTACTCCTATGATGCAACCGTAACTTGATGTACCTAAATGTAGCTAGCATGTATGTATGTGTAAAGCCAAGAATCCCCCTAGGCTGAAGCTTTTACTGCAGGCATTGATGAAAAACTGGGAAATTTAAACGGCCTGATAACAAGAGCGCAAGCAAATACATATCTCAGCTGCAAATGTGAGCCGGTTGTCGATAAACTATCTACCTTGCCCATAATGCTAAGAGAGCTGATAACTGAAATACAAAATACAACAAAAAATGATCCAAAAAGAAACCCAACCAAAGATCAGGACGTGTTAAAAAGCCCGGCGGGAACAACTAAAAACAAAACATCTGCCAATATATATATATGCAATTCAGAGGCTGACACCGAGAAGACAAGTGGACACGAGGATGGAATGGATCAAAATCTCAATGCCAAACAACGCCGTCGGCAGAAAAGGAAAGGGCGCAATCAAAAGCCCCAAACAAACGCAATGAAATACTTCCCTATTTTTGATGGTTTGCAGAATAGACAGGATAACAACCTCAAAGACGCAAACATAAACATAAATACAATTAAGCAGGCTCAACCATCACCAGCCAATTCTAACCAGATCACGGCACATGAAATAGTCACTAATCAGCCTCATGGAATTAAGGCACATCTCGACACAGGAGCAGGTTCCACCCAATCGACTCTACAATGGGAGAATATAGAGGAAATAGAATAAAAAAGCAATGGGAGAATATAGACCAAATAGAAGTAAAAAAACAAGAGTCTACCTTTAGCATGCCATCTTGACCATCTGCAAGAATTGCCAATAGTCAGACAATAAACAGATCAGATTTGAGGAGTGAAACTATAACACCTCAAAAGGCTTGTGGAGCAGGACACGACTCAAGGGCCTCAAATCTGACAGAGAGAAAACAAATATTTACCAACACGAGCCCCATTATCGAGCCAAGGAAAAAAAAGCAAGGAATGACAGAGTTGTTGGACAAGGCCTCACCGGCCAGGGAGATTAAAAAGCTCTGTATACCAACTAAGCTGAGCCCTAGACACAAATCATTGGAAAAAAGGGCCCAGACGGGGGGAAAAGAGTCAAAACAAATAAGCAATACATCTACAATACTAAAACCGACTAAAATGGACCACATGGCAGAAGGAACATGTAATCAACTGGAGATTCAACCAGCAAAAGCAAACATATTTACATCCTCACTAAGAACAATTGAGACTACAAATGTACTGTCATCACAAGTACCAAGTACCAGGCAACGAGAAATAGAGGCCTTGGTCTTTCATCCGCTATTTACCTCAAAGGGTCACCAAGATACTCTTAATCGAGGAAACATTCTAAGACTAATGCAGTCCATCCCAAACTTGGCTAGTATAACATCAAAGGACCTACTGTCTGTAGAATTTATACCTCCCACTACTTTAACTAACCGAGAGGCTACAAAGACAATATGGTCCACAACCAGAATTGCAGATACGATTCTAGCTGAACAAGGGGTCTTCCTAAACTGGGGTATTGACATTACCCCTTCACAGAAACCACCCTATCCGTTCCCGCTACTGAGTACTACAAGCCTGGCATCAGCAAAATATAAAGCATATGCTAAGAGTGTGCTTAGAGGAGCACAGGGAAGAACGGGTCAAGAGAACACAATCAGCCAGAGGGATCTATCAGATCTACGTCTGGAAGTAGTTTCTTATCCAAATCAAGGCACAAGCAGGGAAATAATATCCCGTACAATAACTATGCATTCACAGGACGATTGACGCAACATACGACATAAAGTCCATAGTAGGTCGATGGAACTGCCCCTTAGCTTATGTTCTTGGAATATCAATGGGCTAGCAACAAAAATAGAGGATCCTGACTTTTTGAACTATGTTACTACTTTCGACATAATTCTGCTGCAAGAAACATGGCTCACAGAGCCACAGCACATCAAGGGCTATATATGTTTCGCCACCCCAGCTGCAAAGATCAGCAGATACGGCCACTGCTCGGGTGGGCTGGTTACTTACATCTCTGCAACAAGCATACCCTCAGCAACCCTCATGGATTCTATGCCAAGCACGACATTAGCAATTAGAATCAGGATCAAGCTGGACAAAGAGGAAAAGGAGGTCTGCATAATAAATTCATATGTCCATCCTAAACGAAAAGCAAAGGACTCTACTAAAATCACCAACCTCTTATCTGAGTATGCAGCAGAGATGGCAAATCCAATATTCATTCTGTCTGGGGACCTAAATCAACATCTCCTTGGCTCGGCAGAAGGGGAGGAGTCAGCAGCTTTAACCAGAATTTTTGATATTCCCATACAATCGGAGCCACAGCATGCAAAGAAGAAAGTCCGTCGTAGTCACTTCCTCGAGGATCTAGAACATCACAATCTCCGAGCCTTGAACGGAAGATTCCCAGAAGATTGCCCCCCAGTTGAATCCTTCTACTCCATCTCTGCATGCTCCATTCTGGACTACACTTTTGTCAGTCTCGAGCTGTTCCCTTATATTCTCGGGTTTAGGATGGGGGATAAGGGGGATAGCGATCACCGCCCCCAGGAAATCCAGATAACAGCTATTGTTCCTACTTCAATAAGGCCAGACATACCCCTGGGACCCATGCACACCCAAGATCAAAAAAGAATTAAATGCACATTGCATAATGCCAATCTGCTGTCGGAAGCTGCAATAAATCTCCACAACTTGCAAACTTTGAGTTCAGATGACTTAATAGCACACTGGAAGGTCTTCACAGCAACACTGCCACAAAAGCTTGTAGGCACTACTCCCACTAAAGTCAACATCCAAGGGAAAGGGGGAAGAAACAAAATACAGAAAAAGTACAGAGAAGAGCTCAAGTCACTAAAAAGATCTGTAAACTCAAGCCTGCGTAGGTTGAGAACTTCGCCAGGAAATGTTAATGCACAAGCTTCCCTGCATCAACAGAGGGCAGCCCTAAAAAGATTAAAATGGAACATCAAGAGAGACTACGAGAATGATAGCTGGGCAAAACTCTTATATGACATAAACAGCAATGATAGCGCACGCTTTTGGAAAACTGTGAATGGGATATTGCGTCCAAAATCCGAGGATATTGGGTCAAATATCTCAGAAGGAGTCTGGATAGAATATATCACCAGCCACTTTAACAACTGTATGGAAAATGCAGGAGAACGAACGGCCAATCGAGGGCTCTCAAAGAAATCAGTTGCAGTTTGTATACCTCTAGCTAGTACACCTGAGCTAAAGGTGCAGCAATGCCCAGCCACAGGAAGCAGATCGCTGGGAATAATAAACAATTTGCAACCACTCCTAATACAAAAACAGATTGCTAAAGGGAGGAAGGAAGGTGCCCCAGGCCCAAATGGCATACCACCAGCCCTGTTCAAAGCTAAGAGCAAAGAATGGGCAGATATTTTACAACCACTGTTTTTGGAAATTAGATTGCAAAACAGAATACCAGAAGCCTGGAAGGGCTCAACAATAGTTCCAATACATAAAAAAGGAGACAAGGCCGAGCCTAACAACTACCGCCTAGTTGCGCTAATTGACAACGAAGCGAAGTACTTTGCGGGAACTATTCTAGAGGAGCTTACACTTTGGGCAGAGACGATTCATATGATACCACTGAATCAGACTGGTTTCCGTAAAGCAACCAGCACAGCTACAAATATCCTCGCAATTTCTCTAGCAATTGACGCAGCAAAAACTTCCAACTTACCATTACATCTATGTTATATTGATTTTAGTGCTGCTTTTGACAACATCGAGAGAGGCAGACTTTGGGAGAAATTGACACGATGGGGCATTCCGCAGTCTACTCTAAACATCTTAATGCTCCTACATACGGACACCTGGGTGCAGGTAAAACTAGGTGGAGGGACTCATCTCTCCTCGAAAGTACCAACTACGAGGGGATTGAAGCAAGGTTGTGTGCTTGCTCCAACCTTGTTCAATCTATTCATGGCTGACCTTCCTAATCGGCTGGATGCTTGTAACTCCCACGCCCCCAGGTTGGGAGGGAAAACTATAACCAACCTCATGTACGCTGACGACGTAGTTTTGCTAAGTCATACTCACGTTGGCCTGCAACATCTACTAACTGAAATGCAAAACTACGCAAAAGAAAACAACTTAAAAATAAACTTGTCCAAAACAAAGACAATGTCAATTAACAGCAAAAAAAGCTCACAGAAACACTGGTTCCTTGGTGGCATCAAAATCGAACATGTAAGCGAGTACAAGTACTTAGGGGTTGTATTCGATAGAGAAGGCTCATTCTGGCGCCAAAAAGAGGAAATAAAAAGGAAAGGTCTGCTAACTGCCTTAACGATGAAAAATCTGGCAAACAAACTAATGGGACCGACATTGACCCCACTATTGAAGGCAGTTCAGGCTAAACTTCTTCCCTCGCTAACTTATGGTAGTGAGGCAATGAGGGGTAGAGATGCTAAAGAGCTGGATAGGACGTTGGTCAAAGCCTATCGAACTATGTTTTGTCTTCCGTCTTATACGTCAGCAGCACAAATAAGGCTGGAGTTTGGCCTCCAACAACAAGCCTTGGCTAGATACGGGGCTTACATCATATGCTGGCATAAGATAAGCAAGGCCAATCCAGACACATTGAACTATCTGCTTTGGCAAGACTTACAACATAGGGAGTTTTCCCAAGCAAGAAACTACCTTAAATCAGCCTTAGATTCCACCAAATTGTCTGGACTATGGGAGGCGCAACTCGGCCAACATAATTTCAAAAAATTGGTGTGGAAAAGCATAAAACTATCCTCCTTACTTAACGACAAGGCAGCCTTCTCGAAAAGATCCCACGCCTGGATGACCCTCAGCTCGTACAAATCGCTCACCCCACAACCATATTTCAATCAGCCTTACTCGAGGGTGACAAAAATGAATTTCCTAAAGTACAGACTGGGGATGCTTCCATGTACTCAACATTTACCACCATGGTTGAGGACCAAAGGCCAAGCTGCCTGCAGACTGTGTAACAACAAGAATGGTGACATTCTGCACGTAATTTGCCTATGTGAAGAACTGCGTCAAGTACGGTCTCAATTTCTAAAAGATTCATTCAACCAGAAAGGGATCCGCACCAGAAGGCAAGCAGTGCTGGCCTGCTTTAACCCAGCGAACATCCAATTAAATTGCAGACTGGTAAAATATCTAAGGATGGCCGAACAAAAAAACGGGGCTAAAGTCTCTTCTCTGACTGCGTGTGAAACAGCTACCGGAAGTGGACAAGGAGCTATGGCGGGAACTTAATCGAAACAAGCAGAGACAATCTCGCCATGATATCCAAGCACGCGTGACCCATTGACTACTCCAAACACCGTAATTTGACCATGTATTATCACAATGCAGTATTTTATTCTAATTCTTAAAAATGTTTTTAACCATGGATTATGAATTTTATAGTGTAACCTTTTGCAATGGTTTTAATTAACTATGCCAATAAACTTACTTACTTACCCTAGGCTGAAGCTGACCCCATTAACTGAAGCGAGAAACTGTGGGACCCCGTCTTGGTCTAAAGATGGACACCAAGCGAGGGATGTTAGACCATTGCGAGCTGGAGTGTCTGCGTGCAGGAACCTCATCGTCTCATGTCAGCGTGTCAGCATGGCAATCTTCCTCCTCTGCCTGCCTGGGCAAAGATTTGGTGTATATATACCCAAAAGGTACCCTCAGGGGATTCTACCTTGATGTGTCATGTCGGCAGAGGATGACGGAAGGGGTGACCCGTATACATAGTCTTTATGCAGAAGATGGTAATTCTGCTGTGATTCTGAGAATCTTCATGCATAATTAATGAGGCTAGTTTTCAGGAAAACGCACAAGACATTTTATGCAGCGCTTAACTAGGTAAAAGGTCAATTCAAAAAACCTTTTATGTAGTGTAATGGTATAGTAAATGTAGGTGAAAAGTTAGGAGGTAACTCTGGCCTATATTGGGGTACCCTATAAAACAGAACACCCACTCCTCATCCGACTGGATGACACACTAAAATGGGAATGCCCTTCTAATCAAGCATTAAACGTTGTTAAAAAAGCGTTCTAAAACTTTCTAAAAAATCAGAAAATCTCTAAACATTAAACTCTAGTAGTCTTTTAAAAATATGTTTATATATACCGTCTGAGCCACTGAGTATGTCTGAAAGCCATGGAGCTCAGCAATAGTATCAAAAAGAGAAATTTTGTTTAAAATGATCATACCCCCCATAACACAGCTCATTCACACCTGGGTGTCAGCTTCACTGATATATGCTTAACAAAAGGTTGCCAAAAAACCCCACCCCTACTCTTTATGATTCTCTTATCAGACCCATTTCCTTCCTGAGATGTACCCAGGCCCCTCTGACCAGTGACTTCCTCTTGAATGAAAGAGTCCCTTTGAAGGGCACAAAGGGCCTCGCTCTACCTTCCTCCACTGTGTGTATCCCATCTATCTCTCAGGAATATAGCAATCCACAAATATGTCAGTGGGGCTCCTCTACCTTCATATGCCTTTTCCAGCAACCCTGGTCTTCCCAATATGAAACATACAGGTCTCCATGCACTGTACCGTTCATGGTCACACATGAATCCTTAGGCGCTGCACGCAAACACACATCACCTTTCATGTACTGCACCACTTGTAGGCACACATACATAGCAGCATACTGTACACAAAACATACAGGCCTCTATGTTCTGCAGCCATACACACACACAAACATACCAGTGCGCTGTATACCAACATGTATACCAACACATGCACATGCCTCTATGTACTGCACCCACAGGTACACATACAATGCATGCATGTGCTGCCGGCCCTACTTCCATCCTGATGCAGGCTCAGAGGGAGGTGAGATCACAGCAGCAGTGTTTTACCCAAGTGGGCGAGTAGATCCCACTCCCATGACGCAAGTGAATAGTCTTGTCATATTACTGATCACGTACTACAACATTGTATACTGCCATCACTGTACTTGTGCTACTTAGCTCTGAGTAAGGGCAGTAGTCCTTTACCACTATGAGAGTAGTGCATTGTGCGCCCCTCCTGGGCTACACAAACCACAATCGGGCCTAGTTCATAGCACACACGCATGATCCTTTTTTGTCCATGACCGAAAATTATTACCAAGGATCCAGATAGCACTACAGCTGGGGCCATTCTCTATGTTGCTGCTGTTGCCAAAGATCAGTACTTGAATCTTGTTTGCATTCAGCTGCATGTGGTTGTTCTTCACCCAGTCAGCGACATTTGTCATGCATCTGTGGAAGTTGGTTCTGGTGGTGGTGGGGTTGTTGATGAGTGAGAGGATGAGTTGGGTGTTCTCTGTGTAGGAAACTATGTTTAGACTGCGGGTTCTGGTGATGTTGGCCAGCGGTGTTATATATGCATTAAAGAGCATGGGACTAAGGGATGAGCTCTGGTGAACACCGCAGGTGATATCCTTGATTTCAGAGGGGAAATGTAGGAGGTGGATCCTCTGGGTTCGTCCGGTGAGAAAGGAGGTGATCCATCTGAGTGCGTCCCCTTGGATGCTGATAAGGTAGTCTTTTGATCAGTGTGTGGTGGGGTTTGGTGTTGAAAGCTGCAGAGAGGTCAAGGAGGATCAAAGATGCTGTTTCTCCTCAGTCGGGGAGGGTTTGGATGTTGTTGGTGGCTGCAATCTGGGTGGTTTTGGTGCTATGTTTGCTGTGGAAGCCAGATTGGGAGGCATTGAGTCGCTTATTTTGTTTCAGGTATGCCATGAATTGGTTGTTGATTATGTTTTCCAGTACCTTTGCTGGGAATGGGAGCAGGGAGATTGGCCAGTAGTTTTTGGTTAGCAGGGGTCGGCAGAGGGTTTTTTGAGTAGTGGTCTGACTTTAACGTGTTTCCATGTGTCAGGAAATGTTGCGGTGAGTGGGGTGGTGAGTTCCTGGCCGATCCTTTGGTTTCTGGGGTTGAAGATGTGGTGCGGGAATGAGTCTGTGGCAGCTGCCCAGTGCATGGATTTCATGTTGGAGGTTCTCTCCTGGGTGGGGAGAATATTTCAGGTGGTCTGTGTTGGTTACTGTGGTGGCGTATTTATTGAGGAAGTCCATAGGGGTGGCTTGGGGTTCAAAGTTTCTGTATATAGTTGCAGACTTGTCATGGAAGAAGCGGACAACGTTGTTGCACAGCTCCTGTGTTGTTTTCGCTGGCAGCCGGGTTGGAGAATGCCTTAACAATGTAGAAAAATTCCTTAGTGTTGTTGGCACTGGTTTTGATGTGTGAGGCAAGGGCTGTCTTCTTTGTTGCCCTCAGCAGGTGGTGGTAGATTTTGAAGGAGGTCTTGAAGGCTGCCCTGTCAGAGGGGTTCTTACTAGTGCACCATCTCTTATCCAATTATTTTATTTTTTGTTTCGCTGTTGTGAGGTCTTGGGTGTACAAGCTGGCTTTTTTGGAGGATTTTCTCTCGATGTTGCTCTTGATGGGGATAATACTGTTTGTACCATTGGTAATCAAGCCACTGGACATTTTTCCTCCCTGTTTGAGGTTGATGGTGGTAGCAGGGTTGGAGGTGTTGAGGGCATTCGGCCAGCTGGTCTCTGGGATTTTGTCCCACATCTAGTAGGGGGCGCTGGAGATGTTAAAGTGGACGATAGGGTGATCGGTCCATGTAAGTTGTGTGACATGGCTGTACTTGACACAGGTGCTAGAGATGAAAATTGTGTCCAGCATTTGTCCTGTGGTGTATGTAGGGTTATAGATGATCTGGGTCAATCCAAGGCTACTCATACTGTCACAGAGGTGTATGGTGTTTTTGTCATCGGGGTCAGCGATGTAAAAAATGTAGGTCATCGATGTAGATGTATTCCTTGGGTAAGATCGGGACGCAATTAAGTCTGCTATGGTGTTGCAGAAGCTGGAGCATGGGCCTGGGGTTCGGTATACGAGGGTGCCTCTGATGGTTGTCTTGTCGTCTGTGTGGAACTTGAAGTTGAGATGTTCCTTGGGGAGGTGGTGTTGTCGAAGGTGGTGGTACTCTGAATGGTTTCTTTGTGTATTATGTCTGTTCCTCCTCCCGGCTTTTGGTACGGCTCCGGTGAGTGATTTGATATCTAGCAGGGATCGCTGTGGCAATGTATGGGGTGGATGTGAGTTTGAGCCAGGTCTTAGTGAGGAAGACATGTCGGTGCGAGGGTGGCAATGAGGTTCAATAATTCATAGTAATGCTTGCATAGTGAGTGTGTGTTGACAAGGCTGCACGCAAGTTTGATGTTTTTGTTGCCAAAAGCTTCTCAGATCTCTGTACCACTCATTGGGTGCAGGTGCATTAACACAAGCTCCTCAGCTCAGTAGCTCAAGGGAGACTTTTCAAAGAGAAGGAGCATGGGGACACGCTGTCTCATATCCCAGCACTCATTGTGGTAAATGCAGTGCATGTTAACACTTACTTCAGCAGAAGTCTTTAAGTTTTCACCCTTGTTGGTGCAGCCTGTGCTGTGTGACTCTACACATGTGTCTCTAGATTAATTCCTTCATCGGTAGAGAGTACCAACTCATTTTGGGGGTGCTAGAAATGCTGCCCAAATACTTCTCAAGTCTCTGTGCCACTCACTGGGCGCAGGTGTTCAACACAAGCTTGCCAGCTCAGTAGTTAAAGTGAGCTTTTTCAAACAGAAGGAGGGTGGGAGCACACCTCTTCACATACCAGCACTCAGTTCACCCAAATACATAATGGTAAATGCAGTGCATGGTAATACGTACTTCAGAAGTAGTCTTTAACTTATTCACCCTTTTTGATGCAGACAATGCTGTCTAACTGTAGACACCTGCTTCTGGATTCATTCCTTATTCAGTAGAAGTCAACAGCTCATTTTGTGGGTGTTGGAAATGCTACCAAAGTCTTCTTAGGTCTTAGTACCACTCACTAAGTGCAGGTGTATCAACACAAGCTCATCAGCTCAGTAGCTTAAGGGACCCTCATCAAACAGAAGGAGGGTGAGAGCACACTGCCTCACATCCCAGTGCTCAAGGTACCCTAATGCATCATTGTAAATACAGTGCATGAAAACACGTCAGCAGTAGTCTTAATCATTTTCTCCCTGTGTTGGGGAAGCCTGTACTGTGTAACTCTAGACATGTGTTTATGAATTCATTCTTTCATCATTAGAGAGCAACAACTCATTTTGGAGATTCTGGAAATGCTGCCTAATGTCTTCTCATGTCTCTGTACCACTCATTAGTTTGTTCGGTATAACTTGTAATCAGAGCCTTAACATAGTGTAGTGTAGTTCCTATATTCCCAATAGGCTCTGCGCATTGGAATAACATAAATGATAGTTTAGACGTAGGACTGAGGTCGACTAGGTCTCTATTGAATATGTGAGACTTAATTATGAATGCCAGCTAGCTCAGAGGTCACTAGAAACTTTCTCGAGTGAACAGGAAGGAGTTAACTTTCCTGAATAGACAAGAAGGGATTAGTTTCTGACAACTGCTTAAACATGACAACTTGGCTCCCTCCAGAATAAGGAGTATATCTACAGAGTCATGTGAAAACATTAGAAAGCTATTTCACTCAGTCAATCGTGCATGCTTAGTTTCACCAGAGTGCAGAGAAATAGAGAGACAGGTGTTTTCAATGAAAGTTGTTATTTATTGAGCAGTCCTCTTTCTCATGCAAGAGAAGTGAATTGCCACAATTGCAATACTTGTTATAAAGTAAAGTGCGTACAGTAAAAAGAGTATTATGAAATAATACTGTAAAAGCATTGATATGGTTTCTGAGCCATATGATACTTAAAATGGATAAAATGCATAAAATACATACAATGATAAAAGGTTGACTAAACGTGCTCAACTGGTGTTTCTAAAATACGCCTACCCCGGTGTACCTGACCTAAGCCTAATACGTGGGAAGGAGTGAGTAAGTTAAGATAGTTTTGTCAAGAATCTGCATCAAGAATTCTCTAAGGATCTAATCAGCTCCGTACCTTGTTTATAGAATGAAGGAGGTCTTGTATCTCTCTCTCAGGACTCGATCTCCCAGCAACCCGCAAGGGTGACTGGAAACACTGGAGCTGGATTTCTCGGCGGGAAAAAAGACAGCGTCTCTCTCAGTGCGTCAAATGGGAGGGTCGGCTTCCTTCAGCACTCGCATCAGCTGGGCGTCGGGCAAGTAGATAGCCGCTTTGCTCCAAACCACCGTGTGTTTGCTTAAGGCAAATGCTGGTATATTTATACCTGAAATGTGCCGAGTTTGACATAAGGTTGGACATAAGATGTCACTAAGAACTTTCAGTTCTTTCTGGACTCCAGGAGTTCTTGCACAAATCAAAACAAAAGCAGGTGGGATTCCCGGGCTGCTGGAGGCTTGGTTTGTTTAAAGAACGCGTTGTACTTCTAGGAGTCTATGGGAGTAGCCTTGCCGTATTTGGACTGCATTGGCTATGACTAAATATGGATATGATTCTTATGCCTTTATAAGGATATTATTTGTTATAACCACATAAGGGCATGAATCGGGAATATTTAATTAGGGTCCTAGATACGTTTACAACACCCACTCCACGTATAATGTCCATCATTACTAAATACTAAGCAATATGTAAACATATAAGTATGCATGTGTTTTCCAGCCCACCCCAAAATACAAAAAATGCATTTGAAATGGTATAGATACACGAAAATGAGTATTATACTGTACGTTTTTCAAGCAGTGGTATCATTCAGATAATGCATATATAAAGGTTGGCTGAATGAATTGCGAAAATTACATTTATGAAATGGCTCTTAATACAGAAGAGAAGGTCGAGACCATTTCATCACATATTTATACAATACTGCACATGTGCTAGAGGCTAAGTCAAAATATTGTCTCTAAAGTCTCTAAAAATAGAAGTTCTGTTCTCTAAGAATAGTACTACTTTAAGCAGAGTACATGTGCCAAAAAAAGGAAAATATTTTGGAGATTTGGAAAAAATTATTTCGCTTTCAGGGGAAAAAATAGTTCCAAACTTTTTAGAAAGTTGTTTAACAAAATTGAAGGCCGAATTCAGAGTTCAGGGAATGCTGTGTGCTCGCTGTTTCAAAAGTTATTCTCGTTGTTAGGAGAGAACATCAAATCAAAAAGGCTGGTGAATAATTCGTCTACAACAGTAGGTGAAAGTGTGACCAGGTTCGAAAAAGCTGAAATAGTGCAAATGTGAGAGTCATTGCCATCATCGATTTCTACATCAGCAATGCTCACAGAAGGTTGTACCTGTGTGGTGCCGCTTTCATCTCGTACTCCACCGCCACCTAATCGTAATGGTGAAGTCTCAACGAATGCCGTCATCAGAATAGGTAGCGGCTGGGGACAACACGTTGCATGAACCGTTACCGAACCAAGCAAAGGATCGATATCCATTGGTACTGCTGATGGTAGTGTAAGACAGACGTCCAACACGCATTCTTCTCCGCATAGCAGACATCGAAGCACAGGTAAGATGCAATCTTGCCAGATTTGTCTGAATGAAAGAAACCAGGTAGTACTCAGATCTCTTAGCGGGGCCAATCCGAGGACTCTAGTGATTCGTTTCTTCCATCATAGCTGGAGTTTTGTCTGTGACTTGGCTTGCCATATCGGAGCAGAAGGAACAAAAATAAAATTCCTGCTACGAGACCCAAGATCAGAGGCAGGCCACCGAACACAAAGTGCACGAAATTCGGGAAGATGTTCAGGACTGCTTCAAAGGGTGCTAATAGTCCCGAATTTTTTTTTCTTAAATACATGTGTGATGCCACTGGTATCAGACATGTTTAAGATTTGGCTTAACATTTCTACGAAATGCACTGGGCAATTTGTCGATAATAGGATATGTATCTCTGCCGCTGTCCTTGCAACTTGCAGATCATACGTCTCTTTGGACGAGGTTAAAGGCACAGTTGTCTGTAAAAGAATAGACTTCATTCTGCTTAAAGTATCAATTCGAATAGAAGAGATATTCAGAGAAGGCCATATTGCTGCCTCCTTGTCTGGTTTGCTGTTTGGATACAATACTTCCATACAGCAAATTACCCTGGAAGTAGCGGTTATGAGATAGGTTTTTCCTGGCACCATGCCACAACAGCTGTGGTCACTTATTAGAACGTAGCTGCCGTTGGAAAGCTGTCTGAAAAAAGTCTCCATCTGTGCTGCAGGGATGCCGTGCAGGTGACATGAAAGGTTATTTGATGACCCTTCGCAGGCTCCATGCAGGCTAATACCTTGACACAGAAGTGTACCACTTAGTGAATTTTTACAGTTGTTACCTCTAAGAAATACCTCTTTTTTCCCTTCACTATAGCATCTATGTGTATAAGGTAAATTCCAGGTTGACTTGATGTATCCTTTACCCAACCTTTCATACAGGCCTGCTGGTATATACTTTTGGCAATATTGAAACTGAAAAGATGTTATCGGAATTGTAATTGTTCCATGTATTATCCATTATATGACAGGTCACTCTGACATTGTCAATGGTAATCTCTCAAGTTTTTCAATGCTCAGAATCATATAGTCTGCTCCTTTTTGTGCCAAACTGATTTGTTTATCAGTAAGGTTAAAGGTAGAAAATAATGACGTTATGTTGATTAGACGCCATGGCACATAGCCTGAATGCAGGTTTTGCAACGTCCAGCCTAGCTGCACAATAGAATGCAATTGGGACTGGCCAAGTTGTAACATTAGCAAGTCCTGCTCTATTATATCAATAGCGGATGATACAATGCCGTCCAGTGAATATATTCTGGAGGACAGAGTTGTTAACCCATTGTCCACTACAGAAAGTGTTTTACTAAATTCATACGATCAATTTCTCGTATTTTTTCAGCAGTTTCAATTTGCACTACTTTCCAAGCTTCGTTGTAAGCAGCGTATATACCGGCCGCTATGAAACGTTTTTGACGCTGTTTGCGAGGTCCCAGTATGAAATCTAGCGAGTCAGCACCTTCTTTAAGTAAAGTCAAGTGTTGCTTAATTTCAGGGACTGTGGATTTCTGTAGCCACTCAAGGCATAGTTTTCCTACACTATATGTTGTAACTATCCCTGGATGTTGTCTCTGGGAATATCTAAGGTCTGGCCTGTTCTGTTTGAACCCCTGTGTTTTGTTCAGGAATCTATCTTGACAGTTATTTGTGTCTGTGGGTCAGATCAACCATTTTTTCCAATCAGGATTTGTTCTGTTTTGGTATAAAATATGGGATACGTCTATCTCCACATCTGTAGTGCTATTACTATCAGGTATGGGCTTTGGAATAGACGGTTTGTTTAAGTCTTTTATCTTAGCTAGGCCAAGACAAGTAGTTTGTTGAATGGTGTCATTCAGGAATATTATTTATTTGTTCTGGGATCATGCAGGGTCTAAATAATGATTCTAAACCTTGTACCTGCCAGTCTTTTGTACCCCAGATGGTTTTTGTCTCAATGTTGTTTTTACAAAATTCAAAACCAAATGTAGACATTTTTTCATAACATTTTTCAGAATAAATCAATTTAGTATTTGTCAACATGTTTTTCATTCCTGTTTTGTTTAACAGTTTAAAATAAAACGTTTCTGGGTCACTGTTGTTAAAACCTGAGAAGTATGGGAATTTCTCATAAAATGTTTTCGAGCTGCTTGGTGTTGGACAATGTTCCCATTGATTATAAGTAAAAACATTTCTAGGATTAGCAGATTTATGCAAATAGTGATGCCCATAATGATTATAGCAATACATTTCTTCATAATTTGATGAACCCTGTAAATAATCATGTTCTGTGAATTTTGCTGACATTTGTAAATCTGACATCATATTATTTATATTTTCAAAGTCCCAATCATCAGAGAAAGTACTTGGTGATACAAAGTCACTTAAGGAAACCTTGAACTGGTGTGGATATTTCAAGAGCTCAATCGGGCCATAGATTTCGTAATCAGTTTTGTCCCATGCTACACCCCCAGGTATAGGATTGGCCGTGATGTTCACTGATGACAGTTCTCTTTTTTCGATGTGTGATGATCTGTGAGGCTTTAGGACCAAGTTGATGTTCTGACTTGCTGTCAGTGGCGGCTGGTGAGTGCAAAAAGTGGTGGGCTGAAGTCCATACACCGCATTGCACCACACAATTGAGCATAGCGAGCAAACCTGATGCCTGATTTTCTCTCAATAGTATTCTTTTTATTCAACCTGGAGGATGAAAGGCTGAGTTAAGTGCTGTGGGGTCAAATACAGATCATCCATCAGCTTTGTCAGAAGGCTTAGTGGATGGATTAGTCAAATGAGCCTTCGGACCCAGCTAAGAGGCCTAAGACTGACCAGAATCTCTTCACACCTTCACCAATATTCCAGCATATGTTCAGCACAATTTCTCATCAATTCACATATTTCCAACCAGCCATACACACTCATTTCCCCACTAAACTATATACTCCCATCCACGCTCAGCCCCCATTCTGCTGTTTACCCACTAACTCATACACATTCACACACTCACTCATACATTCTCATCAAACTATCCTCCCACTCATTCACATTGCCTTACCAGCTCACTGTTGTATTTCCAGTTATTAAAATATGTTATTTGAGGCAACAGGCTGCATTCATTATTCACTGTGTTTTAACAAGCTTTCTTCTACCCACCTTATCATTCCCACAGTCATACACTCAGTTACTCACTCAACTACTCACTCAAAATTATTCACCTAATTACCACATTCAACAATTATTTCACCCTACCAATTTACATCATTCACCTACCCACTCATATTCACCAATCAAGCATCAAGATTCACAAGGTCATTTATCCAAATCATATAACCATTACATCTACCTATTTACACAGTCAACCCCACATTCAATGCCTCCCCCATTCACACAAACATCACTCATTGAGTAACCAGCAATTTAATTAATAAACAGTTGCACCTTGTAACCACTTGTTTTTGGTCTCCTTGCAGATTACATCTAGTGTCACAATAAGCAAATATAATCTGCAATGGAGAAAAAATAACCACATGCAGTGTGTCAGTGAAATGTTTTGCCCTGACCCGATTAGTACTGCAAAGGCGTCAGCAATTAGAAAGGAAAATAAAAAGGCAAGAGAAGGAACATATTTTTTTCTCCAAACTTACTTGTGCAGTTCTGTTTTTTTGAGGCAGCAGCTGATCTGTTCATCTTGATTGTAAAGGTTAGGTCACAGTTAACAGGATTTTTTTTTACATTTTAATATAGTGGAACTCGACCTTTTCGGGCTTCTTACTTGTGCTGTTGCCCTGAGCAGGAATTTGCTAGTAAATTCAGCAAATCTAGTGCGACTTGACACCACAGACTTAAAAAAATAATTTTGGCAGCAGTGTCTGTTAGAATCGGAAACTTCCTAAACACACCCTTTCACATCTTGTCACGGGGTGGAGTTTGGCCAGTCAAGCATGCTGGCCCACCTCCCCCTGTGACATCACTACTGAGTGACATGCAAGCTTGTGAAGCCCGGGCTTGACAGATAAACGCCCGAGGCAGTTTTCAATGTGCGCACAGGAAGAAGGTGGAGAAATCAGAGCAACGTCACCACGCTCTGAAGAAAAGGCCAGGGCTGTGCGTGAATAAGCCCTGCTACTACAGAATCAGGCACGGCCTCATGAAGGAGCCCCCTTGCATAAATGCCGAGTAGTACGGTAATCTTGCTAACCTTAATTTCAATTACGCTTTTGTATAGTACTTAAGCTTTTGTTCTTCAAGAAGTCAATAAAGTAAAGGGGGCGCTGCCCCTACGCCCATATACAGGAGCCGCCCCTGCTTGCTGTGTCCATTGTACTATGTTTTCCATCAATAAATCTACCCAAACTTAAAACAAAAATCAGCCAGAGCAGGAGGAAAAGTACACCTAACACAATCCATAATTCAATCCATGGTGAAATCAGATAAGAGTTCTGTAATTTTTTCTTTGAAAGTTTTTGTTGCTGGCGTTTCTTCATGTTCACTTGGATCATCAGAAAAGTCATCGAAATTGATGAAGTAGCCAGATGCAGTTCTGTCAATTGTTGGAATTGCTTCCGGATTTTCATTAGTCTTTGAATCTTTCTTTGTTTCATTAGCATAGCCTGAGGCTACATCATTGTAGACAGGTGTTTCTTGACGAACTGTTGCAATTTGGGTTTCAAGAGGCACAAGTTCCATGGATTTGTTGCATAGTCCTTTTTTATTCACTGCAGGTTTATCAAAAGTGATTAGTCTCTCAGTTTCAACCTCTTGGATTGTAGCAAGATTTGGTCTTCTGCTATTTCTTGGGAGTCCACTGGGCCTACTACTTATTATTGGCCACATGATTGTGGTTTTACCAGGTCGTTTGATACAACTCTGTTCTCCTTTTTACCAGCAAGGGGCGGTAGTACTACTGATCTTGTTCCGCTGACAGCTAAGACAGGTACTGCCTTTCTGTAAGAAGGCCCAAATTCCTTCTTCACCGCGATCTTTTCTCTGACCAGATCCCCAATCTTTGGAATCCAGACAGGCCTTGCTGGGACAGGTGGTTTTTCTTCAGTGGTTGTTGGCTTTAGCTTTATGTTACTTAGACTTCTTCTTGTTTCATTTAAGTCCTGTAAAACAGCCAAACGATCTTTGATATCAAAGGTTTTTTGTTTCACCACTGAAGTCTGACAATCTAGGTCCTGGATGATCATTCTAGTACCAAACAAAAGTTTTTATGGAGTGATACCTCCTAAAGAATTTCTTGGCAGATTATTAAGACTACGTTGGACACTTGTTAGATGTTTGACCCACCCATCACCCGAACCTAATACCCTCGCTGTTATAGATTGCTTTATGTCACGTTTTTTTCTCTCCACTACTGCATTTCCCTCGGGATGGAATGGACTAGAATACCGCAATGCAATGCCCATGCTGGTCATGGCCTCTTTGTAAGCTCGAGAGCTAAACGCAGGACCCTGGTCAGAATGTAGAATGCCAATTGCGTATGTGCCGATAAAGACTCGCAAATCTTTTATAACAATTCTGGCGTCAGCCGAGCGCTGGGGCCACATCTAAATTAATCCTGTCTTAATAATTATGGGATCGCATTTCTCCGTCTGGATTTCTGCGTATAGATAGCCTAATGCTGTTTAATAGAGGTGTCCGGGCAGGTGTCTGGTCCGGTTCACAACTGCGATCTCTGTTGCAGTTCTGACAATTCATTGCAAAGTTATAAATTTGCACGCTCATCCCCGGCCACCAGTACTCCGATTGTAATTCTATTAGAGATCTCAAGATCTCTTGGTGCCTCAGACCCATTCCCATGTGTGCTTCTTGAATCAAGTAAGCCCTCCGGTTCGTGTTTGGAATTACTCTGTCCCCCACTCCAGGGATTTGAGCAAAAGGAACGGAGTTTGCATCAATTATGTATGTATTACTGAGTGGATAGTTGAGAGGTAAGCATAGTCGCCTTTTAATGAGGCTTTTACCGCCAGCATGGTTTCTCCATCTATGTGTTTTTTAGAACGCTTTTTTTGTGGCCACGGAAACCGGTTGAACCGCTGCCGCTGTGGCTCTGTTAGCCAATGAATTCCCTGCAACGTGAACGCCATCAGGTTGATGACTCAGTGTATGTATCACGTAAGTCTTTCGTAGTTCTTTCTGTAAAAGAACTACTTGTTCCCAGAGCTTTTTATGCTTTATTGTGGCACCTGTCTCATCTTTGTAACCGTTTTGAATCCAGGTCTGCATGCTGTTATTATAAGACCGGACGCAGTAATGTGAATAGCACACTATAAGTGTCGGGAATTCGCGATCGGCATTTTCAAGCGCCATCTTTAAAGATCTTATTTCAGCTCGCTGAGCTGTACTGTTTCTGAGTGATTCAGTTTTTGTTATTATCGGTCTGAATTTACCTAAGCGCCAGTGACCTTTGACAATCGCGCACGCTGCATTGTAAGTTTGTTTTCCCACAACGTAGTGTTGTGCAAATCTGTCTGTGTAGATTAGATTACACAGGTGTATTGTTCTAGAGGCAGAATTTCGATTGACAGAGGATATTCGTGTTCGTATTCTAGATCTTCTAGTTTTTTCATTTTCGGATCAAAAGCGTGTTTCACGTCTTCTGCAGCAAGAGAATTTTCCCATTGTATCCATTTTGGATCTAATGCCACTGCATTTGGAATGTGTGGTCTTGTTACTGCCTCAAGGGCTGATACTGCTGTTAAAACAGATATGCTCTTGCCTTGGGCTAGGGCTCTTTCTTTTGCTACAGTAGTTTGAACCGCAGTTAGAATTTTTTCAGTTGAACTGAATTTCATTTCAGCTTGTGTGTACAAGTGTGATTTGTAAGCTATTGGTACAGTTTCTCCCTCATTGGAGGTCAGGTATGTGAATCCGCATCTTCCTGGGATGACTCGGATTACAAGGTTGCGTACGTTTACGCGTGTTTGCAGTTTTGTTTTAGCTAACATGTCTGTTTGTAATGATCTTAACATTTCTGTGTGTTTCTGAGTCCAATTAATTGGTTTGAAATCAGGTTTTATTAATTGGTAGAGAGGTTTAACCCTCTCTGCATAATTTAGAATGTATGTTCTTCCGAAATGCAGGAAACCTAGTATTGATTGTAAGTTCTTCAGCGTTTTTGGAGCTTGGAGTACAGCACACTTCTCTAAGAAGTTGTCTGCTAGGATTTTGCCTTCACTTGATAATTCATATCCTAAAAACAGGACAGTTAGGTGGGCAATTCGTGACTTTTTAAAGTTGAATTTGTACCCTTCAGTTGCGAACCCAAGTATTATGGTGTTCACTCTTTTTAAGTGAGTCTCCAGGTCATCGTCTGTGAGATAGATGTTGTCGACATAAGATAATGCCTCATCATCATATATTTGTAGTAACTCTGTTACCCTTGCTGAGAATAATCCTCGGCTATTCTTGAATCCCTGTGGCAGACGACAAAATTGTTTTTGTGCCCCCATTGTTGAGAAAGCGGTCAAATACCTGCTTTCAGGTGCTATGTTTTGACAGAAGAATCCATTTGAAATATCTAATGTCGTTTTATATTTTTTTGCGCACGATGTTATTCATTAGTGCTGCACTGTGTGAGTTTTGTACTGCAAATGTTTTGCAGCAGGAGTTTAGGTGTCTGTAGTCCAAAACTAGACGATATGAATCATCTGACTTGGAGACAGGAAACAAAGGATTGTTCATTTGTGAGGTGCATGTTTCAATTACCCCCTGGTATTCAAGTTGATCTAAGATCTCCCTGACTTGTTTTTTAGCTTCTTGCTTAACTGGATACTGCCTTTGTGCAGTGGGTTGATTTTTTTACTGGATTTTATGATGAGGAGAATCCTCATTCCATCCTACATGATTTTTATATAATGCAGGGGCTTGGGCTACTGCCCATTTTCTAGCATATGTATATTTTTATGAATTGGAATTTGATTTGAGAAGGCAGGCATAATCATTTCTTTGCCATGTGGGCACTCCCTGTCAAACTCTGGTGGCCAGTCTTTTTCTGCTAGAAGGATATCATAGCCTTTCGAAAGGTTATCACAAAATAGACCCCTTATTTTCCTAATCTTGTCCCCCTCTATACGCAATGTTATTTCGTATAATTTATGGGCACGCTAACTCTGGTATCTGCAGTTTCCACTTGAATGTATTCATTCGTGTCCACTGTCTCCAGAAGATTCATCAGGATCTTGCGAGCTATGGTCACTTCTGCTGCGCTGTCTAGCATTGTCTGGGCCCATCCTCCGTTTTTCAGTTGTGTCCTCAGAATCCTCGGCATGTTTTATTTTAATACTAGCTACCTTCTTCTTTGGAAATTGTAATTATTTACTTTGATGAGCAGGCTCCTTGTCTTTGGACTTCACGTGCTCTTCTTTGTGTTCTGACCGTCCTCTTCTTTCCGATTTCTGTGAGGAAGTCTGAAAAGATCGAGAGGGACGTGTATCAATATCTTGATATCTATCAGGTTTTCTCAAATTATCCCGATTTCTAAGGTTGTATCTTTTCTCAGAGGGCTCCCTTTGGGGAGACTTGCCTCCTCGTTCTGGAGATCTATCTATCTCCGTTGAGGAGACCTTCCTCTGGACTGAAACTGTTTTTCTCTGGGAGTGGTTTGTCTATTACCCTCCCACCTCTTTTTTGGAGTATTGAGATTATTCTTAATGAATGTTTTTTCAGGATTTTCAGTTAGTTGTGGTTTAAGTGGTTTCCCACCCAAACTATCTCTACCTAGTTCTTCATGGGATTTTTCTATGATTTTGGCAAGTTCAAAAGGTTGTTCTGCTATATCTGTTTCTTTCAATTTCTGGCGGATCGCCACAGATGCTGCTTCTCCTTTTATGTTGGCTAGTAGTATAGCCGAGACTTGTTTGAAGTCTTTCAGTAATTTCATACCTAGAGTTAAAGCAGGTTCTGGACCGTATTCATTTTGAATCTGTCTTAGCACATCTGGTATTACCGCCATGGACGGAACACCATGTGTTTTTGTGTATATCGAAGCAAAGACTGCGCCCCAAGTGTCACAGTCCTCCACATGTGGTGCGATCCCCATTGGAAGGCAGATAGTCAGAATTCTGTGTTTCTCATTAGGAGTAGTATCAGGAAATACTGCCTCTATCTGGGTAATTTTTTGAGCTAACCAGAATGGAATCAATTCCAGATTTGCGGGTATTTTGCCAATGGCTGATTGTATATTCTGTGGTGTAATTTTATTTGTGTTACCCTGGTGAGGGGTGGTCTGTGGAATTCTTATTGCTGGTTGGACCGTTGAAGTCCACATGACATATTGGACCAATTGTCTATGTATTTTAATTAGTTGTTTTAGCTGAGCTGAAAGTTCTCGGTCTGACATTTTTTCAATGTCCGGATGTGGTGTGTAGCTGGCTAGAACCGGCCATGTGGCTCCTGGTCTACCTAGTGGACCGAGCCTGGTGATGTGATTTTGATGTTTTAGGGTGCCATTAAACCAGATGGTTTGTTTGTGGAATTTCAACGTTCTCGAAAGGGGCGTATTCCTCTGGAGTTTCCTCTATTTTGTAATAGTGGAAATCGTGTGTTATCGGATTTGCTTCAGGAAAATGTATCCATGAATAGAATACCTCTGTCTGCCGATATTCATGGGCCTCTACCACAAATATGACTGTACCACCTCTTGATGATATTCTATTTTCTATAAGTTTCTTAGTTATAGTTTTTCTTACATTTACCAGGATGAGTATTGCCCCCGGGTCACTTTGTTGGAGACTTGTGTCATCGGCTAAAAGTTGAGCTGCCAAGGCATCTTTCTCTTTCCTCTTCACTTTCCGTCATTTTACTGACAGAAAGTTTGCAGAGCAAGTTTCAAGGAAACAAAGATTAGGTGCACAATATTTTGGAACACTGTATCCTTCAACGTTGACTAAACCAAAAACTAATACATAGGAATCTCTTCCTACTAAGTTCCAGCGGATATTAACCTTTTACCCACTCCAGACGTCTATTGGAGTTTTTACGGGAAAAGGGGTCTGTGTGAAAAGCACGACTGAGTTACTCTAGTATCTTGCGTTAGATTATCGCCTTACCAAACGTTGGGCTCCATGTAGTGTAGTTCCTATATTCCCAATAGGCTCCGCGCATTGGAATAACATAAACGATAGTTTAGACATAGGACTGAGGTCGACTAGGTCTCTATTGAATATGTTAGACTTAATTATGAATGCGAGCTAGCTCAGAGGACACTCGAAACTTTCTTGAGTGAACAGGAAGGAGTTATCTTTCCTGAATAGACAAGAGGGGATTAGTTTCTGACAATCGCATAAACATGACAACTTTGCTCCCTCCAGAATAAGGAGTATATCTCCAGAGTTGTGACAGCTATTTCACTCAGTTAATCGTGCATGCTTAGTTTCACCAGAGTGCAGAGAAATAGAGAGACGGGTGTTTTCAATAAAAGTTGTTATTTATTGAGCAGTCCTCTTTCTCAAGCAAGAGAAGTGCATTGCTACAATTGCAATACTTGTTATAAAGTAAAGTGCGTACAGTAAAAAGAGTATTATGAAATAATACTGTAAAAGCATTGATATGGTTTCTGAGCCATATGATACTTAAAATGGGTAAAATGCATAAAATACATACAATGATAAAAGGTTGACTAAACGTGCTCAACTGGTGTTTCTAAAATACGCCTACCCCGGTGTACCTGACCTAAGCCTAATACGTGTGAAGGAGTGAGTAAGTTAAGATAGTTTTGCCAAGAATATGCATCAAGAATTCTCTAAGGATCTAATCAGCTCCGTACCTTGTTTATAGAATGAAGGAGGTCTTGTATCTCTCTCTCAGGACTCGATCTCCCAGCACCCCGCAAGGGCGACTGGAAACACTGGAGCTGGATTTCTCGGCAGGAGAAAAGACAGCGTCTCTCTCAGTGCGTCAAATGGGAGGGTCGGCTTCCTTCAGCACTCGCATCAGCTGGGCGTCGGGCAAGTAGATAGCCGATCTGCTCCAAACCACCGTGTGTTTGCTTAAGGCAGATGCTGGTATATTTATACCTGAAAGGTGCCTAGTTTGACGTAAGGTTGGACATGTAAATGTAAATGTATGTATACTTGTAAAGCGCACTGTTGCCCCATCTCGGGGCGTCCTGGCGCTGTATACCGCTGGGGAACCCGTCCTGGCTTTCCCTGTGAGATGGTCCCTCCTGGGCACCCCCAAGGTGAAGTCAGGCATCCCCGGCGCTGATAGGGCCGTTGTGGAGATTAAGCAAGCTATTGCCTAGAGTTGCAGAGTGGGACCCATGGTTAGCGTAGGCACCTAGGCGAGAATTATCGAGTCCACGGACATTGACCCAAGACCCTGCCGCGTCGGGAATTGAACCCTGGTCCCGGGTCGACCTCTGCTTCAGGGTCTGCCGCTTCTAACCAGTGAGCCACACTTCTCCACTGACATAAGACTTCACTAAGAACTTACAGTTCTTTCTGGACTCCAGGAGTTCTTGCACGAATCAAAACAAAAGCAGGGGAGATTCCCGGGCTGCTGGAGGCTTGGTTTGTTGGACTGCATTGGTTATGACTAAATATGGATATGATTCTTATGCCTTTATAAGGATATTATTTGTTATAACCACATAAGGGCATGAATCGGGAATATTTAATTAGGGTCCTAGATACGTTTACAACAATAGCATGTAGTCAGAATAGGAGGCAGGTGACATTTGAGCATCTTTGCTGTATATACCAAAATCTGTACGTATTTTTGGTTAGCATTACTAGTACATATAGAACTCTCCATTTTCCCCACAATTCTATCCATGTTTGGGGACTCAGGACAAAGCATTAAGTATCCATCTCTTTAATTTCATTTAGAAGTTTATTTTTGCTGTGAATAATCTTATATCTGCTTTAAGACTCCTTCAACTTCATCTATGAATCCTCAACTCCATTGACCGCAGTGTGGCTGCAGTGTGGAGGCGGAGGACGCCGTGTTGCTGCCTCATTGCCTCTGTGTCCGTGTCCCTGCCTCCCGCGGATTTCGCGGCCCTCACATTTGCCGCAGTGAAAAGAAGAACATCTCATGCAAACACCGTCAGATAAGTGAATGCTTTATTCAGTCCAGTGACAGCGGCTCCCCGGCAGCAACTGCCCCACATGGAACCCGAGAACAGAACCATACAACAAACACTCCAAGGTAGAATGGAGCACGAGGAGACGCACGAGCTAGAACAGGACCCAACACACCCCCCTTTCTTCATAACAAAAGAGAAACCCAAAGTAAGAAAAGCACAAGTTACTACTTGTGTAACAATATATCTGTAAGAGACATTAGTTAGTGTTAGATTCCTTACCTTAGAATATCCCCAGGCATCAGACTGGATCCGGAAACTTTTGCGTAGCAATACCCCTGCGCGTCGGTAGGCGTCATCCGCCGCTCGGCGTCCGTCGTCGGCGTCGTTAGCACCGGAATGACGTCGCCGGAGTACTTAGACGCCGCCCTTGCGCGCTGACGTCAGTTCTGATACACAGCTTTTCCGCGCCAGATACGCAGAGCCATGATAGAACCAACACTGGTGCCATGAAACTAGGGCCCTAAAAGGGGATGACCTTAACCCTAGATATCGGTTCGCAGAACGGGGAGGATAGGTGGGTCGGTAAGGAATCTATCACTAACTAATGTCTCTTACAGCTATATCGTTACACAAGTAGTAACTTGTGCATCTGAAAGAGACACGTTAGTGATAGATTCCTTACCTTAGAATAGATACCCCAGCAATACCAACCCCGGTGGCGGGTCTGCGAACCAATAATCACACCAGAAAGTCCCGGAGGACAGAACGGCCAAAGAAGCAATCCCTCTGGACTTGGCTCTCCAGGCAGTAGTGTCTCGCGAACGTGTGCAGCGAGGCCCACGTAGCTGCCTGAAAAATGTCCTGCAAGGGGACTACCCGGCCCAGGGCAGTAGTAGTCGCCATGGCCCGAGTGGAGTGGTCCCTCAGCCCAACAGGGGGTTACTTTTTAGCCAAAGAGTAATACGCTTGGATGCACAATACGATCCACCGAGAGATGGTCTGCTTGTGCACCGCCCATCCTTTCTTAGCGCCCACGTAACCAACAAAGAGTTGGTCATCCAGCCAGAACTGGCGTGTGCGATCCAGATAGTAAGAGAGCGCACGTTTTGGGTCCAGACGGTGGAGCCTCTCTTCCTCTTTCGAGGGATGCGGAGGCGGAAAGAAGGTGGGCAAGATGATGGACTGCCCGATGTGGAAGGCTGTGACTACCTTGGGCAGGAAAGGGGGTCTTGTCCGCAACACAACCTTGTCCGGATGGACAGAAAGGAAAGGAGGTTTGGAAGAAAGAGCCTGGAGCTCACTCACTCTCCTGGCAGAGGTGATGGCAACCAGGAAAGCAGTCTATAGAGTAAGAAGACAGAGAGGACAGTTATGAAGTGGCTCAAAGGGAGCGCACATCAGATAAGTAAGGACAAGGTTCAAGTCCCACTGAGGCATCACAAATGGAACAGGAGGAAACATGTTTGTGATGCCCTTCAAAAACCTATTTACAATTGGGGACTTGAACAAAGATGACTGATCAGGTAGCCTTAAGAAGGCGGAAAGGGCAGAAAAGTAGCCCCTGATAGTGCCCAGAGCAGAGCCCTGCCGGGCAAGAGAAAGAAGGAAGAGGAGAACCTCAGAAAGAGGGGCATTGAGAGGATCTACAGCCTTTGCTGTGCACCATGCCACAAATTTTTTCCACCTGCAGGCGTATACCGACTTTGTGGAGGGACGCTTGGCTGCCAGAATGACATTACAGACTTCGGGAGGCAAGTCAAATGGCCTCAACTGTCGCCGCTCAATCTCCAAGCTTGTAGGTGGAGACTGGACAGGTTCGGGTGGAGGACCGTCCCCTGCTGCTGCGACAGAAGGTCCACCCGAAGAGGCAGACGAATCAGGGGATCGAGAGACATGCTGAGTAGCTCTGGATACCAATATCTTCGTGCCCAGTCCGGAGCCACAAGGATAACCTGGTAACCTGGGCCCGGTCGCGCCTGATCTTCTTCAGCACTCTGGGCAGAAGTGGTATAGGCGGAAATGCGTACAACAGACCGCAAATCCACTCGCGATGAAAAGCGTCTCCGACTTGGAAATTCCAATGCGCAGAACTGAAGACATTGCTCGTTCTCTTCTGTGGCGAATAGATCTAACCAAGGCTCTCCCCACTGCTGAAAGAGACCTTGCGCCAAGTCCGAGTTCAGACGCCATTCGTGATCCATCATGCACCGACGGCTGAGTTTGTCCGCCCTGGCATTCAGGGAACCTGCCAGGTGTTGAACCACCAGGGTCACGACCTGATGTTCCAGCCACTGCCAGAGGCACAGAGCCTCCTGGCATAGGGTCCACGACCCCACCCCGCCCTGTTTGTTGCAAAACCACATGGAGGTGGTGTTGTCCGTGAACACCTGCACTACATTCCCCTGGACAGAGGGGAGGAATGCCTTCAGTGCAAGATGGATCGACCGCAGCTCCAGAAGGTTGATGTGGAGCTGGGACTCCGCCGGAGACCAGAGGCCTCTGATCTCCACCTCTCCCATGTGGGCCCCCCCAGCCCTGGAGGGACGCGTCCATCACAACTACGTGCTCCGGTTGGGGTAGGGAGAGGGATCTGCCGCTGACCCAATCGCGGTCCGTGAGCCACCACTGCAACTGTCTTGCAGTGCCCTCCGAGATCAAGACATGGTCGGACAAGTTGCCCTGATGCTGGGCCCACTGAAACTTCAGGTCCCACTGCAGAGCCCGCATCCGCCACCGGGCGTGATGCACCAGAAGGATGCAGGAGGCCATCAGCCCCAGAAGCCGTAGCGTAAACCTGACCGAGACTCAGGATAAAGGCTGAAAGATCGGAATCAGAGCCTGAATATCCCAAACCCGCTGTTCGGGAGGATAAACCCGAAACTGCGCCGAGTCCAGAACCGCTGCAATGAAGAGGAGCCTCTGAGAGGGACACAGGTGTGACTTCGGCACATTGATGGAGAACCCCAGCAGGTGCAGGAGGTCGGCCGTAGTCTGGAGGTGGCTGAGGACTGTCTGGGGCGAGCCCGCCTTCAACAACCAGTCGTCGAGGTAGGGGAAGACTGAAACCCCTAACCTGCGCAGATGAGCTGCGACCACCGCCATCACTTTCGTGAACACCCATGGGGCGCTGGTAAGGCCAAAGGGGAGCACAGTAAACTGAAAGTGCTTGCGGCCTACCGTGAACCGCAGGTAACGCCGGTGGGCCGGCAGGACTGGGATATGAAAATAAGTGTCCTGCAAGTCCAACGCTACCATCCAGTCTCCAGGGTCTAGGGCAGCTAAGACCTGAGCCAATGTCAGCATCTTGAACTTCTCCTTCTGGAGGTAGCCGTTGACGTTCCGTATGTCCAAGATAGGGCGTAGGCCCCCTTTGCCCTTCTTGGGTACCAGAAAATAGTGGGAGTAACAACCACACCCTACTTCTGGCCCAGGAACGCGCTCGATGGCCCCCTTGGCCAAGAGGGCCGTAACTTCCTCTTGTAGATGCTTCAAGTGATCCCCCGACACGTGGTGGTATTGCGGTGGCATGGCTGGAGAGGTCGTCTCGAAGGGGAGGGAGTAGCCCCTTTGGACGATTTGCATCATCCACATGTCCGACGTGACAGTGTGCCAGTGGAAGTGGTGATGGTGAACCCTGCCCCCCACTGGCGTCACATGGGCCTGAAAGCACGGACTAGGAGGGTTTTGAGGCGGATGCTGCAGGGGGAGGTGTGGACTGGCCTCGCCGTTGTCCTCGACCTCTGCCACGGCGGTTTCCACGGCCGCCACTGTGCTGTGTATGAGTCTGCGGTGCATGGCTGGCAGCACATGTGGGGGCGTCCCTTCTGTGGCCACGAAAGGAGCGAAAGGCACCCATTTGCTGGCATGGGGCCGAGAGGCCCAAGGACTTGGCGTGGTCCTGGTGTCCTTAAAACGCTCATGCTCATGGTCTGCCTTGTCGCTAAAGAGGCGACGGCCATCAAACGGCATGTCCAGAAGGGTAGCCTGGACATCAGCCAAAATGTTGGCGGTCCTCAACCAGGCGTGGCGTCGAACCGCCACCGTCGTTGCCATCTCTCTGCCCAGTGACTCCGTGGTATCCAGCCCACACCGGATGGAATAGCATGCCGCATCTCGACCCTCCGCAAGGGCTTGGGCGAGTTTAGTCCGGGCCTCCTCCGGACATTGTGGCAGCACATCCGCGACCGTGTCCCACAGAGTGTGGGTGTAGCGGCCCAAGAGGCATGCGGTATTGACTGACCGCAGTCCCAAACTCAGGGACGAGAATACCTTCTTCCCGAATTGTTCGTACCTCTTGGAATCCCGATCAGGCGGAGCCGTCGGGAATGCGGTCTGGGAAGTGGAGGCCTGGATAACCAGGCTCTCGGGGGTGGGGTGGGTGGACAAGAAGCAAGGGTCGCCCGGAGGTTGCCCGGAGCCGGGTGGTAGCGTCTGGCCACGTTCCTATCTACAGGCTGACCTGTAGCGGGCTTGGACCAAGTGCCCAAAAGAACGTCACACAAGGCCTCATTAAACGGCAGCAGAGGCTCAGTGGAGCTTGCCTGCGGTTTAAGGACCTCAGTGAGGAGGTTAGTCCTAACAGCCGCGACGGGGAGCTCTAGGCCTAATGCCCCGGCCGCCCACGTCAACACTACACTGAGGCAGCCCCCTCCTCCGTAGCCACGGTTGGGGGGAGACAAAACCAGTGTCTGGCGAAGTGTCCAGGCCACTGGCATCCCCAGGCTCATATGTCCAGTCCTGTTGAGACTGGCACTCCTGTGCCAGAGGGTCCACAGACCCCTCCCAATCACCCTCGTCACCCATCACCTGAAATTCAGGTTCAACGGATGGGGCCGGTTCGTGGAAATAAAAATCTCCATACGACGTCGAGAGCGGTGCCCAGCGGGGCCGCTCCGGCGCCGGAACAGAATCAAGGGTAGGATTGGGGACGGCGTCGCCTGTAGGTGTCGCCAGGGGTGACACCCTAGGGGCCGGCGCCGGTGAGGTCGTGAGGTCGACCGGCGACAACCCGGATCCGAAACTGGATCCAGTGGGGGCCTGCGGCACTGGAACCGAAGTCGCTGGTGGCGCCGGTGCCGAAGCACCCGACGGCGTCGGAGCTGAAGCACCCGACCCGCTAGGCCCCCCAGCTGGGACCACTGGGACCGAAGGTGCCACGGAGCCCGGCGGAGGAGGGAGGGACCTCATGGCCATGAGGTACCGCTCGACCTCCTCTGGCGTCGCACCGTGCCCAGGGACCGGAAGGTATGGGGCAGGTGGCGACGCCCGCAACTCTGTCGGAGCCACGTGGGTGGTGTCACCCAAACCCCCGGCCGCATCGCGACCTCTCATGCCTCTTACCTGAGGACCTGGATCCTGAAGACTGATGCCGACTCCCGGAGCTACGAGGCCTCCGACCCCGCGACCGGTCCCTCGACCTCCTGTGGGACAGGGACCTCGAACTGTGCGGGCCGACTGCCGGAGCTCGAGCCACTTGCGGGACTGCTCCCGCCTAGCCTTAGACGTCAGGGCCCGGCAGTCGGAGCAGGTTCGGTTGTCGTGGTCGAGGCCTAGACACTGAAGACACCGGCGATGGGGGTCGAACAGGGTTTGAACCCGGGCATCCCTACCGGCACCGTAGGAGTCGTAGCGACTCCAGAAAAACAGATCAAAGATCAAAAAAGTTTCGTCAAAAAGTGACTAAGGGGTAGAGCTTCTCCGGATCTGCGGCGTCTAAGTACTCTGGTGACGTCATTCCGGCGCTAACGATGCCTACGACGGACGCGGAGCCGCGGACGACGCCTACCGACGTGCAGGGGTATTGCTACGCAAAAGTTTCCGGATCCAGTCTGATGCCTGGGGATATTCTAAGGTAAGGAATCTATCACTAATGTGTCTCTTTCAGATACAGGAAAGCAAGAAAACGAGGAAAGGAAAAAGAGAAAGAGAAAACAAAGAAAGAAAGCATATGTAAGACAGAAAACAGAACAAATTCATGACATTATGTACAAAATATAACATTTTATGCAGCAAACATATTTATACCATTTCGTTCAAATTATAACATTTTAAATCTTAAAATTTGATAGGAGCAGATTTCACCCTTGAAGAAGCACCCCTTACAGGAATAAGGTTAGACCGTGAAACACTCTCACTAAGGATGCTAGAAGAATCAACACGAGGAGGAGAATGAACCCCGAACCTCTTGTTGACATGATCAAGCATAGGCTCAGGTACAATGGAGACAGTACTCTTATTCCAAATCCTTCCATCATCAAGCACAACAACATGATCTCTCACATCAGACTCCTTTTTGGGAGATGAAAACCGGGACTTCCCCTTCCGAATAAAACCAGGTTTCTTCAACCTCACCCAATCTCCAACTTTGACTTTGAGCGAAGAAGAATCAGAAGATCTGGTGTCATACTTAGCTTGGACAGCAGCCCTGACATCAGTTACCACAGCCAAACCCTCAGTGTTCACAACTTTCCTGGACATCAATTCTTTATTCAGCTTAGTTCCTGCAACTCTCCCCCGCAATAGAGTAAACGGAGCAACGCCTGTAGAAACATGAGGAGTAATTCTCACTGCCCACAACATATCACAAACAGCCCTGCGCCAATGCAATCCATTCACCGAAGCAAGTTGGAGATGTTCCTTGACAACACGGTTTGAAACACTCAACCAAGCTGTTACTACGGGTATGATAAAGTGATGTGCGAACGTGTTTAATTCCAGCCTCCGTGAAAAACTTAGCCATTTCAGAAGAAACCAATTGGGTACCGTTGTCGGACACAATTTCCTCTGGGAAATTCTCCCTAAGATAAACGTCCTGTAAAAAACTGATGAAAAACTGATGACCACTGAAGAATTAATATTGTCGACAAATCTTACCATTTGGACATATAATCAATCAAGACAAGGGCATACTTGGGAGAGGTACCGATAAGACCAAATGGACCAGCAATGTCCAATGCTAATTTGGACCGGGGAACATTTTTCACCACAACAGGTTCAACTGGAGAAGGATGCGTCACTTGGGACTTAACACTGGTAACACACACACAACAATCATGAACAAAATGCTCAACATCCTTGTCAAGGGCTGGCCACCTGAAATCTTGCCTAACTCTGCGTTTCATTGCACGAATACCATGATGCCCCTCATGAGCAAGACTTAAGATCTTACTCCGAGTGGAAAAAGGAACAACAAGTAAACCGCTTCTTCTCAAAATTCCATCCACAACAGACAAATCATCTTTAACCCTTTTGTATGGTACCAGCCCAGCAGGACAATCCTTGTCACAAGGCCACACACCGCCTAAGAAATCGATAACTTTCACTACATCAGCATCAAGAGAAATACTTTCCAACCATTCACATTCAGACAAAGCACTCCCCACACTTCCATCCAAAGGGCCCACGGCACAAACCACTTCAAAATCAACACACTCAGAGTCATCCACGACACAGGAGAGAGGAAGTCTGGACAGACAATCAGCTACCAGGTATTTCGCTCCGGACACATATTCAAGCTGATAACGAAATTCTTGTAACCTAAACTGCCATTTCGAGATCCGAGGGTAACTCTGCCTCCACCTTTGAAGGTAAATAAGTCAACCAGGGGTTTGTGGTCGGTTCTCAAAATGAATTCATTCCCCCACAAAAATGTTAAATGCAAAACCCCCCACCACATACCTAAAACCTCCTTCTCTATGGTGGAACAAGTACTTTCAGCACCTCTTAGAGTCCTGGAGGCAAAAGCAATAGTCTCTCCCCGACCATCACTCCGCCTTTTCAAGAGAACAGCCCCCAAACCCACATTACTTGCATCAGTGGATATTATACATAAATCATTAATATTAAACAACTTTAAAGGCGAGCACATACAATATCCTGTTTGATGGTTTCAAAATTTGTGTTACAGTCATCGTCTCACACAAATTTGACATTTTTCTTTAGTAGATTACGCATAGCAGCCGTTTTGGTGGAAAAGTTACTAACAAATTAGGAGTAATACTCCACTAACCCAAGGTATGAACAAAGTTGATCTTTGTTTAGGGGAATAGGTGCATTTTGAATGGCATCAATGATCTTGAGTTTAGGCTCAATTCCCTTTGCGAGATATGATGGCCAAGGTAATCAACACCATCTTGAAAAAACTTGCATTTGTCCTCCCTTAAGGTTAAACCGCTGGTACTTATAATGCTCAAAACCAGTTTGACTCTTTCATCATGCTCGGGAGTCAGACTTCCCGTGGATAAGGATGTCATCTTGGAAGAAGACAACCCCGGGAATGTCTTTAAAAAGGTTGTTCATTAATCTCTGAAAAACGGTCGAGGCCAACGCAAGACCAAAAGGCATGCGGATGTAACAGAAGCACCCTCAGGCGTTACAAAAGATGTTAAGTGCCTGGACTCTTTGCAAAACTCAACTTGGTGGTAAGCAGATGAGATGTCGGGGGAAGTAAAGAATCTGGCACCTTCAAGAGTGGACAACATCTCATTAATGTTTGGAAGTGGTTGACGATCAATCCAAATGTTTGTGTTAAGGTCCCTCAAATCTACACACATTCTAAGACTTTTATCAGACTTACGTGCTAAAACTATGGGAGCGAGCCACTCGGAACCCTCTATGGGCTCTATGACCCCCGCAGCACACAGGCGTTCAAGTTCTTTCTTGAGTTCAGGATGCAAACTCAAAGGTACTTTACGCACCTTATGCGCTACAGCCTTAGCATTGTCTTTGAGTACAATACGGTGCTGAAAACCTTTGAGCTTCACAAGGTCACCTTTGAACACTTCGGGAAACATCTGTGCCCACTTAACATTGGAAATTTGCGAAACAGGATGAGAAAAAGGTGCATTAGACAGGGAACTGTAAAATTGACACAACGTACTACGGGATACAACCATGTCAGGATGATTAGGATCCAAAACAATGTTTAAATCCCCTTGTTCATCCCACCCCAATAAGTTTGTACCTTCCTGAACTACGAATACAACACCCGATGTGTGATCTGAATTGTAAAACAAATTTGCAGAGAACTTTCCAAGTACTTCTACCCTCTTACCACCATAGGCAAAGATTTTGATGCTGGAAGGCTCAAGTTGAGTGCCAGAAATTTTACTGAAATCAAGGGCATTGATGAGAGTAAAAGGAGATCCAGAATCCGCAAGGAACTTGAGACTCACACCATCAACAGCTATAAGGCACGAAGGGGATTTCCTTTTTTGAAGACCAGCTAACGAGGACAGTTCAACAATACCAGTATCAAAAGACAAGGAAGGAGATAACATTAATAAATCATATGATTCCTCGTCAGAACCTTCAGTAATCGTCTTCACAGTTTGAGTTTGAGATGGGTATTTCTTGACAAAGGCAGCTTTGCACATTCTGGAATAATGACCTTTGTTTCTACACTTATAACATGTTTGGTTGAGAGCAAAACAAAATTTCGCATTGCCAAGATGCGATTTGCTCCCACAGCGAAAACACATGAGTTCACTTTGTTCCGGCTTGGTCTTAGCCGAAACAGGTGATGCAGTAGGGTGGCAAACCTTGGTTAAGGGAACGTTGGGTTTGGGTTTGGGAGGTGGTCTGGAGTTCAAAAGTTTTACTTCAGTGGAAGAGGAGGTCGAACTCCTTTCCCTAACACAAAACTGTGAATGCTCGATGCTTTTAGCTAACGTGAGAGCTGTGTCCCCAGAAGAAAGTAACTTTTCTTGAATTTTCTTGTTGCAAGATTTCAATTAACTGATCACATATAATTTCATCCCTAAACTCCCTGTAATTGCAATTGATCGCAAGAATGCGAAGAGCTGCACCAAAATCATCTATTGATTCGCCAGGAGTTTGAGCACGTTGGAGGAACTTATGGTGTTCAAGTACAACATTCCTCTTGGGAGAAAATCTTTTGTCTAGAGTTTTCTCAAGAGAAGCATAGTCATCAATAAGGAGTGAATCACCTTTGTCACCATTACTCACTAAAGTGTTAACAACTTCCAACGGTAAAGTTTTTAAAATGTTCCTCCCTTCAGTACCAAGATTATAAACCAAAAGTGCTCTTTTTTTAAGTAAATGTTTCACCATCAATAGCCTCTAAATAAGCTTCAAATGTATCTTTCCACTGATCCCATGGCACTGGTGGTGTGCCAGCTGACTGCAAAAAAGAAGGAGGTGCCAAAACACGATCCATGTGCGTGGGTGAGTTGCTGCCCCAGAGATACAAGGAGTAAACTTCAATTAGGAGCCGTGGAATAAAATTAAACTTTACCTTTTAAGCTGATGAGCCTTTAATAAGTAAAAGCGTAGACATAGTACTAATGTAAAGAAAAGTGTGCGCATCACCGAATGCGCAAATCCAAACAAAGAGTGTGTGACACTGTTTGACAACCACAAGCTACACAGATGTTGTCACAATGTTTGTATTAAGCAAATTGTTTAATAATTAATAAAGTGCATTAATTGACAGCAGATGAAGGTGTTAGCATCACCGATGATGCGCGTCTCCTTGACAAAGGCGTGGGTTGTACACAGTCACACAAAATATGTTATTGAAGTTGCTAACAGAATATAAAAATTAATTGCAGAGCAGGAGATGTTGAAATAAAAATAGACAAGAATTGCTCTAAACTGTCACTAGATGGCAGACTTGTTAAAGTTGTGACAGAATGCTAGTTCCAAAAGATTTGATCAGTAATGGAAATACTGCGGAATTCATTGGCACAATTGTGTGTGAAAACCTTCTGGTAATTGTTTCCAATCGCAGTGCAGTCAAAAGCAGTTTAAATGTTAATCGGTGGAATCATACCTGACATTTCACCGCTTCAGTGTATGATCGTTAATTTGGTGAATCTCCGTATGTGGGATTGCTATGCCAATAGCACTAACAAAATGGCTGCACGCACGTAAATTGAACGTGCCCAATGAGGTAACAGATGACGAGAGTGCAGACGAGTGACAAGGTTGAACATGTCTCGAGCTCCGTCTCGAGGTACTCACTTAGGCTAGAAAATGTCCAAAATTGGCATTGAGCATCGGATAGAGACGGGAATCAGAGGAGAAGGAACTGTGCTGTACTGGAAACTTCAGATTGAAGATGACACTCCGCATGGTGGTGGAACTTCATGCCAGACACCAAGGACTTCAACGAGGCAATCATAGGATCATCACGAAGGATTGGGAGGCTGGAAACTGGAACCAATCGTCGCCAATGAAAAGGAGAACATCTCATGCAAACACCGTCAGGTAAGTGAATGCTTTATTCAGTCCAGTTACAGCGGCTCCCCCGCAGCAACTGCCCCTCATGGAACCCGAGAACAGAACCATACAACAAACACTCCAAGGTAGAATGGAGCACGAGGAGACGCATGAGCTAGAACAGGACCCAACATGCAGCTCCCGCAAATTCGTGCTGAATCTTGCAGAGTCTTGCCAGGCACCAAGGAGGCGCTGGGTTGCTCCCTGCTGAACCCCAGCTGGGCTTTGCTTTTCTGCCCCCTGTGTGGGGTCCTCGGGGTCCGCCGGTGAGCTACGGCGGCCTAGTGATGGGTGCGCCCATGCAGTGTGGCTGAGTGTGGCTGACCCCCTGCACTGCTCCTCTGCTGCCCTCCCTGGTGTGCTCCGGTCAGCGGCATTCCAAAGGGCAGCCACTGCTTTGATCCATCTGGCACCGGAGGAGCTGAGGGCTGTGAATCATAAAGAAGCAGTGGGCAGCAGAGAATGGTGCATAGAGCTGAGGTGAATCTAGTCCAGGTTTTCGGGTTTGATACTGCTACCGCCGCCACCATTCGACTGTGGAGGGAGGAGAAGCGCGTCACCTACTCCGTCGCGCCTGTGAGCACAGCGCTCCGTGAGGCCGCCAACCATCCAGGGGCATCCAGCTCTTCAGAATTGCGCAGAATATCCTGCGGCAACGACAATCCTGCAACTGCAACCCGCGGACCACAGCCCCGCGGCCTGCAGCCATCCCAGTTGGGGTGGAGGTGGAGCTGTACTCCCGGCAGCAGTCAGCGGTGAGCAGCGGTGAGGCGAAGAGGGGACGGAGGTGCGGACTAACCCCCAAGAGCATGGGCAGGAGCAACTAGTCCAATTGTAAGTGAGCCTGGAGTCAGCCTGGTTCAGTTTTTCCTTCAAGTAAGATGAAGTCTGTAATACAAAAGCATTTGTTTTCTTACCAAATAGAGGATTGACGCCAAAAATTGCTTTTAAATACATTACTGTTCCCCGCTGCCTGTAGATTAATTGGACTTTTGCTCCATCATCGCTGCTAGCCACAACAATCTCAAACTTACAATCTAAACTCAAGTGCCATTAGGCGATCCCGGGCATTTTGAACTCTGGGACTCTTGGCATCTGGACTTCAGAGACTAATTGCTACTTAGCCCGAAGTTTGAGGTGGCACTTGAAAACAGCAGTTCAAGAAAATGCGTACAAGAAACTCTGCGCAGTTGCAAAACTCCCATCGGCCACATAAGACTGCCAAATGGCAGAAAGCCAAAATGTTATACCCCAAAGAAGGAAGACGAGAGAATCAGGCTTTATCTCAATTTGAGGGAAAGTTGGAGGAACATGAAGTGCCAGAGACAACTATATCGGGCAGGTCCTGTAACATCTTGACACTCCAGTCTGAAGAAAACCAAAAAATCTCACAAGAAAGCGCAGCAAGGACAAGCCCCAGTGCCAGTCAATCTGAATAATTGTGACACCAGAGACACTGCTGACATAAGAGACTATTTTAAGCAGCCTGTTAGAGGAGCCATAAAGCACAAGCAATAAATCCCCTCCATGAGTTCTGAGAGCTTAAAATCTCGAACAAGTACATTCCACCCGGATGTTCTCTACCCAGAAATTATTATTCATGGGAGGGTCCCAGCCCCAGTAAAACCAACTTCTTCCCTCCCTCAAAGGGCCTCTCAAGATACTCACCAGGATAACCTAAAACATAATAAGCCAATCCTGAGTGTGCCCATATCCTCTGATAGTACCCCAGACAATTTGAAGTTAGCCGGGGTCCAGCAAGAAACAGCCGAACGGGCGTTGCTTCTGGACTCTCGAAAGGACAAAGCCTTTGCCCCAACCCACGATCCAGCTCAGATTCTATTAGAATCTCCAATCTGGATTTCGTCAACCAGTTCAGTGAGCTTTACATCCCAGCATATGTCTATTATGCCCGTCGCCCATTGAAATAGAAGCAATAGAACCCAATGGCACACTGGAGCCCGGTGCCCAAAAGTTTGAGTTTGATTTTCCCCTGCCCATCTCTACAGCAACTTCAGTACCCTGTGAGCAAATGCCTAATAACCACCTTAAAGATCGTTATCAGCCTAGTTCTAGGGGTTGCCCATTTAATACTCCTCTAATGTTCATAAATAATAGTAGAGCCAGCCACGATGATTTCAACCAACAGCAAAATTCACAACAAAATTTAAATAACGAAAGAAAGCGATCACGCTCAACTAGTAGCTCTATAAACTCAAACCCAATTCCCCTACATTGCCAAAGTAAGACCAGCGATTCTCTAAACACTGAAATTCGGTTTAGGGAGCCATGTTATACTCCCACCACATACAAGGTCGAGATGCTACTCTCCGATACCAACCAAGCCCTGAACTCAATGGCGAGTGCTGCTCATATGCAAGCAGATAAACTGGATGCCCAATTAAATATCTTGCAGTTGATAGCTGTCTAATAACCAAAATCAACACCAAACTAGACCAACTAAACTCCCTGATATGCAGAGCCCAAAATGATGTAGCGTCAAGCCAAAGAAACACCGGGTGTAGCTGTAACCCGATATTAAAAAAATTAGAAACCCTCCCGGAAGTAATGTCCACTTTAATAGAGGACCTGAAGAAAGAGGTATGTAGACGTATGCCAAAATCCACTCCCACCCAGCCATTATTGGGCCAACACTCACACTGGCCTACTTAAAGAAAACAACAATTCCATAGTATAGATCACTTCGGGGACATTAAGACCGACCCCAAAGCAAGAACCCAGTCGCATGTCAATGACCCCTCTGATGGCCTAGAACAGCAGACTACTTTCATAAAAGACCCCCAGATTAAATGTCCGAAAATTGTTGATAAACAAAACCGCAAATCCACCCCAACTAAAATATACATAACAAATGGCGCCGAATAACTCCAATCAAGAAAATCTCACTCATGTAACCACCTCCCAACCCAATATTGTAAAAGGTTTCAACAATCAGCCCTACTCCACTGAACCATTGAAGGTGACAACTGCACCCCCGACCGAAAGGACAACATCTGTCCAGGAAAAAGAATGGAGTGCTATTACGCTGGCTCAGACCCAATGACAATGAATCGAAAGCCAACACAGCCTCTGCATCCAGCAAAATCATCGATGGAGGAGGAATCTTAGACACTCGCCTGCCATTACAAACTATCGTTGTGCAAAGTGTGGGTCAATGTATGCCCGAACTCTCTCAATGCACAGTGCTTAGCCCAAAGGAGAAAATTGGGTACTGTATGGAAAAAAAGAACTCCATGCCATTGTGGAGCAGCCCTAAAGACTTCGGATAAACCGACAAACTAATCAAGCAACCGACCCTCCACCCAACATGGTGTGAGAAAGTCCACAGCCAGGATGTTCTTTATGAACCCACAAGCCGTTGCGATTTAAGACAGTTATGTGAAATTGAGAAAGAGGGCCATAACATAAGAAAACCTACAGAGGAGATAGCCATAAAAGTTGATCTTATAGATGGCCCCGAAATTAAATTCCTGACAAGGCACTGAACTCCTTGGAAATAGTGGACCAGAGGCAGGAGTCCCCCCAAGGGTGCACAAAAGAGAAATTAGTACCTAATGAGGTCAGTCCACACTGCCATAATGGGAACAAATCAGAAAGCCTAAATCAACCTCTTAAGACCGAGAAGCTTAAAGATGACTCAGAAATAAAAACTTGTACATCAAAAGAAAGCTGTATTGAATGATGCTGGAACAATCCAATCACCACGAGAAGGTAAAAAATGAACACTCTACCCAGAGTACCCATCCCAAGGGAAATGGGACATCCTCAATAGAGGAAACCTCCTAAATGTGTTCTCGCACCTTCCAGGACTAGAAAATATAAAAACAACAGTCATTGAAAGTGTTGCTTTATCGCCCCAGAACAGGGCCAAATAAATGAGACCACAATAGTAACCTTCTACAGCAAAGATTTAGCTGCAGCCCTACTGTTCAATAAAGAGCGTTTGGGCGATTGGGGCATTCAGACAAATCTTGTGACTAAAGCTAAATACTCTGCTTTTCTAAAGGATAGAGTTCCAAATGCTTTAAAGGATTTCAACACTCTAACCTTGTTTAACAGTGAATTAACCAGCCAGTTGCCTAATTTAGTTCTGTGAAGCGTCTACCCAAACAGCGCCCTGGAAAAAGAACCCACTATAAATGACAACATCCGGAGCAGGAGGCTCCCGCCAATGTGCCCTAAAACAACAGAGCTTTCAAGACTGGTCCTGGCTCTCCCAGGCCTTAGGGTGAAGCACATAACATCTCAAGTAGACATAAAACCAGTGAACATACGGTCCACCACCTTAGAATCTGTTCCTGGAACACCCGAGGTCTTACAAAGGCAAAAGCTGAAAGAGTAACGACCTCTCTTTTGAAAAACGATGATATTATTGCCCTGCAAGAAACCTGGTCCTTGCAATTTACCACCTGGGAGGACTACACTGTTTATGAATCCTGTGCAATTGCATCTCAAGTAGGCAGTCATGCGTCAGGAGGCGTATTAATCGCTCTTAAGAACAACTTGGCCCTAAAGGTCTCCTCAATCTGTGAAGGGCAAGGCAATTATATTTTTATCAATATTCAGTCACGGACACTGGGATAAAATAACTCCAAACAACAAACTATTATCCTCGGTTGTATTTATCTACATCCCTCCAAAATCAAGCGAGAGTCAACCTGGACTAAAATTCTCCCTTTCATGAGAGACCTCTTTGTACATTTCCCAAACGATATGTGGCTTGAAATGGGCGACTTTAATGCTAACCTAATGGAGACAGGCCTGCACCCCTCCCTTCTATTCTCACTGGAAAACCAAATGTGGGCTATCCCAGATATAAGGTGCCAGTACCAACGGAAGAATAATCAAGGGACAAAGGTGGCTGTGTGCTTAAACCATCTAGGGCTCTGTATTTTAAAACGGTAGACTGGATTCAGACTTGCCTGCCGCATACACCAATGTATCTCCCTTCAGAATGGCTACCTTGGATGACATATGGATCTCGGCCGCCCACTTCCAATTCGTCCAGGAATTTGTGGTAACCCCTTAATTGGAAAGTGATCATGCCGTCCTAACGTGCACAGTTTTATCCAAGCAGAGCTCCCGCCCAAAAAACTACTTGATTGGGAAAGAATCAATATTGGAGCCTATTAGGAAACTATGGTGGACTTTGGACCAACAAGAGGCAATTGAAGAGAAGGTGGTTAACTTCCTGGAAAACTTGAACCATGAGTTTAGCGGTCAGCTGACGACACTATTGTGGGAACAGGTAGTGGTGGACCTTAAAAACACCTATCTGTAAAGAGTGTTAAAAGCTCAAATAATTCCCTCCCATCTATACCCCACCTCAGTGACTACAAGTACACTATGTTGGGTATTAAACACAAATTAAACACTTGCATATATACCAATATAGATCACAAATTCTTACGAGAGAAGATATTTACTACTCATAAAGAATAAGTTTCAAGTATAAAAGGATAAAAGAAGAACAGCACTGGACATTTGCCCATGAAATTATAAAATCGAAGGATCAAAAGAGATTTCGGAGCTGGGTAAATAAGACTGCTAGATCAGAACCATCCACCGCAACAAATGTCTCCCCCACTGACTGGGAGGCTCATATTGAAGTTCTTTACGTTGAGCCCGACAGATACAACTGGCGTAATTATCGCCCCCAATCAAGTTGCCCTTATCATAAAATGAATGCGCCCAGGAGGGGCTCCCTGCCCCAATGGGTTACCAACAAAGATATACAAAGCTTCGACACACAAGTGGGCAGCGCTCTTGGCCCCCCTATTTGAGGTATGCTGAATGGGCAGACCCATTCCTGACTCCAGGCGAGGTTCTCTCCTCGTCCCAATCTACAAAAAAGGTCAGCGATCTAATCCCGATAACTATCGGATGATTGCACTCCTTGACGTTGATGGGAAGGCCTATGCATGCGTCTTATTACAAGTTGGGTGGAAGACCGTAAATTAATACCTTTTACCCAAACTGGCTTCCAAAAGGGCTGCCACATTGAGGACAATCTGATCTGCTTAGCCCACATGATTGAGGTTACACTTGCAACAAAGGGAAAATCGCTGTGGCTGGGATTTATTAATTTCCAAAAGGCATTTGACAACGTCGTCCGTCCCAGGCTCTGGGAAAAACTGTTCAAATGTGGCATCCCGCAGACCCTACTGAATGCCCTTATCACTCTGTATTCTGATACCTGGGTCAAAATAAAAGTCTCCGCTGGCTGGTCTACAACCAATAAAATCATGACCAACAGAGGCCTAAAGCAGGGATGTATTTTGGCCCCTCTACTCTTCAATTTGTACCTCGCAGATTTACCGGAGTGGCTGGCCCGCTCTCAAGCATTTCCACCAACAATCGCACCTGTTAAAATCCAGTCAATGCAATACGCAGATGTTACGATTCTCCTTGATCAAACCCAGGTGGGCCTCTGACGACTTTTTGATTCCTTGGCAACATATTGTCGAACAAATGCTCTGAAGATTAATATCTCTAAAACCAAGGTGATGGCAGTCTCGAGATGTCGAGCGAGACAGTGTCCCTGGTACATCACTGGAAAACCTATAGAGGTAGTTACCACATATAAATGTCTTGGAGTCTGGATAGACCACATAGGGATCCCGGGTCCGCAAATCACTGCAATGCAAGATGTGGCCCGCAGCCTGGAGGGGGTGTTCTTAAGAGCCAAGAAAGCTCTCCATTCTCCCGACTTCACCCCGTTAATCAGAGTGATAGATGCCAAACTACTATCCACTATAGCCTTTGGTGCCACTACCTTTAAAGATAAAATGTTCACCTGGTTGGATAGAATGCAATCAGAGTGTTTCTCTTACCCAACTCGACTTCTCACGCCCAAATTCGTATGGAGTTCCGCCTGTTTTCCCAACATTGGATCATGAAAGCAAGATTCATTGCCTACTGTGCAAAAACCAAAACTGCCCATGACTCCACGCTAAAGAGTTGCATCTGGTCACTGTTAAACAACCCCAGTACTTCCTGGAATTCATTTTTAACATTCTGCTTGGATGCACTAGAAGCTCATGATCTATGGGCGAGCCCGCTGCCCATAGGGGTGGCTGCCAAAGCTCTGACCAAACAATCAAAGATCCTTTCAGTGGAACACAATGCATTATCCGTGAAAAATCTATCCCATGGCAGTTGGGCGTTAAAACTTTATGATCTTAAAACCTTACCATATTATCTGTCATCCTCCAAGAAGCCATCGGTGAAACACCAGTTAATGAAACTACGCTTTGGACTAATCCACCTGATGGCGTACAAGTATGGACGGAGGTAAAAGGCAGATACGCCCTCTCAGTGTCGTTTTTGCAACAACGGGGAAGAACACTTAATACATGTTTTGTGCATCTGTAGAATCTTACTTCCCTTTCGAATTTTTGGGCTGCGCCCCATCTGGAGAATTCTCAATGTGCGGACATGCCAAGAAGCTGTAGAGGAGTGTATGAAGGGGCACTCAGCTCAGATGGCCGCCCGATTTGTAAAATTCATGATTAAGATTAACTCAATTGTACCGGCAGATACCACCCATGACTCTCTGCTGTGTCAGCCATGAAGCTTCCTCCTCTTTTCCTTTATAAATAAAAAAAAAACAATTTTAAGTCGAGAGCGGAAAGTGCATTTTATGTGCTTTTTGTATGCATTGCAATGATTTTAAATAATTGTGCAAATAAAATATATCTATCTATCTATCCCTGTTCCTGAAGGGAGGAGGCGAAGATATTTTTCGTTTTCTGATCATCAACCTCTGTGATGGTTTGGTAGCGTGAGTTCTCCCGATTACTTAATCAAATAAAATCGTGTCCCACCTTCCTTGCCAACCTTTCCCATGTGTTTACATCATCACACTTCTAAGCCCGGTCACTGTCCTTCTACCATGAGCCATGTCTACAGATTGAACACAAAATACCCAACCAAAGGCCCAAGTAATAATGTCTTTTTTTATACAGGATTATTATGATATAAAATGGGACTATCACTTCAAGTAATAGGATTTAATGATGTTGTTTTTGTCCTGTTGGTGCCTGCTTTTGGTACAGGCTTTGATAGAATGTGAGGTAGGAATATAAATCCTCAGCTATAGAGCTGGGACTCTATTACGTCCTCTTGCCCACACCCAATAACATAAATATTGGGTATTATGCCTTGGTGTTTATATTTTCTGTTTTTTAGTACTTGTATCACCTAGTGAGGTGTCCCTTATGTCCCTTATGTAGGACGTGGTACATAGCAGTGTGCTATGCCACTTCTACCAACTATACTATGGAAGATACTTGATTTTCCACCATTTCAAGATAGGGGTAGGTTTTTGGGTGGATACTGGTATTGTTATGTCTGACTTTCTGATGAACGCCATAGTTGATATGACGCCTCTCTCTTTTTTAACTGTATTGGTCATATAGGTTTTCTTTCAGAAAATAATAATTGCCTTTTGTTGTATCTATGATGGAGATGCCTGTTTTCACCCACATATGATTTGGATTTTGGCTGTTTCGGTTGATTGCATCACATGGGATATTTGCACCTTCACAACTATAATATTGATGAGTGAGATTTTGGAAAATGCAAGGTTGATTCGACTATATGGGATATTTGAAGTTTCACGACTATAATATGATGGAGAGGGTGGAAGTATAGCTCATCATGATGCCTAACTCACTGAGGGCCACCATAGTTGATATCCCATTGCCCCTATAGGTTTCCTTTGAAAAATCAATTGACTTTTGTTATATCTTTGATTGTAATGCTTGTTTTCATTCACATATGATATGGATTTTGGTCGTTTAGGGTAATTCTATTGTTTGAGATACTTGAACCTTAACCACTACAATATAGCAGGTGTTTTTTGGAACGTGCGTAGTTGACTCCATTCTTTAGAATACTTAAGCCTTCACCACTATAATATGGCGGAAGGAGTTTTGGGAAAATGTGGGGAGGTTCCCTGTGGGGCATTGATTCCCACTCACTGGTGCCTGCTATTAGGGATAGCGAGACATACTTTTTTGTCTTGTTCATGTGAAGAGTTTTGCTTGTCATAATTGCAGGGCACAGATTCAGGTGTCAGTGTCTTTCTAAGTTATAGCTAACAACCACATATTTCAAAAGGACTGTAATGTATTCGTCTTTCTAAATCATTGTTAAAAGGTGTATGATACCTAACCATTACCACTACTTGTTTGTTTGCTATGAGATCTAATGGGAATCGAAACACAAAGACATCACATATGGCTTAATGTGGAAATTAATTTCTTGCCATGCTTAACTATTTTACCACCCCCTTTTGTACCGCTTTGTTCACCATAAGTTGGCAGGGTATGCTCAGACGTGAGTCCCTTGCTCACTTTGCCACTGGATTCAAGCAAGCCTGGCGGAAGATGGCTGAAATGCCAGAAACCGGTCCTGGGAAGCTTGTTTCCGGTCCAGGGAACGCATGGCTTGGCAGTTCGGGCTGGACTGTTCCCATGAGTCACAGGGTCAGACTGATTTGCATATGGCAATGTCTGAACTGGGGTGGCAGAGTGGGCTAAAGAACGGTGATGGATTAAACCCAGATCTGTTGACTGGGTGTGAGTGTTTGATTGTTCCAGATGCTCTGTCCATCACCACCCCCTTTTGTACCGCTTTGTTCGCCATAAGTTGACAGGGTATGCCCAGACGTGAGTCCCTTGCTCACTTTGCCACTGGATTCAAGAAAGCCGGGCTGAAGACGGCTGAAAATCCAAGAAACCGGTCCTAGGAAGCTTGTTTCCGGTCCAGGGAAGGCATGGCTTGGCAGTTCGGGCTGGACTGTCCCCTTTTGTATCGCTTTGTTCGCCTAAGTGTGGCAGGGTATGCTCAGACATGAGTCCCTTGCTCATTTGGCCACTGGATTCAAGATACTCTGGCTGATGAGGATTATGAATCCGAAACCGGTCCCAGGATGCTTGTTTCCGGTCCAGGGAAGACATGGCTTGGCAGTTCGGGCTGGACTGTTCCCATGAGGCACAGGGTCGGACTGATTTGCATATGGCCATGTCTGAACTGGGGTGGCTGAGTGAGCTAAAGAATGGTGATGGATTAAACCCAGATCAGTTGACTGTGGGTGAGTGTTTGATTTGCTCAAACGCTCCGTCCATCATCCCCTTTTGTATCGCTTTGTTCCCAGGAGGCACAGGGTCAGACTGATTTGCATATGGCCATGTCTGAACTCGGGTGGCAGAGTGGGCTAAAGAACGGTGATGGATTAAACCCAGACCTGTTTACTGGGTGTGAGTGTTTGATTGGTTCAGATGCTCTGTCCATCACCACCCCCTTCTGTACCAACTATTTTAAGAAGGCACAGGATATTTGACAATGACCATTAATTTTTTGATGATCTTGTCTTTTGTGACTGTACACATTACCACTTGGGGCATTATGTACATTTACATCATACTTGTCATAGAAGGTGATGCTCTAAGGGGCATTGCAGTATGGCGTCCATAAGGTTTCTTGGTGTGAGCAGATAGAGCCACTTGTCGTGATTCAGACTGCTACAAGATGGAGGATAAAAGAAGATATACATAAAAATGACGTGGACAAGTCCTTAATGGGTTCCGCTGCAACCTACGGTGTGCACAGGATCGCGCACATCGGCGGGATACTGTCCACACCGTATGTTGCAGCGGATGCTATCCTAAGACGAAGGTCTCAATACAGGAAGTTCTACTGTGTGACAGGATCCATGGATCCGAACACACCCGGAGTTTAAATACTTTTCGCGAAGGATCTGTAAGTAACAAGATCTCACCACACTCACAGCGCACTTTAGGGGGTGCGTTGATATACACACCTGGAGTGACCTCCCAGTTCTTTGGTCACACTCACTTTCATGGTCCTGAAGAAAGCCTCACCAGTATTGCAGAAAGGCGGAAACTAGTAGACCTACACTTTCTAGGGATATTGAGGTACATTTTTACCTCACCTGTATCCCGACTATGTTTTTACTCATGTCCTAGGACCCTTCTATTAAAACTTTTATAAGGGCATTTCCTAGAGGCAATTTTATCATTTATTCACACTTCACATAGCACTTCACTTCTTCACCAGAACCCGCTCTGAGGTAAATCAAGCATAGAAGCACAGCTGGATTGCACTCGGCAATCCAGCTGGACCCCGATGATGAAGCATGCCACCTACTAGGTAGGTGGGTGAGTGGTTTTCTAAAAACCACCACTGGTTGTCTGCGTTCCTCGACCAGGGTGAAGGTCACCAACATAGACCATAACCCATTAAGGACTTGTCCACATTGTTTTTGTGTATTACTCTGGGAAAGGGACAGGTTCCCGTTCAATTTCCTTACTCTCTATTTGTTTACTTGGATGAAAGATATTGATATTTCCAGTTCGGGGGCAGGCCACAGAGATTGGGGCTGGGCAGACGAGAATGGGCGGATTAGAGCACCGCTGCCGAATTTCCCATGTGGTAGGCAGACCATATGAGACACACTATAAGTTGGGGGACTGGAAGAACACCTGGGCTTGGGGCCGACGATAACTGAGCTGACTGCGGACGAGAATCCCGGCTGCCCAGGGTGGGCTCCCTCATCACAGCAACTGCATCACAGGTCCTCACAAGCACCCGCAAGAACTCACTCTAAGATGGATTGGAAGTCCCGGTGACAGGAAAAGGCGAAAGGAACCAGAGGTGAGGCCGCGCAACAGCGAATCTGGCCCAGAGACCGGCGTGAGTGTCTGCGAGAGGGGGAGCAAGGTTCAACGGGCTGGCTTCCCACTGTAGAGCTACTGCTGCAACCCATGGACACCTAGAGGCATATCACCGACCCCTTCCCAGAATTGGGTCTGAGCGCCTGGAAATTGAGAGAGAAACATTGGAGGGGTCCCTGCATGTGAGGAGGGCTCGAGTTTAGGCGACCGACAGACCAGGGAGCTCGGGTCCACACGCAGACACAAGAGACCCCAACAGACCTGCGTCTGGCTGTTGAGCTATTGTGACCACTTGAGGTCAGCGAGAGATACTCACTGGAGCCACAGCTGAGGCCCCAGAGCTGAGAAATGACAGAGGCAGTCCAAGTGCTGACTTACGCCACACGCCAATCAAAGGATAGAGCACAAGTAAATCAGTAATACCCAGCCTGGGCGCAAGAGTGAAGGACTGCACGAGCCGTAGCGCAAGTGGACTGCGCCCCACCCCATCACCAGCCGCGCAAGTGGGGCCTGATGATCTTAAAGGGACACAAGCTTAGGCCTAGGGCCCGGAAACGTGAAGTGGTAATTAAGACTGGGACCAATACAGAGAGAAGACCAGTGCCTAGATGGCAGATAACTTGAAGATACGTAAAGTGTCACTGCTCTGAAACTTAGAGGACAACCCATCACTGCCGAGTTCAATAATGGCAAGGGACAAAGAACCCAAAGCCCCAAAAAAAGGGAAAATGGACAAATATACAAAAGAGCTTGTGCAGCAAACGGCACCAGGGGAGAGTCCTCAGGGCCCCAAGATAACGCAGCTATCCTTCACCCAATTCAAGCCTCCAGAGAGGCCATTGAAGGCAAGATGGAGGAGATAAGATCTGGGGAGTCTCTCCTACGATAGGATGTTCAAACATCACAGATTGGCTAACCCAGACGGAGACCCATATCTCGGAGGTGGAAGATACGACACATATGCTCCAATCCGATTTCAAAGAACTAGAGGCGAATATGAAGGAAGTGAGGATTGAGCCGGGAGAAGCACGAGGGAAGCTGTTGCTTTGTTTGCACAATTGTATGTTTTACTGCTGAAACTGCTTATAACACATTTTAAATACCACTGAAATTGCTTGTAACTTATTTTAAATACCTCTTAGTCTATCGCATTCACCCCTTAGGGGGAGGAAACAGGGGAATCAACACGGAACCGAGAGGCGGGCGGGGCCGCCATCTTGTAGGGAACAGTGTTCAGCGGACTAGGCCTTCCCTGACTTGCACATAAATTCACAGGCTGGCGGCAGCGCGCAGCACTAGATCTCCTGAGGCTTCAACCGGGAGAAGCACGAAGGAAGCTGTTGGTTGCACATTGCTTTGTTTGCACGATTGTATGTTTTACTGCTGAAACTGCTTTTAACACGTTTTAAATACTGCTGAAATTGCTTGTAACTTATTTTAATTACCTTTTAGTCTATCGCATTCACCCCTCAGGGGCAGGAAACAAGGGAATCGACACGGAACCGAGAGGCGGGCGGGCGGGCCGCCATCTTGCAGGGGACATGATCAGCGGACTAGGCTTTCCCTGACTTGCACATAAATTCACAGGCTGGCGTGAGCGCGCAGCGGACGCGCCGCAAACCCGTCTGTGCCCGTCCACGCTCAGCCCGCGCTCAGAGCCAGGACCCTTGGAAGTCACAGCTCAGACACAGTACTGTTTCTCAGTTATGATGGATCTACCTTGTTAGAGCTAAAGGGGACAGGCAGAGCCAGGGACTGTATCTGCCTATTGATGGATGCACTACCGGCGATCCTCCTAGACGTCTGCCCTAGATGTAAAAACAGCCTACCCAGGATCCTAGGTCTGCCCATACGCACAAGAGAAGACAAGTGGACAGGGGCAGCTGGCAGGGAGACTCAAATTTTTAAATGCATTTTGCTGAATGCGAGGTCCTTAGTCAAACATAGCTTAGAGTGTGCTAGGCTTATTGAGGAGATGGAAGTCAAATTGGCTTTCATTACAGAGGCCTGGACAGATGCTTCATCTGGACCAGACTTAGTAAAGGCCACCCCTCCAAGGTTTTTATGCCACATGTAAGATAGGCCGATGAGGAAAGGCGGAGGCCTGGAGGAGGTGATCTATCATGGATCGATTAAGGCAGCTTTTCAGCCTATTCCAATAGATGCATGGTAGGCCTTGTTTTATAATCAACGTTTGGCGCCTCGGCAATACGTTTCAAATAAATATAGATAGAATATGATTATTAATATATTACAAAAGTATAGCAGCGGATGACACACACGGCCCGGGAAAAGAAAGCGGCAAATTTAGTACTTGAAATGAGGACAGCTTTGCTTGGCAAACTTGAAGAAAAAGAAAGAAACAGGGGCTTGGAAACGAGGCTGCGCATGCGTAGAGAGTACAACTGGTGCACAAAAAAAAACAGAAAGTTTTACATACTATCATAGAAATATAGATCTTTTTTTAACCAGTAAAGTAAATTCTCAAAAAGAACTGGGTTTTTTTTGACGCAATGCCCCCACGATCCCAGACGGCTCCCCGCGTCCATACTTCAAAATAAAACCCCAGGGGGTGCCTTTCCCCGGGTCTTGGAGTGCCTCACAAGCCCCCCATTATGAAAATAAATGCCCCCGAGATTTAGCCCCCCCGGGGGCTAATTAAAAATAAAACAGTCTTCTAGTTTTTTTCCTTTTCCACCAAGTACGCGTAAAATAAGAGTACCCCCCAATTTTTTTATTGAAAAAATAAATAAATTGGGGCCTAAAGATCCATGTGGGACCTCCTGAGCAGGCCTAGAGGGTCAACATGTTTCTACCCTACCCCCTTTCCTTATTTCTCAACTTTGTTTTACTGTTTTCTTGTGACTCGGTTCTAGCGATGCACAAGATGGCTGCCAACACTTCCTGGTTTGGAGTGTTGACAGACAGTTGACAGCCAATCAGCATGCAGCTCGTGCTCGTAATTGTACGGATTTCCGTACGCGTGCGGTACTTCGTCTCTAGATATCGCTATGATTTTACTTTTAATTTTCTCAGAAACTACTCAACGGATTTACACCATTTAACAAAAAGCACAATCTGCGAACCAAACTCTACCTCTCTGCCAATTTTGGTGTAATTTTGTTCAGCCGTTCGGGCTGTAGCCCTGGCTGAAGGTCCCTATGGAAAATTGCATGGGGAAAACACGTTTCTCGGCCCCCACTTGACAAAATAACTCCAAACTTTCAGGGAAGGAGCGGAACTGAGTTGGCTAAAAGTTTAGAAAATTTCAAGAAGATTCATCAATCGACGCCAAGGTTATTGCCAATAGAATGTTGCGGTTTTCCTATGCCCTTGCCCTCGCTCTATGGTCGGGGTATTCTCTGTCCCAAGGCCTGCCCCAAGGGAGAGGCGGCGTTCTGCCCTCGTGATTTCCACATTAATTGCGCTCACTGCCTTGACCAGTTAGTCATCAAGGGTAGAGCCCTTGCTAGCATTGCCATTGGATGTTTTCTGTAGTTTGCGTTTAGACATGATGTTTCCAGTAGGGCCTGGTTAGAGCCCCCTAACTCAAGAACTAAAATATATAGGCGCACCTACTACTCTGGGATGAAATGTCAATAGTATTTACAGAACCGCAGATCTCTACGGTAAACGTCTCCTCTAGGGGTACAGTAGTGCCACAATAATGCTTAAAAAAGGTGTCTAAATATTTAGAATTGGATACATAAAGAGGCGGTATTAATACCAGGAGTAGACCACTCAGCAAATATCCCAAACAATAGGGTCGTCCTCAGTTTCAATTGGGACCCCAGAATCTGTATACAGTGTCACCTGAGGGTTCTGTATGACGAAGGATCAATAGGGTGGCCCAGCCCTGCCACGTTCTGGCGCGGACGGGCGCAGACGGACCCGCCCTTGGCCCGGGCTTCGCCCGCATGCGTCCCATGCCGCGGGAGGCGCCGAGTTGTTTTAAGCCCCTCCGGGCACTTACCGATGACGCTGGTGGTGTGCGCCACGGAGGGGGCCCTGGGGATGAAGTCCCAGGGGCCGGCACACAAAACAGGCAGCACGATCACAGGACCTCCGTCGTCCGGGGACAGGGAAGGCACACAGTCCAGCCCCCAGCAGCAGCCCGGGGCCGAGGTAGGACCAGTAGTAAGTCCAGAGGAATCCCCATGCAATAATTTCATCCTCGCAATACCCTGCTGGCAAAGATATAGAAGTATGTCATAAAGGAACTACATGTCAAAAGACAAAGATTCTGAATATGGCAAACATTCACCCCATATTCTGTGATACTTTTCCAGGTACCCCCTGGATTTGTAGATGGATCTTCATGCTGCAGCAGCAAAATTATTCTCCAAGCCTACTCGAGGAATGGCAGGGACAGTCAATAGCTGCATTGCGGGCTATGTCCATTTTTGCAATGAAGAGCCCCAGCTCAACATGCCACCAATCATGGCGATCCCCCCATCTGTCCACCAGGCCCAAGAGGACTAATTTAGAGTCAAGAGGGACTACCCTACTCACAATCTGGGAAAAGGCAGTGCACATCCGTGACCAGTATGTTTGGATAATTAAGCAGTCAGATTTTGTAACAAGACAGGCAGTAGACCTTTTCGCGATATGCTCAAACTATATGGCAGTAAAAGCCTATCAGTAGCAACCTATGGCTCTGTAGTATGTTGTAACGCCAGTGCAAATATATTACAATCCTGTGAAAATTCTGATTTCTGCCATATGCTGGCTGTACCAAGGTCTACATCTGTATAACTCCTACATAAAGAACTAGATGGATCGTACGTTACCGACCTAATACAATCAAGAGCTTTATGCTATTGGCAAAATATCTGGTGCAAGGAAGGAACAAAGTTCACCAGAGACATAATTAAGGACTGCTTAGCACTGGAATATTTCAATAAAATCCCATGGCCAGCATATATGGATAAGCTGTTGAAGGGAATCGATAAACACTTATCAGTAATACGTCCTGCAGGTATTCTGTAATACAGCAAAAATGAAATAAAAAAGATTTACATGGAGAAACAAAGCCAACAAAGAGCTATCAGAGAAGAGAAAAAATCAAGCGTATCAAGATCTATAGCTAGTATAACGCCGTTTGGTCTACCTGAGTATCTAGTTAAAGTTACAAATACCCAGGACAGATTTCACCTGACAAGGTTATGTTTGGGCACTGTCCATGAACTGATGGCTTTTCCAATGCATGAAAGATGGCAGGAAATAGTTTACAGATGCTCATGTGATGGTAAAACTACCTAGTCCATGATGCACTTTATGCTGTTCTGCAAGTTCTATCAAGATATAAGAAGAATATTTTTACGGACAATCTTCATGGCAAAGAAACTTTTCTTTCATCAGGATGCCATGAATTTTATTTATACCCTCAATAATTAATTAGTATGCCAAGCTGCTGCTGGATATATAAGCCTGGCTATAAAACGAAGTTAATCGCTTGCATTTTTAGATAACCTAGTCAATGAAGCTGATTGAAAGATTATTTTGGGATGATAATAATTTATAAAATGTAAGGAAACAAGATGATTTTTATTAATGAAGTTCTAACTATTAATTGAATGAGTTTAATTTTATATAAGATGTATTCTTTTTTTTAATGCACTTTTGGATCTATTGATATACGTTTTTATTCTTATATATGATATTTCTGTTAATATTTTATGCACTTTTATGGATCGATAAAAAGATTTCAAGCAAAGTTATTATGATGATGATGATGATGACTGGGCAGTCCCAGACCATATGGAAGAAGGTGTCTGCTGGGTGTTGACACCAAAAGCACTGCTTTAGAAGGCGCTTCCCATACTGTGTAGCCGTGAAGAACTATAGTATTCACGCTGGTTAATTTCAGTTGGATAATGCAGAGTTTCATTAATATTGCCAAAGATCTAGAGGCCATTTTGGTCTCCACCCAGTTCTTGTCATCCAAGGGGCTCCCATCTCTCTCTGAAAGTAGTCATGGGATCAGGAATATTATTTATTAGTGAGCAGTAGAGGCAACATATGCCCTTTCCAGGAGGTTGTGGTGGAGAAGGGGTTCAGCGGAGTGAAGGGAGGCTCCAAGGGTGTCTTGTGTGTAGTGTAAGTGTCCGCAAGATGTCGAAAAGTGCCCGTTCAGATGTTCCCCAGTGTTGAGATGCTTATGGAATCCCATGCCCAAAAGCCCTCCAAAGTGGCTGCTTGGGAAAGCAAGTACTCATCCCAATGCAGTGGCATTGCCGTTGAGCTGTGCCACCTGATCCGTACCAGCAACTGGTGTTAAGTAAGCAGAGTCAAATGTGGAGCAGGAGGTGGATTTATGGGAATGGTGTGTCAGTAAAGAATGCTGAGGGTACAATGACATTCCAATTCGCAAAGCTCCGCTGTTATGGAGGGGTCATCATGGTTTGTGAAAAGCCAGTCAGTGATGGGGAGGAGGTGGCTGGCACAGTCAATAAGTGGAGGACTGAGAACCCCGGTCTGCTGTTGTAGGGGTGTACCACACATTTGCGGAAGGAGATTTGTCGCAGGTCTCCGGCTCAAATGAAGCACACCACATCAGATTGTAGTGTGCAGAAGAAAGAGGGTGGGATAGAGGATGGGTAGTTTTGTAAAATATGTAGAAAATCCCTCCAATGAGACCATCTTAAACAGCACTCCCCTGTTCGCCACATTTAGAGGGAGTGTGGTCCATATCTCTGTTGGCTCTTCTAACAGGAGGCGTGATATTGAGGTCCCTGGTCTGTTTTGGGAGAAGGCGATCTATATCCCCAAATATCAGAAATGATCAATGGACCATTGAAATGGGGTCATGGCCCTGATGTCTTCATGAGAACCCCGTAGTGGGGAATGTTGGTGGACTTGTTCACCATGAGGCCAGCGGCATCTGCATAGACCTGTAACATATACAGAAGGCGGGGGACTGAGGTCTCTGGATCACCCACATACACCAGCAAGTCGTCAGCATAGAGCGCGACCCAGCCATCGAAAGCCACAGAGTTGCGCATCTTGTTGGATCCATCCTGCCAGAGGCTCACTTGCAAATGTGAATAAAGGGGTGAAAGTGGACAGCTGCCTTGTACCTCATAGCATGGGGACAGTGTGGGAAGCTAACCCATTGACACAGAGCTCAGCCCAGGGTTCTGAATAGAGTGTTCAGGCCCAGCGGCAAAAGAGGGGGGCAAAGTGAATCTGCTCCATCAAGCAGGACAAGAACTACCATCAAACCGAGTCGAAGGCCTTCGTGAAATAAATCTCTATGAAGGCTCAACGTTCCACGCTGTCCCCAGTGCAATTGCATTATGTACCCTTTGAACGCAGTGTTGTGTGCTACATCCTACATCTAACAAAACAAATGCCAATACTGCTACTTAATTTAAACTCTCCATCGGGTGAACATATTGAAATTGAACAACATGTGCAATGGAATTCTACTTTTGTCTTGAAATAATCTTTTTCTTTTCTGTTTATTTCTCTTGACAAAATGTATACATTCTTTACCACATTTAAATTCTTAGAAAACCAACAGAAGACAAAATCACAAAAGAAAACAGATTTGACATCAATAAATATTTACAAAATCATATTTCTAATTAACATTCAATCACTCACTCAACCTTTTCATACTCTCTTCCATTCATTCATAACACTCACAACTATCCCCTACTAAATTACACTTTCATTTTGTACATTTTCTTTCCATAGTTTGAAAAAAGCCATAGTGCACAATGTCATCGAATTATAATCTTTCTAAAAAATCAAGTCTTTTTCAATCTTATGGCTGATGCATAGATGGACTACGCGTTTCGAACCCTTAATGAATTCCGAGTTCTCATCAGGACCCAATAGCTGCAAAACAGACAAGAGTTTTCTTAGGCTCACTCGCAAAAAAGAAGAATCGAAGGCTCCCCTCTCTACACCTCTGACCTAATTCTTACCTTCTCTAATTGTAGCTGTACCAGAATAGCCGTTCGAAAAATACCACACCCGACGCTGGGGGCTGTGTTAAAATAAAATGTAAAACAACAATAAAACCGAATTCAGACTACTGTCAATACTGGCTCTCAAAACAAATGATGCATTTAAACCAGACGAGAATCAAGGAAAAGCCACTTACATTTATTTCTTTTCCATATTGTGCTGTACTGCTTGTGAGCTGTTAGTGGTTATACTGCACCTACAACAACAGTTTGCATTGAAATACCGGTTTCGCTCAAGCTTTTGGACTATTTAGTGGGAACAAACTAGTGGGGACTTACTCGACTCCAGGCAAGTTGCGTCCACCGGGCGTATCTTTTCTTGGGGCGTCACAGTCCTATTATTCTGTAAATAGAAGCGGTTTTATCAGTACCCTGTCTCGCGTGTTAATTGGTGATTAGGCGGGCGGTTAGGGGTAAATGCAGCGCTTAACCTGTAGGATTATCTGTTGGCGCCGAACTCAAAGTCGAATGAATGGCGGTTTCTACAATGAACGTATTTAGTGCGTTTCACGTCTAAGATGTGTTTTAAACGTCATATCCTACCGAGGATCCCGGGAATTATAGGCTTTATAGTTCGGTATCGCATTAAAAGCGAAAAAATAAAGTTTAATCATTAAAAAATGCTAATTAGGCAGTTAGGCACTTCAAATTAACTATATTGATGTTTTTTTTTATGTTTTCCAGAAATTTTTACAACTTTTCCACGAGTGTCATTTGATCATTCTTAAATGAAAATATACGATCGTTGTCTCTTTGGAAAAGGCGTCTTTGAGGGATATCAAAAGCCCCTACTTGCTACACTGTGTTGAATATATACTTAATCTTGACTTTAATACGATTAGTGTGAGAAAAGATGTTGATTCATAATTATCAAGTATAAAGATTCCCAAATGACGCCATATAGGCGGAATGAGCCTCTATTTTATCAAATGTGCATTTTGAATGCAGCAACTTTATTGATGTTTCTTATTGAAGTTCTTCCTTAAAGGCTCACAATGTTTTTTGTTTTCAGGGCTATCCTTGGTCATTCTTAGACAACAGTGTGCAAATGTTGCAAGGTATGTCTTTAAATACATCAGTGGCCCCCACTTTTGCCAGCAATGTTTCTTCCTAGGAATCAATATTGAAGTATCCTTAGTCCGCTCTCTATATTTGTATTGAAATTCGTCGCAATCTGATTTAAGAGACCCCCAAAGCTCTGGTTGATTGAGCTCACTCAGTTCTCTTAGCTGGTGTTTGAACCGATGTATCGGCTGTATAGTTGTATCTAAATTTCAACATTACATAAATATTTCAAAAATGCATTTTTCAGTTTCAACATATATCCTTAGGTTATCTCACTTTCAGTTGTGGCACCAGAGAGAAGGTAGGCACAAAATAGGGAATTCAGCTTAGTTTATAGATTTCCGACAGTTCATTTATTCCATCAACTGCAGTGTTAAATATTACAATTAACATTGCTTCTCTCCTGGACAATTTTTCATCTAGATCACCACCCCTCACGTCCTGTTCAACTTTGGAGATCACGGTCCAAACTAAATCTTTCTCTGTGTGATTATTGAGCCTCCAATGATTCACCAATGGCGCTGTTAAGATGTTCCTTTTTATTCTTGATTTATGTTGTATAATTCTTGTTCGTATTTCTTGATTGGTTTTGCCAATACACAGCATATTCATGAGCATTTTATTCCATACTCACCATATCGTGATTTACAGTTGGTGAAAGACTCATGTTTCCAATAGATGTTAAAATGTTTAAACAGGCTCCCTTCTTCTGTATTGTCACAACATATGCAAGTTCCACATTTGTGATGTCCTTGTACAGGAGGCAAACCTACAAAAGTCCTGACAGTAATTGGATCTTTTAAAGGTAGAGCAGCACGCACTATTTGATTCGCAATGCTGTAATCTTTTCTGAAGGCAAGCAGTGGTGGATTATATAGTTGATCATTCAGGTTTTTTTTCCAGGTGCCAGTTTTGATTAATCACCTTGTTTAGGAGATTTGAATTAGGACAAAAAGTAGATACACAGACCATTCTGTCTGTTTCAACTTTTTCTTTTTGGCTCAACAAGGTTTCCCTCGGAGTCCACCACGCACGTTTCCTGGCCCTTTTTAACAATTTTTTGGGGTACACTCGATCTTTTAGATTTTTAGTTAATCTCATTGCATGCAATACATATTCATCCTTATAATAGCAATTCCTTCTAATTCAAAGGTATTGCCCGTAAGGCAAGTTCTCTTTTAGATTTCGAGGATCTTTGCTTGAGAAATGGAGGGCCTTATTTCCATCAGTTTGCTTTTTGTATAGAGTTGTCACCAGCCCTCCTTCAGATGGATAAACCTCAAAGTCTAGAAAAGGCATTTTTGTTTTTGAATGGTCCAGGCTGAACTGGATTTCTCGTGTTCTGTTGTTAAGCCATTCGTGGAAATTAATCAAGTCTTCTCCACTGCCAGTCCACACCATGAAGACATCATCAATAAACCGACTCCAATTCCCAATATAATCTGCAAACGGGTTGTTCTGATCAATGTACCTTTCTTCGTACTTCGCCATAAACAATACGCCTGCTCTGGTGCAAAAGGGCACCCCATGGCGACTCCTCTTACTTGGTAATAGAAATCACAGTTGAAATTGACATAGTTTTTCCTTAGTGCAAAAGTTTCTAATTCCATTATAAATTCCATAGGGACCTTACTGGGCTTTTCCCGACTTTCCAGAAAGAGTTCAATAGCATCCAATCCGTGGTCCAGGGGGATCTGGATGTACAAACACACCATATCTAGTGTCACAAGAAGATGTTTATTCTCTTCAAATTCTATTGCTGCTAGTTTATTAATAACATCTGTTGTATCTCTTACATACGAATTTACATAGGGTATAATTGGTTTTAAAAAAAAATCAACACATTTTTCAATTGGCTCCATGAGTGACTCGCATCCGGAGACGATAGGTCTCCCAGGTGGTGTGGTTTCATTCTTATGTACCTTTGGGAGTACATAGAATAGTGGTATCCTTGGGCTCTTAATTTTTAGATATTCATATTCCTTTTTTCCAAGAAATCCTTGGGCTTGATCTCTTTCTAAAATTGATTTTTTAAGCTCTTGTGTTGGATCTTTACTGATCTTTTTATAACAATCTGTATCGTTTAATTGTCTCATTACTTCCGAGGTATACTTAACCGTATCCCAGACAACAATTGATCTGCCTTTGTCGGCTTGTTTTATTATTACCGATGTATCTTTTTTGAGATTATTCAGAGCTTCATTTTCAATTTTAGTTGTATAGTATTTGATCCATCTATTTTTCTTTTCCCTTTCCGTTATGCCTGATAAGATGGTTTTTTCAAATGTTAGTACTTCCTTTGGAACCTTATTCATTGGCGGACAAAAGGCAGATTTGTTCCTGAGGCCTGTTGTTTCCATGGTAACGCAAAAGGATTGTTTGCAAAAAAAGTTTTTAGTCTTATCTTGCGGCAAAATTCGATTGCTTCTGTCTTTAGTTTTACGAAATCTGTGTTTTTTGAGGGGACAAATGATAAGCCTTTTTGCAGGATGCTTTCTTCTTTTGTTAAGATTTTATCTGACGGATTGTATATGGGAGATGGTCTCAATTTTTGTAGTTCTGCCGGCGAGTGGACATTTCCAATGGTTGTTGGTTGAATATTATTCGCCCTCAAACTCTCCGCTGGCCTCTCCCTAAAAAAGGAACTTGTTCTTGTTGATAAGTTCCTCTTCTGTTTGTATTTCTCCTTATTTCTGTAGTTTCTCCCTCGTTACTACTTGAAGAGGAGGAAGTATCTGAGAAGGTTATAAAATTATTTGAGGATCTACCTTGATACTCTTGTAGATGTTTTCGTGATTATGGTCTAGTATAAAAATCAGATTGTAAATAAAGATAGACCTTTTCAAGATTTAAATTCTTTTTGTCCTTTTCAAATTGTTTTTCTTTTTGAATGATTGTATAATCTCTAAATTCCGATATTTCGTTTGCCACTTTCTCTAGCAACGCCTTTGAATCTGTTATCAGTTGATTGGTTGTAATTACAGATTCTAAACTCTCAATTTCTTCAAGTTGTTGCTTTGAAATCCTTTGTGCAGTTTCAACTGTTAAGACCATTAGGTCTCTACTACACTTAGTTTCTATATAGCTATAACCTTTGTTGTAAATTGGGTGTTCAGTAAATATCACCGGCACATTCTTAATTTGAAGGCCTCCTGGTATAGTGCCTGCTTTTAAATACTGTATTAAAAAATGTCCGTGGAGATCTGTTCTTATTTTTTTTTCTTTAGCCGGATCAATTTATCTGTCTGGTACTGATTTTTTGCTGAAGTGCTCAAAGAGGCAGAGGAGAAGAGTGGGGGAGCAGCTAAGAGTTTTTTTATGTGTTCTTCACTATATGCTAAAGTTTCATTTTCTGACATTCTCACGCTCGCAACAATCTAACCAAGAAGAGAAGGAATGCCAAAAGTTATGAAAAAAGGTTTTTACAGACCAATGCTGCGGTCCATAAATTTCTTTATTATCTGCTTTTTCCAATATCCAAGGTTGTCCAACAGCACACGATGTATACACTCCAATGTACAAAATCCAAAATCAAATATTCAATATTTCAAAAGTTCATAAATGCAGATCAAATTGACACAACCTACGCGTTAGTGGCTGCGAATGGTAAACAAAAGAAAAACATTTTTTACAATCAACATCCATAATAGTAGTAGCCATATACTTTAACCATCAGTCTGATCTAATACAATTTCAATCTATTTCAGAACTACTGTATCTTCCCAAAATCACCCTGCCTATATTCCATTCTATACATATATTTCTCAAAATGACAGTAAAAGAACCAGATCCACCTTGACTCAATGACTGAAGTCTTATAGAGCCCACGACTTAGTCTCCCATAACAAACTCATAATGTTAATAAAACCGTACCTTCGTTATCCGAATCAATACATCGATTAGTCCTGTATGTGCACGAAATTTAATCAATCTCACCTGAAAAAATCAGACAGGTGTAGGCACAAATTAAAACCACACATTCTAAATCTGCGAGCATATATATCTTAAATCAATCCCCTTATTGCTCACCATTGAGTGGCTCCAACCAGTTCCCAATAGCGATTAACGCAATGATGAGTTCGGTTTTCAATTTATCCAGACATTTCTGTAAAAAATTATTATTATTATTATTATTTTTTTAAGAGGGAGCATGCCTGGGGTCACGGGGCCAGTAAGTGGACGGATCATATTTTATTTTGGGTCCGATTCATAGATTACATTTTTTTAATTTGGAGAGGCACACAAGAAGAGCTAATAGAATATTTCAGGTATATAAATAGGAATGACTTTAATGTGGAATTGACTTTGGACTGTAACAGTAAAAGAATACATTTTCTTGATGTGGAGCTATTTGTGGAAGGTAACAAAATCATGAGTAAACTGTTTAGGAAGAGCACTTCGACTTATTCAATACTTCGAGCAGATAGTTCACATCCCAAGTCAGTGATGCGGGGGATCCCATATGGGGAAATGATAAGAATCAGGAGAAATTGCAGCAAAGAATCGGATTTCAATGCAGAATTAGATCAATTTTAGAATAGATTGCACCAGAGGGGTTACAGTGAGTTCTCATTGCGTAAAGCGAGAGGACGTATTGAGAATGTGAAGAGGGAATCCACCTTGGTAAAGAAACAGAAGACAGAATCTAAGGATCGTTTAGCCTTTATAACAACATACTGTGTCCAGAAGGACAACATTTTTAAGGCTTTGAATAAGAATTGGAATATGTTGAAAGGGGTACCAGGCTTGATGTGTCTAATAGGAGACAAACCTGAAATTATCTATAGGAGGAGTCCTACAATCAAGCAAATGATTTCTAAAAAATTTGGGGAGCCTTTGGACTCCAATAATAGCAACTGGCTTCCACAACCACCTACAGGTTTTTATGTGTGTGTTGCATGTAACATGTGCAGTTTAGGACTAAACAAGATGAAAACGTTTTCCTACAATACCCAACTCATATGTTATCAAGGAATTTATTAATTGCGATAGTACGGGTGTTATTTATGCCATTATTTGTGATTTTAATAAAGTGTATATTGGAAGTACTAAATGTATATTGAAGCTCAGAATTCAGGAACATAGCAGATCTATCAGGAATAAAGATGAGAAGTCACCGTTATATAGACATATCAGGGACAACCATGATATGCGTAACAAAATTAGGTTTCATGGTATACAAAAATAGTTCAGAATAAACGAGGTGGAGACTGGGAATTAAATAACAGAAAACAGGAGGCCAAGTGGGTCAGTAGGTGCAGATCGGTACATGCAGGACTGAACTGTGACAATGAGTTACATAACTTTTTATAATTGATGTAAGTTGCAGTCCTGCTATAATGATTTTTGCTCTGGGCCTTTTACTTTTGTTTATTTGTTGAGTTGAGAGGTCAGGATATTTAAATAAATATTTTTGTGAGGCGTAGGACTCATTGTATGAGTGGAATTTGAGATGAGCTGTGGATTTAGATACCTTGGTGGGAATAGACTTATTATTCTTGATCAATTTGTAGATTATATTTCTCAATGTCTGTTATGTTATGTTATGTTATGTTATATGTTGTTTTATATAGCGCACGGCTACTCGAAAAGAGTGTCCCGGCGCTTTTATTGAGAACCTGTAGCAGTGAACACAACACAGTAATAAAAGACAGAACAGGGGGAGAAACTCAGGGTAGGTCGCCTAAAGAGAAAAAAGCCAGGTTTTAAGACCCTTCCTGAACGTAAGCAAATTAGAGGCCCCGCGCAGCACCAAGGGCAAAGTGTTCCACAGCTGTGGTGCCAGCAAACTAAAGGAGCGGCCTCCAATGCGAGCCTTTTTTACCCACGGAACCACCGCAAAAAGCAGAGATTCAGATCTTAACGATCGGGCTGGACGATAAAAGGTAAGTCTCCTTTGGAGATACTTTGCACCCACTGCGTGGAGAGCCTTGTAGGCCAGGGTCAAGGCCTTAAAAACTATCCGCTTCCGGATAGGCAGCAAATGGAGCGACTGCAAAAGGCCAGCAGCACTGGCTCGCCTATTTAGGCCATAAATAGCCCTTGCGGCCGAATTCTGAACAACTTGCATCCGCTGCAGTAGATAATCCGGCAGGCCCAAATAGAGGACGTTGGAATATTCCAATCTTGAGCCAATCATGGCCTGCACTGTCACCTTCCTGTGCTCCTCCGAAAGTAAAGGCAAAAACTTCCGGAGCATCTTGAGGAGGCCAAAGCAAGTGTCTGTTAAGCCAAGGATCTGAGATCTTAACGTCAGGCCCTTATCCACCTAGACCCCCAAGTTCTTAGCCAACTGGGACGCACAGGTAGGGGGAAACATGTTGGCAGGCCACCATGCCTGCCATTCCGGATCCGATGAACAACCGAAGAAGAGTACCTCGGATTTATCCGAGTTGCACTTGAGGCTGTTCAGCTGGAACCATTTAAAAACAGCCCCAAGGCACTCCCGGATACTCTCTCCATCAAAATCCTCTCCCCTCTTACAAGAAAAGAGGAGCTGAGTGTCATCAGCATAAGATACGATCTGGGCCCCAAAGGACTCCGCCAATGCCGCCAAAGGGGTCATAAAGATGTTAAAAAGAGTGGGGCTCAACACAGAACCCTGCGGAACCCCGACTCCCAGAGGCGGCATCACGGCAGAGCTAGATGAGGCCCAGACCGTTTGTCGGCGGTCAGCCAAGAAAGATCTAAACCAGTTGAACACCGTCCCCCCCAGACCGATCTCATGAAGTCTGGCGAGAAGACCCTCATGGGGGACGGTGTCAAAGGCCGCCAACAGGTCCAACATGACAAGCATGGCTTTGCCCCCCGAATCGAGTACCTCCTTTACGGCTTCAAACACCTCCAAGAGCGCCGTCTCGGTGCTCAGATTGGGGCGGAAGCCAGATTGAGTAGCGTGCAGTACATTATGGGATTCCAAAAAATTAGAGAGTACCATATGCACATGCTTCTCCAAGATCTTCGTAAACGCGGGAAGGAGGGAAATAGGCCTGTAGTTGGCCAGGACTTCTGAATCAAGACCGGGCTTTTTAAGCAACGGAATAACCATTGCCTGCTTCCAGGCCTGCGGGACCACTCCTTGATTCAAAGAGAGGTTCAAGAGTGGGTTCACAAGTGGATTATTAACTCCCGCCATTTTAGCCAAAAATTTGGCCGGGCAAGGATCAAGAGGCGACCCAGATTTAAGATTGGCCATAAGTGCCAGTGAAGCGGGGACTGAGATAGGTGGAAAAACAGCCAAAACTGAGCCCAAAAGGGGCTGATCCGTCTTCAGGATTAGCTGAAGCTACAGTCACCAGTGATGGAAAGGATTCCTGGATCAGTTTGATCTTGTCAGTAAAAAAGTTAGCAAGATCGAAGGCCCAGGATTCCAAAGGCACAACCTGAGTTGCATTGGATCGAGGGGCCATGAATTCCCTAACAACTGTAAAGATCTCCTTACAGGAATTTGACGCGGCCTCTATCCTCTTTGCAAGATAGCCTTTTTTCTCCAGGAGAATATCCCGGTGATAGGCTTTGATCGCTGCCCTATAGGCAAGCTTTGCCATAGGGTCATACTGCGAGCGCCAAGCTCTTTCAGCTACCTTGCACTGTCGTCGGGAAATCGACAGCGCTTCAGTAAACCAGGGGGCAGAGATCCGCTTAGATGTTAACTGAGGGGCCATCACTGGGGCGAGATCATTTAGTCTATCCAGTAGCCACGCTTGCAAGGAGTCCAAGTCCCTCTCCAGATCTCCCATCAGAGAGCAGGGGTAATCCCGAGCCGCCTGAGCCAGCATATCTGGGGTCACCCGATAGAATGCCCTAGGGGCACGGCCCTGCTGCTTAGAGGCAGTACTGGATGGTTTCAATCTGCCCCGAATATGGAATTTGGCCAGTCTGTGGTCCGACCAAGGCACTGGAACCAGAGCCGTCACCTCCAAAGGGGACGTGGAAAAGACCTGATCTAAAGTATGGCCCTTATCATGCGTTGGCCCAAAAAGATAAGGGATCAGGCCAAAAGGGGCCGTAACATCCAGCAGCTTGATTGTCTCGGGGTCCAGTTGCTCATCCAAATGGAAATTAAAATCCCCGGCCAAAACACAGTGTTCAGCTTTCAGGGCCAACCCCGAAATTGCCGACTGAAGCTCATCAAAAAAGGTACCAGGCGGTCCCGGTGGCCTATAAACTAGGAGGCCTTTGAAAGAATGATGAGGCGTCAGAGTAATGGAAAAGGCAAGGGATTCAGAACCTTGGATGCTGTCCATGGGCAAAATGGAGCAGGAGGCACATTTGTTCACCACCACTGCCACTCCACCGCCCCTCCCTTTAAGTCTATCCTGCCTGAAGATATTATAGTCAGGAGGAATAGCTATCGCTACATCCGGATTAGAAAATTCCGACAGACTGGTCTCAGTCAGCATCAGACAGAGTGGCTTTTCCACAGTCAAAAGGTCGTAAATGTCCTGCGCATGCCTGCATACTGATCTAGTATTTAACAGCAGGCAAAGATGCTTCACACCGCCGATACCTGTAGTTGGGCAAGAGAACGGAGCAAAGCTAGGAGACCGTCCACAGCCAGGACATTGTCTCTTACCCTTATAGCGACCGGGAAAAACTGTGTGACAGCCCCCGGACGTATTTTGCAAAGATCGCAGCTCACGCGATGTATAACGCACCGTACTAGGCGCAGAGGAGGACACGCGCAATAAAGGAGCCCCACCCGCCGCCCCGCACGCCTCCAGGACGCTAACGGGCGCAGACAGGCTGGACTCTGGCGTGACTCCGGCTGTGATCCGGCGTTCCTGCTGCGCGTTACCGCTGCGCGTAGGCATGACTTCCTTTAAAAGGAGGTCGATCGCCAGAAACGCTAGAGCGTGCACCCCAGAGCCTGAATCCTACCCTCACCCAAAATGGCCACTGCAAAACGAAGCTGCTGGTAAGACACACCCACAGGAACCGGGACCCGCCAAGCGCGGTGCAAGTAACAATTACAGTGCAGGTAGGAGGGAATAGCCCATTAAAAACAGGGGATAAGAAATAAGATTTAAATGAAATACAAAACAGGAGGTTAAGAACAGCGCTATAATTCAAAACCGAGCGCCACAACTAAGCGCTAAGCAGTGAAGCGCACAGCAAGGTCTCGTGTCCGCTGGTCTGCTGGACATCAGGTTGCAAGACAGAGCCTCCTAGTTACCTCCCTTAAAAGGAGGTCGATCGCCAGAAACGCCAGAGCGTGCACCCCAGAGCCTGAATCCTACCCTCACCCAAAATGGCCGCTGCAAAACGAAGCTGCCGGTAAGACACACCCACAGGAACCGGGACCCGCCAAGCGCGGTGCAAGTAACAATTACAGTGCAGGTAGGAGGGAATAGCCCATTAAAAACAGGGGATAAGAAATAAGATTTCAATGAAATACAAAACAGGAGGTTAAGAACAGCGCTATAATTCAAAACCGAGCGCCACAACTAAGCGCTAAGCAGTGAAGCGCACAGCAAGGTCTCGTGTCCGCTAGTCTGCTGGACATCAGGTGGCATGATATATGCTTGACTTACACTTTTTCTTATTAGGTTGATTGAGTTTTGTGATAGTGAATACTAGCAGGTATGTGTAGCAACGAACTTGTGCATAATGGAGTCGAAATAGTTTTAATGGATCGGTCATGATATATGCCTGGCTTACAATTCCTCTCTAATACTAATATAGGTTGATTGAGTATTGGTGATAGTGAATGGTAACAGGTATGTTTAGCAACATTTGTGTGCATAATGGAGTTGCAATAGGTTCGATGGATATTAGAGACACTGTAATGGGGGATTCACCACTCACGAAGGTGTTAGAACAGCACTTTGAATGAGGAATGCAAGAGTATAATTTTTTATAATCACTCATATTTACTGTCGGCACCAGGAGAAACTCTTGCGCAGTTCTTAAATAACTACTTAGATTGTTTGTGATTGGGATGATGCAGTATTTCCGGTTTATAGCCAAAAGCTAATAGGATGAATAGTGATGTAAACAGCCAATAGGATCAGGCGACCACGAGACCACGAATATTTCAGGTTACGGGTTATGTGAGAAAATTTACTGGCGGACCAGAGAGGGAACCGCCAGTTTTTGAAAACAGACACAGGTGATTGGACGGCAGTACTAGCCTGCCGAGGGGCGAAAGGTCAGAATATACAGATAGAATGTGATTGGCCAATGGAGAATGAGGACCAGAGAGGAAGCATTGTCGTCGGAATTGGTAGTGAAACTAAGGCTCGTTTTTGATTGGCGAGGGGAGATATATATACTGAGACGGGAAACAGGAACAGCACACTGCTGATTTATCAGGATCGGGCATGTCGCTGGAGCAGGATGGCGTGATATATACTTTTGAATATTAATAAGGTAAGATACAGGACATAGTTTTTGGGTGACAGAGGATACCAGGATGCATTATAGAAAGTTTTCTCGTGTATATGGAGGCACAGTAAAAGAGATACGGTTTATATTGTTCTTTGCAGATTGTTGATTCAGTTGGGAGTGGAAGGAAATAGACTGTCATCCTATGAGGCAAGAGATTTGAGATTCAAATATGGGTCAGTATTATGAGCCTTGCCTTCTTTGATTTTGTAGCATGTTTAGAATGAATAGATAGTTGAATTATCCTCCCTCTAACCACATTTATTAATATATAGTCATCGGTGACAAATGAGTAGGGTCATTGAGATAGTGATAACGAATTGAGGGGGTTTATGACCTTTATGATACTGATGGGCAGAATGGATACATCTTATTTTAAAAAAATATATATATATTTTTTACAGAAATGTCTGGATAAATTGAAAACTGAACTCATCATTGCGTTTATCGCTATTGGGAACTGGTTGGAGCCACTCAATGGTGAGCAATAAGGAGATTGATTTAAGATATATATGCTTGCAGATTTAGAATATGTGGTTTTAATTTGTGCCTACGCCTGTCTGATTTTTTCAGGTGAGATTGATTAAATTTCATGCACATATAGGACTAATTGGTTTATTGATTCGGATAATGAAGGTACGGTTTTATTAACATTATGAGTTTGTTATGGGGGACTAAGTTGTGGGCTCTATAAGACTTCAGTCATTGAGTCAAGGTGGATCTGGTTCTTTTACTGTCATTTTGAGAAATATATGTATAGAATGGAATATAGGCAGGATGATTTTGGGAAGATACACTAGTTCTGAAATAGATTGAAAAGGTATTAGATCAGACTGATGGTTAAAGTATATAGCTACTACTATTATGGATGTTGATTGTAAAAAAATGTTTTTCTTTTGTTTACCATTCGCAGCCCTGATGATGTCCGACTAGGACGAAACGCGTAGGCTGTGTCAATTTGATCTGCATTTATGAACTTTTGAAACACTGAATATTTGATTTTGGATTTTCTAGATTGGAGTGTATACATCGTGTGCTGTTTGACAACCTTGGATATTGGAGAAAGAAGATAATAAAGAAATTTATGGACTACAGCATTGGACTGCAAAAACCTTTTTTCATGACTTTTGGCATTCCTTCTCTTCTTGGTTATATTTAGGGTTAATTGTCTGGCTTGGACGGTGAACCACAAGAAGTTGAGTGTGACAATAAGTTACTTTAAATAGTTTAAATTGATTAATTTCCTCAAATATACCCTTGTGCATATGTGGTTCTACCCTCACCGTCATTTTGTGATTAACAATCTAACCAAATTAACTGAAAAATTGAAATCACCACCAACGGCGCAAAACAAATGACAATATCTCTAATTAAATCTGCACAAACATTAACCAGTCACCGCTATGAAGGCAACCCCGCAAACCAACGTCTGCTATAACAACAAATACCACCACTTGGTTTGGGCTCCCAACAGTAACGCCAAGCCACTGACAAATATCTAACAAAACAAATGCCATTACTGCTGCTTAATTTAAACTCTCTATCAGGTCAACATATTGAAATTGAACAACATGTGCCATGGACTTCTACTTTTGTCTTGAATGAATCTTTTTCTTTTTCATTTAGTTCTCTTAATAAAATTGATACGTTCTTTACCACATTTAAATTCTTAGAAAACCAACAGAAGACAAAATCACAAAAGAAAACAGATTTGACATCAATAAATATTTACAAAATCATATTTCTAATTAACATTCAATCACTCACTCAACCTTTTCATACTCTCTTCCATTCATTCATAACACTCACAACTATCCCCTACTAAATTACACTTTCATTTTGTACATTTTCTTTCCATAGTTTTAAAAAAGCCATAGTACACAATGTCATCGAATTATAATCTTTCTAATAAATTAAGTCTTTTTCAATCGTATGGCTGATGCATAGATGGTCTACGCATTTCAAGCTCTTAATGAATTCAGAGTTGTCATCAGGACCCAATAGCTGCAAAACAAACAAGAGTTTTCTTAGGCTCACTCGCAAAAAAGAAGAATCGAAGGCTCCCCTCTCTACTCCTCTAACCTAATTCTTACCTTCTCTAATTGTAGCTGTACCAGAATAGCGGTTTGAAAAATACCACACCCGACGCTGGTGGCTTTGTTGAAACAGAATGTAAAACAACAATAAAACCGAATTTAGTCTACTGTCAATACTGGCTCTCAAAACAAATGATGCATTTAAACCAGACGAGAATCAAGGAAAAGCCACTTACATTTATTTCTTTTCCATATGGTGCTGTACTGCTTGTGAGCTGTTAGTGGTTATACTGCACCTACAACAACAGTTTGCATTGAAATACCGGGTTCGCTCAAGCTTTTGGTTATTTACTGGGAACAAACTAGTGGGGACTTACTTGACTCCAGGCAAGTTGCGTCCACCAGGCGTATCTTTTCTTGGGACGTCACGGTCCTATTACTCTGTAAATAGAAGTGGTTTTATCAGTACCCCGTCTAGCTTGTCAATAGGTGCTTAGGCGGGGCAGTTAGGGGTAAACGCAACGCTTTACCTGTAGGATTATTTGTTGGCACCAAACACAAAGTCGAATGGATGGCGGTTTCTACAACGAACGGATTTGGTGCGTTTCACGCCTACGACTTGTTTTAAACGTCATAGCCTGCCGAGGATCCCGGGAATTATGGGCTTTATAGTTCTGTATCGTATTAAAAGCGAGAAAATAAAGATGAATCATTAAAAAATGCTAATTAGGCAGTTAGGCACTTTAAATTAACTACATTGATGTTTTTGATGTTTTCCAGAAATGTTTACAACTTTTTCCACGAGTGTCATTTGATCATTCTTAAATGAAAATATACGATCGTTGTCTCTTCAGAAAAGGCGTCTTTGAGGGATATCAAAAGCCCCTACTTGCTACACTGTGTTGAATATATACTTAACCTTGACTTTAATACGATTAGTGTGAGAAAAGATGTTGATTCATACTTAGCAGGTATAAAGATTCCCAAACGACGCCATATAGGCGGAATGAGCCTCTATTTTATAAAATGTGCATTTTGAATGCAACAACTTCATCGATGTTTCTTATTGAAGTTCTTCCTTAAAGGCTCACAACGTTTTTTGTTTTCAGGGATATCCTTGGACATTCTTAGACAACAGTGTGCAAATGTTGCAAGGTATGTCTTTAAATACATCAGTGGCCCCCACGTTTGCGAGCAATGTTTCTTCCTAGGAATCAATATTGAAGTATCCTTAGTCCGCTCTCCATATTTGTATTGAAATTCGTCTCAATCTGTGTTAAGAGAACCCCAAAGCGCTGGTTGATTGAGCTCACTCAGTTCTCTTAGTTGGTGTTTGAACCGATGTATCGGCTGTATAGTTGTATCTAAATTTCAACATTACATAAATATTTCAAAAATGCATTTTTCAGTTTCAACATACATCCTTAGGTTATCTCACTTTTAGTTGTGGCACCAGAGAGAAGGTAGGTACAAAATAAGGGAATTTAGCTTCGTTTATAGATTTCTGACAGTTCATTTAATCCATCAACTGCAGTGTTAAATTTTACAATTAACATTGCTACTCTCCTGGACAATTTTTCATCTAGATCACCACCCCTCACGTCCTGTTCAACTTTGGAGATCACGGTCCAAACTAAATCTTTCTCTGTGTGATTATTGAGCCTCCAATGATTCACCAATGGCGCTGTTAAGATGTTCCTTTTTATTCTCGATTTATGTTGTGTAATTCTCGTTCGTATTTCTTGATTGGTTTTGCCAATAAACAGCATATTGCATGAGTATTTTATTCCGTACACAAAATATCGTGATTTACAGTTGGTGAAAGACTCATGTTTCCAATAGATGTTATTATGTTTAAACAGGCTTCCTTCTTCTGTATTGGCACAACATATGCAAGTTCCACATTTGTGATGTCCTTGTACAGGAGGCAAACCTACAAAAGTCCTGACAGTAATTAGATCTTTTAAAGGTAGAGCAGCACGCACTATTTGATTTGCAATGCTGCGATCTTTTCTGAAGGCTAACAGTGGTGGGTTATATAATGGTGAGTTATATAGTTGATCATTCTATTTACCAGGTGCCAGTTTTGATTAATCACCTTTTTTAGGAGATTTGAATTAGGACAAAAAGTAGATACACAGACCATTCTGTCTGTTTCAACTTTTTCTTTTTTGCTCAACAAGGTTTCCCTCAGAGTCGGGTTGCGTTGACTCCCTTGGGAATAACGTCTCCTCAACGCACTCGATAACATTTTTTGTGGTTTTCTTCAAATGAGAGTCAACAATGTTTCTTTCAATTCAGTTTTTCTTTTATTCTGGTTATTAATATTTCATGTTATTGTCTTCATAACATCATAAATTTCATTTCATGTCTGCCCAATGCGTTTCGGGTGACTGCCCTTCTTCAGGGAACTTGATTCTGAAAGCGACCAAGTGTTGCACATTTTACCATCATTTTTATATATATACACAATGTTAACATTCAGATTTGAACTCATGCATAATACTTAGGAGTAAATATGGGTAATGCTTAAAAAGGGCGAGTTTTTGGGCAGGAGTGACCGTGAGGGGACGAGAACATGAAAGTGTGTGGAACGAACGTGGGTAACATCGGTAACTCTGTGATTTTGCATTATTGTGATGGTTAATAAGGGTGCCTGTTGGTTTTTTGTAAAAAACGTAAGTAAACTCAAGACGTGAGTAATTCGTGAATACGTGGGGATTACACATAGGTAATGTGAAAAAAATGTTTTAAGTCTGACCTGAGTCCTTAATGTACGAGCTTCGTACATGAATATTTTTCACAAACGTCGGTTACCTGTGAAGAACGTACCAATTAGTGGTTGATTCACTTGTGCAAGTGTGTAGCTACCGAGTAGAAAACGTTAGTAGCTCTGAGTAAGAGCGCTTACCAGAGTGATGTGTCAGAAAGTTCTCCGTTCGGACTGGTAATAGTGTGTAAACAACGCCAGTGTGGTAGCGTCTTTGTTTATACGCTTCCTGTTACTGATTGGACGAATGTAGTCATGTGACACGGGCCAAGGAAGTGGCCACGGAGGATCAATCACGTGGTGTTGAAGCCGCTGGTGTGCTGCCTTCGTTGTAAAAAAACTTTATTGAAAAATGAACGCAAGATGATACATAAGTGGATGAACCGGGCTAATAAAAACGCGGCCAAATAAGTGTATGAAAACAAATGAGACACAGTGATATGTCATAAGTGTAGGTTGAATAAACCGGGCTAATAAAGATATGTGTAACTGGAGATACAGTAAACAGTAAACATATATATGTGCAAACATTGGCATGAATGAAAAAAGCATAAATTGTCTCTGATTTACAAGTGACAGCTAAATTCTAAACGTTCATTGAGTCCTTTAGGCTGTATTGAAGACAGGCGGTGTATCCAGAACAGTTCACGCCTTAGTAAGTGTTGGGCATTGTCTCGGCCAGGTAAAGCTGGTACCATTTCCAAGATACAAAAACGCAATTGACTGGGGTTGTGATTGGATTCATTGAAATGAGTAGCTACTGTAGATTTTGATGTTTTTAGGCGAATGTTACTTTTGTGCTCTACCAATCTGGTTTTAATTTTTCTTGCTGTTTTGCCGACATATGCGAGCACGAATGGGCATTTCAACATGTACACTAGATTGGTGCTGTCGCATGTTCCATTTACGTTGAGTTTTATTTTTGTGCCTTGTGTGGGGTGGGTTATTTCGTTCCCTTTGATGATGGAATTGCAACTGCCGCAATTGTGGCATGGTAATGTTCCTTTGAATTCTTTGGTGACTGTCTTTGTTTTGCAATTTAGCAGATCTTTGATGTTCTTGGTTCGTTCATACGTGAATCTAGGGTTCATTGAGAATATGCCTTTGAAGTCTTCCTCTAGTGCAAGCAGAGGCCAATGTTTTAGGATGACTTTTTTCATGCTGTAACTCCGTGTGGAATATTTTGAAACGAATACTGCCCTTGGCTCGTCCTTTTTCTGAGTGGGTGATAGTAGTTGTTCTCTGTTCAGTTTGTGTGCACGATTAACAGCCTGTTCCAGTATGGTTTCAGGATACCCTCTGTTATGAAATTTTGCAATAAAGATGGTTCGTTGTTGTTCATAGGTTTCACAAGTTGAGGCGATGCGTTTTATTCATAGTAGTTGAGAAAATGGCAGGTGTCTTTTTAGGGACGACTGATGGAAACTGTGAAAATGTAAGAGATTATTTCTGTCGGTTGCTTTCTGATACACGCTGGTTTGTAGTATGCCCCCATGGTTGGTGATCATGACGTCCAAAAATGATATTTCGGTTTTATTGATGTTTGATGTGAATTGGATTCTGTCATTGACTTTAGTGAGATCTTTGATGGCGTGTTCTAATGTGGATGGTGTACTGTGGTCGTGGGCGGTCGGCGGACTGGTAAGTCAGGCGAGGAGGCCGGATATAGTGGGCGATAGTGTTTTATTGAGTTATTATACAGCGGGTTACGGGGACAAGAGGAGAGTTCAGGTTCAACACTCAGTGAAAGGTGTTCTTCTTCTTTAGTCGTCCTGTTCTTTTGAAGGTCCGACGGGTGTCCGGGTCTTGGGTGTAGCTGCCTCGGTAGAGTCGGAGAACACCTCGGAGGGCAACAAGAGAGAGAGGGAGCCGTTAGTCGTACTTGGACTAAAGATCCGATCCCGTCACCGTTACCCGGTAGTGTGAGGAAAGGAAAGGGGAGTGCTGGGGTCGGGTACGGGCAGAGGAGGGTATGGGTAAGAGTCGAGGAAGGGGAAGTAAAGAAGACGTGCACAAGGTGGTGGGGAGAGGGGTGCTCTTTATACAGTGTCCAGCGTGTATTTACAAGATGCCTAGTGCCTACAGGTGACGTATTTACAAGATGCCTAATGCCTACAGGTGACGTGCCTAGGATAGCGGGAACAATTATACAAGGGGAGGGGTTTTTACTGCTATGTACACAGTGCACCTAATGTGCGCAAGAAGGGAACTGGTACTCACACGCTCCGCCGTAACTCTCCTCCGAGTTACGGCCGCTCTTCAGCCACCTCCGTGGGACTCCACCACTCTTCGGACCACTCCTCGCTGTCTCCGTTCCCGACCTCTCCGTCCGTCACCGCTCCAGCCGAATGCTCCTGCCACGATCCTTCGACTCCGAATGTCTCTTCTCCTCGGTCTTTTCTGTATCCGGCCGTCCGTAGGGAGGCGGGACTTCCGGGGTCGCGGGGTAGCCCTTCCGGTCCTTCGCTACACCCGATTGGACCCTGCAAAGGAGAGAGGGGCGGGATTCCGGTCGTCATGGACGCTGTTGTTGGGGATGCCTCGCGTCTACCCGGACATGCTGTGGGGCGATAGGGCAACAGAGGTGAGGGGGTGTCTCGGGGTCGGGTGTCCCGTGGGGCCGGATCACATGTACCTTTCCATAAAATGAAGATATCATCAATGTATCGTTTGTAAAGGATGAGGTTTTCATTCCATTACGTTTTAGTCAGTATGTACCGAGTTTCAAAGTGGTGCATAAAGATATTCGCATATGATGGTGCGGCACAATTTGATCATGTCACTCGTGAATGTTGCTTTGTGTTCCTCCAGGATGTTCAGAAAATGTGTTGTGTCCTTAATGTATGTGGGTATCTTTTGGACCAATGGTTGTAGGCCAACGGTTGTAGGTGTTGGTCTATAAATTTGCCCACTGGCTCATGGATAGAATTGATTGTTGATACGATTGGACGGAATGGTGGAACGGTAGGATGTTTGTGAATTTTTGGGATCATGTAGATATATGGGTGGATGGATTTTGTTTGATCAGAAATTCCTTTGTCTTTGAGTTTATGGTGCCATTATCAATTGCTGTATCGATGATTTTGATCAGAATCTTAACAAATTCTTTGGTTGGGTCATTTTCCATTTTTGAATATGTTTCCGTGTCATTGATATGGTCATTTACATTCTTTTCACAAAATTCGGTATCTATTATGATAAGGGTGCCGCCCTTGTCTGCCTGACGTATCGTGATCTCCTTGTTGTCAGCAAGATTTTGTAAAGCCTGTTTTTCTTTCTGTGTCATGTTTGTTGTTTTTGATCTTGGTGATTTGAAAATTTGAATAATGTCCTTGTTTACTACTTTTTCTAAAAAAGTACACAAGACAGATCATCAGATGACTCCACTTCTGACGACTCTCAAACAAACAAAAGGGCTCCAACCTACCAGAGAAAGGAAAGACAAGATCAAAGTAACCCGTCTACAGCAGACCATACCAGAGACAAACCTACAACATCTACTTTTTTAGAGAGAAGCCGTGGACGACAGGAAGAACCAGGCGGGGTAGAAACAGGAGCAAATACAGGACCAAACGCAGGACTCTCAGCCGAAGCGATTGCCAAGAAAACAAGGAGTCACAAAACCTACTAATAAACATATCCAAACAAAAAATTACACATTTTCAAATTCAAACACTACAAAAAGGCACCTCATTTGTCCCAACCTATCATTCAAACATCTTGGAAACTCAAGTGTGTGTGTACAAATTTTTAAGGAGTCTACGCCTCAGACATTTTTTCAAAAACGTCATTCAAACACCAAAAGAAACAGAAACACCTAAGAAAGACATGCTCATGGGTTTAAGAAATCCAAGCAGATACCAACCACCAGTCAGCCACAAAGTTCTCGATGCATTTGAAAAAGTAGTAAACAAGGACATTATTCAAATTTTCAAATCACCAAGATCAAAAACAACAAACGTGACACAGAAAGAAAAACAGGCTTTACAAAATCTTGCTGACAACAAGGAGATCACGATACGTCAGGCAGACAAGGGCGGCGCCCTTATCATAATGGATACCGAATTTTATGAAAAGAATGTAGATGACCATATCAATGACACTGAAACATATTCAAAAATGGAAAATGACCCAACCAAAGAATTTGTTAAGATTCTGATCAAAATCATCGATACAGCAATTGATAATGGCACCATAAACTTAAAGACAAAGGTATTTCTGATCATACAAAATCCATCCACCCATATATCTACATGATCCCAAAAATTCACAAACATCCTACCGTTCCACCATTCCGTCCAATTGTATCAACAATCAATTCTATAAATGAGCCAGTGGGCAAATTTATAGACAAACACCTACAACCGTTGGCCTACAACCGTTGGTCCAAAAGATACCCACATACATTAAGGACACAACACATTTTCTGAACATCCTGGAGGAACACAAAGCAACATTCACGAGTGACATGATCATGAGCACCATCGATGTAAAATCGTTATACACTTCGATCCCCCACAATCTGGGACTAGAAGCGATGGAAAATCTATTAACACACAGTGACAAGGACGAAGACGTAAAAATATTACTCATGAAGTTGATGCATTTCACCCTATTTCACAGCTACTTCCAGTGGACAACCAATTTTATGTGCAGTGTTCAGGCACTTCAATGGGAAATTGTGCCGCACCATCATATGCGAATATCTTTATGCACCACTTTGAAACTGAGCACATACTGACTAAAACGGAATGGAATAAAAACCTCATCCTTTACAAACGATACATTGATGATATCTTAATTTTAAGGTAAGGTACACCATCCACATTAGAACACGCCATCGAAGATCTCAATAAAGACAATGACAGAATCCAATTCACATCAAACATCAATAAAACCGAAATATCATTTTTAGACGTCATGATCACCAACCATGGGGGCATACTACAAACCAGCGTGTATCAGAAAGCAACCGACAGAAATAATCTCTTACATTTTCACAGTTTCCATCAGTCGTCCCTAAAAAGACACCTGCCATTTTCTCAACTACTACGAATAAAACGCATCGCCTCAACTTGTGAAACCTATGAACAACAACGAACCATCTTTATTGCAAAATTTCAAAACAGAGGGTATCCTGAAACCATACTGGAACAGGCTGTTAATCGTGCACACAAACTGAACAGAGAACAACTACTATCACGCACTCAGAAAAAGGACGAGCCAAGGGCAGTATTCGTTTCAAAATATTCCACACGGAGTTACAGCATCAAAAAAGTCATCCTAAAACATTGACCTCTGATTGCACTAGAGGAAGACTTCAAAGGCATATTCTCAATGAACCCTAGATTCGCGTATGAACGAACCAAGAACATCAAAGATCTGCTAAATTGCAAAACAAAGACAGTCACCAAAGAATTCAAAGGAACATTACCATGCCACAATTGCGGCAGTTGCAATTCCATCATCAAAGGGAACTAAATAACCCACCCCACACAAGGCACAAAAATAAAACTCAACGTAAATGGAACATGCAACAGCACCAATCTGGTGTACATGTTGAAATGCCCATGCGGGCTCGCATATGTCGGCAAAACAACAAGAAAAATTAAAACCAGATTGGTAGAGCACAAAGGTAACATTCGCCTAAAAACATCAAAATCTACAGTAGCTACTCATTTCAATGAATCCAATCACAACCCCAGTCAATTACGATTTTGTATCTTGGAAATGGTACCAGCTTTACCTGGCCGAGACAATGCCCAACACTTACTAAGGCGTGAACTGTTCTGGATACACCGCCTGTCTTCAATACAGCCTAAAGGACTCAATGAACGTTTAGAATTTAGCTGTCACTTGTAAATTAGAGACAATTTATGCTTTTTTCATTTATGCCAATGTTTGCACATATATATGTTTATTGTTTACTGTATCTCCAGTTACACATAGCTTTATTAGCCCGGTTTATTCAACCTGCACTTATGACATATCACTGTGTCTCATTTGTTTTCATACATTTCTTTGGCCGCGTTTTTATTAGCCCGGTTCATCCACTTATGTATCATCTTGCGTTCACGTTTCAATAAAGTTTTTTTACATCAAAGTCAGCACACCAACGGTTCAACACCACGTGATTGATCCTCCGTGGCCACTTCCTTGGCCCGAGTCACATGACTACATTCGTCCAATCAGTACATGAAGCGTATAAACAAAGACGCTACCAATGGCGTTGTTTACACACTATTACCAGTCCGAACGACCGAACGGAGAACCTTCCGACACATCACTCTGGTAAGCGCTCTTACTCAGAGCTACTAACGTTTTCTACTCGGTAGCTACACACTTGTACAAGTGAATCAACCACTAATCGGTACGTTCTTAACAGGTAACGGACGTTTGTGAAAAATATTCATGTACGAAGCTCGTACATTAAGGACTCAGGTCAGACTTCAAAAAATGTTTACACATTACCTTTGTGTAATCCCCACATATTCATGAATTACTCACGTCTTGAGTTTACTTACGTTTTTTTACAAAAAACCAACAGGCACCCATATTAACCATCACAATAATGCACAATCACCGGGTTACCGATGTTACCCACGTTCGTTCCACACACTTTCATGTTCTCGTACCCTCACGGTCACTCCTGCCCAAAAACTCGCCCTTTTTAAGCATTACCCATATTTACTCCTAAGTATTATGCATGAGTTCAAATCTGAATGTTAACATTGTGTATACATATAAAAATTATGCTAAAATGTGCAACACTTGGTCGCTTTCAGAATCAAGTCCCCTGAAGAAGGGCAGTCATCCGAAATGCATTGGGCAGACATTAAATGAAAATTATGATGTTATGAAGACAATAACATGAAATATTAATAATAAGAATAAAAGAAAACCAGAATTGAAAGAAACATTGTTGACTCATTTGAAGAAAACCACAAAGAATTTTTATTGAGTGCGTTGAGGAGACGTTATTCCCAAGGGAGTCAACGCAACCGGATCCTTGTATCCCCAGCACAGGGGGTTTCACCTCAAGCGCACCACCTACCGCAGGACCTAACAAATTGAAAACCTGAGTGCGATTTCCAATATCCGCCTATTTTGACATTCCCTCAGAGTCCACCACGCACGTTTCAAGGCCCTTTTTAACAATTTGTTTGGGTACCCATGATCTTTTAGATTTTCAGTTAATCTCATTGCATGCAATACATCTTATCTTATCTTATGCTGTATTTATAAAGCGCGCTGACACCGGAGGTTTCCTGGCGCTGTGATTGAGATTAAGGGTGGAGGTCAGAGTTTAACTAAGGTTTGAGAAGAGCCAGGTTTTTAGGCCCTTTCGGAAACTAAGCAGAGAGCCAGAGGTTTTAATGTGGAGGGGGAGGGAGTTCCACAGTTTGGGTGCCAGGAAGCCAAATCTACGGCCGCCCAGTTTTTTTAGTTTGACCGTCGGAGTAGTGAGAAGGTGGAGATGGGCAGAGCGAAGATTGCGAGCCGGGCAGTGGGGGTTGAGGAGGGATTCTAAGAACGCCGGGCCCTTAGACTGCTGGGCCTTATATACTAGGCAGCCAATTTTAAAAGCAGCTCGCTGTTCAATAGGTAACCAGTGCAACTTAGCCAGGAGGGGCCTGGCAGATTGCCATTTGGGGGTTCTACAAATGAGTCTGGCTGCCTGGTTCTGCACCAGCTGGAGGCGATGGAGGAGGGACTTGGGTAGCCCCCAGTAGATGGAATTGGAGAAATCCAAGCGGGAGAGAACAAGAGAGATGACGATTTGCACCAAGGATTCGTGGGAAAATAAATGTGATATCTTACGAATTTTTCGTAGCTGAAACATGCTGGCAGAGATGATGGAGCCAACATGAGTTTTTAGGGAGAGGTCAGTATCGATGGTGACGCCCAGACTTTTTACCGAGTTCGAGGGGCTAGGTGGAGTACCAAGCTCGTTTGGCCAAAAGTGGGGGCCCCACCAATGTGGTGAACTAGTTCCAGGCAGGATGAGTTCGGTCTTCTCAGGATTCAGTTTGAGCTGGTTGGAAATCATCCATTGTTGGATGTGCAGCATTACTGCCTGGAAGTTGGATCTAACGGAAAGATGATCTGCATGTCATCGGCATAGTTGAGGACAGTGCAGTTCCAGGTGCTTAGTGAGTGGATCAGAGGGCGCAGGTATAAATTAAACAATAATGGAGAGAAGGAGGAGCCCTGGGGGACTCCGCAGGTAGTGGGGACCTGGGTAGCGGTGAAGGGGCCAAGGTGGACTGTTTGAGCTCGGCCCGAGAGGAAGGACTTAATCCATTCCCGGGCAGGTCCCTGGATGCCTGCCTGTCCGACACGGTGGAGAAGGATGTCATGATCCTACGTGTCGAACGCGGCCGATAAATCCAGAAGAACCAGAGCCTGAGGGGACCCTCTGTCGGCATTCTCCCGAAGGGTGTCCAGGACTTTTAAGATGACTGCCTCGGTGGAATGTGCTGGTCTAAAGCCAGCTTGGTTGGGTGCCAGGAACCCGGAGCTTTCAATGAATGCCGGGAGGCAGGTGGTAACATAGGCCTCCAGGAGTTTAGAAAGGTAGGGCAAGAGGGAAATGGGCCTGTAATTGGCTGGGTTGGCGGGGTCGGCACCTGCTTTTTTTAAAAGGGGAACCAGTATGGCTCCCTTAAATGCCCTAGGTACCGTGCCAGAACTGAGGGAGGAATTCAAGAGGGGAAGAATACAGTCAGGCAGGGCGGAAAAGATTGCCCTAAAGACTTGGGGGGGGGCAACAGTCCCTTGGAGATCCAGATTTGACACGAGTGGTGAGCTCGGAAAGAGTGTTGAGAGTGATTGGTGGGAACTGGGTAAAAGAGCAGGGATTGAGAGGGAAGGGATCAGGAGGATTGACAGGAGTGGAGAAAGGAATAGCATTCTTGATATTTGCAATGTTTTGAACAAAATAAGAGTTGAGCGAGTCACAGATTTCTTGGGTAGGGGCCTGGGTTGGAAGTACTCTGTGGTCAGAAGAGAAATCGTTCAGAATTTTAAAGATTTCTTTCGATTTATCACTGGCTGTGTCAATTCTTTCCGAAATGTGTGAGACCTTCGCTTTAGTGATGGCGTTTTTGTATTCATTACGGGCCCTCGTAAACTCAGTGCGAGCCTCCTTGGTGTAGCCCCGTCTCCGGGTTCGTTCCAGGTGACGTAATTTGAGTTTTTGGGCTTTCAGTTCCTCCGAGAACCAGCGATGAGAGTTGCCATGTCTGGTATGAGCAAATTTAGTGATAGGGGCGAATATATCACTGGCTGATGACAGCCAAGTGGTTATCCCATCCAGCATAGGATCGGTGTCTGATTCCAAAGAAGTAATGGGATGGGTGTTGGTCAGGTGGTCGATGAATCCCTGATGGTCATAGGAATTCCATTTACGACACAGTCCCCCAGGATGGGAGGGAGCCTTGAGTTTCCCTTTAATGGAGATAGTGACCTCGATCAGATGATGATCTGACCATAGACAGGGGGAGATAACTGGGCAAGACAAAACGAGGTTATGAGACCAGATGTGGTCCAGGATATGGCCCTTAATGTGGGTGGGAGAGGAAATGTGTTGAGACAGGTTGAGGTTTGTCAGGATTTCGAAGAGTTCAGTGGCGTGGGGCCCAGCTTGGTCATCATTAAACCAATAATTGAAATCGCCGAATACAGCGAGTCGAGAGTGATGGGTAAGCAGGTCAGATACCTGCTCACTAAAGGACAGAGGGAACGATGGCATCGACTGGGGTGGGGGGGCGGTAGAGGAGAACAATCGCCAAGGCACCCCCAGAGGTTTCCAGGCTGATGACTATGTTATCTACCCCAGAAAGAGTAAGTGAGGCAGAGGTAAGGAATCTAAAGTTCTTATGAATGATGGCCGCTACTCCCCCTCCAGGGCGGTTTAATGGGCGATTTACATTGAGGATGTAATAGTCTGGGGGTAGGGACGCCAGGATATCCGGGTGGGAGTCTGGTGTAAGCCAGGTCTCTGTTAGGAGCAAAATATCGGGCTTATCCATATTGAGCAGCAAGAATATGTCAAGCTGGTGCTTCACCATGGAACGGGTGTTGAGGTAAAGCACCCGAAGGAGAGTGTCATTATTAAGTGCCAATGGGGGGGTCTTGGGACAAGGTTGGGAGAGACCATGGTCAGACTGGGTGCCAAGGTTAGAAGACTTACTGGCAATCTCCAGACGGGCTGTGCGCTCCCGCATGCCGGGCGGTAGGGGAAGGTTGGAGTGCTGCAAATCCTTGAGTGCTTTCGCTGGATATGTGATGAGAGGACCAGGGGTCTTGGCCCCTGGGCCCGGGCGGGCGCGGACGGGCGAAGTCGGGCTTGCCTTTGGGGCGCCTTTGGCGCGCCGCCGGCGCGCCCGCTGCGCCCGTCCGCTGCGCCTACGGAATGGAGGCTCCATTTTGTAGTGGCCGAGGGCGGGTGGGCGGGAGGGGCGAAGCACAGGAGTGCTGACCCTGATCCTGGTCCTCACCTAAGATGGCGGCCCCCCGAGCAGCGTCCAATCAGCTGCAAGAGGTGAGACCTGACGTGGTTAGCAGCCAGGAGATCCCCTATTCCAGATAGCGAGTCTGTATTTAAGGGGTTTAACACAAGCGCTAGAATACAGCTGAGTATCAGGTGAGTACAGTGCAAATCACAGCTTTTTCACAGTTTTTAAGAAAGAGTTTGTTATTAAAAATGCGGCGATTTAAAAAGGTGAAAGTGCAGGAAATGCGCAATCAGTCCCGGCTTTCCGCCTCAGGACGTGGTAATCTGACACACACACACACATCCTTATAATAGCAATTCCTTCTAATTCGAAGGTATTGCCCGTAAGGCAAGTTCCCTTTTAGATTTCGAGGATGATTGCTTGAGAAATGGAGGGCCTTATTTCGATCAGTTTGCTTTTTGTATAGAGTTGCCACCAGCCCTCCTTCAGATGGATAAACCTCAACATCTAGAAAAGGCATTTTTGTTTTTGAATGGTTCAGGCTGAACTGGATTTCTTGTGTTCTGTTGTTAAGCCATTCGTGGAAATTAATCAAGTCTTCTTCACTGCCAGTCCACACCATGAAGACATCATCAATAAACCGACTCCAATTCCCAATATAATCTGCAAACTGGTTGTTCTGATGAATGTACCTTTCTTTGTACTTCGCCATAAACAATACGGCCAGCTCTGGTGCATAAGGGCACCTCATGACGACTCCTCTTACTTGGTAATAGAAATCACTGTTGAAATTGAAATAGTTTTTCCTTAGTGCGAAATTAGCTAATTCCATTATAAATTCCATAGGGACCTTACTGGGCTTTTCCTGACTTTCCAGAAAGAGTTCAATAGCATCCAATCCGTCGTCCTGGGGGATCTGTGTGTACAATGACACCACATCTAGTGTCACGAGAAGATGTTTATTCTCTTCAAATTCTATTGCTGCTAGTTTATTAATAACATCTGTTGTATCTCTTACATACGATTTTACACAGGGTAAAATTGGTTTTTAAAAAAAATCAACAACGATAGGTCTCCCAGGTGGTGTGGTTTCATTCTTATGTATCTTTGGGAGTACATAGAATAGTGGTATCCTTGGGCTCTTCATTTTTAGTTATTCATATTCCTTTTTTCCAAGAAATCCTTGGGCTTGGCCTCTTTCTAAAATTGAATACAATTGATTTTTAAGATCTTGTGTTGGATCTTTACTGATCTTTTTATAACAGTCTGTATCGTTTAATTGTCTCATTACTTCCGAGGTATACTTAACCGTATCCCAAACAACAATTTGATCCGCCTTTATCGGCTTGTTTTATTATTACCAATGTATCTTTTTTGAGATTCAGAGCTTCAATTTCAATTTTAGTTGTATTGTATTTGATCCATCTTTTTTTCTTTTCCATTTCCGTTATGGCTGATAAGATGGTTTTTTCAAATGTTAGTACTTCCTTTGGAACCTTATTCGTTGGCGGACAAAAGGCAGATTTGTTCCTGGGCCTGTTGTTTCCATGGTTACGTCAAAAGGATTGTTTGCAAAAAAAGTTTTTAGTCTTATCTTGCGGCAAAATTCGATTGCTTCTGTTTTTAGTTTTACGAGATCGGTGTTTTTTTGAGCGGACAAATGATAAGCCTTTTTGCAGGATGCTTTCTTCTTCTTTTGTTAAGATTTTATCTGACAATTTCCGCTTATATGGCGTCGTTTGGGAATCTTTATACTTGATAAGTATGAATAAACATCTTTTCTCACACTAATCGTATTAAAGTCAAGATTAAGTATATATTCAACACAGTGTAGCAAGTAGGGGCTTTTGATATCCCTCAAAGACGCCTTTTCCATAGAGACAACGATTGTATAGTGTCATTTAAGAATGATCAAATGACACTCGTGGAAAAAGTTGTAAACATTTCTGGAAAACATTAAAAAAACATCGATATAGTTCATTTAAAGTGCCTAACTGCCCAATTACCATTTTGTAATGATTCTACTTAATTTTTTTGCTTTTAATGCGATACGGAACTATAAAGCCCATAATTCCTGGGATCCTCAGCAGGCTAGGACATTTAAAACACGTCGTAGACGTGAAACTCACCAAATACGTTTGTTGTAAAAACCGCCATCCATTCGACTTTGAGTTTGTTGCCAACAGGTAATCCTACAGGTAAAGTGCTGCGTTTACCCCTAACCGCCCCGCCTAAGCGCCAATTGACACGCTAGACGGGGTACTGAAAAAAACGCTTCTATTTACAAAATAATAGGACCGTGATGTCCCAAGAAAAGATACGCCCGGTGGACGCAACTTGCCAGGAGTCAAGTAAGTCCCCACTAGTTTGTTCCCACTAAATAGTCCAAAAGCTTGAGTGAAACCGGTATTTCAATGCAAACTGATGTTGTAGGTGCAGTATAACCACTAACAGCTCACAAGCAGTACAACACAATATGGACAAGAAATAAATGTAAGTGGCTTTTCCTTGATTCTCGTCTGGTTTAAATGCATCATTTGTTTTGAGAGCCAGTTATGACAGTAGTCTAAATTCGGTTATATTGTTGTTTTACATTTTGTTTCAACACAGCCCCCAGCGTCGGATGTGGTATTTTTCGAACAGCTATTCTGGTACAGCTACAATTAGAGAAGGTAAGAATTAGGTTAGAGGTGTAGAGAGGAGAGCCTTCAATTCTTCTTTTTTGCGAGTGAGCATAAGAAAACTCTTGTCTGTTTTGCAGCTATTGGGACCTGATGAGAACTCGGAATTTATTAAGAGTTCGAAACGCGTAGACCATTTATGCATCAGCCATAAGATTGAAAAATACTTGATTTTTTTAGAAAGATTAGTATTCGATGACATTGTGTGCTATGGCTTTTTTCAAACTATGGAAAGAAAATGTACAAAATTAAAGTGTAATTTAGTAGGGGATAGTTGTGAGTGTTATGAATGAATGGAAGAGAGTATGAAAAGGTTATGTGAGTGATTGAATGTTAATTAGAAATATGATTTTGTAAATATTTATTGATGTCAATTCTTTTTTCTTTTGTGGTTTTGTCTTCTGTTGGTTTTCCAAGAATTTAAATGTGGTAAAGAATGTATACATTTTGTCAAGAGAAATAAATAAAAAAGAAAAAGATTCATTCGAGACAAAAGTAGAAGTCCATGGCACATGTTGTTCAATTTCAATATGATCACCTGATGGAGAGTTTAAATTAAGTAGCAGTATTGACATTTGTTTTGTTAGATATTGGTCCGTGGCTTGGCCTTACTGTTGGGAGCCCAAACCCAGTGGTGGTGTTTGTGTGCTACATCCTGGCATGAACCCGTTCTAGTCTGGGTGTATTAGGGAGGTGATGGCTGGTTTGCCAACACTTTGACAAGAATCTAAGGGGCATATTATCAACACAGGCGATAAAATTATCGCTGCTTTTATCGGCAGAAAACTGCCGCAAAAGCGGCTTTAGCGGCAGTTTTCTGCCGCAAAAGCGGCTTTAGCGGCAGTTTTCTGCCGATAAAAGCAGCGATAATTTTATCGCCTGTGTTGATAATATGCCCCTTAGATTCCATGTTCAGGATGGTAAAAAGCCTATAAGACCCAAAGTCTCCCTGGGGTTTCTGTGGCTTGAGGATAACTGAGATAGTGTCCTCCCTGATATGATAGGGTAGTTCGCCTGTTCTCACCGAATCCTTGTACATTGCGAGAAAGGGAGTGGCCAGGAGAGAGGCATATTTCATTTATATCTCTAGTGGGAAGCTGTTAGGTCCCGGCAATTTCCCAGTGGGGAGTGCCCCAATGTCTGCCAATCTGTGTTGCTCAAGTGGTGGAGGAGTAAGTCCTCTATAATAGGGTTAGGGCACTCAGCCGCGGAGACCAGGTGGCTAACGTAGAGGCCGGTGAAGTAGCAGGTGACTTTTTGAGTGGTTGAGTGTGGGTTTGACACCTTTCGAGCCATCTATATATCCAGGGAGGAGATCAGGCAGAGGGCTAAGTCCCTGCTTGGCAGCTAATGTAGGAGCTTATAAGCTTTACGCCCCACTAAGTAGATCTGGCCTTGTGAGGCAAAGTGTGCAAAAGATGTCGGGTGCAGCTGTTTCTGGCAAAGTGCCAGCCTCTTTAGGTCCTCCACGTGTTTCAGCTGGGCGGTAGGATTTTTGTCATAGGCTTCCTACGCCAAGCGTAGTTCATATTCTAGGGATACGACCTCCCTGAATCTACGGGATTGGGCAGCGGTCTGGTAGGACACTACCTGTCCACGTAGAGTTCCCTTCAGGGCCTTCCATAGGGTGACGGGGGATCAAAAGAGTGTGTGTTAGTGTCCAAGTAGTCAGAAAATTTGTGTCTGGAGGAAGTCTGCAAAGTGGGAGTCTGACAGCTATCACACGCTAAGGCGTCAGTGGCTCAGTTGCTGATGCCTAGAAGCCTGAGGGCCAGGGTGAGTGGTCCGTTAGTGCATGGGGAGGTTGCAAGCTTCAATAAATCTTTTCATGGCAATAGAGGGTATGAAAAGGTAACGGAGCTGGGTTAACGAGTTGTGAGGGACTAAGCAAAAGGTGCATTCCTTAGTCTGGGGTGGAGCAAGAGCCAGGTGCCAAGGGAGGAGGCCCACACTGCCATGTCATATGGGTGGCATGCAGAGGGATTAATGGAATGCAACTGGTGGTCCATCACAGAGTTGAAGTCTCCCCCCAGAACAGTGGGGCCTGGTGGGGGGGCATTGAAGGAGTAAGGGTGAATGTGCCTGTAGTGTAGGGGACACCAGCGAGGGAGGGGCATAAATGGATGCAATTGTCCAGTGGACAGCCTCCATGTCTCTCTCCACCAGAAGGAAGTGACGAAGAGCCTCACAATGGGATCTTGTCACCTGCAGGGAAAGCTGTTTGTGCAAGAGGATGGCCGTGCCCCGGGAGCTGGCCGTATAACCAGCTAGATAAACCTGGGTGTAATTCCCTCACTGCAGGACAGGACAGTGATTACCGAACAAGTGGGTTTCCTGCAGGAACACCACCATAGAGAAATGTCATGTAAGGTATTGGAATACAGCCCTGCATTTGATTTAATGATTTAGGCCATTGATGTTCCAGGAGAGGGAGGTGATCAATGTAGCAGAATCTATCATGGGCGATGAGAACTTTAGGGGCAGGCTAGGGAGAGTGGGCAGATAGTGATAGCTGAAATAAGAAACAGAGTGAAAACCACAACCATTGAAACCTTTGAACACCCCAACGTAACACCCTCCACCCCACATTTCCACCCCAGAAGCATCTGGTGCCCCAATACACAACAACTAAGAACTAGGTAGAGAACAAATCAAAAGGATCAACCCATCTAGAGCAAGCCAGAGCTGATTACAGGATCTAATGGTACTGGTGGTTGTGATAGCATAGGCAGGAGTAGTCACCAGGGCAGGTCAGGCATTTATTAGTTGTAAGGCCCCAGTCATCCAAGGAGTCAGTGACCAAGGAGGGTGATCCAGAGCAAAGGGAGGGAGGGGGTGCCTCTGCGCTGTCCCTCCCCCAGAGCCCATAGATGGGCGTCTCTGGGGGTCCTTGTGGTTGAGTCACATTGATCTTTTGCGCTACGGTGGGGGAGTCCAGGCTCCCTCCCTTCTGCATCGGTAGAGCCCCAAGGGGGTGGAGTTTTGCATTTCAAAAGAAAGGTGTTCCATAATCCAGGTGAGGAGTCTTAAAGTATCAAGATTTAGAGTCATGGGGCACCTTGAGTAGTGCAGGGAATAGGAGCATATTCTGAAACCCTCTGCTGCTGCTTGACTCCAATCTAAGTACTATGCTACTATTGCACTGCACAGGTGTGGTCTGGGAAGATCATCACTTGACTGCCCTGATATCGGAGATTGTGCAGGTTACGAGCCTCTCTAAGGATGGTGTCTCAGTCTCAATAGTTCAGAAACTTAGCTGTCATGAGACGTGGTGGGGCCCCGGGAGAGGGTCACTGTGCAACGGAGCTATGCGTCCTCTCCACCACGAAGCAAGATAACAAGGAGGAGATGGGCAGCCAGGAGGTACACCAGATTTCCAGGAATTCCTCCACTCCTTCATAGAATCCGGCAAAATGCACGCACTGGTGGGCCTGACCTTTGCCATCCTTAGCCTGGGTGTAGGAAGGGGGAGTCTCTGGTTGGCGCAGTGCAACACTGGCGACAAGCAGGGCCTCTCTCTTCCTCGTCAGGGCTGAGGGTTACCCTCAAGACAACCTCTGCTTACCCTCTAGGTAGTGTGGCTTAAGCAGTCTTAGGCTAATCTCTGGGGCATGTAGGGTTAAACATTTGCAATATTACACCAACACCACCAACCCACCACACAATGACACCAAACTGTATTTGTGAAAATATATCTCTTTATATAAATCTCAAGCAGGCTTGTAAATACAGTCTTGGTTACTTCAAATGCAGGTTCCAGTTACTCTTTATGAAAAAGGCACAGTTCTTGAATAAATGCGGTCTTTTGGGCCTTCTGCCCAGCTTTAGAAAGGTTCCAGTGTCTTATAGCGCTTCAAGGCGCTTCCCGCGGTCTCCGCTCTTGAAATGAGTCACCCTTCGGGGCTCGACTCGGGGAGAGGGGGCCGCGGGCCTCGGAAAGCGTCAGGCGGGGCCTCGGGGGCCAAGAGCAGAGCGCGCCTCTGACTCTGGGGCGGCTCGCGCTGCCTAGCAAACAGCAGCTGCGAGGCTCCCGGGGTGCCTGAGATCAGACCGCGCGGTGCGAGCTCAGATTGCAGGACGCTCGCGCCGCGGAGGGGGGCAAAGACAGTACCTTTCACTTCTTGTGGTGATCCTCGGAGAGGGCGGCTGAAGGGGGAGCTGTCCCACGTCGCGTTGCTTCCTTGACGGGCGATGCGAGCTGCGGCTCGAGGCAGCAGGTCATGGGTCACCCAGGGCGGCGGTGCTCGATGGGGGCACAGGTCCTTTTCACTCAGTCTTCTCGTCCGTCCTGATGGCGGCGGCTGGGTGTGGCGCAGTGGCAGTACGGTCCCCAAGTGCGGGACGTACCCAGCCAAAGTGCCGATCGCGGTGATGTCCCTTCAGCGGGGCAGCAGGCCAGACGCTGATAGCGAGGGAGATGACAAGGGCGGCAGTCCGTCTTTGCGGGGGAATCTACGGCGCTGGTGCCCAGTAGACTCCGGTGCTTGGACCGGACGGGTCCTCCGTTACTTTGCTCTCGTGGGGCCAGGTGCAGATGCCGTCACGGTGTTCAGGCCAGCGGCGGCTGGGCTTCACGTTGTTATGGCGATCTGCTCACCCACGGTCACGGTGTGCAGGGGGCTTGATGCTCTCGTCTTCCTCAGACAGCGCTGCAGCGATAAGCAGCACACACAGCAGATGCTTTGGTCAGGGGTTAGCGCTCACTGTTCCTGGAGCGCTGGTCAGGGGGCAAGTTCAGCAGCAAGCCCTTGGAGATCTTTTAGCAGAGTTTGGCACAAAGTTTCAAAATAAAGCAAAAGTCTCTTGTAGTCTTTTTCTCTTCCTCTCCTTTGGCAGCAAGGCACCAGACACAGGCCAGAGTCAGCACTCCTCCTTGTAGTCCTTCCAGGTCCTTCTCTTCGGGCAGAGTTTCTCTTGTAGCACAAACAGGATCTAATTTACAAGGAGCAGGGCTCCTACTTTTATACCCAGTTTCTTTTGTTCTAGCAAGCCAGGGGGGCCTCTGCATAACTGCTCCAGTCTCTGAGTACTTGTTGTGGGTACTTATGACTTCTGCATTCAGTGTGAGGGCAGGCACATCAGCCGCTCCCCAGGGGGGCGGAGCCGGCATTGAGAGGGCAGGAGTGGCCTGAGCACTTTGTTTACAAGCTTCGGTCCTTCCTGGGCCAGGTGCAGGCTGAGTCATCAGTCGCTCCCCAGGAGGGCGGAGCCAGCATTGTGGTGGCAGGGGCACAGCCTGATGCATCATTCAGGGGAAACTCCCACCACCCATTAAGGGGTCCTCCTGCTAATCACTACCTGTCAACTCCCAGCCCTGTCACTCACACACACCAGACAGTCAGATCCACATCCAAGCAGAGGCGGGCTGAAATGGTTAGGCAAGCAAATGCTAACTTTCTAAAAGTAGCATTTGCAAACACAGGATATTAAAATAAACTTTACTAAAAGAAGTATTTTATTATTCTGAGTTCAGGCATACTAAACACGAATTTCTACCATGTTCCCTGAGCCTGCTGGGATTATAGAGTGTAATAATTCCAGCAGCCCATCTGGCCTAGAAGGGAACAGGTAGCCTTACAATAGGGAAAAACGACTTTGGCAGTAATTCACTATTAGAACATGCCACACACATCAGGGCATGTTCTACCTTACACTTACAATGCACCCTGCCCTCTGGCCTACCATAGGGGTGACTAATATGAAGGTTAAGGGAAGGTTTTAGGGGCTGGCAAGTGTGTGCACTTGCCCAGCCAGGGTGACAGTACCAGACTGCACGCAGGTCCTGCAATGGCAGACCCTAGACACATTTTAAGGCTGCTTCTGTGGGTGGCGCAACCAGCGCTGCAGGCCCACTAGCAGTATTGGCATTCACAAGCCCTGGCACTCCTGGTGCATTTTACTAGGGACTAACAGTAAATCCAATGAACCAATCATGGACATCAATCATATGTACACTTTACAGTAGGGAGCACTTGCACTGCGGCACGGGTTGGCCGTGGCGCAGTGCCCTGAGTAGCAGACACCATCAAAACATTGGAGGCACAACAGCAAAAAGTGGAAGGGAAACTCACGCCAAGGTGCCAGGTCTAACACGTGTCCCCTCCAGCTGAAATGTGGGGAGAACTACCCTTCCCCAGGGAGTTCCTCATCACTAAGGCGGAAAAATCTGGACAGACCATCAGCGTTGGCGTGATCTGTGCCAGGGCGGTGTTCCACCGTGAAGTCCATACCCTGTAGGGAGATGGACCACCTCAACAGTTTTGGGTTCTCACCCCTCATTTGCATCAACCATCTGAGGGGCCTGTGGTCCGTCTGAACCCGGAAGTGAGACCCAAACAAGTAGGGTCTTAGCTTCTTCAGCGCCCAGACCACAGCAAATGCTTCTCGCTCTATTGCACTCCACCTACTTTCCCGTGGAAGTAACCTCCTACTGATGAAGGCTACGGGTTGGTCCCAGCCCTCCTCAGTCATCTGTGAGAGAACAGCCCCTACACCATGCTCTGAAGCGTCTGTTTGCACTATGAATTCCTTGGAGAAATCAGGAGCCAGGAGCACGGGCGCCGTGCACATGGCAGTCTTCAGGGTGTCAAAAGCCTCCTGACAGGTGTCAGTCCAAATCACATTCCTGGGCTGCTTCTTAGAAGTCAGTTCTGTCAAGGGGGTCACAATAGTGCCATAGCCCTTGACAAACCTCCTGTAATACCCAGTGAGCCCCAGGAAGGCTCTCACTGCAGTCTGGGTCTTGGGGGGTTCCCAAGCCAGGATGGTCTCAATTTTGGGTTGCAAGGGTGCCACCTTGCCACTCCCCACTTGGTGTCCCAAGTACACCACGGAACCCTGCCCAATCTGGCACTTGCTTGCCTTGATTGTGAGGCCTGCCTTGCGCAGCACCATCAACACTTCCCAGAGGTGCCGCAGGTGTTCTGGCCAGGTGCCACTGAACACTGCGATGTCATCCAGGTAGGCGGCACTGAACTCATCCAGCCCGACCAACACCTGGTTGACCAACCTCTGAAAGGTGGCAGGGGCATTCTTCATCCCAAATGGCATAACCCGGAACTGGAAATGCCCATCTGGTGTGGAGAATGCTGACCTCTCCTTTGCCCCATCGGTCAAGGCGATCTGCCAGTACCCAGACGTTAAATCAAACGTGCTGAGGAACCGGGCAGCCCCTAGCCGATCAATGAGCTCATCAGCTCTGGGGATAGGGTGCGCGTCAGTCTTGGTGACTGAATTGAGTCCTCTGTAGTCCACACAGAACCGGAGTTCAGGTGTGGCTCCCTGCGCAGCAGCCTTTGGGACCAAGACCACGGGGCTGGACCAAGGACTGCTGGAAGACTCAACCACCCTAAGAGCAAGCATCTTGGAGACCTCCTCCTTGATGCAGGCCCGGACCCTGTCAGTTACCCTGTAAGCCTTATGCTTCACAGGTAAGCTGTCTCCTGTGTCCACATCATGGACGCACCAATCTGTGACACTAGGAACCAGGGAGAACAGGTCTGGAAACTGCCCCAGCAACTGGCGGCAGTCTTCCTGTTGCTCAGGGGTCAGGGTGGGTGAGAGGTTAACTCCATCCACTGACCCATCCTTCTCACAGGCCACTAAGAGGTCAGGAAGAGGCTCAGACTCCTCTTCCATTCCATCATCAGTGGCCAACAGCATGCCCACTTCGGACCTTTTCAAGTGGGGCTTGAGGCGGTTGACATGTAAGACCCTTAAAGGATTCCTGGGCGTCTTCATGTCCACCAAGTATGTCACTGAGCTCTTGCGCTCCACAACCTCAAATGGGCCTGTCCACTTATCCTGAAGTGCACAGGGTTCCACTGGGGCCAAGACATACACCTCCTGTCCAGGCTGAAGCTCTACCAGAGTGGCATTCTGGTCGTACCACCGCTTCATCTCCTCCTGGCTTGCTTCCAGATTTGCCTCAGCAAGTTGTCTGAAGCGCCTGGTTTGGTTTCTGAAGGCCAGCATGTAGCTATATACATTCTGGGGAGGTTTCCTGGGAGATTGCTCCCAGCCTTCCTTTACCAAACTCAGTGGTCCTCTCACGGGGTGACCATACAGCAGCTCAAAGGGGCTGAACCCTAGAGACTTCTGTGGCACCTCGCGGTATGCAAAGAGCAGGCATGGTAAGAGGACGTCCCACTTACGCCTCATTGGACCTTCCAGGCCCATGATCATGCCCTTCAGGGTTCGGTTGAATCTTTCAACCAACCCATTTCCTTGGGGATGGTAAGGTGTGGTGAACTTGTAGGTTACACCACACTCTTGCCAAAGGGACTTCATATACTTGGATATAAAGTTGGTCCCCCTGTCGCTCACCACCTCTAGAGGGAACCCCACTCTGGAGAAAATTCCCATTAGTGCACGCCCCACCACGGGGGCCGTCACTGTCCTCAGAGGGATGGCTTCAGGGTACCGGGTGGCATGATCCACCAAGACCAGGATGAACCTGTTGCCCATGGCTGTCTTGGGGTCCAGAGGCCCAACAATATCAATACCCACTCGTTGGAATGGCGTACTGACCACAGGGAAGGGTTGGAGGGGAGCCTTGTTCTTCCCTCCGCTCTTCCCACTTGCCTGGCAAGTTGGACAGGTCCTACAATGAGCATCTGAGCTCTTGTGCATTTGGGGCCAGTAGAAGTGGGTGACAAGCCTGTCATAGGTCTTGTCCATCCCCAAATGTCCTGCTAAAGGCACATCATGAGCCAGTCCCAGTAGGAAGGCTCTGAACTTCTGGGGTACCACCAGCACACGGGCTGACCCAGGTTCAGCAGCCTTAGGCTCTGAGTACAGGAGGTCATTCTCCCAGTACACATAATGTGTTTTGGCCTGAACACCATTGGCCTGGTCTGCAGCCTGCTGCCGCATACCCACGAGAGAAGGGCATTCTTTCTGCTCCCTGCAGAATTCCTCCCTGGAGGGGCCTCCTTCTTGCTGCCAATGGGTCAGCTCAGGCAGGTCCCCCAGTTCGGCAATCTGTTCCCCAGTAGGCTCCAGGGCATCCCCCTCAAGGTCTGCTTCCTCCTGGACCGTGGGAACTTCAGGGGCCGGTTTCCCGCGCACCCTGCGCCTTCTCCCTAAGGCCGGTTCCTGGGCCTCTCCGTCAGGCCCCAGGATCTCTTGATCACCCTTACTGGCTGCCATTGACCGGGTGGTCACGCACGCCCAGTCAGGTAGACCCACCATCTTCAGGTGAGTCGTCTTCTCCACCTTTTCCCAAGGGGAGTCCTCCAAGTCATTCCCTAGCAAACAGTCAACAGGCATGGTTTTCCTCACACAGACCTGCAGAGTACCAGAGACCCCCCCCCACTCGAAGGGAACTTGAGCCATCGGACACTGACTCTCTGAATTGTCAGCGTTGACAACCCTACAGTAGGCATGGGGTACAACCTGCTCTTGAGACACCAGGTGATGCCTCACTGCAGTCACACTGGCTCCTGTGTCTCTAAGAGCCTCAGCTTTCTTACCATTGATGGTAACCACCTGCCCATATTTTTTAGTGTTAGAGGGCAGGTAGCTTGTAGGGACCATCTCACTGTCTCCTAGTGAGACTAGGGTCATCTGAACAGGATCTCCACCCCCCGGGACCATCACTTCTTCTCCTAAGTGAACACTGGTCACTTGTCGGGGCGGAGCACCAGTGGGTGCTGGTTTTCCAAACAGGCGACACTTGGGGTCACTGGCTATGTGCCCCGGGTCACCACATTTGTAACAATTAAAGGGCCCCTTTGGAACAGGTCGACCTGTCGGGGCCCCATTCTGCTTAGGGGGTGGGGGAGGCTGAGAACCTTTCTGCTGGTCCCCTTGGGGATTACTTTGGGGGCCTTTTTGGAACCCTTTCTGTTTTCCCTTGTCCCCCCCACTCTTCTGCTGGGGACCCTGCCCACCCCTGGCGGAGTCTCCCACTGGACCCTTGTGGACCCTGGTGCTGAGCCAGCGGTCCGCCTCCTCAGCAAGTTTCCTCGGGTTGGACAACTTGCTATCAATCAGGTGCTGGCGTAACTCAGGAAAACATTGATCAGACAAGTGCTCCCATGCAATTAAATCAAAGAGACCTTGAAAATCATTCACTTTGTTACCCTTCACCCAACCATCCAGTGCTCTGCAAAAAAAAGTCACAAACTCCACATACGTATTCCCAGGCCGCTTATTACACCCCCTAAACTTCTGCCTATACATTTCAGGGGTAAGCCCATACCTGGTCATTAAAGCTTCTTTCATATGGGGATAGGATCTCTGGTCTTCAGTGGGCAAATCTAGCAGGGTGTCCCTTCCTTCGCTAAGGAACCTTCCCCATAACCCCGCTCCCCAATCCTTCTCAGGGACCCGGTGGGAAAGCATGGCTACCTCATATGCCCTAAACCACTGTCCTATGTCATCCCCCTTAAAGAACTCTTTAACTACATCTTTGGGGATGTGCACTCTTGACTCTACCTGCACCGGCGTTGTGCTGCCACCAGAGGGAGGACGATCCAAGGCTTTCTCTTTTAGACTCATCTCCCTCATTTTCATATCAAACTCAAACTGGAGTTTTCTTTCTTCCAGAGCCATTTTTTTGCTTTCAAGCTCCATTTGGCCCTTCAAATTCAATTCTGCCATCTTGATCTCATGATCCCTGGTTGCCTGTCTGTCTGCCAGCTCCTCTGGCGACAGGCCTCTGCCAAAGCTAAGAACGCTGTCTGGTTTTTCCAGACCCACAGGATCCACAGGTGCATTCTGATCCTCAGGTGCCTTCCTAGATTCAATCCAGGCTCTCATGGCCTTGTAGAACTCAGGTTTGTTTCTGCATCCTGCGTGTGGAACCTTGAGTTTCCTGCAAAAATAACTCAACTGCTTCTTTGTGTAGTCATCCAGCTTTGATGCGTCCCATTCTAGCCCCTGCGCACTAGAGGCTATGGACTCTCCTCCATCAATGCTGTTTGTGCCAGGCATGTTTGCAACACTAGGGATCTTCTTCTTTAGCAAAATCAAAAAATCAAAAAGTCTGTGGCTAAGTTACTGGACTGTAATCACTATGCAATGGTCAGTAGCTAAGGTAAAACACTGCAAATGTAAATTCGCGAATCCTCACCGCTGCGTCCAATGTAGGAAGGGGGAGTCTCTGGTTGGCGCAGTGCAACACTGGCGACAAGCAGGGCCTCTCTCTTCCTCGTCAGGGCTGAGGGTTACCCTCAAGACAACCTCTGCTTACCCTCTAGGTAGTGTGGCTTAAGCAGTCTTAGGCTAATCTCTGGGGCATGTAGGGTTAAACATTTGCAATATTACACCAACACCACCAACCCACCACACAATGACACCAAACTGTATTTGTGAAAATATATCTCTTTATATAAATCTCAAGCAGGCTTGTAAATACAGTCTTGGTTACTTCAAATGCAGGTTCCAGTTACTCTTTATGAAAAAGGCACAGTTCTTGAATAAATGCGGTCTTTTGGGCCTTCTGCCCAGCTTTAGAAAGGTTCCAGTGTCTTATAGCGCTTCAAGGCGCTTCCCGCGGTCTCCGCTCTTGAAATGAGTCACCCTTCGGGGCTCGACTCGGGGAGAGGGGGCCGCGGGCCTCGGAAAGCGTCAGGCGGGGCCTCGGGGGCCAAGAGCAGAGCGCGCCTCTGACTCTGGGGCGGCTCGCGCTGCCTAGCAAACAGCAGCTGCGAGGCTCCCGGGGTGCCTGAGATCAGACCGCGCGGTGCGAGCTCAGATTGCAGGACGCTCGCGCCGCGGAGGGGGGCAAAGACAGTACCTTTCACTTCTTGTGGTGATCCTCGGAGAGGGCGGCTGAAGGGGGAGCTGTCCCACGTCGCGTTGCTTCCTTGACGGGCGATGCGAGCTGCGGCTCGAGGCAGCAGGTCATGGGTCACCCAGGGCGGCGGTGCTCGATGGGGGCACAGGTCCTTTTCACTCAGTCTTCTCGTCCGTCCTGACGGCGGCGGCTGGGTGTGGCGCAGTGGCAGTACGGTCCCCAAGTGCGGGACGTACCCAGCCAAAGTGCCGATCGCGGTGATGTCCCTTCAGCGGGGCAGCAGGCCAGACGCTGATAGCGAGGGAGATGACAAGGGCGGCAGTCCGTCTTTGCGGGGGAATCTACGGCGCTGGTGCCCAGTAGACTCCGGTGCTTGGACCGGACGGGTCCTCCGTTACTTTGCTCTCGTGGGGCCAGGTGCAGATGCCGTCACGGTGTTCAGGCCAGCGGCGGCTGGGCTTCACGTTGTTATGGCGATCTGCTCACCCACGGTCACGGTGTGCAGGGGGCTTGATGCTCTCGTCTTCCTCAGACAGCGCTGCAGCGATAAGCAGCACACACAGCAGATGCTTTGGTCAGGGGTTAGCGCTCACTGTTCCTGGAGCGCTGGTCAGGGGGCAAGTTCAGCAGCAAGCCCTTGGAGATCTTTTAGCAGAGTTTGGCACAAAGTTTCAAAATAAAGCAAAAGTCTCTTGTAGTCTTTTTCTCTTCCTCTCCTTTGGCAGCAAGGCACCAGACACAGGCCAGAGTCAGCACTCCTCCTTGTAGTCCTTCCAGGTCCTTCTCTTCGGGCAGAGTTTCTCTTGTAGCACAAACAGGATCTAATTTACAAGGAGCAGGGCTCCTACTTTTATACCCAGTTTCTTTTGTTCTAGCAAGCCAGGGGGGCCTCTGCATAACTGCTCCAGTCTCTGAGTACTTGTTGTGGGTACTTATGACTTCTGCATTCAGTGTGAGGGCAGGCACATCAGCCGCTCCCCAGGGGGGCGGAGCCGGCATTGAGAGGGCAGGAGTGGCCTGAGCACTTTGTTTACAAGCTTCGGTCCTTCCTGGGCCAGGTGCAGGCTGAGTCATCAGTCGCTCCCCAGGAGGGCGGAGCCAGCATTGTGGTGGCAGGGGCACAGCCTGATGCATCATTCAGGGGAAACTCCCACCACCCATTAAGGGGTCCTCCTGCTAATCACTACCTGTCAACTCCCAGCCCTGTCACTCACACACACCAGACAGTCAGATCCACATCCAAGCAGAGGCGGGCTGAAATGGTTAGGCAAGCAAATGCTAACTTTCTAAAAGTAGCATTTGCAAACACAGGATATTAAAATAAACTTTACTAAAAGAAGTATTTTATTATTCTGAGTTCAGGCATACTAAACACGAATTTCTACCATGTTCCCTGAGCCTGCTGGGATTATAGAGTGTAATAATTCCAGCAGCCCATCTGGCCTAGAAGGGAACAGGTAGCCTTACAATAGGGAAAAACGACTTTGGCAGTAATTCACTATTAGAACATGCCACACACATCAGGGCATGTTCTACCTTACACTTACAATGCACCCTGCCCTCTGGCCTACCATAGGGGTGACTAATATGAAGGTTAAGGGAAGGTTTTAGGGGCTGGCAAGTGTGTGCACTTGCCCAGCCAGGGTGACAGTACCAGACTGCACGCAGGTCCTGCAATGGCAGACCCTAGACACATTTTAAGGCTGCTTCTGTGGGTGGCGCAACCAGCGCTGCAGGCCCACTAGCAGTATTGGCATTCACAAGCCCTGGCACTCCTGGTGCATTTTACTAGGGACTAACAGTAAATCCAATGAACCAATCATGGACATCAATCATATGTACACTTTACAGTAGGGAGCACTTGCACTGCGGCACGGGTTGGCCGTGGCGCAGTGCCCTGAGTAGCAGACACCATCAAAACATTGGAGGCACAACAGCAAAAAGTGGAAGGGAAACTCACGCCAAGGTGCCAGGTCTAACACTGGGCCTCCAGTGCCACAGAAGCTGTCAAAAGGCACCGGACCATCGACTTGATCTCTTTGATGGTGTACTCCAATTCCCAAACCCAGCCCTCTGTCTCTGTTACTCTGTCCGTCACTCCCCTGAGGTTTTGGCAAATAAAGGAGACCTCTACTCCCACCTTGCCAACCTTAGTTTCCAAAGGGATCCGGGAAGCTTGGATGGCCTGTAGGATGGCATTGGTGTTTTCTGGATTTGGAAGCATGGCAGAGGGGTCCAGTGGAGACGAGGATCCTTGGGATATCATGGTAGGGTGACATGTAGTGGTCAATTTAGCCTGCAAATGGGAGGTGGAAGGTTTGTCACCGCTCAGGTGGTAGATCACCAAGAGTTAAGGGGCTCCCTCCATCAGTGACCTGCCCACCTGGCCAAGTGCTGCATCAAGGTCAAGGACCTATAGGCCATGAAGGATCTCATTGCCCTCAGCCTGGCCTGCATCCCCCTCGATGGAACCGAGTGGAGGGTGGGGCAGCACAAGCAGGCAGGGCACAGTCTAAGGGAGGATAGAGGAAGCATGCAGGCTGTGAAGGATACCAGATCCCTCAACCTGGCTGGCTTGGCCCCCGATTGAGCCAGATGGAACCAGGACACAGTCTCGGTGGGTTGAGAAGGTGGGAAGAGTCCAGAGGGGGAGGAGGTGACATGTAGCAGTCCCCAGCAGGCGGTCTGAGTCCTCAGCCCTCACAGGAAAGGGCAGCAGGTGAAAAATGCCCCTCCTCAGTGGCAGTCAGTGTGGGATTGAGGAAAATTGAATTTTGCCCTGTCATGTGGGCCTACGTGTTCCCCATTATATGTTATATGTGCATGATCGATATGCATATTTACCCCCTATACCGAATAAAGACGCAATTATGGTTGTGTCCAACGTTAATATGCCAGTCATCCAGTCCTCGTGAAAGCAACGAGTATTAGGCCTATGTTGCCAACGTTTTACATTGTGCACGTTAATTCATCGAATTGTCCCCGTTTCTAGGCCTCATAAGGGCCCGGACACCAGATTCAAGCTCCAGTCTCCTGAAATCACTCCGAGGAGCGATGCAGCCCCTCCCGCATCCCTGACCCTTCGCTTACTTTCTGCCAAGCAGCGCGGTGCCCAGCCTGGCCTGCCTGCCTGTCTGCCAAGAATATGTTATGCCTCTAGTTATCAGTTCAGCTCTCCGGCTTCACATTCCTAAGCTAACGAACCGCATAAACATCTTCAGCTATAGTCTAGTCTTCCTGTCTCCATGCAAGAGAATTACTGAATTAATATCCATAGAAGATTCATAGCACACGCAATACACGTAGAAAATATGCATGCACCAGCCCTAGTGTCAAGTAGCCTTTGCCCTGATGACATTTAGATTCTAGCAACATGTTCTCCAAACATCAGATACCAGATATGCTATAGGCACATGTCGTCCTGACATCCCAGACTTTAGTCTCCTCTTCTAGTGCAGAAGTCAGAGCCCCCAGTTCTCCCTAGTTACACGTCATGGCCCGTTTGCGCGCACCAGTAGGTTAAAGGTTCCAGCTGCCCAGGTAGCCCCCTCCATGTATCCACCCATTTATGACATTTCTGTGACGTTTTCGTCACATGTCTACGTGCACGCCCTGTGCACGCCTTCTTTGTACGCCCATGTGTTCTTATCTTACGTTTGTCACTTGTTACGCCTACTGTATTCAATGCAATTGTAATGTTTTCCTATATATACTATGTAATGTTGGTGAGACGTTCCAGCTGCCATTCCATGCCATTCCAGTCCATTGAATGCCACTTTATGGTCTTTAGGCTCGAGCCATCCGATTAAAGCCATTTCTGACTCAGATTCCACGGATCCTGCCTCTTATTTTTTGAGCTATCTGTTTTGATTAATGTATAGAAAAATAGTACCGGTAATTAATTAATTATTTACCACATAAATGGCGCCCGAACAGGAACTGACCTCTTCCCCACGCGCCGGCGATGTAACGCAGGCCCCCTGACCCTTCTACAGCCGTGACTGAACCTCTACCGTGCACGTGCAGATATTTCTGCTTCAAGTCTCCCTCAGGCCCACGGAGGAGACGGAGACTGCGGTCCGGCATCCAGACGAGGCGGTGAGGAAGGCGGTTCGTCCCAACCAGAGCCCAAGCCGAGAGAGCAAGGTCCGAGGTATCCGGAGGCCCACCTGTAACCTGTGTCCGAAGCCCGAGGCGCATGCGTAGTGCGTAGCAGTAACCAGACGTCGTAGCAGTCCAGTCCAGTCCGAGGCCTTCAAGTTTTGCTTCCCGGTGAGTACCGTTGCTGGGGGAGTATCTAGACGGGGTCATTAGTTTGTCTCCGGTCCGATGGGTTTGGGTACGCAGATCCAGTCCGACGTGTCCATCTAGGTGGATACGGTATGACGTGTCTCTTTATGAGACCGGTATGTTCTGTACTGTTTTAGCAGTGCATCCAGTAATTCTAGTAAGTCCGTTCTCGAGAAATTCAAGTATTATGTTTTCAATGTATCAGGTAGTATTCTTTTCGAACTATTATTAATGTGTTCTTAAATGTCGTGGTATGAATGATTGTTTTGCTATTCATTATTGTGTCCATTCTGTATTGTGTTCAAGTTCAAGTTCAAGTACGGCTCAAATATGCCGCTGTTTTCGAAATTACGTCAGATAAAAACCAGAAAAGGGTTACTCGAAGAACCAGTTCCTGTCCCTCCTAGGGACAGTCCTGGACATTTCATGTATCACAAGCATGGCTTAGATGCCATATTGTATCTAGATTTATGGGCTGATTATACCAAGCATCTTGAAGAGAAATATAGATGGCCTGTATCAGGAACATGGGATGCCGAGTGCATCATGCGAGTAGAAGAAGCATTATGGAAAAAGAAAGCCAGACAGTCCCAGAAAGATGCCATTGAGTTATGGCGCAAAGAATCTCATAGAAGAACCGAGAAAGAATTCAGAAAAGCAGAGTTAAGTAGGGAATCTTCAGAAAAAGCCCAAGAAAGGGAATTAATAGAAGAAGGTGAACGAGTTAGAGCAGAACAGTCAGACAGACAGAGAAATGCCCTTATTAAAGGTATGTATCCTCTTCTCGCCGAGGGTTTGCCGAAGGCGACCCCGGAAGCACTCCATAATTTACCGCCGCCCTTGGTTCCGACTAAGCTGCGTCATAAACCGACTGCGGCCGAAATTTTTCTTTCTTCCTATTTAGACGACACTGTCCCAGAATATGCTAACACAGATCCTACTCCGCCAGTCCAAGTTCAAGTCCAGCCTCCTGTTAATGTAATTCCTGTGCCTCCAGTCGTTGGTCCTGTCCATGCGCCAGTTCCCCAGGATCAACCCACATTACGTATCCCTACTATACCAGTCACGTTACCAGCACCCGCACATTCAGTATTAGTTGACGATTCCAGTTCACGAGGGGCAGGGGGAGGTGCTCCTACCACCCCGCCTCAAACAAAGCGACTGACGCTGAGAGATGCAGCGTTACAGCGTACGCCAAAAGTGGCTACGTATGAAGCCCTCAGGAAGTTCCTCACTGATTGTAGATATGATCCAGTGCCAGGCGAAGATCACATGATATTATACTCCGTACGTTTACGACGAGTTGCAAACTTCTTGATCACCATATCAGATATGAAAGAACATTTAGACAGAATATATCATTTTATCCGAACTGGGGAGAACCCAGGAAGTATTAACGAAGCTATGGCACACAGGAAAGTCGAGATTCAAGATATGATTTTGCAATTTCTGATAAATTGTTTAATAAGAGAACAGGACCGTCCTGATAAAAGTCCAGAAGAGATGAAAGTCCTGACAAAATGGAGTGACAATATAGCAGACGGAAAACACAAGACACAAAATAGTATAGAAACCATGTACAGAAAGATCCGTAAAGAAATTATAGGTATACACGAGAAAGAAAAAGCAAGAATAGTAGCAGACAAAGAGAATGATTCTTCAGACGAAGATGTAGATACCGAGAATCCCAGTGGAATAGCGTATGTAGGTAGAACGAGACTTTCCGATAGACACACACGCCTAGATTACAAGAAAGTTTTTCCTCTTCCAGTACCAGAACAGTGTTCTCTTGAACAAGTATTCCAGGCTACTGATAAAGTTCTGAAACTACGAATAGGTTACCATGAACTTAGTACCATGCATGAACAAGAACTAGCCCGATCAGCAGTCCGATGGGTTAGTGATTCTGCCACGTTTCCAGACGAAGTAGTGGCCCAAATGTTTCTGAAACTGCCCCCAGCCGAGCAGCGACTGGTGGGTATGTACATGATCCAGCACCTTATCACTCTGTACGAGAGCCAGCATTCTGATCCAGGTCCCTTATATAATGTATTGAACGAGTTACTCCTAAACAGATGGAAAGGTCTAGGTACCGATCTAATTAGTGTCATTTTAGAACAGCGCCACAAATACAGAACGTTCCTGACTCCGCATTTTGTTCCAATTTCACCTCCGTTCTACATAGACAGACAGAATCCGTTGAGAGAAGTGCATCCAGTTAAGGGAGAGGGAGGTAATCTAGAACGAGTATTTGTTTACACCCCTATCACGAAAATAGAACTACTAGAAATGAAAAAGTTAATACCCTGTCACGATAAAGATCCAGCAGGGTTCCATCGAGAATTAAAAGACATGCTCCGTATGGGAGAATACACGTATCCTGATATCATCAAAATGTTAAAGGTCCTGTTGCCTGCGGGCATATATGAAAAACTTAAAGAAAAAGAATGGGAGGTGGGAGAGAAAAAGATAGATTGGACCGCGTTAGAGACCGAAGATAATGCACGAGTCCCAGGTACTGGTCTTGGGGATAAAGCCAAAGAATTGCCCGAACTGTTAATACAGGTCTTGCCAAGATTACTAGCCACGAAAAAGGAAGATTGGGATGCCATCTCAGCCTGTAAACAGAAACAAGACGAAGACACTAGTGATTTTTATTCCAGATTTGAGAAATGTTTCATTATTAATAGCGGTCTGAAAACAGGTAGTGAGTCATATCCGCATCTTTTAGTTACCAAACTGGTTGAGAATTCTTTACCGCAAGTTAAAAATAGAGTATTGAAAGTCGAAAGTACTTGGCAAGCTAATACCCCATCTCAAATGCTCCAGATGCTACAATATCACCAGAATAGAATCAGGGAAGAGCAAGAACACGAAAGGAGACGTATGAAAGACACGAAAATGAAAGTACTAGTTGCACAGTCTGTTCAACCAGATAGTCAGAAGAGGGGTCCGAATCAGACTAGTCATTCTGCAGCTCCTGTTAAAGGGACCTGCAATTACTGTAAACAGCCAGGTCATTATATAAACGAATGTGCAGTTCTGAAACACAACATAGTTACAGGTAAGACGAAAGAGAGACCACGTCCTCCTAGACAAGAACATGTTCCGCAGAATGTCCAGCCACCGCAGAATGCACAACAGATAGTTACAGTACCGCAGCCTATAGCTGCCACACAACACGTTACACAGCAGATGTACCAGTACGCACAGTCAGATTATCCAGAATATCAGCAGTATTCATGAAACAGCCTAGAGAGGGAGGTTGGCTTGCCTCTCATCGAAGTTCCTGTAGATCAAGAGGGTCCCTATGTACACAGTCAAGTATTAGGGAAAGACAGAAAGTTTCTGATTGATACAGGGGCAAGTAGGACTACCATCAGTCATGACGAGGTTCCAGGGGCTCCACTCTCAGGCTCAAGAAACGTTTCCCTGGGATTTTCAAGAAAGCCTATTGTTAATGAAATATCGAAACCAGTTTCCCTAGAAGTTGGTCCATTGTCCCGAACTACAGACTTGTTACTTACGAAGTCCTGTCCTGAAAATTTACTAGGTATTAAGACATTGAAAGAATTAGGAGCAGTCATATGCTGCTCTCCCGAAGGTGTGAGATTGTTTTTACGTGATTTTAAAGGTCATTATGTGTTACGAGATTTTGATCCAAGATTACTGAATGTACCACAGCATTTATGGGCGCAAGGTCCAACTGATGTAGGTTGTATGCACATTACACCATATCGTGTCACTCTGAAACAAGGTGTTGTATTACCACGAATCCGACAGTACAAATTGCCACCTGAGTCTGTAGCAGCCTTATCGAACATTATTGACAAACTCATTGCTCAGGGAGTGGTTGTAGAAACTGACTCCAATATATGTAATTCCCCTATCATTCCGATTCTTAAACGTACTGATCCAAATGCACCTCCAGTATATCGATTAGTGATTGATCTTCGAGAACTTAATAAATGTATCATACCCCAGTACCCTGTGGTTCCAGATATCTCTTCCCTATTGACAGCCATTGACTCTGAAGCAGAGTTCTTTACAGTTATTGATCTCAAGAACGCATTCTTTAGTGTCCCCATTCACCCAGACAGCCAGTTCCTTTTCGGTTTCTGTTTAAATGGAAGAAGCTATAAATTTACACGAGCTCCTCAAGGTTTCACAGAAAGTCCTAGTATTTACAGTCAAGCACTTAAAAGACAACTAGACAGTATTCACATGCCAACTGACACTGCCCTGCTCCAGTATGTCGATGATCTATTAATTACAGCCCGTACAGAACGTGACTGCGAACGTGCGTCACTTACGGTCCTGTATTTTCTGGCCGAGATGGGGCACAAGGTGTCCCCTTCCAAATTGCAATTCTGTGTCCAGCAAGTGGTATACCTAGGACACTTACTGTCCAAGTGGGGTAGACAGTTGACACCTGACCGTATCCAGTTAATAGCACATCTTCCACAGCCCAAGACCCAGAAGGAGGTACGAGCTTTTATCGGCCTCACTTCTTACTGCAGACAATGGATTCCTCAGTATGCATATCTAGCCAAACCACTGATACAGTTAACGACACAGGAGGCGCCATATCGACTGTCCTCCCTTGGACCCAGGAACATACATTTGTTTTTAATGAATTAAAGAAAGCTTTATGTAATGCACCTGTGTTAGCGACTCCGAACTATAGTAAGCCTTTTACACTTTTTGTCACTGAACGTGATGGTACAGCATTATCTGTCCTCACGCAAGATCAAGCAGGACAACACAAGCCTTGTGCTTATTTTTCTAGCACATTAGATCCAGTAGCCCAGGCTCTGCCTGCGTGCCTCAAGTCAGTTGCAGCCACAGCTCTAGCTATCAGACACAGTGATTCCATAGTGTTAGGACACTCCCTGACAGTACAAGTTCCACACTCCGTGGAAGTTCTTTTAAACCGAACACAGACTCAGCACTTGACAATTGCACGATTAACAGGGTATGAACTGACACTATTTCAGCCACACATAGAAATCAGACGCTGCAACATTTTAAATCCTGCTACACTGTTACCCTCGACTGTTCCAAATCCTGCCACACATGACTGTGTGGAAGTTATTGACATCATGACGAAGCCAAGACAAGACCTGACTGACATTGCATTACCTGATTCCGACCTGACACTTTACGTGGATGGTTCATGTATGAGAACAAGTACAGGAGAACTAGTAGCCGCGTATGCAGTGACTACTGAAACCGAAGTTATAGAAACACACCGTATTGACACCCTGTCTGCTCAAGCAGCAGAGCTCATCGCTCTGACCCAAGCCTGCATACGAGCCAAGAACCTGAAAGTAAACATATATACAGATTCACGTTATGCATTCGGAGTCGTTCACGACTTTGGAGTACTCTGGCAAGAAAGAGGTTTCATGACCTCTCATGGAGCCAAGATTCAGCATGGCCCCCTCATTCAAGCTCTGTTAGAAGCAATACATTTACCGAAAGCCATCGCCATTATGAAGTGCAAAGCACATATGAAAGCTACTGACACTATTTCCCAAGGTAACGATCTGGCAGATCGAACAGCCAAGCTTACAGCCCAGACTCCAGACATTCCAGTTAACACGACAAAGACAGTTATTCCAGATCAGACTACTTGTATGACAGTTAAAGACCCTACACAAGACGTACTAGACATACAGTCACATGCTACTCCCGATGAAATCAAGAAATGGTCTGAACAAGGAGGGGTCCAGACAGATCAGGGATAGTTGACGAAGGGAAAAGCCACATGGTTTCTCCCCGACTCTATGGTTCAAGTCATTATTAATACCGCACATAGTCCAGCACATTTAGGAGAAAAAGCCATGTTAGATAGCATCCAGAATATTTGGTTTAACAAGCATCTACGAGCAGCAGCCAAACAGAAAGTACGTACCTGCATGATATGTTGTCAGTTCAATCCAGGTAAAGGTGTTCCGGTGGAACAAGGTGGATTCCATCCTCCTGACCACCCTTTTGAAGTCCTCCAGATGGATTATATTCAGATGGATCGATGCCGAGGTTTCAAGTATGTCCTCGTAGTTGTATGCGCTTTGTCCAGATGGACAGAAGCATATCCAGTCCCAGATTACACTGCCGCGACCACTGCCAGGCAGTTGGTTCGTGAGTTTTTTCCCCGCTATGGTTTGCCCAGGGTCGTGTATTCAGATAACGGCCAGCCATTCTCATCCGAACTCATGAAACAAGTATCTCTTCTGTTAGGGTACCAGTGGAAGTTCCACTGTGTACGACACCCCGAGGCAGCTGGCCTCGTCGAGAGACATAACCAGACTCTGAAAATCCGCATTGCCAAGGTTTGCGCAGAAAAAGGCGTAGATTGGATGGTAGCACTGCCAGTCGCCCTTTTTTATATGAGAATGGTCGCACACTCCCGTTCAGGTCTGTCCCCTTTTGAGGTTATTTTCGGTCGTCCCCCGAACATGTGGGGTACACCAATGCCCCGTAAAATTACAGATGTTGACAGTAATATGCTGACAGATTACCTGGCTTCCTTGATGTCTGCACTACTCTCTTGTCGTTCACAGGTCGCTGCTGCCTTTCCAGACAACACGCAAGTGAAACCGCACGAGGTCGTTCCCGGTGATTTAGTGTTGATCCGGAATTTTGATCGTTCAAGCCCGCTGGAGCCCCGCTGGAAAGAACCGAAGCTCGTTCTGATGACCACAAGGACTGCGATCAAGGTGGAGGGCCGCAAAGGCTGGATTCATTCCAGTCACGTCAAACGATTTCATGGACTCCGTCCAAAGACTTTTTTCAAAGACTGCCCCGTTCTCAAGGACTGCCCAGATACTGACTCTAAACTTCCCCTGTTAGAGAAAACTCCGCAGCAGGAGTATAAAATAAAGCTCAGGTCTAGCAAGTCAGACAGTTTAATTGTTTAAGTCCCTCTCGGGTGAAGCGGTTAGACAGGTTCCTGACATGTATGAGATAGACCCCCATAGTGAGAGAGTTAGTCGAAACTCTAAGAAAATTCGCTATTGTAAGAATTTACGCAGCCGATGCGTGATCACGTTACTGTTTATGTTATTTCTGAGTCTTATGGTTACATGCATAAGTTATGTTTTACATGTATATTTTCCTCCTATTGATTCACATGTACATTTGTCTTCTAATGATACAGTAGAGCACACCTTTAGTGAACTACCTCCTCACGAGTTATCCTACAGACTTGCCATGCGCAACAATACTTTTATCCGAATGTTACACTATTCACACCAGACTAGCAATGCCACTAATTGTTGGGTGTGTGGTCGACTCCCCCCTTTCCAGACACCGAAGGGAGTTCTGCCACTCTTTCCCTATCCGTTTTCACACAATGGTTCGTGTGGAGCATGGTTTACGATAACGTCATCCACAGACGATAAGTCCCTTTTGAATAGAACATGTTTCCCAGACAAGGAAGGACTTTCCCATAGAACAGGGTTAGATCTAGAAAATGAAGTATATGATTTAGGTAATTATTCATCGAATTTCATGGTTTTGAATGTTCAGTCCAAGACTACTCCAGACTTGCCTGCTATTACAGTCCTACCAGTGAAAGGTGAATTATGTGTCAGAAAGAATGGTTCAGTACATCTAGGACATAGTGATTGTACTACTGTGGTCGAGTATAGTGACAGTGGGAAATCTAATTTCAAAGCCTCACGTCATTCGTATTTTGTGTGTGGTCAGACCGCATATGTTCGTCTGCCCCTCGATTGGGATGGAACATGTTACATTGCCTTCCTACTGCCACCCGTTTTTCTAGCCCCATCCGATTATCACAGAAATACACATCTAGTACACTTTAGACATAGAAGGGAGACTGAGTCCCCAATTGTCGATCAAACTGAAACTGCATTAGAACAGTATCAAGACTTCAATAAAGGTTTCTTTTTCTTCATAGGACCTATCCAGAATAGTAAGCTAATACGTAGGTTAACCAGAACCCTTGAAGCAGTAGTGAATGAGACTACTTCCGCTCTAGGTAACTTAACTGAAGAACAATCTGCTATGAGATTTGTCGTGCTTCAAAATCGTCTCGTCCTTGACGTCATACTGGCCGATAGGGGCGGAGCTTGTAGAGTCATCGGATCTAGTTGCTGCATTTTCATTCCTAATAACGCACCGTCTGTTTATTCAGCTATAACCAGACTTCATAAAATAGCCCATCAGTTACACCAGAATCCAGGCACCTGGACATGGTCCGGTTGGTCCTGGAATATAATATCTGCCTGGGGATGGAAAGTATTGTCATTCCTAGGTATAGTAGTAATGATCATATTCAGTTGTTGTCTATGTTTACAATGTGGCCCTGCGATTTGCGGCTTGTGCGCTACCTCTTGTATTCCTAGTCCTAAGTCCCGTTCCAAGAATATTCGAGACGAGCAAATGATGCTCTATGAACAGATAGATGATATCATGAATATTGATGTTTCCTGAAGGAAACGTAGGGCACAAGGAGGGAATGAGGAAAATTGAATTTTGCCCTGTCATGTGTGCCTACGTGTTCCCCATTATATGTTATATGTGCATGATCGATATGCATATTTACCCCCTATACCAAATAAAGACGCAATTATGGTTGTGTCCAACGTTAATATGCCAGTCATCCAGTCCTCGTGAAAGCAACGAGTATTAGGCCTATGTTGCCAACGTTTTACATTGTGCACGTTAATTCATCGAATTGTCCCCGTTTCTAGGCCTCATAAGGGCCCGGACACCAGATTCAAGCTCCAGTCTCCTGAAATCACTCCGAGGAGCGATGCAGCCCCTCCCGCATCCCTGACCCTTCGCTTACTTTCTGCCAAGCAGCGCGGTGCCCGGCCTGGCCTGCCTGCCTGTCTGCCAAGAATATGTTATGCCTCTAGTTATCAGTTCAGCTCTCCGGCTTCACATTCCTAAGCTAACGAACCGCATAAACATCTTCAGCTATAGTCTAGTCTTCCTGTCTCCATGCAAGAGAATTACTGAATTAATATCCATAGAAGATTCATAGCACACGCAATACACGTAGAAAATATGCATGCACCAGCCCTAGTGTCAAGTAGCCTTTGCCCTGATGACATTTAGATTCTAGCAACATGTTCTCCAAACATCAGATACCAGATATGCTATAGGCACATGTCGTCCTGACATCCCAGACTTTAGTCTCCTCTTCTAGTGCAGAAGTCAGAGCCCCCAGTTCTCCCTAGTTACACGTCATGGCCCGTTTGCGCGCACCAGTAGGTTAAAGGTTCCAGCTGCCCAGGTAGCCCCCTCCATGTATCCACCCATTTATGACATTTCTGTGACGTTTTCGTCACATGTCTACGTGCACGCCCTGTGCACGCCTTCTTTGTACGCCCATGTGTTCTTATCTTACGTTTGTCACTTGTTACGCCTACTGTATTCAATGCAATTGTAATGTTTTCCTATATATACTATGTAATGTTGGTGAGACGTTGCAGCTGCCATTCCATGCCATTCCAGTCCATTGAATGCCACTTTATGGTCTTTAGGCTCGAGCCATCCGATTAAAGCCATTTCTGACTCAGATTCCACGGATCCTGCCTCTTATTTTTTGAGCTATCTGTTTTGATTAATGTATAGAAAAATAGTACCGGTAATTAATTAATTATTTACCACAGGATCACTGTCACTATCTGCTGAGACTTATGCCACTGGAGTTGTAGCTTCGAAGAATTCCCAGATGAGAAGACAGGCCAAGCCATGGGCCTCCGGTTGTCTCTCTCGGGGCCTGCAACTACAGTGTTATCCTGCAGAGTGTGGGCAGTCCACAGCTGCCATTTTAGAGATCCTCTGGGGCCTGGCATAATAAGGTGCACCTGCCACCCGAAGCATAAGGGGGAGCACCGGTGCCCACCAGCGCCGGGACAGAGAGATGCCTAAGCTTGAGTACCATGGGGTCCATCGCAGAAGAAGCAATGTGGGCATATGGAGAGGCTCAGGGTCCGCCTTCCATGTTGCCCGAGAGCAGCTTTTCTCCCTCCGTCCAATAGAGATCACTGGCGTTGATTGCCACTGCTGGCCATGAAACAGAAATCGGGGCAAAAGTCCTCCCCCCAATGTGGGGGTCATATACGAGGATGGATGCTTCCCAAAACCCCGCCAACACCAAGGGTTTCAGCCGCTCACCGCAAGATGTTTGAGAGCTCAGCAAGAACCGTCCACCATCTTGGTCTGGTTGGCTGTCCCCCCCCCCCCCCCCTTTTTTGCTCTTTTATTAACAGCCTTCATGGCAATGGCTTTATGCATCTACAATTTCTGTATAGTAACTTTTGTATTTTTTAAATATTTATTTCAATATTTTCTAACTCTGCCCTAGCACTCACTTATTGAGTCGGCCCTGACTTATTTGACTACATTTTTGATATGTTGTGTGTTGGCTTATCTTGGGACAGATTGCCCCATGAAATTGAGGTTTAACACCATCCAAACCCATCCAATTATGAGCGTATGGTTGAGGTCTCTTTTTGAGTGTAAATATTTAGGGGTTCTGCATGCACAAAAAACCAGGCATTCGGTGCTTATTATATCTCGATGTAAGAGCAACACCCTCTTTCATTAGGTTAAGACAAAAAAATTAACTTCTTTCTGAAGGTCAAAAACAGAAAACCAAGAAATCTGAACCGCACATGAACTGACAGCATTGTTTATAAGAAACTATGCAATAGATACCATTAAGCATTAATGTTTGAAAATATTCCTGTAGCAGATGGGGCATCAGTTCAAAGGTTCCCACTAGCAAAGCACCTGACACTCCACTGGTCCAATCCCTACAGTCCCCCACCTGTCAATGGGACCGACTAATGGAGGATGACCCATTCTGTCACACTCCATATTAGGGTACATGAGGCTATTTCAAATGGACAAGCACCCTGCTAGACATCAGGACACCAGAGCTTGTGACTTGTGCTCACCTGGTAGAGGTATGCCGGATTTTGAGATCACTCCCTTCTTGCCAAGGTTGGTTCAACCTACCTCAGAGCTGCAGCACTGGTGACTACCCTGGAGACTGTGGGACTTGCTGGGTGGGTTCTATGTTGCCTTGGCCCACCGGGCATTTTCGTTGCTTTATACAAGCAAATTCATAAAGCAGGATTTTGTATAAAATAGCATTCAACTGTCCTCATGTGCAGGGAGTGTTCTTCCTCTGCTTTCGGCCACTGATTTGTTTCTGCCTAGGTCCACCATCATTTCTATGACCGTCCCAGTGGTGGACAACCTACCAGTTCAGGGGTTTCTGTCATTGGGGCCAGCCGAGGCCCTGTGATGGGAGAACTGCTATGTCAAGGGTTTCTACCAATAGAAAAAGCTGAGGATCTTCGGGTGGAAACCCTGCAGTCGCTAAGTCTCTAAATGGGGTGGAGAAACAGCGGGTTTGGTTGAATGGAGCATTAACTTTTTTTTTGTCAGATGCACCGCCAAATACCACATGAAACCGCATGTTTCTAAAGTCAAGGGACATTGCATTGGCTTCCTGTGAAAGACCACATTTGGTTTAATATTTCCTGATTATGTTCATGGGCCAATTGAACACTGTTCTTTGTATCTCATCTCCAATAGCCAACAATGCTAAACCTTATAAACTAAGGGCCTGATTCACAAAGGTAAACTAACACTTTTGTATAAATGTAAGATTTTTCTATGGTCTCCACACATAAAAAGATCGGACTGTTGAATCTTTTTGAGTGTGGAGATTCCGCATTCGTAACGATGCCACTAATAATAATAATAATAATAATAATCCACATTTGTATAGCGCACAATCACCCGTTAGGGTCTCTAGGCGCTGGGGGCCGTCGGGAAGATTAAGCAAGCTATTGCCCAGAGTCACATGGTGCTGGGCTAACCTGCCGCCGGAGCCGGGGATCGAACCCTGATCCCCAGATTCCAGCGTCAGTCGCCCTGGCCGCGGCACCACACCTCTAATACCTTCATGAATAGCCAAAAATCGTAAACTTACACATAAGTGTAAGTTTACCTTTGTGAATCAGGCCGTCAGTAGCTCAGACATGGCAAGAGAGGTTTTTCCGTGGCGACTGCTAATATGTGGAATGCTGTCCCATTTGAGATCTGGACTTTCATTGCTATTGCTACCTTATTGCGATTTGTTAAAGCACACTCGTTACAATTTAAGTAATCAACACCAGAAGTGCCTCCATGGTTGAGATTGCGCTGTATAGTTGCTTTCAGTTTGTGAGTCACTGACTGAGTAGTTCAGCATCATGTTATATTTATTGCTGATGGTTACTAACAATCTGTTTTAATCATTTTCTGCAGTGTTGACTAATGTGTTTGACGTGAAAATCTTAGACTATGAACAATTTCATAATTGTTCCTCATTTTACATTTTTACATAAATGTGCTTTCACAGTCTTGAGTTTTGCTATACAATCCAGTATATTTGTTTCGCTTCAAACTGTAGAGAAATTATATGAGAAAAGACTCTTATTTTTACCTATTACTGTATTTATTTGACAGGTATAACCACTGTGCTAACCATGTCAACCATCATCACGGGAGTAAGTGCCTCAATGCCTCAGGTGTCTTACATAAAAGCTGTGGATGTGTACTTATGGACCAGTTTCCTCTTTGTCTTCTTGTCGGTAATTGAGTATGCAGCAGTGAATTATCTCACAACTGTAGAAGAAAGAAAACAACTTAAAAGGAGAGGAAAGGTAATATAAACAAATCCTTCTTTGTCATTTAACCAAAACTTCTATTCCCTTATACATTTCAAGAAACTGTAACAGGAAAATAAGGGTTCTTCTTCCTAACATTCCCTGCTTCTTAATGTATGTCTACTGGGTAGTGATTGCATTCATCCTTAAAAGTGTGCCACCTGCCTTATGAAAATAGAACCACAAAGGCACTATTTATATTAAAAATTTAACCTGACAATGTTGCTCACATGTGAATTCTGCTTTTAATAAAAACATGTATCAGTATTATCCTCTGTGCATTAAAACAATTGTTTCTTAGTTTATGTCAGCTTATACAATTATACAGAAATTACATAGCATGTATTGTCCAAAAAAGCATTTTCCAATAGGCAATTAAAATTCCAAGAAGTTTAAAAACACATTTTTATATAAACAGTTGATACCAATACCAAACCGAATACATATATGTCGACGCCTTTCAGTGGATCCTGCTTTTTATGCACCACCTTCCTCAGGACAATGTTAAAAACACAACAATTTTAGGAGTACTGTTAGCAATTCTTCGGTCAATCTGGGGAACTTGCAATATATTTTATACCCCTCTTTATTTCAGAATTAATCCAGATACAAGTGAGGGACTTTTCACTCTCTGATTGGGTAAAATAGAAGGTGACGTATTTCCTTTTGTCTTACTATTAATACGGTTAAATCAATGGTAAAAGATGTTTGCTATTGTCCTCCTCACTCGATGGTAAGGGTTTCGCTTTGCAGTACGAGGTTGACTCAGATCACCCTTCTTTATTTTCGGGAGTATTCTATTGACTGTCCCAGGATGTTTATCTTTAGTCCAAACCTTGCCCAGCCTCACGATTCTTCCACCGCATTGTAGTTGCAACTCGCAAGAGCGGAACTTCTGCACAAAAATAATATGATTAGGGAAATGCAATGGAAACAAGTTTAAAACCATCATAATTGGAACTCTGTGGGCACTTGCAAGCTTTTGAAATGCTTTAAGCACACTGTTCTGCATTTATTGAACTAGATGTAGAATGCAGAGTGGCGTGCATCATCATTGTAGGAAGGGAAGCCATTTCATTGAAAATTATTTCCATTAACTAAACATATTTAAAAATTAGGAGGCATATCATCAAGGGCTGAAGATATAATTATCGCCGCTTTAGCGTCTGTTTTCGGGCAAAAAGCGGCGATAACTATATTGCATTATTAGCAAGGACATGCTAGCATGTGTTTCCTTGATTCAGCTCCCGTTTTGTTCACACCTCACTTTGAATCTCTAATGCAAAGAAGGCGTGCCTAACAAAACTCCATGGGTAAATATCGCTACCCCAGCTTCGTGATATCATCAACGAGGGGTAGCAATATTTTAAATCCCGTTAACTATGCCTTAACACCCCTTCCTCTTTGCAGTTTTATGTAGGTTCGGTTTTGGGCCAAATTTCATTCGATGGGTACGGCTCCTCTACTCTGCCCCGAGGGCCAGGGTGCGGGTGAACGGGACTCTATCCCGAGAGTTTCAGATTCAGAGAGGTACTCAGCAGGGATGCCCCCTGTCTCCCCTCTTGTTCACGCTTACAATAGAGGTGCTCACCGCCAGGGTCCGACAGAACAATTAAATTCGCGGTTTTACAAGCAGTGCCGCTGACTCGATGCCTGAAAAAATCTCGCTCTACGCAGACGATGTATTACTCTATATAACGGAACCAGAAACCGCGATCCCAGAGCTCTTCCGAGAAATAGAACGTTATGGCAAGATGGCCGGACACAAAATAAACTGGCACAAATCAGTACTCTATGACCCTGGGGGTCGCAATCGATGGGGGATTTTACCAGAAGACCTACTGACAACTACCGAGGGCTTCCAATACCTCGGGATATTCATTACCAGGAGCGAGGCCCTCTCCTTTAGTAGAAACGTAGAACGGATCATACTTAACGCAGTGGCGGATATGAACCGGTGGAGACAGCTCCCGCTGACTCTCCTAGGTAGGGCGGCCATGTATAAAATGGTAACATTGCGAAATTCCTATATGCTCTGCAAAATGAATACTACCCGATACAGGCATCGGTCTTCCGCAGAATCCACGTGGACTTGCGATCCTTCCTCTGGTTAGGTAAGCATGCCAGGGTGGCTCTGTCCACACTCCAGAGACATCAATACAGTGGTGGGATCTCACTTCCTAATCTAGAGGCCTACTACTGGGCAGAACACCTAATGCCAATAAATGACTGGCTCCATGCCCCAGCGGACCATCCGACATACGCACTAGAAAGAGCGAAAATGTCGGCCAAAAACCTACTATGCTTCCTCTATGGCACTCCTGGACGGACCTCCCTCCTCCCGGCCACGTCAGTGACACTGTCCGCGTGGACGAAGGCCAACCGTCGCATGGGATGGGATAAGAAGCCCACACGACAGACGCCATTGTGGCATTGCCAGTGGTTGGCGGAACTCCACAAACTGAGAGGTTTCCAAAGATGGGACGACATTGGCATCTCTACTATAGGGGATGTAATTGCCAAGGGGGAGTTCAAATCGTTTCAGGTCCTTAAGTCAGACTTCGGGCTTCACGACACACAACAATTTAAATATCTACAACTTCGGCACGCCTGGAAGGCCCAAAATATCGCACTTGTAGATATTCCTGAATATGCACCTCTGGAGGGGAGGCTCCTACAGGAGCAGATGCGGGGAAAGGCGGTCTCCCTGACATATAAAACATTAACTAACCATATGCTGGGGGATTTGGCAAAGCTCAGGGCCACTTGGGAGGCGGAGGTGGGAGAGATGGAGGACTTGGACTGGGACACAGTACTGATGCATCCCCGAGCTGGCAATCAAGTCCCGATTGCGACTGATTCAGTTGAATATACTCCATAGAACCTACTATGACAGACAGCGGCTATGCAGAATGGGGAAAGTAGAGGACCCAAGTTGCCTTAGATGCCTTCAGGAAGTTGGGGATTTCTACCACACGATATGGTCTTGCAGTGTCATACAAACATATTGGACCCAGGTGTTCAAAGAATTGGAGGAGGTCCTAGAGGCCCCGATCCCACAAGATCCCAAACTAGCTCTATTGGGCATGACCAACGAGGTAGACCTGACACGTCCCCTTCTTATATTTCTGGTCCTAGCATTGGTAGTGGCGAAAAGGGACATTGCAAAGCACTGGGGAGCGCCAGACCCCCCCGACATGGAGGAATGGAGAAGAGGGCTTGATATCTACATGGCAGCTGAAAGGGTAACCTATAATGCCAGGGGATGTCCCAAAAAATTCCGCAGAGTTTGGTCTAAGTGGAGACGATACCGTGGGCTGGATGGGGGGATGTGAGGGTGGGCTTCCCTGGATGAGTGTAGGAAGGGTGGCCGGGACTACTGGAACAATGGCACTGAGAAGTTGTTACTCAATACTGCACTTGTGGACTGTCGTAAGGTGCCTCCGAGTTGTGACGCAGTTCTGGAAAGGACATATCTGGCACGGGCGGAGGGGGAATGGGTGGGAAGGTGTGGCTGCTGCTGAGTTTTTCTGTATGTAACCTGATGGAAGCAAATAACCTGTGTTTTTATTGTTCATTGGGGGGGGGGGAGTTTTCAGCAAAAGAAAAAACTGCAGATGTTCAGAATGTCCCTTGAAATGCTCAGAACTATATACTGGTTTACACTAAAAGCGCTTGATTGAAAGTTGCCGCCCGACCTCTGGGGTGTGGGCTAAATGGCCGTGTATCCAACTGCTATTGGGGAGAGGCGCTATTTAGGGGCTATTGTTGGGAGTACCTAAGTATTTGTTACTTGATCACTGTGAGTCTGCAATAAAAATACTTTAAAAAAAAACTATGCCTTAACACAGGAATTTAACGTCTGTTAAATTCCTGACTAAGGCATAGCTAACATGGGAGGTGGATTATGGTGATACGACCAGAGGGTCGTATCACCAAGGCTATCTCCATTTTGGGTGCAACATCGCTGGTTTTCCAGCGATGTTGGCCCATTTCTCTGGATATTATCGCCCTGGAGTAACGCGTTGTTAATAACGCGTTACCAGGGCGATAAATTCCTGCGATGGACGGCGATAAATAAACAAGCGCTAAACGCGCTTTGCGATTATTTATCGCCGTCCTAGTAAACATGCCCCATATTTTGCAAAGTGTTCTTCTTTTTATTTTATTTTGTAGGGTATGCAGCAATAGAGAAAAAGGCATACATCGAAAATCCTTGAATATCGTACATTTCCATAACTAAGTTCCCACATTTGAAGACACGCGGATCCAGATGTATGAAGCATTTTACTACTCCCAGTAAAATGCTTTTTTGGCATGTATCAACCCAATTTTGCAGATCGATAACCTATTACCGACTCACAAAATAGGGTTTGAGAGTCTCTATTAGGAAGGGGTGTGTTAAGGTCATCCCTTCCTTATAGCAAGTTGCACTGGTATGTAGGAATGTTTTGCGACTGCAATTGGGGTCACAAAACATTCAGTTACCACCAACTTCATGTTAGTGATTACCCATTCATAAACAAGACGGGGTCCCCAAGGGACCCCATTCCTCTCGTGAATGTGTGCGCCAACATTGTTAAGAGCAGGCAGCTGTTAATTTTCATTTTTGAAATGCAAGGAAAACGAGCTGCATTACAAAAAGAAAAACTTGCTTTATGTAAAAAGCTATCACAGACATGGTGGTCTGCTGACCCGAGCAGGCCACCATCCCTGTGATTGTTGACATTCACAATGGGTCGTAAATTGCGACCTGCTCATGAATATTGATAAGGCAGGCCTATTTGTGACCCACTGTGAATCCTAACAGTGTCTAAAACACTGTTGTACATCTCAGTTTGCGATTTCCTAATAGTAAATCGCTAAAATTCACTATAAGGAAATCGTAAACACGCGATTTCGTACATCTGGCCCCTTATGCACATGTCTAGGAATTTTAAAAATCATGTAGGCAGAGTTAATTTTGTACAATGTTTGGCATATGTCATGCTTTCAAACATTTATCATCTTCTTTGTGTAGCAAGTCTAAATGGTTTGATCTACAAAGGCAAATACATAAACCTTTAAACCATATCTTGCCCAAAGCAACTGCATACGTTCTTACCATTATGGTGGCCATTCATTAATTTTTTCTAAAAACTTGAGAAGAAAGTGTGAATTTTGTAATGTATGTGTATGTATCGCAGATATATAGAGGACTCACTTCTACATGCCTTGCTTAAAGTATGCTTGCAAAACACATTGGACACAATGCGCAGAAGCAGTTATGAAAAAATGTAAAGAGGTATAATATTACTGCAGTTTCTTTTCGTCAAAAAAATGTTTCCCATGTAGCACACTGCTTCTTAGACACCTTCTCAAAATATAGATCTGTCCTACAGTTGTGGCACTATGAGAGAAGTTTGGGTGCATGTTAGCTACGTCTCGGTTCAGCTTGCCGATCAAGGTGAAATAGATGGGTGTGCATGTGGGAAGACAGGTGTGGAATATTTTTAATCGTAAAATGATAATATAAAATAGGATGCAATGTGTGCATTACTATGACTGAGTACACTACACCTCTTACAGAGCAAAGTTACAATTTTGAACTGTGGAACTGTGGGAGCCAAACCCCATTAATCTCCTGAACAATGATTCAGTTATCATAGTTAGGTTACAATGACAAATCAAAAACTATTTTGCAGTTTCAAAAGGTCATTAACACTAACTCATTTCTTAAAGTAAAATAAACTTCCTCAGCAACTGCACTAAGGAGATTAAAAAAAATAGTATGAAACATTTTTAACAGACCATGCTTACCTATATCACAACTTCCAGCGGAAATGCTTCAAAATGGTACACAGAGAACACGATGGAAAGTTTCATTCACAATACAAGCTTTCTATTACTTCAACCTTTTGACGTCACTGCTCTCCGTGTTCTGAGGAAACTGAGGGAAGAGAAAACTTGCAGCCATTTACTGATTAGGAGAGGGAATGAGCAGAAGCAAGATGAGCAGCACACCAGAAACTGCATCCATTTTAATTAAATGGCATCACTTATTTAAATGTGGTATAACTATACTACATTAGTCATTACACTTCTTAATGACAGATTGATATTGTTTTAAGTGCAAAATCATGTGTTCACTTGTTACAGTCGTATGCATCATTAAAAATACTAATTCGCACAAATAACCCAAAATGGAACATCTGAAAAATCTTTGACAGAACCATATCACACAGACAATGAGGGCATGTTTAACCATCTTGCTCTTTTACTGCCGTGAGACAATGTCAAGTTACACCCCAGTAGCGCTCAAACCCTTCTGAAGCTTCTGAAACATCAACTATTCTGATTGAAACTTAATAACTCTTTGTTAGTATTAACATAAAGACCACATCAGATAGGAATTGCGTCAGGAGGGTATTTACCCAGTCGATGTTCCGGAAGTGGTGCAACGCAGCAGGCCGGACTAGATAAAAAAAATCGTCCTTAGCAATAAACGCTCAACCTGCCCACACGAGGCAGGAGTCATGACTAAACTGCGGCATGGGAAAGGGTAGGGTCACGGTGGCTTCTCCTGATCTGAAAGAAGCCCCTTGGACTGAAGCCAGAGAGGGTGAATGCCCAGTTACTTACAGTTATTCTTTATTACTCCGAGTCCAGGTGTTCCCGTTTAATTCATTACACATTAGCAGTTAGCCTGCTTCACAGAACTTATCACCTAGCTGAGGCTCAAATACTTCCCCCAATATGGCGCTGCCTACCCAGCATGCATAAAGGGGGAAGCATGTCACTAGGAGAGCCTAACAATACCAAAGATATTCATAAGAAAGAAAAACAAAACAATCACCATAAACAGAAATCAGGTAGGGCGGTAAGGGCTCAGGAATGGAACGGGAAGACTGGACACGGAGTAATGAAGATTATCGGTAAATAACTGGGCTTGACCTCCTCATCCGTTTTTCCACCCCATTCCTTACACATGAGCCCATACCTAAGAAAATGGTGATTGGTTCACACAGAAACCAAGGATGATGCAATTTACTTGATATATTTAGTGCAAACGACAGAACAAATTACAATGTATGTACAACCGATAAAACATGAGTGCCAAACTTTGCTTATGCACCCATCCCCAACTGAAGACGGTAGGGGAAACAAAGGTGTTAGGAGAGCCCCATGTAGCAGCATTCCAAATGTCACAGTGATGCACCCTTAAACCTTGCACAGGATGAGAAGACACACTGAATCGACAGCCCCGGGACAGAAAAGGGAAGAGAACAGTGAGCAGCCTCGTAAGACAAGACAATAGTTCACTTCACCCATCGAGTCAGAGTGGACGAGGAAGGCTTGAGACCCCTCTGAGAGAAACCCTAGGTGAAAAATAATGAATCCACATGTCTCCCTGTGTGATTTTATTATCTGCCTGTAGATTGTTTTTATCCCTTATTATGGTATTTCTACTACTTTTATTGTATATTATATAATGAACTTGCACATTTATTTGGAGGGATGAAATGTTGTATTTGCTTTTATGATTTTAATTAATCGAATAAAGTGCTTTTGACTTGACTTGAATCCACATGTCTAAATTCACTGGTACGGTCCAGGTAGATGGGAACGGCTCTCAACACATCCAGAGAATGGAGAACCTCTTCTTCGGGAGAAGACGGATCAGGGCAAAACACTTGAAGGAAAATATCTTCCTGACAATGGAAATCATACAAGACCTTGAGCAGAAGAACCTGACAAGGGTGCAAAAGCACCTTGTCTAGACAGAAATGTAAAAAAGGGGGAAAAACCAGGACACAGACCCAAATCTCACCAACGATCAGAAGAAAGCACCACCAAAAAATTAATTTTAGCAGAAAGAAACTTAATGTCAACAGAAACCAGGGATTAAAATGGAGGACCAGTCAATGCCTGAAGCACCAATAGAAGATTCCAGGTGGAGACTGTGAAGCGGGAGACAGGACGTGGAAGCAAAAAACTCTGCAAGAGGCGTGTCACCAAGAGAGGGACAGAGGGCATATCAGAGCCTCTGTAGGCCAGAAAGATGGCCCATTGGGCACAAAGAGTCGAGACTGCAAGCATCACCACAAAATCATCCCTTTTAAAATCCAATGCCCTTACCAGGTCACAGGATACCGGAGACAGACTCCTCCCCTTAAACAAGTGTCAATGTTTTCCAATGATGATTGTAAAACTTCAGGATTGACGATCTGCAAGACAACTGGATGTTCTGAGCCACTTCAAGCGAACAACCCTGAGCCAGAAAGGTCAACCTCACAAGTGCCATACCACCAACGGGACGCACGGGAGAGAGGACGTGCAGAGAAGAGGAGCATGAATCAGAGATGGGTGAGTGAGAAACCTCCATTGGGTACCTTCCTGCCCAATCCTGAAGAGAGGGAAACCACGGTCTCCTGGCCCATTCGGAAATGACCAGAAAAACCTCTATCCAATCAACCAAAATGTTCCAGAAGACCTTGAAAATCAAGGGAAATGGGGGAAAGCAAACACGAGCCCCTGGGACCATAGGATGGAAAAAGCATCTATCGCCCAGGCCAACATCAAGGAAATCAGGCTCAAAAGTTGGAGAGTAGGGCCGCCTTCTCCGAGACAAACAGATCCAGCAGGGAAGGCTGAACCTATGGAGAATCTGCTGAAAAAGAAGATACCTGGTCAGAGACAAGTGGAACACCCTGTTCAAAGAATCCACAGGACCATTCTCCTCCCACAGAACATAGACTGCGAAGAGAGAAAGGAGATTTCTCTTGGTCCACAGTCCAATCTTCCAGGAAAGGAGAAACAGAGATCGTAACATACCCCCTGCCGGTTGATATAGACACAAATGAGCTGGTCTGGACACACACAGCATAGTACAGAAGAAGAGGAGCAAACCAAAGAAGTGTGCCTGCCACACTGCCATCAATACCCTCCTGTTTGAGGACTGGAGAACCCGAAATGGGACTATCTGCCCTGGGCCTTGAAATCCACCAGAACCGCCCCTCCCCAAGCCTTGGCGCTGCATCAGTTGTCAAGACCCATGAGAAAGGAGGATCGAGATCGAGACCTTGGAGAGATTGAGCGGCGACAACCACCACTAGAGAGACTACAGAATCTCTGGGGTAACAGGAAAGAGAGACTCGTGTTCCTGAGAAGCCAGATCTCAAGGAAGTAGAATGTAGTGCATGAGGGGATACAAATCGAGACGTACCCAGGGGAACACTTGCAGTGTGGAGGCCATCTCCCCCGACTCCTCTAGAGAAAGATGGAGAGACAATGTGCCAATCATTAAGGTAAAGGTAACCGAATACCCTGAGAATGTAGAATACCTACTAGTAGGGCCAAGAGTTTCATAAAAACCATTGGCTCTGATGAAAGGCCAAAAGGAAGCATCTGGAATTGGCAGTGCCTCAAGCCCATTGCACAATGAAAAACTGCTGATCCTCCAGGTGGATGGGAACATGCAGGTCAGGATCGATCATGCCGAGGGATGCGAGGAAGCACCCCTGATGAACCAGCGGAAAGGATTGACAGCATGGTCACCATTTTGAAATGTGATGATGAGGACTGTGCAAATTCACCCCTTTGAAATCCAAGGCCAGACGGTATTTACCGGAAGACTTCTGCACAAGAAAGAGGATGTAATAATATCCCAGCCCCCTCTCCTGGGGTGGAACCTTGATGATCTCTGCCGTCTCCAAAGGAAGCCGAACACCCTCCATTAACGCCGCTCGCTTCATGGGATCCCGGGGCAGAGGAGGTGCAGGACAGTTCAACACGACCACAACTCTCCGTAAAATATTTAAAGAGCCATTATTTTCTTCTGATTAAATCTTCCATCAGGCTTCCGTAAATAAATGTCAAAGTTGACGCCACACCGTAACAATAAGGAACTCCCGATAGATACGGGTAGGGGGAGGCCTGGGGGCAGCCAGCTCACATGTTCAAACTTGCGGACGCCATCTTGCCTCTCTGTTGTCTAAATTGTCAACTCCATTTCTCACTATGCTCACGCTGGTGACAAACAGACTGGTAGCCCTTTGCACAAAGACAGTATCTATTTCTCGTTTTTGTAACTGACTGTATAATATGTCGACATGAGGCATTATTTCATGAAGTAAAAACAGAAAGAACTGAAACTCTTTGCCTTGTAATGTTCTAGCAAAGCCACAGGATTTATTCCGACTTTTGAATTCAAAGTCAGCATTGGCTTCTATGGCGCCGAAACATTTGTCAAGATCATCCCTATATTGGAGTATTAGGTTGATTGTACATATGTGAAAGTTCCAATGTTGGGGGTCTCCTTGGAAGCCTTTTGGCCACAATTTCCTGAAGTACTTCTGTTCTTTTGGGGGAGCCTGAGAAGAATGCTTCCATGCCTTTACATCCAAAAAGAAAATGTGTGCCTCGAAGATCTTTGATACAGCCTGTTGCATAATAGGATTAAGTTGGGGGGCGAAACAGAGCACATAACGGGCATTAAAGTACACATCTCTAATTCTTTTCTGTACTCTGGCACGGCTTCCACTCATTACTGATGCATCATCATAGCTTTGTGTAATAAGTTTTGTTTTTGAGGCTGCTCTGGAAAAATCAAGTTCAGTTCATGTAGTATAGCTAAAGTAATGGTTTCTGCACTGAAGTCTCTTAATGGATTCTTGTGTGTGCATGCTTCTGTATTTTGTCTGACAAATGCTACAAGTCTATTACTCCTTTTTATGTCCAAGGAACATCACCACCAAACAGCAAGCAGGGGAAGCAGAACAGAGAATTTGTTGAAGTACACCCTGTAAGCCAATCAACTTTTGTGTACCAGGTGTTTGAGAATGTACGTCTGTAAGTCTTTCCTCGGTCTTGGGCACTTTGCTGGAGTTTTAGGTAGGGATGGTCAGGTCCTAATCGATTACAGTAAGTTTGTCTTCAAGTCTCAGTCCACTGAATGGCCTTGCAAGTAAGTGATCTACAGTACTCATGGTGTCTTACCAATATTAAAGTTACCCGTCGATAATGAAAGTACAATGTATAAGGTTTGGTGCAAAAATCTCAAATTTCTGTATAAATACATAGATTGTGCATTGTTGCAATATATTTCCACCAGCCCCTCTTTTCACAACATGACAGTTAAAAATACAACCTGATAGCCTGCAGCCTCTTTGTGCCATGCTAGTTGCTGAAGCCCCTGAAGCAGACATATTTCGTGCAATAGGTGAGGGCCTATAACAAGGCAAGGGAGAAAGCCTTTAACAACTGGTAGAGCCCGAGGAGGCTGGGCTATACAACTATTATCATATTCCTTACCCTGAGGAATCTACATTAAAAAGAGAGGAACGGAAAAACAAACATTGGGAAGTTGGAGCTGAAAGCTTACACCTGCCATTACAATCCCTTAACCACTTCATTGTTTTCAATGGAGCTCTCAACAATCCAATCCATCTTTTAATAATGTTTACACAGTACCTCAAATTGATACTGATGTGCACTTACCAAAATTCTAAATGTGTTTTATTAATGGATTTTGATAGCCTGTGTTTTCAATAGATAGTAATGCAAATAATCTCTGTGTGAGACACTGTGAGAAGTTGGCCTGGTATATGCTGTCCACTAAATAAAGTGGGCACCTTGCACCAGACCAAACAACCCTTATGGTGATTTAGGAGTTCAAAGATAACCTTAGAAAGCTATCCAAGTAGTAGCAGTGGAGAGCAGCCTTCAGGCTTAGTCTTGAAGGAATGTTAAGCAGCTTGTTTTACCAGAATGCAACCTTATAGTATTGGTTAAATGAAAGGAGAACCACACAGTAGTTATAAAAATATGTATTTATTAAGATAACACTCTCTAGTACGACACAGTATCTTCTACAAAAAATATATTCACAAGGCACACAATATTGTAGCACAGAAACAATAGTAAATAGCACTAATACACAGTGGGCTCTAGGGGGAGACCAAACCATATACTAAAATAGTGATATAGGAATCACGACTTGAGTCAAGACAGTGTCTAGAGGATGTAAAATCGCTGGGACCCCACGGAACCACCCAAGGTGAGTAAGTAGGGACCCCAAGGAGGACGGGTGCAGTGTGGAAACACGACTGCCAACTCCTTACAATTCCATGGGGAAGTCACTGTTCAAGTTTTAAAGTTTAGGGACCCTTCCCAGTGTACTTTGAAGAAGCCCTGTGGAAGTTAGGAGGTTGGAGAGCCACACCACCCCTGGATACCATAGTATCAGAGTTACCTATCCCAGGGAAGCCGGGTGCATAGGTCTGAAGTGGCGTCAGAAACCGCCGTAGATCTCAATGGAGGACTTGGAAGAAGAGCCACTTCTGGAAGAAAGAAAAGTGTCCACTAGAATCAAAAGGTGGATTCTGGTTAAAGACTACCTGAAAGCAGAGTGGACAGAGTCTGGGGCACTCTGCAGTGACCAGGGGCTTGGTAGACGAATGCCCACCGATGTCGGGTGCTTCAGGTGCATTGAGGGGGTTGTTGACTCTGCAGCCACGGGGACCGGGAGATGTCGAGGACAACCAGGATCTGGATACAAGCTGTTCCATGAAGGATGTCAAGTGCTAAGGGGCCGGAGTCCGGCAGGAGTGCAAACAAGCCTTGGCAACAGCAACCCACACAGAAGATAAAGGAGGGTTACGGTTCGGACTAGCAAGATCCAGGAGACTCACTATATCAAGGGGAGTCAGGGCAGGCTTGGAGCAGCCAGGGGAGTCCAAGAGAAGCAAAGTTGACCTTCAAGTGGACTCACAGGCCTGAGGCACAGGAGTCGCGAGAGGACCTTTAGTGATTTCACCAAACATCAGCCCACGGAGCACTCTGTGTAAGGAGGCTGGAGTTTTTCATAGGAAATTGTGCAAGAGGTTGAGGCTACTAGGAGCCCAATGCATTTGCTCTGGATACACCAACAAGCATATGAATGCAGTGCACAGGGGTACAGGTATTGCAGCCCCCACCAGGGATTCTGGCCTCAAACTTGGTAAGAGGGCAGCTCAAACCTCGAGGGACATAGGAACCCACCTCATATGTGGCTGGAGCCTTCGGAGTCCGTAGTAACTCAGGAGCATGAGACAGGTCAGTCATGATATGGTGCCTGCAGTTGCAGGAGAGTGACTCCTTCACTCCAAGGGAGATATATTTAGTTGTCATTGATGCTCCACAGGTCCTGCACAGAGCCTGAATGGTGCACGGGCACAGACAATGCTTCAGACTGAGAGGGAGATGAAGTCTGGCCCAAACAAAATCTAGCGAAGTCCAGAGTGTCCAGACGGTTGAAGTTCAATGCTTTCTGGTTCAGAATCTTCTCCACATCCAATCTAGGGTCCTACAGCCAGGTAAGGCCTTTTGTACCCACTGGAGAGGGTTCAACACATTCAGGAGACCCACCCAGGGGAGGGTCTGGACAGTGAGCTGGTTACTCCCATGTCCTTTGACCAGTTACGAGCCAGAGCAGGAGCCAACGGCTCCCAGGACTGGTTTGAACTAGACTACACATAGGGACACCAAATGTGCCCCTCATGCAGACATTCGGTCACTGATATGCACACCCACCCAGCCCTAATCCACTAAATCCTGTCTGGGAGATAGTCACACCTCCCTGGGATAGGATCCCTAATGTTCCACCTTCTTCTGCTTGAGCTTGGCTCAGCAGCAGGAGGGCAAAAATGTGTCTCTGGTCTACAGCAACCATTTTGGGCTGCCCGGGACTAGAAGGCTGGTACCAGAAACACCAGGGACCCAACGAAGCTTCTTCTGAGGGGTGGAATCATATCTCCCACAATGGTTACCGGTGTGGGGGTATGATTCCTCAATTTTTGACACCAAATACAACAGAGTTACTTTCATCCGTTTTAGAGTTGGTCATCACGCTGTCGCATAATGTCACTCTATATGTTGTAAATAGCTGCTGCACTAACAAACCGGGAGAATGGACTCCATAGGCTGCAGGGGTGTCCTGCTTATGCAGGGGCAACCTCTGAAATAGAACCAAGCACCCTGCCTTCAGGATTGTCAAGGCCTACTATAGGGGTGACTTATAGGTTTTAAGTGTAGTGACCCTTAGCTATAGTACCAGTGCTTAATTTGTGCCGGTGCTATTCAGAGCTTAGCGCCGGCACTTCTCAGGGCCAGGTCTATTAATTTATTCTCCCCCGAGTGGTGGGCCCAGTAATTGTTAATAAATAAAAGAAGATCCTAATCAGTAAGGAAAGCATACTTTGCTTTTATTCAATTTATATATATCCTGCAGATGGTTGGGGTAAAGTTTTCCACTTAAAAATGGTGGTCCGTTTGCAACCAGTCAGTCAGCAATGTTTTAGGTATTATAGTTGTCCTTGATTGTGGGCCGGCCGCTACAGCCTAGTGTTTCTTTTCGCTGGTTGGAGGATGAATGCTGCGTGGTGTCACGATTGGTTCCAGGGAAGCCCCAGTCACTGGTGGCGAGAGCCAGGCATAACGAAACTTGAGGGGCCCCCCCTGCAAACTACATGGAGGGGGCCCCCTCCCATCCTACGTGCCAGTCTAGAGCTCTCAGGCCAGCGACCCGCCATACTGCAGGGGATGCGGGGCTATTGTTATGCCACTGTCACCAATCCAGCCGTTATAAGTAACACTGGATGGTGGAGTTAAAGGTTGGGCTTAGTCTACCAGCAGGCTATCATAGGTGGTGGTCCATTCATTACAGGGTCCCTGCCATCAGTAGGCCGGGGAAGTTTGCCCAATTCTAGGTGGGTTTCCTGATGCAGACTCCTGTCATGATATACAACATCGTTCAGTTTTGACAAAATTGCATCCACTGCTCCCTCTCGTTTCAAAACATTAGACAATGCGACAATTCAGTATTTCAAAAGCAGATGTAACTACACAGAGCACATTTTGATAATACATTTTTATTAGTAGACAATAGCAATCTTAAGAGGCATTGCATAGCTTCATACACACTTTGACCCCAATTCCATCACAGTCTCTCTCTCTCTATCAGTCAGTCAGTCTCTCTCTCTCAGTCAATCAGTCTCTCTCTCTCTCAGTCAGTCAGTCTCTCTCTGTCATTCAGTCTCTCTGTCAGTCAGTCAGTCAGACTGTCAGTCTCTCTCTCTCTCTGTCAGTCTGTCAGTCAGTTGGTCGGTCTCTCTCTGTCAGTCTCTCTATCGCTCTCTTTCTGTCCGTCTGTCAGTAAGTCAGTCAGTCAGTCAGTCTCTCTCAGTCAGTCAGTCTCTCTCTCTCTCTATCAGTTTCTCAGCCAGTCAGTCTCTCCGTCAGTCAGTATTCAGTCTCTGAGTCAGTCAGTCTCAACGCTCTCTCCACTCTATCTCTCTCTCCATTTTCTCTCTCAACTCTGTCCACTCTATCTCCACTGTCTCTCTCTCTCCACTCTCTTTCCACTGTCTCTCCTTCCACTGTCTCTCCCTCCACTGTCTCTCCCTCCACTGTCTCTCCCTTCACTGTCTCTCCCTCCACCGTCTCTCTCTCCACTGTCTCTCTCCACTGTCTTTCTCTCCACTGTCTCTCTCTCCACTGTCTCACTGTCTCCACTCTCTCTCTCCACTCTCTCTCCACTGTCTCTCTCTCCACTGTCTCCCTCCACTCTCTCTCCACTCTCTCTCTCCACTCTCTCTCTCCCTTCTCTCTCTCTCTCTCTTTCTCCACTCTCTCTCTCTCCACTCTCTCTCTCTCCACTGTCTCCCTCCACTCTCTCTCCACTCTCTCTCTCCACTCTCTCTCTCCCTTCTCTCTCTCTCTCTCTCCACTCTCTCTCTCTCCACTGTCTCTCTCTCCACTGTCTCCCTCCACACTCTCTCTCTCCACTCTCACTCTCCCTTCTCTCTCTCTCTCTCTCTCCACTCTCTCTCTCTCCACTCTCTCTCTCTCTCCTCTCTCCCTCCACTCTCTCTCCACTCTCTCTCTCTCCGCTCTCTGTCTCTCTCCGCTCTCTCTCTCTGCTCTCTCTCTCTCCGCTCTCTCTCTCTCCACTCTCTCACTCTCTCTCCACGCTCTCTCTCCACTCTCTCTCTCCACTCGTTCTCTCTCCACTCTTTCTCTCTCCACTCTTTCTCTCTCCACTCTCTCTCCACTGTCTTTCTCTCCACTGTCTCTCTCTCCACTGTCTCTCACTCTCTCTACACACTCTCTCTCTACTCTCCCTCTCTCCACTCTCCCCACTCTCTCTCTCCACTCTCTCCACTCTCTCTCTCTCCACTCTCTCTCTCTCCACTCTCTCTCTCTCTCCACTCTCACTCTCTCTCCACGCTCTCTCTCTCCACTCTCTCTCTCTCCACTCTCACTCTCTCTCCACGCTCTCTCTCTCCACTCTCTCTCTCCACTCTCTCTCCACTGTCTCTCTCTCCAATGTCTCTCTCTCCACTGTCTCTCTCTCTCTCTCCACTGTCTCTCTCTCCACTGTCTCTCTCTCTCCACTCTCTCTCTCTCCACTCTCTCTCTCCACTCTCTCTCTCTCTCCAATCTCTCTCCTCTCTCTCTCTCCACTGTCTCTCTCTCTCCACTGTCTCCACTCTCTCTACTCTCTCCACTTTCTCTACTCTCTCTCTCTCCACTCTCTCTCCTCTCTCTCTCCACTCTCTCTCCACTGTCTCTCTCTCCACTGTCCCTCTCTCCACTGTCTCTATCTCCACTGTCTCTCTCCCACTGTCTCTCTCTCCACTGTCTCTCACTCTCTCTCCTCTCTCCACTCTCTCTCTCCACTCTCTCTCTCTCCACTCGCTCTCTCTCCACTCTCTCTCTCTCCACTCCCTCTCTCTCCACTCTCTCTCTCCACTGTCTCTCCACTGTCTCTCACTCTCTCTACTCTCTCCACTCCCTCTCTCTACATTCTCTCTCCACTCTCTCTCTATTCTCTCTCTCTACTCTCTCTCCACTCTCTCTCTCCACTCTCTCTCTCTCCACTCTCTCTCCCTCTCTCCACTCTCTCTCTCTCCACACTCTCTCTCTCTCTCTCTCCACTCTCTCTCCACTGTCTCTCTCCACTCTCTCCACTCTCTCTCCACTCTCTCTCCACTCTCTCTTTCCACCCTCTTTCCACTCTCTCTCTCTCCACTCCCTCTCTCCCTACTCTCTCTCTCTCTACTCTCTCTACTCTCTCTACTCTCTCTCCTCTCTCTCTCCACTCTCTCTCCACTGTCTCTCTCTCCACTCTCTCTCTCCACCCTCTCTCTCTACTCTCTCTCTCCACTCTCTCTCTCGCTACTCTCTCTCACTCCACTCTCTCTCACTCCACTATCTCTCGCTCCACTATCTCTCACTCCACTATCTCTCACTCCACTATCTCTCTCACTCCACTCTCTCTCACAAAGTAGTGTGCGTTGCCATGGGCGTCCGCAGAAATGTTTCCTGGGGCGTGGGGGGAGCACATTCTTAACTTCATCACCATCCCCCTTGCACTCTTCTCCCCTCTGCCTTTCACCCTTCTCGCCTTCCCCCTTGCACCCTTCTCTCTCTCCCCCGTGCACCCTTCTTCCCCTCTGCCTTGCACCCTTTTCTACATTGCAACATTCTCCCCTGTGCCTTGCACCCTTCTCCACTCTGCCTTGCACCCTTTTCCCTTCTGCCTTGCCCCCATCTCCCCTCTGCCTTGCACCCTTCTCCCCTCCGCCTTGCACCCTTCTCCCCCTCCGCCTTGCACCCTTCTCCCCCTCTGCCTTGCACCCTTCTCCCCTCTGCCTTGCACCCTATTCCCCTCTGCCTTGCACCCTTCTCCCCTCTGCCTTCCACCCTACTCCACCTCCGCCTTGCACCCTTTTCTACCTTGCACCATTCTCCCCTCTGCCTTGCCCCATTCTCCACTCCCCCTTGCACCCTTCTCCTCTCCTCCTTGCACCCTTCTCTCCTCTGCCTTGCACCCTTCTCCCCTTCTCCCCTCTGCCTTGCTCCCTTCTCCCCTCTGCCTTGCACCTTTCTCCCCTCCGCCTTGCACCCTTATTCCCTCTGCCTTGCACCCTTCATTTACCAAAGAGAGTGCCCCCCCACCCCCACCGCTGGGGCGTTTGTTACGCCCCTGTCTGTGGCTCGTTAATGACCAGACTTATTTTTCAAGAAGGAAGAGTTGGAAAGCTCTTACCGTTTGGAAGGGTAGATAGAAGTTCAGAATTATTGTAATTATGGAGGAATTGTTTTATCATTAGAAAGGTTGTGGCTATAAACATTTTCATAGTTTAGTTTTTTTTGGAAAAACATACTAATGGAGAAATAGTAAGATATGGCCAAGCCTGAACACAAGAGACTTCATTTAAGGCACTGTGACACAAAGTATAAAGTGGAAAATAGTTTACATTTAACATGAGTACATTAACTTATAGTAGGCGATGTGTGAGAATTGTTTAATGTGTATCCTGTTTATTGAAGGGATGACACTTTAAGCCTTTCATTCGTTCTATCTGTGCAGAAGGGTTTTAATTTTGTCACATTCTGTACATTCCACATATGTTGAATATCTGTATCTTTTTATATAAAAGTATTTGTATTTGAGTGGCATAGGTTTGGCTGATGAGAGATGTAGTTAATGTATGGTCTTCTGACTCACTAAAAACACTGGTAATAACTCACGTTGAATTCTATTCCGTCATTTTTAGCTCCATCTGTGCCATAACTCACAAGGATTAGTCATACAGAAATCAGCCTTGGCCCTGCCTGAATGGGGCATTTCAACCCAATCTGCCTGGCCATGTCCCCTCAAACTGGAAGAATAAGAAATCCCAGTTTTTTTTTTGGCCTGCTTGTCCGAATTGGCTGGAAGAGTTTTTGTAAAATACCTGCAGAGATTTACAATTTTTGGGACTTAAAACCCACAGACATCCTTGGAGTATTCACCCCACATTCTTGGAGATGGCTTTTATCCACAGTCGCTGGCTATGCATTGCCCCACAGTCGCTGAAATCTTGATCTGTGGGGAATGCTCTCACTGGGGGCCCCCACTCCCACCCTTGTCAGGGCCCTGAGCAGTGCTCTGTGCTGACTCCTGCTCTCTCTCTGGGGCCCCCCCTCCTTGTCAGAGTCCCGAGTGTGCTGCCTCCTGCTCTCTGGGCCCCCACCCTCATCCTCTTTCCGGGCCTGGCTCTAGCTCTGACTGAAGAGAAACAATGTCAGTTGATACTTTGTTTCTCTTCAGTCAGAGGGAGGGGGCGAGGGGCTCCGAGCAGGCTGCAGACAGCCTGCACCTGCTTTAGACGAGAAGAGAGGGAGAGAGGCTTGCTTCAGGCAAGCCTCTCTCACAGCCCTCAGAAGAGCTGAGGGGCCCGGGGCCCCCTTTATTTAATGAAGGAAGTGAGGGCCCCCCCGCACCACGGGGGCTGCGGGGGCATTTGTTACGCCCCTGAGAGCAGGAGGGGCCGGGCAGCAAAGGGTGTGTGCTTCTAGAGCCCCTAGTCTTGTGGAACCCCTCCTGCAGAAGCGTTTCACAGGCTTGCTCCGGCTCCTCCTGGCTTTTTTACCTCTGCAGGTCAGTAGCGCTCGCAGTTCACATTAGACTCTTGACATCTGTTTGACCCTTGTGTAAACAGAAAAAAATCACTAACAGATCTGTCTTGGTGAATCTCTGGATTATGATCAATAACTCTGTTAGTTTTGCCTGTTGCACTATGCTTATCTTGTTTAACTGAAGCTTTGCTCGTCATATTAGTCTTATACATTTCCTTATCAATTCCAAAAGGGAAAATGACAGCTAGAACTAACCATAACAAGATTATTAGGGCCACACAAATCAAAGACATCTTACAGCATCTCTTAAAGATGGAGCATCTTGAACTGTTATTTACAAAAACGTAAGGCATTTTCACTCTTTTAACAAAGCCTTGCAGAGGAAAAAAAAAAATAATCAAAAATTTAAAATGTCTAAATTTTCTAAATTAATAACACCCCCCTATTTTTGATTTTTTTTTTCTTTAGAAAACCCCACCTTCTAACAGCTTTTCTTCGACCTTATGTCACAATTTGTTTTCCAACTAACACAATTTCTTTGACCTTGAGTCATCTAACACAATTTCTTCAGCCTTATGCCAAAAACGAAAACTTAAATTTTAACAGAAAATACTTCAATCGTCGTCACTATTGTCATCTATCTCTTCCTGACTACTACTATTGATCTCCACAACAGGTGGAATAATTATATAAGTCCACTCAGGGGACTTATATTTTTGGTTTGGTTTCACAATTCTCTTTGCCCTTCTATTAATGACTTCTATTTTCTTTCCTGCCTCAATCTTCTTTTCAGGATCTTTTTGACTTGATATCTCGTTAATTTGCTCCTTTGATCTGTGTACCAATTTGAATTTCAGGCCTTCATTTTCTTTTGGGCAATTATCACCTTTTCTTGGTAATTTCTTCTTTGGCTCAGTCACATTACATTCTGTCCTCCAGGCTCTTTTTCTGAAATTTCTTATTTGAGAATCTTCGTCACTCTCATCAGTTTCACTATCAGAAATTTGAATTCTGGACTTAGGTACTTCTTTACTCGGCAGCTTCACTCCGTTAGGAACATCATCTTTATAGCTGGCACTTGGTAATTCGTCTTTTTCTTCTTCTTCAATTACCTTCAACTACCCAGTTTCAGAATTCCTGTTCCTGCTTTCAGAGCTTCTTTTCTGCTTTTCAATACTCTCCTGGTCTTGATTCACAACTTGATCAGACTCCTCTTCTGCTTCTTCTTCTAGCAGATCTTCATCATTTTCTGAGTCTTGTATCACAATTTCCAAATCTTTTTCATTTAATGCTTGATTTCCATTCAAACTCTCCAGATGTCGACTTTCTTGTCGATCTTCAGGATCTCGATTTCTTTCAGGTTCCACTTCAGAATCTGAATCAGCAGTGGTGTCACTCTCCTCCTCACAATTTTTTGGTATAGGTACACTAACAGTATGGCTCGCGTGTATCCACCTCTTCAAACCCTTGCACTTCACTGCATTTGTTGTGACTAGAATAACCTGTCTTGGTTTCTGCCACCTGGGTACTAGACAGTTTCTTCTTCGATGAACTTTTGTCCTCACCCAATCACCTGGTAACAGATCATGTGCTTGCTCTTTTTTTCTTGTTTGCACTTCAGTTTCCACCTGATTGGACACAGAAGTCACGACGTCAGACAAGTTCCTGCAGTACTCCAAAATGACGCTATCATTAATAGTCATCAACTTTCCTACAGGTATAAATGCCTGTCTCATAACCCTGCCCATGAGAATATCATGTGGGCTTAAACCTGTCTTTTTATCAGGTGTACTTCTCAGAGACATCAAAACAAGTGGAAGTGCATCGGTCCACTTCATACCTGTAGCTAGACACATTTTTCCAATCCTGTTCTTAATAGTTCCATTCACTTGCTCCACAACACCTGATGCTTCTGGTCTGTATGCACAATGAAGTTTCTGTTCTACATTTAAAGCTCCACAAACCAATTGTAACAATCTGTTTTCAAAATGTCTTCCACAATCACTTTCCACAGTCACCGGAAAACCATACCTAGGTATAATTTCCCTTAAAAGCAATTTTGCAACGGTGATCGAATCATTGTGACGTGTGGGAAACGCTTCAACCCATCTTGAAAACAGACAGATTATTACAAAGACATAACGCAATTTGTTGTGTGGTAGCATGTCAATAAAATCCATTTGTAACCTGGTAAAAGGACCACCCCCCCGTCCTATGGTTCCCATGCTCACAACTGTTTTTCTGTTGGGGTTCATTTGTTGGCAAACTAAACACCTTTGACAAAGAGACTCTGCAATAATTCTGAACTTTGGATTGAACCATGTGTGTCTGAATAGCCTGATCATGGACTCTCTTCCAACATGTCCCTGACCATGATACATCCTAGCCATGTCAGCAATCATGCTATTTGGTAAAACTGGTCTGCCATCTTTGTAAGTCCAAATTCCATCCTCATCTCGCTGTCTACATTCAGCTTTCAACCATGTGTTTTTCTCCTCATCACTTGCTTCGTCTTGTAAATCTTTAACTCCCTGCCATGTTTCAACTACTGATGTTAGCATAAGTGAGCTCAAGACATGTTCATCATTCTTTTCCCGATGAATTGAAAAATTGTTTTTCGCACAGTACTTTGCTATCTCGTCTGCATAGGCATTTCCTTTGGTGATAAAATCCTCACCCTTTTTGTGAGCTGAACATTTCACGACAGCAATCTTTTCTGGTAACTGAATGCCATCGATCAATCTTTTAATCAATTTTGCATTTCTGATGGGAGTACCTGCAGAGGTTAAGTAACCTCTTTGGGACCAAAGCTTTCCATAGTCATGCACAACTCCATATCCATATTGGCTGTCAATAACTATGGTGATTTTCAAATTAATTGCTTTTTCACAAGCACGAATCAAAGCAATCAATTCTGCTACTTGAGCTGAACGAATTCCTTCGAGACATGATGCTTCAATCACAGTAGCAACTGTGCAGACTGAATATGCTGCTCTCAGAAAACCCTCATCTGTTCTTAAACAAGAGCCATCAATAAAGTAAACAAAATCTGATTCAGGCAAAGGAACATCTTTAATGTCCTGTCTAGGTTTGGTGCAATATTCCAAGACATCTAAGCACTCATGGTCGATGTCATTTTCATTTTTAATTTCTGTTACAGTACCATCAGGCAATAATGTAGAAGGATTTAAATTCACACATCTCGCTATTGAGACATTATCTGATCCCAGAATAATTTTCTCATATTTGGTAAGCCTGTTACTGGTTAGATGCTGCATTTTACTTCTGGTAAGGAGAATTTCAGCTGAATGAGGTACATAGACTTTTACAGGAAATCCCATAATTATTCCCTCACTTTGCTCAAGGCTCACACTTGTTGCAGCTACTGCTTTCAAGCAACCTGGTAGTGCTTTTGCAACTGGATCAAGTACTGCTGAAAAGTAAGCTATAGGCTTTCTCAGTTTCCCGTGTCTCTGAATCAGAACTGACAATGCACATCCTTCCCTTTCACTACAATATAGCTCAAAATCTTTTTCATAGTCTGGCATGCCTAAAGTTGGAGCTTCACACAAGCTTCTTTGTAGCTTTTCAAAAGCCTCCATCTCAATTTCTGTGAGTACAATTGGGTCTTTTATATCTGATTTTGTTAATCTCTACAGTGGTTTTGCAATTACTGAAAATCCACTAATCCATTGACGACAATAGCCAACCATTCCTAGAAACATTCTGACCTGTCTCTGTGTTTTAGGAGGTTGCATTCCCTGAATCATTTTGATTCTTTCAATTGTCACTTGTCTGATTCCCTTTGCAATTCTATGACCAAGGTATTTTACCTCTTGTTTGCAAAACTGTAATTTTGCAGGTGACACTTTATGTCCCTCATCTGCTAAATGATTCAAAAGAGTAATTGTATCTGTGACACAGTTATCTCGCGTTTTTGCTGCTACGAGTAAGTCATCAATGTATTGGACCAATGTCGATTTTCCTGGCAAATCTAAATTCTCCAAAGATTTCTTTAACAACTGAATAAAGATAGATGGACTCTCTGTATACCCTTGAGGGATACGACACCATGCTAATGTGCGACCTTGGAACCTGAACGCAAAGATTTGCTGACTGTCTGGATGCAATGGAACAGTAAAGAACGCATTGCAAAGGTCAATGGCTGTATACCATTCTGCATCATGCGGAATTTGGTAAAGAATTACTGCTGGGTTTGGAACAACTGGACAACATGGAACAACTATTTGGTTAACTTTTCTCAGGTCTTGAACTATCCTGTACGTTCCGTTTGGCTTTTTGATTCCCATAATTGGTGAATTACAAGGACTGCTTTCAATTTCTTTTAGAACACTTTGTTTTATAAATTTGTCAAGTACAGGAATGACACCTTCAATTGTTTCTACTTTCATTTTGTACTGAGGAATGTTTGGAAAAACTATTCCCTGTTTTAGTGTGATTTTAACTGGATCTACATTTTTCATCAGACCCATCTCACTTCCAGTCAAATCCCAAATTTCAGTATTTACTGTCTTTTTCAATTTTTCTGGAAGATTATTTTTGTCAAATGCAGGAAACAATTTACTTTCTTCCGCCTCAACCATTAACATTGTCAATTTATAAAGCCCATCTTCCTCTAAAGTCTGAAGCTCAATACCCTCCGGTGAACAATATATTTTACAGTTCATCTTGCATAGGATGTCTCTTCCCAGCAAGTTTACAGGACTGCTGTTGCAAACTACAAACCTGTGTTTGTCTTTAAATTTGCCAATTTCTACCTTCACAGGCTCTGTCAAATCTGTTTTAATTTGTTGATTAGCTACACCAACTACTTGGATGCTGTCACCAGAGAGAGAGGCAGGTTTTCAATTTCCACTGATCTAACAGTAGAACGGGTAGCACCAGTGTCCACAAGAAAAGTGATTTCTACAACATTCACTTTACCATTTACATATGGACCAGACTGGTCAACCTCAAGAGTGGCTCCAAGCACCCACTCTTCCCCCTCTCTCAGGCACCGTCATAAATAATCCTCTGAATCACTTCCTCTATTTTCTGTCATCAAAAACTGTTGGGAAACATTTGGCACATTCACTCTTTTTGGTCTGATTACCTGATCACTTCCGCTGAATCCTGTTTCCGAATTATACCTTTGACTGTTCACACAGTTTGGGAGAGGAGGTTGTGGAATCTGACTCTGCTGATTCGCTAACTGTCGCTGTAGCTGTTGCTGCAGATTCAATTCATTTAATTGTCGCTGTAGCTGTTGCTGCAGATTTACATCATTCTGCATCAGTGGATTTAATGATGCATTTTTAAAATTTCTGGGCGGATTTTTACACTCATGCTTCCAGTGTCCAATTTCGCCACAATTAAAACAAGGCAACTTTTGTTTAAGCTCTTCAATATTAACATTACATTTTGGTTTATTATAATTACCTTTAAATTTTCCTTGACCTTGATTCTGATTCTGATTAAAGTTTACGTTTTTGTTCTCCAAATTTGCAATTTGTTGTTCAGCTACCTTCACCTGTGCCCACATAGCTTTTTCCTTTAACTTTTTCTGCCTGGCGTCTATCTCATCACTGCAGTATTTTGCCTTTCTCAGTATGTCATCAAATGAGAGTGATTGCCATCCGACAATACCATTTCTGATCATTTCACCAATTTCAGGTCTGAGACCATAAACAAATCTGTAAATAAAGTGGCTCATGTCCTTTTCACTTAATTTTTCATAGCCACTGTACTGTTTAAAAACCAACAGTAATCTTTCATAGAATGAATGAACTGATTCTTTTGGCTCCTGATTTGTTCTGTCTATTTTGACCCAATCAACTTCTTTTGGGGGAATCTTATTTTTCAACCAGTAAATCACTTTTTCATACAATCCCCTGACTTCTGATGATGGAGCACCTGTTGTTGTATCTCGAGCTGGTTCTACTTTTGGCCAACTTACAGCAATTTTACATTCTGTCCAAAGATCTGATGGAACAACAATATCAAAGAATCCATCAAGATCAATCCACAGAACTTTTGACACCTTTATGAACCTGTCCACCTGTCGATACCATTATACAGGCTTTCCTCTCAGCCGAGGAAAATCATTTGTGAACAACAAAATGTCTTGTCTGGACCAGGGAACATGAACATAACCACCTCCTGCAATTTCTCTCATTGGGTATTGATTAGCCAGCCTTTCTCTTTTTTCTTCCTCTCTTTTCTTGGTCCACTTCACTCTCCATTTACTTAAGTCACCCAATTTTTTAATGTACACAATCAAATCTTTTATATGCACAATTCTTCCCATTGTATTAAAATTCTCAATGTCTTTTTCAGTGAAATCTAATCTGTAATGTTTTCCCAAATTCTTCTGCCTGATCAAATCAATCTCTAATTCTGCAGCCAATTCTTCTAATTGATCATATTTGTTTTTCGTTTTCCACGGTATACTTTTGCAAATGAATAACAATTCATCATCTTGATAATGCTTCAAACTGTCAGGACCAATTGTGCCAATAATTAATTCCTCTAAATCTGCTTTTAGTCTTGCAACATCAAGCTTTGAGGATGAATCTGATTTTTCAATACTCTTTTCTGGGGATTCAGTATCTGACTCTGCACCCATTGGTGTTCTGCATGATGAACCTGGATTAAAAGTTAAATCAGGAATCATTGTTTTTTCTCGATGAATTTCAGTTAATTCTGAGTAAACTTTTTCAGCCACTTTCTGAAATTCTGCATTTAATGGGATTGTTAAACCTGGCTGCCTAATTTCTCCTTGATCAAAAACAGGCTGAACAGGACCAATCGTTACTGGAACTGTTACTGCTTCCATGCCTTTAGTTAATTGTCGAATTAATTCTTCTTTTAATCGTAAATATTCTGAAGTGTTTGGAGTTTCCTCATCTCTTCCAGCACCCATTAGACTTCTGGAAGGAATCTAATTTCTTGAAACTGGAGTTTCAGGAAAATTTCTACTTTCACCATATACACTAGAATTAGTTCTCGTTTCTAACCTTTCAGGAGTTTCTGTACTATTCGGGTAAAATCTAGGTGTTTCTTCATTTAATGGAGGTGCACTTGGTGTGGTTCCTTTAGAAACCATTGGGGTAGACCATGAACAAGCTGGTTTTAAAGGAGTCTGTTTTTTATTTGTCAAATATATTTCTTCTAAAGCTGGATCTTCCAATTCACTTTCTTCAATATTATTTTTCTTCTGAGTATTCTTTTGACCTGGTATTTCAGTAATCATTACTCTCACCATCACACATATCTGCCTGTCTCCATCGACGCATTCTGTCCTCATGAGTTTCTCTTTTAAAATTTGATTTTGGAGGTCTTTTTATACCACAGCTTTCCCGCTGCAGTTCAAACATCTCATCCTCCCATTCAACTAAAGCTTCAAACTGTGTAGGTCTAGGCTTCGGCACAAGAGCCATCATTTTTTCTCTCAAGTTTTTCAAAATTCTCATATTAAATGAACCATCTTCCGGCCAAGCTAAAACACCATCCTTCTTGGTATAATCCACCCAAACGTCAAACCAAAGACAAGTATGATAACCATATTCACCTTTCATATAAGCTAAAGGTGTTTTGTACTTATGAAGTAATTTTCCACCTCGCGTCTCAATTTTCTTATCAGGTAAAAGTATATTTTTTAATTTCTGAAGCCAAGTAAGCTTCTTTTCCTCTTTTCTGTAATAATAACTCATGTTTTAATCAAATTCGTTTAATTTAGAATGATCGTAAATATTTCCTGGTTGTTCCGCAAATTCAGCCAATCCGTGCGCGAAACACACCAACAAGCCAATCAGGTTAAGCTACGTCACTACCTTTCTCAACCAATAAAATTGTCACTTTCCAAAAAAGCCAATAAGCTTACAGCTCATCAGAGTCACGTGAGCCAATCAGTGCGCTAGCTGTGACGTATGCTAGCCAATCACACCGCGAATCCTGTGACGTACACAGCCGCTGCAGCTTCTCGTCTCTCACTTCTAGCGCTTACCCCTCCTTCACAAAATCTTTTTACAGCGCCATTTTAAGAAAACTTTTCAATGAATTATTATTAATGACAACAGAAAAACAAACCATTTGTCTGTTTCGCTAAAATAAAGTGATAGGTTTTACAATCATTCAAATATTCTTTTGCGTAGAATAGACGACGCTACTCTCACAGAATATACATTTGTTGATAAAGTAAACCTCTACTCTACCCTTCTAACAGGTAATAACAAACTCATTTCCCTCTGAATGTACATAAAGTAACAATTCAAAGTTTGACTCGGACGAAATTATAAAATCATTTACGCACTTTCAAACGGAAAGTTTCCCTAACCACACATACATGAAATCCTGGCAGGACTTTAACCAACCATAGAAATCCACATTTGTCAGTAAGAATAGACGACGCTATCTTACCCTACACTCAAGTTCGAATAAATTCTATTACTCTTTTCACAGTGAGTTTTAAAACAGGGTCTGAGTCCCTATACTCGAAAGCTACAATTTCATAGACAATCCTCACTATATATTCTATCTAGGACACCTAAAATCCCTAAACTTGTGTTGTACGTCCACAACACTAGTGATAACAATACCACTATTTTGAAACAGAACAAATGCACTGTGTAACTTCACTTCTCGTTACACCACTCAAATGCCGCGGCAAGCTAGGAATTTTCACGCTACTGGAAAAAACCTTTCAACAACATATAACAGTTTGGACAAACTTAACATATGTTAAACACGATCCTATGTAATTACCATCTAGCATGTCAGGTACCATAGCAACCGTAACTCTGCTACCAGAGAATTTGATCCAGCGCCCCTAAGGAAAATATGTCATAGCAACACTATCCAACTCCACAATACTCACCATTAATCATAAATCACTCACAAGGCCCATAAACTAATGTGACATATTTTTGAGCAACTGAATCATGTGACCTAAATAATAAAACCTATTCGCAAATTATATACACATTTATATACAACTGCAGTATAATGACTTTACCATGGTTTTTGTAAATTATTGCATTTAATTAAGCCACTTAGGCAAATGGATCTGCTGATGGTAACTAAAACTCATAAATAACAAGTCCAGCTTGTATTTTCAAACATCTTATTTATTAACTATTTATTCAAAGAAAAGTGCATTTTATTTAGAATCTCTTTTATTCAAGCAGCATGGTTTGAGGAATTGCAAATTAGTCAGTCAGTTTCAAGCAGAATCAAATAGCATGTTTAAAGAAGAATAAACAGTTTTTTTCCATTACCTAAACCCTATTTTCCTGTCTAAAACTCACTTTGCCTAAAAGAAATAAAGAGTAAAAGTCATTTAGCCCTATTGATCCTTACATGCTCCAAAAAGTCCGTCAGCACGTCACACCCATCTGGATTCGGAAAGCAAGAAGCCCACTCCCTCCAAAAAGGGGTCAGTTCTTATACCTTTTTCCCTAACTAATCTAACTAAAATGAATACTTTTCCCTGCCATCCAAAAATTCTGATTGGCTGACAAACGTCAGACCACATAATTTTTTAAAATTTTTTTTTAAATGTATTTTTATTGCAGTGCTGATACACGGCCATTTAGCCCACAACCCGGAGGTCGGGCGGCGAATTGTAAACGTTGTATATATATGGGTCTAACTGTGAGCCCGAAACAGACAATCATCGTGCTATATCTCAGCTCTGCTTTTGTTTTTGTTGTAAAGAAAAAAAACCTGGAAAGGAAAAGACAAAGACAGACCACATAATGTCATCGCATTTTCGAATCCCAGTGTCGACTCTCTCTTAGAGTCTATTGTCCCTTATTCTCAAGTCACGCAGCTTCCTCCAATTTGAAACATTTGTAATAGACAGTCCATGACTTCCTTAGCTTGACAATCTCTCTGCCAGTTTCCGACCTTGGCTTGTCCGACCAAGAGCACGAATAGTTCATTGTTCAATTAAGTTTGCATTTTTCTTTTAAACGTGACAGAAACTTTCCACACTGGGCTTTTTCTTTTCCCGAGCAAGATTTTACCAATTCCATATTAAAGATGTGCTAGGCCTCAAGCCTTTTTCTCAATAACTAGTATTCAAACAAACACAAAAGAAAAATTAATGCAAGAATTAGAAATCATTCTGTTACCCACCCACCTTTGCTAATTATTAACCCATTAATAGATGTTACCTAGCAGAAGCAAATAAAGCAACATACAGAATTGTTCAACTTTTAAAACGAAAAGACAAAACATGAGCACACCGAAATAAGCACATGCCATAAATAAAACAGCCGCATTTAATACTGACAAAACAATAGACAGGATTAGTTTATTATTTTTTACAAACAAGCATTTTTTGCAACATAAAGCACATATATGAACACATATATTAGTTTCCCACGTGTAATGATCTGCAATTTTAATCTAGGTTGATTAGTAATTTTCACTTCACACATGTTATTATTTTTATCCATTATGGAAGTTTAACTTTGCGAGTTGAAATAAATATATTTCTAAATCTCGCTCCATCAAGGGCATGGTACACCATGATCACTGCCTTAACACAGACAGACGACAAATCTTCTGGAGAAACGGATGAACTACTGTCAGGCACTGATTGATCAGAGATAGAGGGGGTGCAGGAGACTGCCTGACACCTGAGAATGATAAGACTGTGTAGACAACATACATAGAGATTGAGCTTTCAGAATCTGGGATTGACATTGCAAGATTAACATGACCCGGGGGGTGGGGGACTATGTTAACTGTTTAAGTTTAGATTCTGCGATTAGTAGAATGTGTGTTAATGGACTTGATACAATGCTTTGTAACACACACTTGATCGTGAAGTTATCCCTTGGGGACATGTATCAAGAATGACATAGTAACACAATGGAATGTATGGCTCCTGTAAAGAAATGCTTATCCGTTTGTGTTTTCTTTGGAAAAAATAAATAAAAATTGCGTTAAAAAAATTGATGATGATGTTAACATGTTTCTATTTCAAAAACAATGTACTGTCATTATGCAAATACCATTAAAATTTAATTAAACAAAAAAAAGGAAGGTGGGGTCAAGCACTCAGGAGCTCCACACGGTAAGACTGAAGCACAGTAGGTTACTCACCCACAATTGCTGTTACAGATACTGACTGCAAATACTCACATATAGGATATGCATGCAATGGCAGGGTCTGTGGAGCTGATACGTATGGTGATGTTATAACTCATAAATATAACTCAAAGACAATACTCACAGTGAACAAGAAACACCACCTAGGTTGTCAGCTGTGCCCATGGATCTTGGCGATCAAACTGGAACACACACAGCAGTAACAGAAAGGGGGATACAACTAAACATAAGCATAATAGACAAGGAGCTAGCAAGGACAAGTGCTCAGGGCATACTTGGCGTAAATCAAGAAACAAACATACAAGATAATAGAAGCAAGACAGCAAGAATGGAAAGACAGCAAACTAGGAACTGGAACCACGGAAATTGAAAGAAAGGCATGGGACTAGAAAAGGATCCACGGAATGGGAGGCTACAAGTGTATACTAGAATAGTGCTGTATCAGGAGTCAAGAAAACTCAGTAGCACTGAAAGATGTGCTGGAGCAGGAACAATAATTGAGCAAAAGCTCAGGAGTCAAGGTATCACTGTAGGCAGTGCTAACAAGGAAAACTGCTGAAGTTTAGGAACAAGGAATGCTAAGGCTCAGGAGGCAAGGTAGCACTGCAGGCAGTGCTAAGTCAGGAACAAGGAAAACAGCAGCAGCTCAGAATAACTAAACTCAGGAAACACTGGAAACAAGGATATCAAAAGCTCAGGAAACACTGGAAACAAGGATATCAAAAGCTCAGGAAACACTGAATACAAGGGTCGGTCTCACCGGTACACAGCTACAATGACCAACGGTGGACTGAAGGGAGCTGGGGCTTAAAAGAGCTCACAGTAATCATATGCATCAGGTGTGAGCAGGCTAGCATCAGCCAGCCACAGGGGAACTGGATTCCTCCACCCATTCTTGGCCTGTAGGGGTGGAGATGGAGCAGTGAGCAGGGAATTCTAGGTAATGGAGTTTCAGGCATGAGCAGGCTGGCTTCCAGCATGAGCAGGCTAGCTTCCCCAAAACCTGGCATAGATTGGGAATGAATGGCCATTTTAAAGTAGAGTCCAAATGGCTGGAAGTCAGTATGTGCATGAAGGGGAGGGTCCAGCAGTTCATTATAACAGTGGAAAGTCCCACAAGTAGGCCCCCTGGTGGAGGTCACGAGAGCGCAGGGAGCAAATTGTGACACATGTGCAATGTTAACATGCAATGTATATTGAACTGACGTGACATTAACATGTGAAAAACGCAGTATGTAACCATACCTGTTACAACTAGGCCTCAAAGTGCCTAAAGCAACCTTAATATATCTAGCAGCAAACCTAAATGTACTTAGACATGCACAAAATATTTAAAAGTTGATCTTACCCTGACTTGTCTTTTAATGAAAGCTTCACATCATATAACAGAATGCTTCTGATTAATGGTAATGTTTTGAAGTGTTTTTCAAGAAACACTTTATCACTGAATAGAATGACTTCATATTATTTCACACACTTAATACAACGCATTATTAGAAAATGTTTTTCTTTTACATAGTTTTCTTATTTATAATGAAGAAATGTGATGCTGAATAATATTTGTTGCAGAAGATGTTTCTGTTTTAGATTGCCTATTATTTAGCCCAACGAGCAGTTAATTCATTAGAAGGTTAAGAATGTACTCATATTTATGGGAAAGGAGGTCTAAGAATCGAAAGCCCTCATACGTAGACATAGTTTCAATAAATATTTAGTGAACGCTTTGTGTGGAGACATGGGAAAGGATGGAAAGAATATATTCTCTAGAATACTCAAAAGTTGATTGGACTAGGAGAAAAGAAGATGCTGCACAGATTGCAACTTTTCTTTCAACGCTTTATATTAGTGCTTGTTCCTAAAGTAGGTTAACACACAATTATTCCCTCACTCCTTTTCCCTCTATGCTCTTACCCATATCACTTGTCCACACTGAAGGAGAATGCTAACTCCTTTATGCTGCAGGCTGAATGATGATTTGCCATCCTACCTCACCTGATTGCTGATTGCAGTTGCTACTTCTACTGCATAGTTCTTTTTGGGTTATTGCTGAGACTTTATTGAGTTTAGTGAACTTCTCTTTATGGGAAGTTTAGCTGTTACTGACTACATTTTGAGTGTCATGCTCTATCTCACCCTTTCCCTCAAACTTGGACTTTTTATGGGTTCTCTGCTAATACCATGTTTGCCCCATTCTCTAGAATAGGGAATTGTTTCCTTTATGAAACACGCTTAGTGCATTATTTGTTATGATTTGCTCTAACCATTCTTTTAGAATCAAATATTTAAGTTCACTGATACTTAAACTAACTGAATAACAAGAAAAAGAAAACCTACTAAACCTTTTTAATGAAAATAAAACCCTTAAAACTAATCAAAGCTCTCTTTATTGACTGAACTTAGAAATAGTATTGTGATATGAATTTTGTGATTATTACCTCCTGATCTCATAAACCGTGACAAAGAGCTGTCGCAGTGAATTGATTAAACTAATACAGAAGAGCAGTGATCATTGGTGTGACACAAAGATGTTAAATCGTCTTGTTTAAATTAATTTCCGCTCCAGCATAGGCACAGACTCTTGTGCGTGAGAATCCATCCAAATAAAGCACTTCCCAAGGTATTCAAAACCCCAGGGAGTTTTTTTTTTTACTTTCCAAAGACAAACAATGAGCAGAGGTAAAAACGATTTAATGGCTGAACATTTTATCTGAAGCATCGAATGGAGAGGGGTGAAACTAGATAATCATAATTACTGTTGCCCCTCCGAGTTACTGCCCAATAATACAGATCTCCTGATTTTGAAGCTTACTTATTTCCAGAGTTGGATGAAAATTAGCTCTCCTGAATGGGAAAAGAGCCTTGCTGAAACAACCCAGCAACCCAGGTGCTCACTTTTTATTCATTAAATACTACTGATTGTAACAGGACAGCTTTGTTCTTAAGCTGATCATTCTTTTTTGGAGGAGTGAGATAATAAAACAAGCCTAACATTTAGTACGCTTTATTGCTGCCTCTTGCCCCAGATAAACTCAGTCAACCTTCACGTGCAAAATGATTTTTGCCCTCATTGTTGCCACAGGTGCAATGTAAAATGACTCCCTCACAAAACTGATGTAAAGTAGATGTAATGTTGTGGAACTATATAAAATTCACTAGGAATCCAAGTGCAGCTAGGCTAGCAAAATGACAAAAAGAAGTGCAATAAGGTTTTGCATAAAGCCCTAAAGCCAATTGAAAACAAATGCAAACAATAGGCAAAAGGAAAACTGCATACCATCTCTGACAGTATTATGTAAAATTTACAAAATGTGTAACTTACATATATTAGGTGAATGACACTTGGGTGATTGTCTGTACTTAAGAGATTTATTCTGCTTGGTGTGCCTCGAGTGCAAATCTCACTCTGCAGACCGCCTGCTTACCTTTCAGCAACAGTGAAACTTGGAGTCATGTTTGACATCGTGCATAAAAAAAAAAAATTTTAGTGTGGCCCATGCTGTTGTCGGTACACGACATGCAGTAAATAGGGGGCAGCACACATTTTTGCAGTTCCCTGAAGATTTTCATGCAACACACATTTTGGGACTGTTGGTAAACTTTCGCCCAAGATTCAGCCAAGGAAAATAAAAGGTTCTGTGCTCCCCAGAAAACATACACGCCAACTCAAACCTTTTGCCTACTCCCCTCCTAAGTATTGCTAAATTCTTTTTGTTGGCTTTAGAACTCTATGCATTTTAGCACTGCTGTCCAGTGCTTGAGTGCTTGTGCTCACCCCCGATAACGTTGACTTACACCTATTTGGCATGCTTAGCGTACTTACTTATAACTCCCTAGTAAAGCGGTATACAATACACCCAGGGCTGGTTAACTAAATGCTACTAGTGGGCCTGCAATAAGTATATAAAACATTGATTGGTGGAATGTTTGAATTAATCTCAGCCACTGGTAATAACTCAGGCTGCATTTCAATACATTGTTATTTTGCACACCTTGCCACCTCAGTTTGGACCTACCTATATGCAATCAGTCTAGGCCTTGCTCCAGTGAAAACAGTTGAGGCAGAGCTGCCAATCCAGGTACTCCCTGAAGCTGAACACAAGCAAACTAGAACCAGTTTCGCCCTAGTTATGGGCTCATCAGCTGGGTACAACTTGGTTCCAGTGGCACAGTGTGCACAGGGCCCATTTCTGTGTGTACCCATCTGTTTTAGGGTGACACAATAAATAAATAAAACATTAATGGATGGAATGCTTGAATTAATGTCAGCCACTGGTAGTCACTCAGGTCGCATCCCAATCCATCGATATTTTCAATCATGACGTATTAATATGCAATAAATCAGGCTATTTTATGTATTCCTTACGGTTTCAACCTGTTTATAAGGAAAGCCCTCTTTGGTAATTTTCTTATAGGTACTCTATTGCCCCCCAGAGTCAGGCAGACCCTTATACAACATCCAGAGCTCAGAGGACACTTTTAGGTCCTCGGAGGGTGAGACACCTTGACAAAAGTGTGAAAATAGGGTATCCCCGACTCTAAGACTCATTACGGAGGCAATAAGAAAACTTCATGGCAATGTCGGTCTTTTATGATGATGAAATATAAAAATATTTATCCACTTTCGTGAAATTATAATTCTGTGTTGAGTTGATAGTTTTTTAGAGTAAATTAACCAACCGATTGTCATTTGTCACAAATATTTTAAATTTTCTGATCACATAATACATCTCTGAGGCCCCTGCAAGTACAAGAAAAAAGTATTATTTTTTAATAGGCCTCACTGGAATTAATAGTGCCCACAATGGGACTGGCCTGAATTGTGCTGGGCAGTTCCTTTTTGCACCTCAGCACATTGATATCATCCTCAATTTAAACCTATATGTCTCATTGGATATTGATGTCTTCAAAGTGTATCTGTCTTCTCCAATGATATCTTTAGCACATGCACATTTAATCCACACCATAAATGATCACTTTAATTCAATTTTAAATACTTTCCGCTCCTCACTGTGCACCATGATCTCTTCTTAGGCAGACGGTTCCTATTCAAAATGTTACGATTTAAAATCCACCTAGAAATATATGGTACTCCTGATGATCCATGTTTAAATGTGTCCATGGAATCCATGTTATTCACCATGTCTTGTGAGTCAGGATGAGCCAATCGATTATCATAATCTCCAATGAAGGTGTTTTTGTAATGACAGTTTTTGTTATGACCTAACTCCTTTAGAGGTGATTAGAAACAGTGACTAGCCGTAAAGTGTGGTCCTCCCTCTGCTCATCATTGCTTGCCTTAGTTCTGATTTCAGAATTAATTAAAGCTTAGTTGGGCACACCATTGGAGCTTGGGAGCTATCTTGTCATTCACATCAAAAGCACATTGTAAGAGGAAAGCTGGTCTGGTAGCCTTTGAATATTAATTAGATTACATCATCAGTGTTGTGGGAAGTCCTGCTGCAGGAGGAACATATTTCTATTCTGATGGTAGGCGAAGATAGAGAGCTGTTGACTGCTTTGGCGAGTATTATTCATCATTTCTGGACAGTCATGTTCTGTTACCTAGATTTCAGAAACACATTAGCTCTTGTGTTGCAGGGATTCTGCACATATAGGGAACTATTCACAGGAAAACGGGACCTCAGTGAATAGGGGTGTACCAACCTACCACATTAGTACCCAAAATCCCAAACCGACTAGCTATACTGCCTCATTCATTCTCTGACTACAGAGAAGCTACCAATGCTTAGACAACCCAGAACACGTCACTCTCTCTTGGGAATTGAGGGAGCCAGACAACTCTTTTGCTCACTCACTTATACTTGTCCACAATGTGAATAATCAGAGACGTGGTATAGTTTAAAATGTTGATGTTAACTAACGCGCTCTATGGTACAGTACACATGCCGTTACTAGCAGCAAAATGCATAAACACAATGTAGTCAGCATTGTCACAATTCCATAGAATACAAACAGGGATATAATTTTATGAAGACAGTAGAAAAAGGAATAAGAGACCTAACCACCCTCCCGTTGTAAGAAATAGGTAATTATAAAAAAGAAGACCTCTGGGCTTTGTCATCAGACCCCATACCTCAAGGCCTAGATGAAAGGTTCACATCACAGGACAAGCACAGCTCTTCTCTCTGGAAAGGTGTCTCTCCAAGTGTGTCAAAACATGTTTAGCTTGTTATAATAAAGCACACGATTTCCAGTAGTGCAGCTGTGGGTAGCAGTTAGGTCTAGGTGCGAGGGACTGACCAGAATAGAATAACAAGGGGCATTGTTGATCGTCCTTGTACATCGTGTGCAGACTAAACCTCAGAGCACAGCAGAGAGCGCAAAAGGCAGACAGTTCTCATGTGAAAGGGGCCCAAACAGAGTCTTGCAAAAATGTATGCCTTCAGAGTCATGCACAAAATGGCAGCGAAGCTCATGCAAACTTAGCAAATATCAACAATGGACCCATAAGCTATACTACTCTTGGGGCCTCTGGTCTCCTAATTGTATTGATGCAAATACTAACATACCAATTTCTGCATGTCCTGCTCTGGTTTAGGTGCAAGAGGGACAAGTGGAATTGATAACAATGATAGAGTCAGGGCTAATTAACTGGATTTCTGAGTAGATGCCTCCCAATTTCAAAGTACAGGCTGGAGACAATTAGTAGTTGAAAAACAGGAAGAAGTTTGATCCATCCATGTACAAGCGACGTCAGCCACCAACAGCTACAAGTAACTGTCAACAGATTTAAATACAACATTATTTCCCTAAAATATACATTCTAAATTACATCTTAGCCTAGCAACCTTAACAAAGGCAGTTTGCATAAGAGATAATGTAGAATGTAGAGTTGTCTGAAGTTAGGTCCAAGACTGTCTCCACTAACTGGAACGCCTTTATTGAACAACATGACATTTGCCTATTCCAGGAAACATGGTCAGCAGTCCCAGTTTTCTGTCCTAGATATTTAAATTACTATGCCCCAGAAATCCATGGTAGTAATGGTCACCCATCACGGTGGCTAACCATCTGGATCCACCAGGATATGGGCCTTAAGATCCGGGAGCTCCTGACAGCGAGCCCAGATATCATTGCCATTCCACTGTTGAAAAGTAACCATGGTAATATTGACATCTACAATATATATGCAAGAGGGATTAGAAGTGGGAGGAAATCAGATATCATAGCGGCCATAGATGAGCTTTTGGATAAAAAAGCAGGTGAATCCTCAGTTATACTAGAAGGAGACTATAATGTAACCTTTGAGCAATTGGACTGCGAGGACAGTGACCTCTCAGCTGAGGAAGACGTTGTTTTGGGACATACCTAATGTAGAGTTATCGCCAATAAAAAGATGGACAGAAGCAGGGATATAATTGAAAGCACGCTGTCTAGAAAGGGGTATTAGGGCAGCCAATGGCAGAACCATCTCTGACAGAAAAGGGGTCAGTACTTTTAACAATGGTCACCATTCTAGCCGAATTGACTATCTTCTTGTTGATCTAAAGGTATTGCACTTCCTTATGGACATGCTTGTTACAGAGCGATTGGAGAGCGACCATAACCCACTTTGCTCATATTTTTGCCTTCTGCAATCAGATGAATCAATATACCCCCCACATTTAACGGCTACCAGAGACCCACTGATTAGCAATGATATGAGGAGGCTTAAATGGTCCAAAATAATCGAAAATCCCGATACACTAACCTCTATCAGTAAGGATGTGGAAGACGTGGTAGCGGAGATGTGGGCCCTCCGTACTAGCTCTCAATCAATAGGCTCGATAACCACTATTCATAATTGCTTATTTGATAAAATGCGGTCCCATTTTCATAGACTGTATAGTGGTAGAGGTTCTTATGTCAAACCCCAACAAAACTGGCATAACAATGAATGCAAGTCAGCTCGTAAATTTCTGAGGGTAGCCATTAGATCAAGAAACGTAAATACGATAAGGAACGCCAGGAAGGCATATAAAATAGTGCAGGCCTAGGCAAAAAAAAGAGTGGGACGAAGGTAGGTGGCAGAAACTAAAATTAGCATGTACAAGAAGTAATCTGCAACACTTTTGGTCTCTTGTAAAATGGGGCAGGGGTGCACATCCCCCTCCCCCAGAAAACCTTGTTGCTCCAGATTCTTGGGTAAAGTATTTTGCACTTCAGTATTGCAACAATGTTGAGGAGCAATGTGAACCCTTTGTATTGGCCCCTTGCTATCCATTAGGCCTGGTTTTTGAACCAGCAGACGTTCAGGCCGCCCTCAATGCAATCATGGGGGTGCCCCGGGTATTGATAGAGTTCCTGCTGTTGCTTTTCTACACAATAAGGAGAAGTGGGACAGATACATAATGCTATTAGCAAACAGCATTTCTCAGGGCGGCCCCATCCCAAATTCATGGAGGGGACGGATATTATACCAGTCTGTAAGAAAGGTGACAGATCTCTGCCCAGGAATTATAGGCCCATCAGCCTCATTGATTCAATTCAAAAGGTGATAGCACATCTTGTGCTAGGTAAGGTGCAAGAGTGGATCGAAGATAATGATATTACAACTCCACATCAGGCTGGGTTTTCGTGCAGACGTAAGCACAATAGATCAGGTATTCAGATGCATCCAAATATATTGGTGAATAGTGGTGTATGCCGCTTTTGTCGACCTAAATATTTTTTAACATAAAATAGGGTTTCAATTTAGTGTCCCGCAACAAGCTCGGGGTGGTGCTCCGGGACCTAGGCATGCTGATGGATCTGTTAACCCTCTTACCTCACCTCCACAAGAGAAATTTCTCTCATATACGCTGGGGCATGCAAGGGAACATCACAGACCCATTTCCGGTTGAATAGGGAGTGCGCCAAGGGTGTGTTTTGGTCCCAACACTGTTCTCCCTTTTCATCAATGACATTGCTAAATTCTTATCTATTCTACCCACCGATGCTCCTACCCTAGTAGGCTCCAAGGTCCCTATCTTAAGATTTGCAGACGACACACTTATCATTTAAAAACAAAACTAGCGTGTGTTGGCTTTATTTGAAGATTTCTGCAACCTTAGAGGGTTAAAGATGAATGCAGCTTAACTCAAACTTATGATTTTTAACAAGCATCGATCTTTTAGGGGCAAATTTATTATGGAGGTTGTGCCTCTAGAGCAAGGTGTCGCCTTTACTTATTCAGGCATTACTCTGGAGAAAAGATTAAATGGAAACCCCATATTAAAACAATGGCATTAAAACACCGGCAACTGGCGGGAGCCCTGAGCTAAGAATTCAGAACATCTTTGACAAAACCAGTAGGTCCTGCTTTACAGATTTATAATGCAAAGGTGGTGAACTCAGTTCTGTATGGGTCAGAGCTTGGGGGGGTTGAGAATCGGACTACGCTAGCGTCTGCCGAAAACAGGTTCCTACGAACACTCTCTAGTCTTTCCAAGAGCACCCCTACTCTTCTGCTGCTCACTGACCTAGGAAGGAACTCACTGGTTGATTTAGCTAGGCTCCGTCCCTTATTATACTGGCGTAAAATATGGTCTCAGGGACGTTATTGAGGCAGACCGATTTCACAAAATAAGGTGGCTCAGAGACATCAAGGGGCACTGACGGCTATGGGCTTGCCAACCCTGTGGGATAAACCATCTAGTACGCAGTCTCTATCCAAATAAGCTATAAAGGAAAGATATTGGGAAACGGTGGGGCAAAATACTTTCCGATTGAGTAATAGTACCTCACTGACTGGGAGTTTTATTTCAACAAATCCCTGTCCTCGTTTCAAACCCTATTGGGACATTATAACTAAACCCCTTGATCGTAAACGTTATTTTCAATTTAGAGTGGGTACCCTGCCGCTAACATCCTTTACAGCAAAATGATCACCACTGGGAGTTAACAAGTGCCCCCACTGCATCAAGCATGCAATAACCCACTTACACATTCTGTTTGCCTGTCCTGCCTTTGCTGCTTCCCGTAAGGTCTGACTAGTGCAGACTTGCAAGAATCTGGGTACCAGACAAAGTAGTGTTGCCTTGAGAATTTTGATGTTGGACCCCTCAACTTGCTAAGCAATCCCCGTAGCCAAATTTCTAAGGTGGATGTGGTGTATAAGATCAAAACTAGTTGCTAACGAGAGTAATCAAATATGAAAAGACAAATGTCATTAATATTGGCACAACATTGGTTTATATGGGAAGTCAGAAGGTTGTTTTTTTCTAACTATAGGTCTTGTATACCAAGTGCAATTTGATCAGTATCTAATTATTGCTGCCTACTAATGTATTAATGATATGATGTAGCTTCTCCATAGTTTTTGGATATGCTGAAATTCCACATATCAGGGCTTGGCTTTGACTTTTTCATGGGGCGCTATCTATATGCCATTGCTTATGCCGAGTCCTGGTGCTGCACATCCATTTGAAATGTTTACATCTCCGATTATTGTTTGTGTTTTAATTTATTTGTTCTGGTTTTTAATCAGTTGTTTTTTTGTTTAAAATGTTGTTGACATTTGTATGACTCACTGGCCACTTCCCTCTGAGTTGTGGTCCCTGACCTATTTTAATTGTGTATATTCGCTTTTCCTCAGTGTTTTTAATAATATGACGACTTTTAAGCTGTATTTTTGATAAACTGATAACTTTTGAAATTATCGTTTCTGTTTGAAGGAAAAATCTTTTATTGTCAACATGTATTTTATGTTGTAATCGCTTTTTATGACAAATTTGTCAAAACAAAGCTTTTGAAGTGAAGTGAAGTGAAGTGAAGTGAAAGTATGGCCAAATTACCCATTCCGTAACAAAGTCTGAGAATAAGTGAACTAAATTTTCCACCAATTGAGTTTGGCATTCTAGAGGTGAGAATACAGTTGGGCGGTTACATTTGGCTTAACCCTGGAGTTTAAAGGCAGCAACCAATTTATAGTCGGTCACCATTGGGCAACTGAACGATTATGTGGCCAATGGCTGGGAATCAAGTACTAAGATTATGAGCCTGGGTGGGTTTCCTTGTTTGTTGAACATCTTGGGCCAGCAGCATTGCTCTTTTCGATTGCTGTGTGAGTGTCCTACAGGAGAGAGATGCATTTTCCTGGAGTGGGAGTTATGCAATGGAAGGTTATGCCTTCCCTAAAGTGGCATTATGGTTCAGTCTTTTCCACATATGTTGTGAAAGTGCCATCTCTAGGGTTTACACTAGAGATGTCATCTCTTAGGGCAAAGTAAGTAGCAGTACAGCTAAAACAGATATTCTTTATCCATGTGTTTTAATCATCTCTGGGATGGGGTGAAATCATGCCACGTTGGTATATCTTTGAAGTGAAAGGGCTGAGGCATACAATGGGGATGAGAAGGCAATGCTTTGATTACCTAAAGGTAATCCTTGTTACTCCAATTACCCTATTTTGCTTCAAAGCTTAGAGTAGGAAACCTTTACCCTCAGTAGTGACACATGATGTTAGGCAGGAGGAGACTTCCTTAAATGCCACTGCTAAGATATGAGAAAGTGTGAGGCCAAGGGTCCCAGGGACCACTGACTCTGACACGGTAGCTTGGCGCGAGGCAGGTAGGCACGCCCGAGGCTATGTGTGAAGTAGTTGTGCAGCACACTCCCACTATGACACAGTAAAGCACACACAATAAGGTGATACCACTCTAGGTTCATTTATGAGAACAAGTATCTTTATCTACTTTTGGTCAGGGATGAAAACGCAAAGGTCTCTCAGTATGCAGTGTAAACAGGTTTTTGTAGCTTCAGGTCAATACAGATAACAATTCTTATGCAGACATATATTCAATTTGGGCAACATTCATATTGCAGAGATATAGTCATTACAAGTAACACTTCCTAGGTAGATCTATATACATGGCAGGTAACACCACTATTGCAGGTATATGCTCTATTCCGGTGTGCAGTACAGGTAGTGATTGTCAGGCAGACATATATTCAATTTAGGCACCATGCCTCCTGCACCTATTCAACACAAGTGAGCATTCCTAAGCAGAGGTACAATATAGGCACCAACTCTTCTGTGGATATGCAATGCAGGCAATAGGTCTTCTGGAGAGTTTCAATACAGGGTCAAAGGAGACACTTCCGCCAAGGGGGGTGTTGCCCAGGCGGTTATTATTCATGTAGGCTATGCTGACAAGGTGCGCAGGACCCAGGAGGCCTCAGGACTATTCCCGTTGTCCGGGGGGGGGGGTCGGCCTCCACGTGGGCGTAGGCCCCTGACCTCCCCGACTCACCGCTCTAGTCTTGGGGGAAAAGGCAGACCTCGCAGCAGCGCCGGCACTGGCAAGCGCAGGCCGCCTCCTCCCCCGTCAGCCCGCTCCTTCCTACACTTGGGGATTGGACTAGGGGAGGCAGACTCTCTCTCAGCTCTCACCCCTTCTCAAGACCCAGTCGAGGTAGGTCAGGTCTCCCGCTCTCCTCTGCGCTTCCCTCTCCGAGGCCTGGGTGGGCTCCTGGCTTCCTGTTCGACTCGGGGCCCAGAAACCAATCCGAGCGTGGCTTCCTGGGGGTGTGGCTGATGATGCAGCTGGTGCCCCGGTTGCCTGGCAACGCTCCCCTTCGTGCGCTCGGCTTAGCGCAGCCGTGGCAGTAACCGCGGTGGCCCCCTATTCGCCTCAGGGGCCACAGCGGTGATCGCGATCTGCAGCATTCTCTTCCAGCGGCTCCTGGGCCGTGGCGGTGATCTTGGCCACAGCGTTTGCGCTCAAGGTGAGGCTCGGGTTGCAGCAGCACTTCACTCCTACCACAGCGCCTCGTAGCACAATCAGATCGGGCGCAATAACAGACCACGCAGTATGTAGGCGTAAAAGGCCATTTTATTAGACCAGACTGCGTAAGCTGCACATAACCATAACATCAACAAGTAAATAACATCAAACCCCCATTCACACTCCCCCCTCATTCGTTTCACCCGTTCCACCTCATCACAAACCCCTACAAGCTCCATACCATACCTTATTCCTGCCCATCAATCACTTGTCATCCAGCCCGCTCCTTGCGTCCTTCCAGTCATGCCTCTATCCGCCCTTCGAACTCCCCCCCCAAGAGATGGGTGTGCCCGCTCTTGAGCCCCTGTCCCTTCAAAGTACCGCCTAAAGCAGCTCTGGCCTAAACTGGCAATGCAAAGGACCTACCCAAACCGCACCTCCAACTGCCGGGTGGGTGGGTGGCCTTTCTTTTCTCCCTCCCGATGGTGCCAGGCGCAGGAAGAGGAAGTTCCCTTCATCCCCTGCGCCTAAATACCCACCCCCTAACTCCTCCCCTTCCCCTGCCTGCCCTATCCATGCGCGAAAGACCCCGGGGGAAGACTAGTCTGCGACTTTGCTTCCCCCGGGGCCCGGCATCGCGCAATAACAGACCACGCAGTATGTAGGCGTAAAAGGCCATTTTATTAGACCAGGCTGCGTAATCTGTACATAACCATAACATCAACAAGTAAATAACATCAAACCCCCATTCACACTCCCCCCTCATTCGTTTCACCCGTTCCACCTCATCACAAACCCCTACAAGCTCCATACCATACCTTATTCCTGCCCATCAATCACTTGTCATCCAGCCCGCTCCTTGCATCCTTCCAGTCATGCCTCTATCCGCCCTTCGAACTCCCCCCCCAAGGGATGGGTGTGCCCGCTCTTGACCCCCTGTCCCTTCAAAGTACCGCCAACCAGGGAACCCCCTGTAGGGCGGTTCCCTGCCCAACCCCCCCGACCTAGGACAGTCCGCCTGCGCAAGAACCCGACAACCACTCCCTGAGACACCAGATATTCTCCTGCCACAACTTGCTCACCACATCTCGCATCTCCATCATGTACCAAGCATTGCCCAGCTGTGACAAGTGCACCCCGTCGTCCCTAAAAGCCAAAGGTTCCTCCAGTCGAATCCCTCCGTGTGCAATCACTTTTATGTCCTTGTCAGCACAGTATAGTCTCATTGCCCTGTTGAGCTTCCTTCGTGCCTTTTCGATCGCCCCATGTTTCATTGCCCCTCTCCACACTTTTCTGGGGACCAACTCAGTCCAGGCAATGCAGGTCACCGCAAGCCTAGATTTCAGCACCTCCAGGTCCCTCTGCATGAGCTGTAAAAGCGCCAAACCTGACAGCTGCACCAAGTCATTCTCTCCCAGATGTATTATGAGCAAATCAGGGCATCCCCTCTGCGGGACCATCTTCGCGAGCCAGGACAGTAGTGCCCCCCATCGCATGCCACCTTTGCCCCACCATTGTACCTCGTGCAAGTGTCCCTTCAGTCCCAGGTTACGGCCGTAAACCTGCTGCTCCGCATATTTGGACGCCCAATGCACGAAGGAGTGCCCAACAATCCATGTCACCGTCCTACTCCCCGGTCCACCCACGCAACCTAAAAAGAAACAGATGTTGGAAGAGAAACTGCAAAACATGAACAAACCAACCGCCTACCTGGGACCACCTCATTTCCTCACATACCTCTCACAACATCGTGACTTCCACCTCCCAATCTGCCTAATCCTATCCCAGGACCACCCCAGCCTGGCCGCAGCTGTCGCAGCCCCAATCCTGAAGGAATGAGTCCCGAAACCAGACGCATACAGCCCCAACTGCCGCAAAGCCTTGCGTAACACTGCCAACAATTGGCCCGCCGTCAGTCTCGCGCCAGACGCATGACAGAAAATTTCCCCACTTGCCACACTCACCAACCCCAGGAAAGACCGCCATTCAACCACCGGGCAAACCGCCCCACCTACCGCCTCATTCAGCCACACCCACTTACCCCTGCCCAACTGATCAGTCTTGTAGCACCGCAACCAGATACCCAGCCGACCGCCATCCACACGAATCTCCTCGAACAACCTGCCCGCCAGCCGTCTAGTCCCCAGCAATTCAGACACCCTGAAAGCCCCGAAAAACATCCACACCATACACAGACGGAAAAGGCCAACCTCAACCCGGTCGTCCCAACAGACCGGCAACACCCCAACCAGCCGAACCAACAACTCAAACGTAACCGCCTCCCGAAGCCTACCCCCCCCACTCCTGTATTCCCTACCCCAACCCCGCAACATCCTGCTCACAACCACATCTTTAGTCGGATCAAAACCCAGAAACAAGGCACAGTAAAAAGAAATCCCCGCCAATTTACCAGAAATCGTAGCCGCAGTCAACCGCCTGTCAATACAGTCCAGCACAAAACGTCTCAGCCCCCGTTCCACTTCAGACTCAACACACACGGCACCGCCCATATTCCAGCCCATGAAAGCAACAAATTCAGACCATGCCAAATGATACGTCCTCCTCGTGGTCTCTGCAACTGAACCCTCCACCAGGCCAATCATCCTCACTCCCCCAAGGCCCAGATGCCGGCCGGCAGCTCGGTCTTGCATGTATCCGCTCCCAGTGCCAGGTGCCGGAACCGCTGCCACTGCGAATGAGACAAAGCATCCGCAATGTCATTATTCGCCCCAGGGACATGCTTCGCCCGAAACACCACATTCAACCGCAGACACGCCAACATGAACCTCCGCAACAGCCGTAGCACTCTCAGGTCCCTTGCCCTCTGATGATTCACCAGCTCCACAACCGTCATGTTGTCCACATGAAAGAGCACCGACCTGTTCCGAAATTCCTCCCCCCACACTTCCAGCGCCACCAGCAAAGGGAAGAATTCCAACAAAGCAATGCTCCTTCCCTGTTTAAGCCAGGAGGCCGGCCAGCTCTCCGCACACCACCTACCGTCCCAGAAAACACCAAACCCCGCTGACCCAGCCGCGTCAGAGTAAATTTGGCATTGCCAGACCGTCCTTTCCTCATCGAAATCCAGCGACACACTGTTAAAGTCTTGCAAGAATGTCGCCCAGGTCCTCAAATCCGCCCTCACACCCATGGAAATCCTGACTCTGTGATTTGGAAGCACCGCCCCCGACATGGCCATGCCCAGCCGCCTACAGAACGTCCGCCCTGCATGCACTACCCGACACGCAAAGTTAAGGAAACCCAGAAGCTTCTGAACCGCGCGCAAAGGAATCCGCTTCTCCTCCACCGCCCAGTCCAGACATGCCAGTATCTCCGCCACCTTGGCAGCAGGTAGGCGCGCCAGCCACTGCACCAAATCCAGTTCGATCCCCAGGAAAGTGAGGCAACAGCTGGGACCAGCCGTCTTCTCCGGTGCCAGCGGCACACCAAACTGAAGGGCCATCACCTGGAATCGCAACAGGGCCCTGCCGCAATCTCCGGAGCACGCCCTCCACAGGAAGAGGAAATCATCCAAGTAATGGGTGACCTTCCGACACCCACTGACTCGTACCAAGACCCACTGCAGGAAAGTGCTGAAGAGTTCGAAAAGAGCGCAGGAGATGGCACACCCCATGGGCAAAACTTTGTCCACATAGATGGCCCCCGCAAACTGCATTCCTAAAAGTGAAAAATCCGCCGGATGAATAGGCAGTAAACGGAAGGCTGACTTGATGTCGCATTTTGCCAATTCAGCCCCCGCCCCACACACCCTCACCAGACGGATCGCATCGTCCACCGACGCATAGAGCACTCTAGAATCCTCCTCTGCAATAAAGTCGTTCACAGACTGGCCCTCCGGCCATGACAGGTGGTGTATCATCCTGAACTCACCCACCTCTTTCTTCGGCACCACCCCCAACGGAGAGGCGATCAGGTCCGCTAAAGGCCAGTCAGTGAACGGGCCAGCTACCCTTCCTTCCTCACCCTCCTTCTTCAGTTTCGCAGCCACCACATTAGGTAATTCCTTGGCAGATCTCAAGTTGTCAGCCCACGGCACTCCCTAGGGCCTTGGTAGCCCACTCTAAAACCCTCCGTGAAACCCCAGAACAGTCGTGCCGCCGCCTCCTGATCCGGGTAACACGAGAGCCAGGGGGCCATCGCCTCCACCCTAACCGGTGTAGGCGCCCTTCTGTCCAGGGTGGCCCCGACCTCTGGCGTTCCTCCACTGTTCGGAGGACGTAGCGAGGGTGAGGCACTGAGTAAGGGCATGTTTCCCGCCGCATTTCGAGCACTCGTGCTTGAACTTACAGGGGTACCTGGAACAATACCCCTTATTGTAGCTCCAACAGGTCCCTGTGGAATACCCCCCTGGTTTGGACAGTTGTCCCGAGACGATGTTGCCGGGCACCGTTCCACTTTCCGCCCCGCTTTGGGCGGGACGCGGCAGAAAGGACCGATAAACCACCGGCAAGCCGCTGGCCGTGTGCGTGGACGCAGTGGAGTGCGTGGACGCCATCCACTGCACCCAGAGTTCTTGATCAACCTCCCCCCAACTCTTCTCGGGATTCGCACTGACTTCGGCCCTAAACTCCTCATCATAACTCAGCCAGGCAAACCCCCCAAACTGCATCTGCGCCTTGCGAATGATGTCCATGTATTTGAAAAGCGGAATCGCCCTGTCCAAAAACTTTTCACAGTAAATACTGGCGTAAATCAGAAACGCCGACGTCCAGTTCTCCATGGTCACCGGCACCCTGGGGCGCCTCGTCAGCTCCCACTCCTCCTCCTTTGAACCCTCCTTAGCCTGCACCTCTCTATGCAGCAACTTAAAGACATCGACAAATTCATGCCTCCAAATCCTAGCCCTGACTTTCTCAGAGAGATGCGAGCCCAACGGCATCGCCAAACCCATATACAGCAGTTTCTTCGGGATCTTCACCCCTTCTCCTCTTTACCATCCCCTTTGTCCGTCTGCACCCCCGTGGTCACCGACTGACCGTCCACTTTCTTACCATCCTCAAGTGGACCGCCCGCAGGCTTCTCCGGCTCCCTGACGGACTCGTCCCCCCCCTCACCAACCTGCAGGTCCTCTTCCGCCCCTCCCTCCCCAACCCCCCCCCGTGGACCGTCCTCCCATGCTGCCCACCAGGAACCCTCACTTGTGAGTGCCTCGGGCCGTTCCCTGGGCCGTCCTCTGGGCGCCGCTACCTGGACCGCTGCCATCCCAGCCTTGGTCCTTGTCACCACCGGGGCCTGCAAAACACCAATGTCGCCGTTGTCCGCAGCGCCCCAAAAGCCTTCTGCGTCATCCCGCACCTCCCCGTCTTCCAGCTCATCACTCTCGTCACCATAGTCCAGCTCAAGCACCGCTTCCAGATTCAGACGCTCACTCTCCACCTCTTTCACCGCTCTCTTCACACCCTTCTGCACGCCCCCACGGCCACGCTTTCCAGGCACCACACACGCTGCAGAAGTCCGAGCCCTCGGAGGAGGGACAGCCGCCGCAGACTGCCCTGCTGCTTTAGTCCTGCGTTTTGGAGCCGTCTTGCGCCAGGCACCCCCTAGCTCTGCCGACAGCCGCCGGCTTGGATCCCCACCCGCCCCTCAGGTCGCTCCAACCTGAGCGGGCCCCAGCACCATCGGGCCTCAGAGCCGTCCTGGCCGTCCCTACACCTGCCGTCACTCTCAAAGGGGTGGAGTGGTCCTCCACGGCCTTCTTGGCCCTGACTCTCCTAAGCTCCTCTTCCCGTTCCGCCTCCCGTTCCTCCTCAGAGGTCGGGGTGGGGGGGCCCTCAACCTCATGACCCCACACTGCGCCCACCCTGGCTCTAGTCTGTTCAGCCCACTTGGCCTCCTGGATTTGCTCCAGGATCCTCTCCCCTCTGGCCCTTTCCTCCCAAGAAGCAGTGCCCCAGGTCTGGGGGATGGGGGGGGGCGGGCAGTAGCCGTGAAATCCAGCCCCTGGATAAAGGAAACCGCCTTGTGGCATCCCAGGCACCCAGCCAGGACCCCCTCCCATGGAAACCAGGGCGGAAGGCCCACCCCGGTCCCCCGGGGCCCCCACCGCCGCCTGCCTCACCGGGGCAGGGGTGCCCGCCCTGGAGCTGGTGGACAGGTCGGTGGGGGCCTCCTCCCCCAGCCCACCCTCCCCCACCCCAGCGTCCACAGTCAAGGCAATCCCCTGGGAGAGTGGTGAAGGCTGCCCATCCCCCTCCGGGCCCACGATCCCCCCTGCAGCTCCTTCCGCTGCGCAAGCAGGCCAAGCAAGGCCATCCCCCTGCCCCTCCCCCTCCCCTGCTCCAGCCGGCGCGTGTGCAGGCCCCAGAAGCTGAGGCGCAGGGGCCGCGCCCTCCACCACCGCTCCTGTGGCCCCAGGCAGAAACTCAAGCAGAGGGAAGGCCCGCGGGGGCAGGCTCTTGCTTTTCCCGCCCCTCGCCGGGTCCCTGGGCGCTCCGCCCCCCCTCCGAACGCTCCCCTGCCCACGAGCGTCTGGCTCGTCCTCCTGACAGGCCATGACTGCAGCCTTCACCCCAGCTGAGGCAGCGCGCGTGCCCCTGGTGGCCTCCACCCACGCTTGCCCCAACACACCTGGCTGAAGGAGATCTTCGCGCCTAGCCCGCGCGAGCAGCAGCAAGGCCGCCCGGACCTCCTCGTACGTGACGCCCGACATCGTGCCAAGTATCACGCGGCCGGCGTATGTAAAGCAACGACTGCCGTATAAACAGCCCCCGACGCTAGCTGGACTCACAAAACTACCTAATACACTAAATCACTGAAACTACCCTACGCTCCTTTCTTTTCTCCCTCCCGATGGTGCCAGGCGCAGGAAGAGGAAGTTCCCTTCCTCCCCTGCGCCTAAATACCCACCCCCTAACTCCTCCCCTTCCCCTGCCTGCCCTATCCATGCGCGAAAGACCCCGGGGGAAGACTAGTCTGCGACTTTGCCTCCCCCGGGGCCCGGCACTGGGCTGCGGCAGTGATTTCGCCCCAGCGTTTCGGAGTTTGCATCGCTTCCAGGTCACAGCGCAGTTATCGTACCTCAGAGGTTTCCAGATGGCAGTAGTACTCCCAGGCTCACAGCGCTTCACAGTGTCACAGCGCTTAGCAGTCTCAGCACGGGTTGGGGAGTTTCAGGTGTCAGGTCCACAGTGCTTCCCAGTCTCAGCACTGGCAATGGATGGCAGGGGTTAGTTGTTGGGGAAAAGATTATGGTAACCCTGGGCAGGCACACTGGAGGTAGTGTCCCTGGATCCCCTCACACAGGGCAAGGTCAGCAGGCAGGCAGGGTAACTCATCTGACTCAGGGCAGCAGGTCCTAGGATCAGTCAGCCTCAGTAGTGTAGCATCCCCCTAGCTCAGCGGGCTTCACTCCAGCGGAGGGTCCCCAGGTCCAGTAGTGCAACTGACTTGTCAGGTTTCCCTCCTTTACTTTTATACCCCTAGGTCAGGTGACCCTTCAAAAAGGGGGCAAGTTCTGGCACCAACCCGGCAGGTTGGAAGGTTCTAGAAGGCTCTGGAGACTCCGTGGTGTCTGTCTATGGTGACAAGAGGCAGGGTGGTCAAGGTTAAAGTAGCATTAAGTCCCAGCCTTATCCCAGCTACTAGTGGGCAGATAGGACAGTAGCCACACCGCAGTAGCAGGGGCCTGTGGCAACCATGTTGTTAGGAGAGAGTACCTGCACCTCAGCCCTGTTCAGCAGCGTTAAGGCACAGAGAGACCTATGTCCAACAAAAAATGGCGGTCTGTAACGAGGCACAAAGGGAAAAAAATGTAGGGGTAGACCACCCTAGGGCTGACAGTTCTAACAGAAAGGCTCACAGGGACCGACAGTATTAGAGATGTTATACCCCAGGTAAGAAATGGCAACAACATGATTTACTGGTAGAGGTAGAATGCAAAATTTCCTAGCTAACGTCCAGGAAAGTTTCAATTCTAGTAAGGAGGTGGAGGCGAGGATTAGGCTGTCACTTTCTCCATTTATTGTACTCCAGCAGCCATTCAAGCCATTATAATTTACATCAAAACTACATTTCCCATGAACACAGGGAAAATCAAAACAAAAAATGTCCTAACAGTATTGGCCAATCCCAAGCCAGAACTCCTCATATCTTCCTTCGTGGGCACTCTAGCCTCCTCTTTCTTCCTGCGACCCATCTACGGTAGTCTGCCAATTATTCCTGTTTGCCAGTATCGGAACCTAAGGTATAAGGAAAATCAAGTAAGTGTAAAGGAAGTAACTCCTGTGAAATCACTTAACACTACTTAACTAGTCCAACTGACAATAACTAACAACATCATCTGCAACAGTGTACATTTCAATATTTCATCATAAAGATTTTACTCACCACATCAACGCAGAATTCTGGGAGGGTTCGAATGAAGACTGGGTGGGCTAATCCTCGCCTCCGCCTCCTTAATAGAATTGAATTTTTCTTGCACGTTAGCTAGGAAATTTTGCATTCTATGTCAAGAGCGGAGGCTTCTGATTAGGCTAGTTTAAAGCTTATACACCACCAAAGAAGCCAGCGATACTACTAGCTTAAAATAAAATCTTTTGAAGGTGGAGTCTGAGGACCAGTCTGCGGCATTAATATGTCTTCGAGACGAGCCCCCAGGGAAAAAGTCTTGGATGCCATCGCACCCTTACAGAGTGAGCTCCAAAACGGGAGATATCCATACCAGCCTCCTGCATAACCCAGTGTCCCCATCTCGCAATGGTGGGGGACGAAACTGCCCTGTGTGGTTTCGTAAGAGCAATAAACAACTGCTTGACGCCCTGTGGGCGTATATCTATTGTTGCCACCTCATAGGCTTTGAGTGCTCTAACCACACATAACTTAGGAACATCCGGAAATGCAGGATATGATACAGAGCGCAAATTGCACTTGGTGCACCTAGAAATGTGAAAGGTGACTCCATCTGGAGTAAAGACATGGCCTGTAAGATCTAAGGCTCTCGTGTCCGAGACCCTGCAACAAGAAATTAAACACAGCAACATCGTGAGTTTAGCTGATATTTGCTTCCTCGATAAATATTTATTAGAGGGCCACTCTCGGAACAAGTTCAGAACTTTGTTCACATCCACAAAACTGAGTAGCGGGGCTCCGGAGGGACTGATAACCTGATGCCCCTCAATAGTTTACAGACCAAAGGATGTTCCCCAATCGGGTGATTATCCAGAGGAATCTGTCCCGCCGAGATTGCTGATCGAAAGTTATTTATCAACCTGTATGCCAAACCTTCTTTTGCCAATGAGGCTAAGAAGTTAAGGACATGGACAATGTCCGCCCCCATCAGATCCACTTGTTGTTGCAGACACCAACTACTCCATCGAGTCCAGGCTGATGGTTATCTCTTGTTGGTGCTGTCAGCCCAGGATTTGGCAAGCAGACGCAGCATCCTCCAAAAGGCCCGGGACTTTCCAGCGTTGCCGGTAACCCGCCAGGCCATCAGACGCAGGGTGCCTGTGGCCAGAAGGCGGTAAGAATTCCCTTGAGGATCCCTGAGGAGACCGGGATCGAGGGGTAGAGAGATTGGAAAATCCCTGGAAAGTTCCATCAGAACCGAAAACCAGGCTTGCGATCTCCTTATCGGGGTAATCACCACCAGATTGGCCTGCTGTCTCCTCGCCTGGGTTGACAATATCTTGATCATCGCAAAGGAGGGAAACGCGTAACCCCTTTCCTTGCTCCAATCCTGAAGAAAAGCATCCACTGCTGATACCTCCAGATCCGGGCGCTAACTGTAGTAACGCTTCAGTTGTGTGTCAAGTCGAGAGGCAAAGAGGTCCACCGAGAACGGACCCCATCGGGTCTGGATGTCCCTGAAAACATTGGGATGAAGTTGCCGTAGGCTGGTGTCCTTCCAGTGGCGAGAGCACCAGTCTGCCACCTGGTTGGATGACCCAGGAAGGTGCTCTACTGACAGGGATATCTGGTTGGCCAGGCAGTATTCCCACAGATCGCGGACTACATTGGATAACGCTCTGGACCGGGTCCCCCCAAGGTGGTTGATGTAGCGTACTGCTGCTACATTGTCCAACTTTAGGACACAGCTTTGAATCTTTTCCTCCGTCCAGCATTTTACTGCAAATGAACCTGCCATTAGCTCCAAGCAGTTGATGTGAAGGGTTCTTTCTGCAGATGACCATCTTCCGCCGGTAGATACCGCACCCCAACACGCGCCCCAGCCAGCGCCACTGGCATCAGACTCTATTACCAGATCTGGCTTGGAGCCAAAAATCGCCCGACCGTTCCATGCCTCCATATGTTTGATCCACCACTGCAACTCCGTTCTCGCCTCCTCTGCGAGGGGAACGGCCTGAGAGTAGGTGAGACCTTTGCACAAGTGAAAGGCTTTGAGGCGCTGAAGCGCCCTGTAGTGAAGAGGTCCAAGGAATATCGCTTGAATTGATGACGACAGAAGGCCTACCACCCTGGCCAGGTGCCGTGCCAGAGTACGCTTCAGCTCGTGTCTGATCTTGGATAATTTGCAAGAGGGGAGGGACAAGGTGGGCGCCACCGAGTCTATCATAAAGCCCAGAAACTGCATTCTCTGAGACGGGAGAAGGTCTGATTTGCTCTCTTTGATAATGAACCCTAGCGACTCCAGGAGGAACACCGCCTCTTGTAGGTGGACCTTCAACCTCCGCGGACATTGGTTCAAGAGGAGCATGTCGTCTAGATAGATTATCAATCAGATGCCCTCCGACTTGAGGTGCTCCACCACCAGTTTAATCACCTTGGTGAAGCACCACGGAGCAGAGGATGGCCCGAAAGGAAGGGAAGTGAACTCGTAAATCTGCAAGCCCCACTGAAACTGAAGAAAACGTCTGTGTGGAGCAAAAATCGGGATCGTAAGGTAGGCATCCTCCAGGTCCAGACGGATCATCCAGTCCCCTTCCTGAAGCAGATCCCGTAGGAGGTAAATGCCCTCCATTTTGAAATGGCGGTAAATAAGCCACCCGTTGAACTCTTTGAGATTCATCACTGGGCGATAGCCTCCGTCCTGCTTCTTCACTAGGAAAATAGCTAAGAAATCCCCGAGGGTGTAGGGAAGACTGAGTAATGGCACCTTTCCGCAGAAGGTCTGCAACCTCTCACCCCTGAACTCTCACCTCTTTCATTATTGTATCCTCCGTCTCCTCTGCCTCTGCCACCGCGGCGGCGGGGAAAACCTCTGGTCGGATACAAGTTTCCAAACTTGTCAGGATCCTGGTATTGTCCCCTGTGTGATTCGCCTTGCTTATAGGAGGCTCTACTGTAGGGTCTGCCGGACAAGCGCCCCCTGCCACAACAGGCCATGCCAAAAGCACGGGGGTAATGATGCGCTTAATTGATGTTTGGGCCTTATCTAAGGAGTTAAATGCGTTCACGAACTTGCCAAGTTGTTTGACGAACGGATCTCCTAAGAGATTACCTTCCGCAATTGGACCTGCCTCAGACGTGGCTAGTTCACCTAACTTTGGATCTATTTTAATCAGAATAGACCTCCGTCTCTCAGTTGAAATGGCCACATTAGCATTTCCTAGGGAAATAATCGCCCTCTGCGCCCAACTCGAGAGCATGTCCGGGGAAATCAGAGAGCCCGTGGCCTTGGCATCTTCGGCCATGTCCAGAATTTTTGCTAAAGGCCCGCCGTGTCCAAGAGTTTATCTTGGTACGCTCGCCAGGAGCGATCTATGCCTTTCTTGGGGTCCTTCACAAATTTAGTCAAAAAGGTGGACATCATGGGGTCAATCTCTGGAGTAACCGCGACCTTACCTTCCAAGGTAGGACGTGGGCATTCTTCCCAAAGGCAACTAGGCACTTTATCGTCTAAAGGTTTACGAAGCCTGGCCGCCATATAGGCCGCCACCTTGGGGACTGGGACCCATTGCGATGAGCGAGGATGTAGGAACTCGTCCGGATTGAGCATGTCTGCACTAAGATCCGAGGACGTCAACTGAGTGGGATGAGAGAGGCGCCCCGGGCGCTCCGGCTCTCCATCCCCACCTGAAGTGTGAGGGGATTCATCTGGGTCTAGAGTAACTACATCATCGGGAACCCCAGAGGATTCAGTCGGAGGCTCCCCCGGTTTCTTAGAAGGCTCAGAAGTCTTGGCGTCCAAGAAAGCCTTCTTTAAGCATGAAAAAAGTGGCTGAATCTACCCTGCGTCCTCTGAGCACTTCCGTTCAGGTTCTACTGCGCTCGTGGATGGTTGGCCTGGAGGTAAGGGACTCACCTGCCCCGAAACATCTTCCCTCTGACTGAGGGGTTGACATTGTGCATGAAGTAAATCAATCTTCTTCTCCAGCGGCGCAAACACCCGGGACACAGCCTTCAAGATGGAGGAATCCATAACCTGACTAAAATGGTCATCCACTGGTAGGTACATGACCTGTTCCTCCTCCTCCTCCTCATAGTCCTCTTCATATTCCATAATGAGTACAATCAGATAGCTGAATAAAATTAGTAAAGGGGATACAGTAAGGGCAGAACCCTTATAAAATCAGCCCACGCCTAATGGGGTTACAGAAAGAAAACAGGGACCCAGCAACCTCCTAATTGTGAATTAAAATGTCACTAACTCTGCCTGGGCCGGTCCCTTTAATATAATTGTGTCTTACCCGCAACGCGGGTGTTCAGGCTCCAGGCAGGGGCTCTGAAATAAGATTAGCCCAAACGCTGCATTGTTAAACAGTAATCTCTTCCCCCGTGGTCGCGCGATTCTGTTCGAGCCGCTCCAACTGTCAAATGGATGAAGGCGGAACTCGACGACTCACGCCCACAGGGGGTAAGCTCTAAGGAGTGGCAGCGAAAGGCGTGTGGTCCCCTAGTGGTCGGAGGCCTCCCACGCACAGAGCCTCAGTCAACACGCCATAACCGCGAAAGGAGCAGAGAAAACGCTCCCGCGGTAGCAACAAAGGCACAGCTGACAATAAACCCAAGCACCAGCGCTAATGAGTGCGCTACGAAAACATTGCCGCATAAGCCACAAACAAAGCGTTCAACATTATAAAATCAGTCAGAACTATCAGGAAAGAAAAACACTCATCTGTATGCTGCTGGAGCAGCGAAGAAAGAGGAGGATAGAGTGCCCACGAAGGAAGATATGAGGAGTCCTGGCTTGGGATTGGCCAATACTTTTGGGACATTTTTTGTTTCCATTTTCCCTGTGTTCATGGGAAATGTAGTTTTGATGTACATTATAACGATTTGAATGGCTGCTGGAGTACAATAAATGGAGAAAGTGACAGCCTAATCAGAAGCCTCCGCTCACCCATGCTCGATTGATGAACCTTGCAGAAGTACTTGTGAGAAGGGTGCTTCTCTCATGGATACCTTGGGCATGTAGCCAACTTGTTAGAAAGAGAATAATAAATAATCAGATTTTAAACCTTGTATAAATCCCTTATTTTCTGAATACCACGGAAATTGCAAAGTGAAAGACAACTGCAGCTCCAAAGAACTAAACGCAACAAAAAATGTGTGGATCTATATTACTACTCTTCTATACAAATAAACTGCAAATGTCACCAACGCAACCTCTGACGCATTTCGCTTATATGCAACCTGTCAAACAACCTTATGTATGCCTTCTTAATCTCCAGACTCTATTCATATACTTAGTACAGGTATGTGATCCTAAAAAAATTATGAATAATGCAAAGGCACTCATACTTTCATTTGTTTTCTATTTTTAGAATTCCACAATGCTGAACCTTGAAGCTGTGCAGGCAATGGCATTTGACGGCTGCTACCGTGACAGCGATATTGATATGGACTACTCTGTCCATTCAGAAGACACCTCACTGAGGGGAAGGGCAGCCAGCGACCCCAGCCTAGACACTGCTCGTGTAAGAAGGAAGAGATCGTTGAGAGCAAACGTTGGCCGAATAATTTTACAGAACAATCATGTGATTGATACATATTCTAGGATTATTTTTCCTACAGTGTATATAGCTTTTAACATTTTCTACTGGGGTCTGTATGTATCAAAATAAATTAAATGTGATTGTGGATTTATCTATGTGTCAACCTTTTTGTGGTCTTTAAGTCAGTAATCTAAATATTTACTCCGAAAGCACACTCAAACACACAGCTCTTATACTCATGGTAAAATTCTGAATTGTGCCTAAACCTGTTCCCCCTTTCAACAGACTCTTTCTTATGTATGCAATCTTCCACTTGTGGCTAAATATCTCTTTAAAATAGGAAGTCTGTTTTAGTGTCGAACTACATATCCCTCTGTGCTCATAGAAAGAATAGCACTGAGACATAATGTGGCTTTCCTGTTTTCAGTTTCTATTAGTGGTTATACATTTTCATGCCATCAAAACCAATAGAAACAGTGTTTTTCCGGTGTTTATGGAACACTTTGCTTTTATGACTGCTTGTTTTCTGCACTGATAAGGCATGGTATATAGACAGTGAATGTACAGTGTATATGCGGTCCAAATACATTTTTACAAATCAAACTTATTTTAGTGCACCATACAATATTTCTTCAGTGAGTCTTTGGTCATGCATGCTCTCTCTTTCCTTCCCATGGAAACTTTTATCTGTGAAAAGGCCCTCTCAACACTGACATTTGAGATGGGCAATGCCAAAATAGCCAATACACAATTTGCTAACTCTGGCCACTGACTTAGCTTTCCATGTCAATACTGGTGCACCTGAAGATTGCGATTCTCTGGGACAGGTTCTGCAACATATGCTTTGAACTGGGCACATATGCCTTCAGAGTCATTGAAGCAGTCATAAATGAAGCAGTACTTTTCATAGTCTGGAGAAAATTCCCTGTTACGAAAAGGATCTAGAAGTTGTGAAGAGTACCACAATGAGGCTTCATTGACTTCAAATGCCAAGGTTGGTGAAGGGACATTTCTATGCATCATTGCAATTCATTTCTCATGCCTTCTAAAATATAATTTCCTGAAATGCTCCTCAACATTTCTTTGCTCACCAAGTGGCAAGCATTCTAACATGGAACATGTTGCAGTTCCATAGTCACTAAAAGTGGTGCCCAGCCTACTCTCAAGGAGATGTTTTACATCTACACCATTTACGCTAAAGACTTGGTAGGCAAGGGTATTTTCAGACTCTAGTTTTTTTATTATGCCCACTACAGCAGTCATGTTTTCCTGTAAAAATCCAAGAATGCAAAAGACTGTACTTTTTTCACATCACTATCAATATGTGACTGGAGAATCTCACATTTCTTGCCTCTGGCATCATCACTATGAAAATGTTATGTAAACAGTCGCCACATAGATAATAGAGCATTCACAGCCTCCAGGACTGAGATCAGCCGGCTATATGGCACACTTGGGATGACTCTTTCTTTGATGTCACATAAAGCACAAAATAAGATATATTTTTGTTTTAGTTCCCACACATAACGAAACAGTGCACCAGAATGGACTACAAGGTCAATCGCATTCTTCATTAACTCTGAAGATTGTAAAGATGCTTTCAGCATACCTTCTAGCAAATGGCAAGTATCTCTTACAGGGAAGCACTTCAGCTCAAGTATCGAGTTTAACAGCCCACCACACAACTTTTTCATATACGTACCTGAATCACTGCAAATACAAATAAGTCACTCCAATCTTTGTTGAACTTGGTAAGAACGTTTTGCAGCAGCATTTCAAGTGACACTGCGTTGTATGTTTCCAATACACCTAGATCTGCCATAATGGTGCATCGGAACCATCCATTTTTCGCATCGTAAACTTTGATTAGCACTGCCACTGCACCTTTCGCGTTTCATTAAGGTAGCAGAGACCTTACATCACCTTGAAGTAACTCTGACATATGTTCAATTTCTACGAGGAACACCTCCGGTAGGTATTTGTCAAACATTTGTGTTGCTTTTGGGATTGTTTTGCATGCTGATGAACGCTTGGGGAACAGATTCACAAGCTGTCAATGTGCTATGTCTAAACTGGTTTCAGATTTCACTAAGGCACGTACAAAATCATGTACCTCATCCTTTTCTTTCTTCCTCACATTTTCTTTTGAAGCATGTCTTTGTCTCAGCGATAGACACCTGGCATAGGCTGTCACTATTAGGTGGCTCTCTCAATTTCTAGGGGGTCTTAGTGACAAGATGTTTAGAAATTTGGCTTTCAGTCTTTCCAGTGACTATTGGGACAGTCACTCTGTTTTCCAGAGCATAGTCTTCTGGTTTCTTTATTCTGCTGAGCATGTTGTTATCACAAACTAGATCAATATTAAAAAAAAAACACTTTGAAACAAGTTGGCAAAGATGCGAAGAAAGGACCAAACACTGTAGACCCCATGGACTGCTCCATGGCAAAGTTGCAAAAACACAACCCACATGGTATCATTCTTCGAGAGCATCCTTGCATACTAGTGAGAAAATAATGCGAAAGACAACATTTTTAACACTCTCCGTGATTTTACCAAAGCTTGTTTTATTTAATTACTAAATAAAAGATCCACAACAGAATGTGACCTTATATGACGACCTACAATTAAAACATAGATACAAACAGTGTATATTATCTATGTATTTAATGTAAAGGTGGTGGGACAGGAGTAATGCATGTGGTAGAATGAGATATGGGATGAGTCAGAGAGTGGATGTAGAGGATATAACGAGAGAGGTATGGGGGAGATATACAAGGTAGTGCATTGGAGATGCTGAATTAGGAGTAATGAAATAAATATAAAGACACATATGTATATAGAAGGTAAATATGTATAAGTAAGGTAATATATCTTCTCTGCTGTTTGTTCACTGGGCTCTGTAGGGAACAGAGCGGCTGGGGCTACAAGATTAAGCATACTATCTAGTTTAGAAAGTAATGTGGGTCCAGAACAGTCTGTGCAGAAAATTAGCCAGTTACTGGAGTCCAAATGTCTTACACTGCTGGCAGCAATGCCAACCCAGTACCAACTATGGAAGCAAAGCAAGTAATGCTGCAGATGTGACAATGGTTGACAATCGACATCTGCTAAAACAGGAGTGTCCACATAGGATGAGAAGGCCGAAGTCATAGTCATATCTTCAGGACATCCACATAAAGTTACATTAAATAAATGGAACTTATTCACCTACTGAATAGTAGTCCTGAAAAGGTGCTATGAATCTGGTTGTTGGACATTCTTGTGCTACATAATGCCCTACTAGCAACACTCTACTGCAAGATAAGGTTTGCTTCTGTTAACATCAAGCGAGCATGTGGGAACAGTCTAGGAAGAAGAATTTGATTTGGAAATACAGACAATATACGTGGCTAATCACTCCACATTCCACTACATTGAGAAGTGAAAATTCAATAGGGTCGAAGTTAAAAAATATCCAGGTAACAACCGAAAAATAATCCCCTTCCTTTCTTGTCCATATTGAAAAATGAGTGTTCATCATAAAATCTGGATACTAAAAACAAAGGAAGAGGTGTCTTATACGAATTCAATATATGCCTCATTATTGTCAGGCTAAACATCAAATGAAACGGACAAAAGTAATCAGAAACGCACAGGCTGTGGTTAACCTGACACAAGACAGCACGTCAAAAGAGTACACGTTAAACGGACACCGTGGGGTTTAACCCAGAGGGGACTAGGATTTGAAAATCAGAAAAGGCTTGCAGGCACATGCATCAAAAGATAAACCGGCCGCAAACTGGCAGAGTCTCAGAATCTGCCCCTTTGCGACCAGTATTTTTGCATTTGGGATGCATCATCCCAAATGCAAAAATCGCAATTTAAGTATCTCTAAATTGTGATTACTTAAATTGGGATTGTATTTTAGGAATCGCAAATTGAGATTTCTTAAATGCAATGCAGTAAACTCTAAGGTGTGGGCTAAGCCCAAGGATTTGCCTGTATGTAACTGCGATGGTTATTCTTTGCAGGACACTCTACATTTCATGTTTTTTTGTAAATTTCACGATTTGCCTAGGAAAAAATATATTATCCCACTACTTAAAAACAAGGGGTTTGTCCAAGCGAAACCAGCTTTTCTTTACCTTAAGCAATTAGATTCCCCGCTAATTATGTTTGGTGTTGCAAATTTTCTGGTGGCTGCTTATCGTTTTAAAAAATGTACTACGAACAGACAACATAATACCTCTAGTGACAATTTATGAATCTACTGAAAAACTGCTCTTCTTTTTAAATTATGTAAATATTTTAAATTGCCCAATTTTAAACAGTATTATTAATTTACTGCAATTGTATTTCCCTGATTATGTTACTGTGTTTGTGTGCTTTTATGATTTTTTATTAATCGAAATAAAGCTGACTTGAACTGAACTGAACTGAATGCAGTAAAGTAAAAAAATTAGCGATTTCTCTAATAAGGGGCGCAAATTACCATGAAGTTGAACTTCATGGTAATTTGCAAAAACTTTGAAAAATTCACTTTTGTGCATTTTTCAAAGTTTCATGTTGCGCAGACACATGCCCTTAGGACATGTGTGTGCGCAACATTTGTGCACAGATCAATTTTAGGGGTGCAGCAGGGTGTCCTTTTGACAAATTTGCACCCTGAAATTGCATGCGCAATTTGTGAGGACCTATTGGTACTCGCATATTGCGCATGCAATTTCCCATTCATACCTATGGCCTCGTAGGCCCATAGGAATGAATGGGAAGCCATTCCTTATTTGCGACTCGCAATTTGGAAGTCGCAAATAAGGAATGTGTAGGAATCACTATTTTTACAGCGATTCCTACATGCATAGGCTTTTGCGAGTCCTTAATTGCGATTCCTTAATAATCGCAATTAGGGACTTGCAAAATCCTACCTTGATGCATGTGCCTGATAGTCTCTATACTAACATACTATAGAATAATTTCCCATCAGGTGAAACATGCTCTTTCAGTTTTATGTTTATAAGTGATTATGTCACCAGTAACTGACTACAACACAATGTGAAAGCTGACCTTGTTGTGGTGAATGATTTTTAATATCCCCTTCACTCAGTTGTAACACGAAAAGGGTTACAGAGCGGTCGTGTGGCAAGTTTTTCCCATGTGTTTTGGAGCACATTTCAATTTTCCTCTCCCACTGCCGTTAACGAAACCCCTCCACTCCTCCATGGGCATCCGGAAAATGTCCTCTGGTGTCATGGGTCACATTCAATTATCAACAATGTCTTTCATAGCGTCTGCCCCCTGGCTGTGTCGCCAACATGACTCTGGTACGGCACGCACTAAACAGTTTGAAGTTAGGTATGTGCACATTGTTAGTGAGAACTAGGGATGGTTCAAATATACCATAAAAATCACAAAACTGGTTATGTTGGCATTAAGAATATGAACAAAAAATGACCTTGTAGGAAGCTACAGGGATATTAATTGGAGAGGAATTCTCCAAAAGGGGTTAGGGATCCCTCCGGGCGAAGAGTAGACAGTAGGTCTTCTCAAAAGATACAAAGGGGCCCCTCCAGAACTCAGCATGCAAACAGCTCACGAAGCACCAGCCTGAGCGGATTGGTGTCACTACAACGCATGCTTTTACATCGCATGCCTTTACAACGCGGTTTTTACATCGCATACCATTACAACGCATAATGCTTTTAGGCGCTGGATAGTGAATTATTTAATTTACTATTCCAACTCCAGTCCCCGTGGATAGCAGGGAAGGTGTTGGATAGTATATTAAATACATTCCCTATCCTAGAGCGCCCCCCAGCGCATTGCGTTGTAATGGTTTGCGTTGTAATGGTTGCGATGTAATGGTAGTGCGTTGTAAAAAATTCGTTGTAAGTGATGTTCCCCGCCTGAGCTCCCACATACAAACAGACTCCCATGCACCCCAGCCCAGGCTGCACTGTTTATTGAGCAACAGGGAAACAAACAATGCAAATCCCACAAAAAGAGCCAGTGTCAGGCAGCTGGGGAGTTTACGTTGCACAGAACTTCCCAGAGCAACCCGGCCCTTTCGCAACTGATTAAATCAACAGAATGTGGAGGTGCTTGTATAAAGTCTCTATGCTTCAGGGTCACATCTGTGCCATTTTTTTATGGCCTTAGTCAACCGGCCCACAGAACCTTCTGTGTTGTCACACTCACCTACCGTGCTGTGAAGTTTAGGTGGTGTGATGGGTGACAGCAAGAGTACAGCAGCGTCCCAGGGGGCCAGATGAGGTGTCCGTTGGGCCATCATAGCCTCAGTCATACCTCCCCCCCACCTGTGCCTGGCTGGGGCCAGGTGTTACTCTAGGCCTTGGGCCATTCACACCTCATTTTTGGACCCGCCCAGTAGCAGTGTAGCAATCCGTAGGACCTGCACATTGTTTGGACAACATAAACTAAGAGCTTGGGGCTAGATGTAGGTAATTGCAATTTACCGACTCCTAAATACCGAATTTTACCGAATCGGTATTTATGAGTCGGTAAATGCAATGTAGATAAAAAATCTGTATATTATACCGATTCGGTAAAATTCGGAATCGGACATTCGGTATTTACCGAATCGGTATTTGCCGAATCGGTATGTACCGAATCGGTATTCCCCATTCATTCGAATGGGAAATACCGATTCAGTAAATACCGAATCGGAAAGCAAACAAAAGTGAAACTTAAGTAGGCAGCCAATCAGGTGCCTCCACCCTCCCCCTCCCTACCAGGAAGTGGCTACTCAGGCAGCTGCAACTAATTAGAAGCTTCTGGAGAGGCAGTTGGAGCAGAGAGTCCCTGAGCAGCAGAAAGAGTTTTTTGCACTTTTAAATCTGAAAAAGGGCAAGCAGCAAAGACAAAGAGCAGCCAGAGAGGAAGAGGAAACTTAAATTCAGCAGCATGGAGCTGCAGATCCTTCTTGAGGAGGTGTTGAAGGTGCACCAAAAACTGTTTGGCAGGCAGTCCCTCACTGTGGCAGAATCTGCCAAAAGGAAACTCTGGCTGGACATACTTGACAAAGTGAATGCAGTTGGAGTGACTACCAGAGACACAGAGGACCTGAAAAAGAGGTCTACGACCTCAGGAGCCAAACAAAAAAAAAATTGGCTGAACACCACAAGCAGGCAACCAAAACTGGTGGAGGGAAGAACCCAGCACCCCCCCTTACTGACCTGGAGGAGATGGTGGCTGCAACCATAGAACCTGACAGCGTCTGCTGACTGGGAGAAGTAGACAGCTCAGCCAGAGCTGCAAGCAGAAAAGGTAAGACGCATGCACAGCAATCCCCCCCCACACCCTCATCCTTATCTTTACCCTTTGTGGCTAAGTGAACCCCAGTCCAGTACTGCTAGCACTATACAGGAGCAATGCATCATGGGACATGTAGTCAGGAAATGAAAGACCATGTCATACAGCACATCAACCAGCAAGTTAGGGAAATGATTGCAGACAGAATGAAGCGAAAGTGAAAAAGATTTAATTGTATTGTCTGCGAGACAGTAGCGCTTAACTAATGTACGCTCATATGTCCACAGGTGACACATCTTGCAGGCGTTCCCAGGAGACTGAAGGCACGGCACCAGAGAGGGATGAGAGTCAGGAGCCAGGTCCAAGTGCACAGAATGTATCACAGGACACAGGTGCACCAAGTAGCCATCCTCCTTCACAAGACACAGAAATTGCTCCAGAGTTGCAGGCGTCCCCAGAACGTTCACAATCCCCTCTGTTACTGTCATCCCCAGATATGCCAGCATCACTGCATGAGACAACACCTGCATCACAACCAAGCAGGAGGCATGTTGTGGCCCCACTATTGGAAATGGAGTCATCAGCAGGTGACATGGAGGGGGAAGACACACACACCTTGCCTGGGGATGGTAGCTCTGCCACACTGCAGTCCAGTGCAGAGGTGGCCCGTACTGGCGCAAGACGCCGCAGAGTCCAAGAAAGGAGTGTATCTGCACGTGTGGAGGGTTCAAGTGTGTTCCGTGGCCTGGAGGGGAGCATGATAAAAATCCAGAGGATGCAGGGAAAGGCCATCATGTCTTGCCAACGCCAAATGAGGAACCTGAACAACAACATGGAAGACATAGGAAAGGGCATCAGGGAACTAGTAGATATCAACAAAGAGATGGCTGCAGGGATGCGTGAAATGTCACAATCGGTGCAGCTCCTGTGCACCAAACTAGACAATGAATTTGCATCAAGGCGCAAGGAGAGGCAGCGTGCGCATCTACAAAATAAAGCCATCAACCGCCTGGCAACAGCCACATCCCTGCTATGCAGGAGAAGCATAAACATACAGGAGGGACTAACCGAAAACAGTAATGAGGTCACTAGGGGCATAGCCAGGATGACCAGTGCTCTTGAGATGCTGATAAATGCACAAACAGCACAAACTGCTGCTCTGGATGTGCCAGAGAGTGAAGGGAGCACAAGTAGGAGCAGCAGGCGCCACGCTGAGGCTACAGCCCAAACGCCAAGTGAGGACAGCGAGCACCAAACATCTGGCACTGGTAGGCGTGGACGCAAATGAGTATTTTAGTTCATGGTGAAGTGACCCAGGACTCATATCATCGAATGTAAATAATTTGTGTTGCACATTTGTGCTTTAGAAACCTACGTAGTGACACAATTAAACTACGTTGGGTGCATACTCCACCTGTCTGTGTCTCTTTACTTACTTAAAAAAAGTTGTGTGTGATCTCTTCCCGTCTGTGTCTGCCATCAGTTGGTGTTGCAACTCCAGCTGTGTTTGGTTCAGGCTCTGCTTGTTTGTCATCATGGTCCTCATAATCAGATAAATCCACTTCGGTGCCCTTCTTAACCGCAAGTTTGTGCAACATTGCACAGGCTGCAATCATCTTGCAGCAGGTGACTGGTGTGTACTGGCGGGCCCCTCCACTTTTATGTAGGCAGCGGAACCTGCTCTTCCACAAACCAAAGGTGTGCTCCACAAAGTTTCTGGTAGATTTGTGTGCCCTGTTGTATCTCCTCTGGCTGGGTGTTGAAGGGTTGAGGTAGGGTGTAAGGATGAAGGACCGGAGAGCATATGCACTGTCCCCTATTTGTAAAATGAATAAAAACATTACTCACATGCACACAAACACATCCATCTGCAATATGTATCAAGAGAGTTTCACACAGTGTGTTATCTAGCAAGTATCCTTCGCCAAATTCCCCCGCTGTCAGGCGTGCATAGATCCCACTGTTTTGAAAGATGTAAGAGCCGTGGGTACTCCCGGGAAATTTGGCTATTATGTCCGTGATGATGTACTTTGAATCACAGATCACCTGTACATTTATGGTGTGGGTGGACTTCCTGTTCCTATAAATGTACTCTGTGGCAGCAGGTAGACATTTTGGTATGTGGGTGCCATCAATACAGCCAATGATGTTGGGAAAATGCGCTATCTGATAAAAGTCTGTCTTGGTCCTGAGCAGTTCTGCATGCGTTGCAGGGAAGCTGATGTAATAATGCATTCTCTGCAACATGTCGTCTAGAAATTTCTTTAAAAAACGAGACAGGCAGCTCTGGGACACCCCACCTACTGCAGCAACCACACTCTGGTAACTCCCAGATGCAAGCAAGTGTAGGCTGCACAGCAACTGCACATGGGGTGGGATGGTGTGCGCCCTTGGGGCTGGGTGGTCCAACCTTGGGTGGAGGTCCCTGATAAGGCCCAGGATGGTGTGGGGGTCTAGCCTGTAACTTTGTAGGATCTCTGGCTCAGTTAGTTGGAATAGGGTGATCCTCTGCCTGTACACCTGCTCCTCCCTTCTCCAGACCCTCTCTCCTTCTGCCTGTAGCCATAGCCGCCTCACAATCACGTAGAATGCCGCCATTCTGGTGAAACTGTTGCATTTTGAGCCCTTTTTTATAGCCTGCTCCTGGTTACCACCTGATTTCACTCCATGGTAAATACTGACTCTTAAATACCGCATTTCCTGCAAATTCGGTATTTAAGAGGTTACCTTTACCATTTCCTAATTTCCAAATCGGTAATTTGACCGAATCGGTAAATTTACTGATTCGGTATATTTACCGATTCGGTGAGGTTTCCGAATCGGTAAATTTACCGAATCGGTAAATTTACCGATTTGGACTTTTTTGTGCCCCCTACATCTCAAAAGCCAAATACCGGTCGGTAAAGGCCGAAATTCGGTATTTTCGGACTTTACCGACCGGTATTTGGTGACCTACATCGGTCTCCAAGTGTCAAGACTGATTCCAGACACCCCCACTGGATATGTTGGCCTATAGACCAGCGAGCTCACAGTGCCACCTTAAGGCACCCTAACATACCAGGGAGCGAATGGTTTTCTGGCAACCATTGAACATGACAACCATGATCCCTTAGGTATCGTGGAAACAATGCAGAACCTTTCGCTCAGTCACTTGAGCTCGTGAAATTCTCAGAGAAATATAAAGAGAATGCACGGTAGGACATTTTCAATAATATTTATTGTACCAACGTTATTCTTACATAAAATCTGTGTGTTGCAATGATTAGAAGACAGAAGCAGATAAACGTGATTACAAGCACCAAAAGTGTACATAGTAGATGTAATTCTACCATGGTGCTAAACAATGTGTATATAGGCAGTAATTCTAGAGTACTCCTACTATGCGAACACTACTCTAAGTGTACCTAGAGTGTGTGTAGGTGTAGAGCCAAGAATCCCCCAACAGAAGATCCAGCCCTATTACCTGATGGAATAGAGTAAAGGACCCCATCTGGGTCACGAACTGGACACCCCTCACGAGATATTAGACCGATGCGTGAAGATTTCTCAACATGCAAGGACCCTTGGTGTCAGCAGAAGTGCCTCCTCTACTAATCTATCAGGATGCTCATCTTTTATAATAGAAAACAGATTAGTGATGTTATGGATATGTAGATACAAAAACAACAATTGATGGACAGAATGCAGAACAATGTCATACATTCACCCCAGTACAGAGATCTGGGCCTAAATCCATTGTTTTTTTGCACTCCACACCACCCCAGTTCAGACATGGCCATATGCAAATCAGCCTTGACCCTGTGCCTCATGGGAACAGTCCAGCCCGAACTGTCAAGCCATGTCTTTCCTGGACCGAAATCAAGCATCCTAGGACCGGTTTCTGGCTATCAGCCGTCTTCAGCCAGGATAGCTTGACTCCAGTGGTGTGGAGAGCATGGGACTCACGTCTGAACATACCCATCCCACTCGGGGTGACAAATGCAAAAACCACAGTTGATGGACAGAATGCAGAACAATGTCATACATTCACCCCAGTACAGAGATCTGGGTCTAAATCCATCGTTTTTTTGCACTCCACACCACCCCAGTTCAGACATGGCCATATGCAAATCAGCCTTGACCCTGTGCCTCATGGGAACAGTCCAGCCCGAACTGCCAAACCATGTCTTTCCTGGACCGGAATCAAGCATCCTAGGACCGGTTTCTGGCTATCAGCCGTCTTTAGCCAGGATAGCTTGACTCCAGTGGTGTCGAGAGCATGGGACCCATGTTTGAACATACCCATCCCACTCGGGGTGACAAATGCAAAAACCACAGTTGATGGACAGAATGCAGAACAATGTCATACATTCACCCCAGTACAGAGATCTGAGCCTAAATCCATCGTTTGTTTTTTTGCACTCCACACCATCCCAGTTCAGACATGGCCATATGCAAATCAGCCTTGACCCTGTGCCTCATGGGAACAGTCCAGCCCGAACTGCCAAGCCATGTCTTTCCTGGACCGGAATCAAGCATCCTAGAACCGGTTTCTGGCTATCAGCCGTCTTCAGCCAGGATAGCTTGACTCCAGTGGTGTGGAGAGCATGGGACTCACGTCTGAGCATACCCATCCCACTCGGGGTGACAAATGCAAAAACCACAGTTGATGGACAGAATGCAGAACAATGTCATACATTCACCCCGGTACAGAGATCTGGGCCTAAATCCATAGTTTTTTTGCACTCCACACCACCCCAGTTCAGACATGGCCATATGCAAATCAGCCTTGACCCTGTGCCTCATGGGAACTGTCCAGCCCGAACTGCCAAGCCATGTCTTTCCTGGACCGGAATCAAGCATCCTAGGACCGGTTTCTGGCTATCAGCCGTCTTCAGCCAGGATAGCTGGAGTCAAGCTATTCTGGCTGAAGACGGCTGATAGCCAGAAACCGGTCCTAGGATGCTTGATTCCGGTCCAGGAAAGACATGGCTTGGCAGTTCGGGCTGGACTGTTCCCATGTGGCACAGGGTCAAGGCTGATTTGCATATGGCCATGTCTGAACTGGGGTGGTATAGAGTGCAAATAAACGATGGATTTAGGCCCAGATCTGTGTACTGGGGTGAATGTATGACATTGTTCTGCATTCTGTCCATCAACTGTGGTTTTTGCATTTGTCACCCCGAGTGGGATGGGTATGCTGAGACGTGAGTCCCATGCTCTCCACACCACTGGAGACAAGCTATCCTGGCTGAAGACGGCTGATAGCCAGAAACCGGTCCTAGGATGCTAGATTCCGGTCCATGGAAGACATGGCTTGGCAGTTCGGGCTGGACTGTTCCCATGAGGCACAGGGTCAAGGCTGATTTGCATATGGCCATGTCTGAACTGGGGTGATGTGGAGTGCAAAAAAACAATGGATTTAGGGCCAGATCTCTGTACTGGGGTGAATGTATGACATTGTTCTGCATTCTGTCCATCAACTGAGGTTTTTGCATTTGTCACCCCGAGTGGGATGGGTATGCTCAGACGTGAGTCCCATGCTCCCCACACCACTGGAGTCAAGCTATCATGGCTGAAGACAGCTGATAGCCAGAAACCGGTCCTAGGATGCTTGATTCTGGTCCAGGAAAGACATGGCTTGGCAGTTCGGGCTGGACTGTTCCCATGTGGCACAGGGTCAAGGCTGATTTGCATATGGCCATGTCTGAACTGGGGTGGTATAGAGTGCAAATAAACGATGGATTTAGGCCCAGATCTGTGTACTGGGGTGAATGTATGACATTGTTCTGCATTCTGTCCATCAACTGTGGTTTTTGCATTTGTCACCCCGAGTGGGATGGGTATGCTGAGACGTGAGTCCTATGCTCTCCACACCACTGGAGACAAGCTATCCTGGCTGAAGACAGCTGATAGCCAGAAACCGGACCTAGGATGCTTGATTCTGATCCAGGAAAGACATGGCTTGGCAGTTCTGGCTATTCTGTTCCCATGTGGCACAGGGTCAAGGCTGATTTGCATATGGCCATGTCTGAACCGGGGTGGTGTAGAGTTAAAAAAAAACGATGGATTTAGACCCAGATCTCTGTACTGGGTTGAATGTATGACATTGTTCTGTATTCTGTCCATCAACTGTGGTTTTTGCATTTGTCACCCCGAGTGGGATGGGTATGCTCAGACGTGAGTCCCATGCTCTCCACACCACTGGAGTCAAGCTATTCTGGCTGAAGATGGCTGATAGCCAGAAACCAGTCCTAGGATGCTTGATTCCGGTCCAGGAAAGACATGGCCTGGCAGTTCGGGCTGAACTGTTCCCATGAGGCACAGGGTCAAGGCTGATTTGCATGTGGCCATGTCTGAACTGGGGTGGTGAGGAGGGCAAAAAACGATGGATTTAGGCCCAGATCTCTGTACTGGGGTGAACGTATGACATTGTTCTGCATTCTGTCCATCAACTGTGGTTTTTGCATTTGTCACCCAGAGTGGGATGGGTATGCTCAGATGTGAGTCCAAATGCTCTCCACACCACTGGAGTCAAACTATCCTGGCTGAAGACGGCTGATATCCAGAAACCGGTCCTAGGATGCTTGAATCCGGTCCAGGAAAGACATGGCTTGGCAGTTCGGGCTGGACTGTTCCCATGAGACACAGGGTCAAGGCTGATTTGCATATGGCCATGTCTGAACTGGGTTGGTGTGGAGTGCAAAAAAACGATGGATTTAGGCCCAGATCTCTGTACTGGGGTGAATGAATGACATTGTTCTGCATTCTGTCCATCAACTGTGGTTTTTGCATTTGTCACTCCGAGTGGGATGGATATGCTCAGACGTGAGTCCCATGCTCTCCACACCACTGGAGTCAAGCTATCCTGGCTGAAGACGGCTGATAGCCAGAAACCGGTCCTAGGATGCTTGAATCCGGTCCAGGAAAGACATGGCTTGGCAGTTCGGGCTGGACTGTTCCCATGAGGCACAGGGTCAAGGCTGATTTGCATATGGCGATGTCTGAACTGGGTTGGTGTGGAGTGCAAAAAAACGATGGATTTACGCCCAGATCTCTGTACTGGGGTGAATGTATGACATTGTTCTGCATTCTGTCCATCAACTGTGGTTTTTGCATTTGTCACTCCGAGTGGGATGGGTATGCTCAGACGTGAGTCCTATGCTCTCCACACCACTGGAGTCAAGCTATCCTGGCTGAAGACGGCTGATAGCCAGAAACCGGTCCTAGGATGCTTGATTCAGGTTCAGGAAAGACATGGCTTGGCAGTTCGGGCTGGACTGTTCCTATGTGGCACAGGGTCAAGGCTGATTTGCATATGGCCATGTCTGAACTGGGGTGGTGTAGAGTGCAAATAAACTATGGATTTAGGCCCAGATCTCTGTACTGGGGTGAATGTATGACATTGTTCTGCATTCTGTCCATCAACTGTGGTTTTTGCATTCGTCACCCCGAGTGGGATGGGTATACTCAGACGTGAGTCCCATGCGCTCCACACCACTGGAGTCAAGCAATCCTGGCTTAAGACGGCTGATAGCCAGAAACCGGTCCTAGGATGCTTGATTCCGGTCCAGGAAAGACATGGCTTGGCAGTTCGGGCTGGACTGTTCCCATGAGGCACAGGTTCAAGGCTGATTTGCATATGGCCATGTCTGAACTGGGGTGGTGTGGAGTGCAAAAAAACGATGGATTTAGGCCCAGATCTCTGTACTGGGGTGAATGTATGACATTGTTCTGCATTCTGTCCATCAACTGTGGTTTTTCATTTGTCACCCCGAGCGGGATGGGTATGCTCAGACGTGAGTCCCATGCTCTCCACACCACTGGAGTCAAGCTATCCTGGCTGAAGACGGCTGATAGCCAGAAACCGGTCCTAGGATGCTTGATTCCGATCCAGGAAAGACATGGCTTGGCAGTTCGGGCTGGACTGTTCCCATGTGGCACAGGGTCAAGGCTGATTTGCATATGGCCATCTCTGAACTGGGGTGGTGTGGATTGCAAAAAAACGATGGATTTAGGCCCAGATCTCTGTACTGGGTTGAATGTATGACATTGTTCTGCATTCTGTCCATCAACTATGGTTTTTGCATTTGTCACCCCGAGTGGGATGGGTATGCTCAGACGTGAGTCCCATGCTCTCCACACCACTGGAGTCAAGCTATCCTGGCTGAAGATGGCTGATAGCCAGAAACCGGTCCTAGGATGCTTGATTCTGATCCAGGAAAGACATGGCTTAGCAGTTCGGGCTGGACTGTTCCCATGTGGCACAGGGTCAAGGCTGATTTGCATATGGCCATGTCTGAACTGGGGTGGTGTGGAGTGCAAAAAACATGATGGATTTAGGCCCAGATCTCTGTACTAGGTTGAATGTATGACATTGTTCTGCATTCTGTCCATCAACTGTGGTTTTTGCATTTGTCACCCCGAGTGGGATGGGTATGCTTAGACGTGAGTCCCATGCTCTCCACACCACTGGAGTCAAGCTATCCTGGCTGATGATGGTTGATAGCCAGAAACCGGTCCTAGGATGCTTGATTCCGGTCCAGGAAAGACATGGCTTGGCAGTTCGGGCTGGACTGTTCCCATGAGGCACAGTGTCAAGGCTGATTCGCATATGGCCATGTCTGAACTGGGGTGGTGTGGAGTGCAAAAAAAGGATGGATTTAGGCCCAGATCTCTGTACTGGGGTGAATGTATGACATTGTTCTGCATTCTGTCCATCAACTGTGGTTTTTGCATTCGTCACCCCGAGTGGTATGGGTATGCTCAGACGTGAGTCCCATGCTCTCCACACCACTGGAGTCAAGCTATCCTGGCTGAAGACGGCTGATAGCCAGAAACCGGTCCTAGGATGCTTGATTCCGGTCCAGCAAAGTCATGGCTTAGCAGTTCGGGCTGGACTGTTCCCATGAGGCACAGGGTCAAGGCTGATTTGCATATGGCCATGTCTGAACTGGGGTGGTGTGGAGTGCAAAAAAAGGATGGATTTAGGCCCAGATCTCTGTACTGGGGTGAATGTATGACATTGTTCTCCATTCTGTCCATCAACGGTGGTTTTTGCATTCGTCACCCCGAGTGGGATGGGTATGATCGGACGTGAGTCCCATGCTCTCCACAGCACTGGAGTAAAGCTATCCTGGCAGAAGATGGCTGATAGCCAGAAACCAGTCCTAGGATGCTTGATTCCAGTCCAGGAAAGACATGGCTTTGCAGATCGGGCTGGACTGTTCCCAGGAGGCCATGGATCAAGGCTGATTTGAATAGGCCATGTCTGAACTGGGGTGGTGTGGAGTGGAAAATAACGATGGATTTAGGCCCAGATCTCTGTACTGGGGTGAATGTATGATATTGTTCTGCATTCTGTCCTTCAACTGTGGTTTTTGCATTTGTCACCCCGAGTGGGATGGGTATGATCAGACGTGAGTCCCATGCTCTCCACACCACTGGAGTCAAGCTATCCTGGCTGAAGACGGCTGATAGCCAGAAACCGGTCCTACGATGCTTGATTCCGGTCCAGGAAAGACATGGCTTGGCAGAACGGGCTGGACTGTTCCCATGAGGCACTGTGTCAAGGATGATTTGCATATGGCCATGTCTGAACTAGGGTGGTGTGGAGTGCAAAAAAACGATGGATTTAGGCCCAAATCTCTGTACTGGGGTGAATGTATGACATTGTTCTGCATTCTGTCCATCAACTGTGGTTTTTGCATTTGTCACCCCGAGTGGGATGGGTATGCTCAGACGTGAGTCCCATGCTCTCCACACCACTGGAGTCAAGCTATCCTGGCTGAAGACGGCTGATAGCCAGAAACCGGTCCTAGGATGCTTGATTCCGGTCCAGGAAAGACATGGCTTGACAGTTCGGGCTGGACTGTTCCTATGAGGCACAGGGTCAAGGCTGATTTGCATATGGCCATGTCTGAACTGGGGTGGTGTGGAGTGCAAAAAAACGATGGATTTAGGCCCAGATCTCTGTACTGGAGTGAATGTATGACATTGTTCTGCATTCCGTCCATCAACTGTGGTTTTTGCATTTGTCACCCGAGTGGGATGGGTATACTCAGACGTGAGTCCCATCCTCTCCACACCACTGGAGTCAAGCTATCCTGGCTGAAGACAGCTGATAGCCAGAAGCCGGTCCTAGGATGCTTGATTCCGGTCCAGGAAAGACATGGCTTGGCAGTTTGGGCTGGACTGTTCCCATGAGGCACAGGGTCAAGGCTGATTTGCATATGGCCATGTCTGAACTGGGGTGGTGTGGAGTGCAAAAAAACGATGGATTTAGGCCCAGATCTCTGTACTGGGGTGAATGTATGACATTGTTCTGCATTATGTCCATCAACTGTGGTTTTTGCATTTGTCACCCCGAGTGGGATGGGTATGCTCAGACGTGAGTCCCATGCTCTCCACACCACTGGAGTCAAGCTATCCTGGCTGAAGACAGCTGATAGCCAGAAACCAGTCCTAGGATGCTTGATTCCGGTCCAGGAAAGACATGGCTTGGCAGTTCGGGCTGGACTGTTCCCATGAGGCACAGGGTCAAGGCTGATTTGCATATGGCCATGTCTGAACTGGGGTGGTGTGGAGTGAAAAAACTATGGATTTAGGCCCAGATCTCTGTACTGGGGTGAATGTATGAAATTGTTCTGCATTCTGTCCATCAACTGTGGTTTTTGCATTTGTCACCCCGAGTGGGATGGGTATGCTCAGACGTGAGTCCCATGCTCTCCACACCACTGGAGTCAAGCTATCCTGGCTGAAGACGGCTGATAGCCAGAAACCGGTCCTAGGATGCTTGATTCCGGTCCAGGAAAGACATGGCTTGGCAGTTCAGGCTGGACTGTTCCCATGAGGCACAGGGTCAAGGCTGATTTGCATATGGCCATGTCTGAACTGGGGTGGTGTGGAGTGAAAAAACTATGGATTTAGGCCCAGATCTCTGTACTGGGGTGAATGTATGACATTGTTCTGCATTCTGTCCATCAACTGTGGTTTTTGCATGGATATGTAGATAGCCCTGTCAGCCCGTGGATGAAGTTACATAACGTTAAGGGCTTTGTGGTAGTGTTGTGCGAAGCTAGATGTAAAAACAAGTTTACTCTCAGAGAAACTAATCCAACATTGTCATGGGTGCAAATGTGTGCAAAAGGTCACAGCTGGAAATGTTATTTGTGAGGACAATGTGAGAAATACGCTGCTTCGCTACATAGGCCTAACTCGGGAATAAAACACTGACTCCTCATACTAAGAGCCGATATCTAAAAAGGCAGCAGACAATTTAAAAAAAATGTTTAAACTACTCTTGGGTGCGTGGCCATGGGAGCAATGGAGTAGGACATGTCTCCTTCGCGCTCCGTCCTTCCCAGCCCACCGTGCTGCATCTGAAAGCACTGGAGGTGCTCTTACCTGCCCCTGGAGCCTGCCGGAGCCTGGATGGCAAGTGTCCATGCTCCAGCCAGCCTTATCTGCTGCATTCTGTGCCGCTGGAATGCTAAGGCTGATGGAAGCGGCCGGCAGCCGCCATTTTGATTACGGAGTTCGCTGCGCACCCGTTGCCTCCCGCAGCACAGGTACATTCAACTCCTCCTGACTGGCACTTTGGGGGTGAGCCCGTTCTCTCCCAGGGGGCCCCTGCTGCAGAGGAGGTTGTCTGGTGCGCCTCCTTGCTCGGCGGCAATTGTAGACGGCAGAGTGGGGTAAGGCTGTATCACCATATGAGTAGGCCTGGACTGGCCCCAGCCACCTCCAACCCCTACAGAGCACAGCTCGGGACGTCCCCCGCCTCCACACGACTTTCGGAGCGGGCCAGATGAGCGGACAACACCGCATGGCCCATTGATCTGCATGGGCACCCTGGGCTTGAAGAGGCTGACCCGGCACATCGACACAGTGTTAAGTTTTAACGGGGTGAACCCATAAAACTATCCGACCTGGGTCATAATAGAAGTACGTTGAAGAAATGGTCAAAGTAGTCCCTATAACTTTACATTAACATCCACAATTCACCACAGAGCAGTTCTGATTAAGTTTATCAGGAACACAAGTTTATTTTAAATAGAACATTCATTAAATGCTCTTATAATTCAAAGCATTAATGTTAATCCATGTAACTACTTTCAATGTACTTTTATTGCATGTGATATTTACAGTGCTCTCGGTGTAATAGAGTAAAAGAAGATTTAGAGGGAAATGGGGTGATTGGAAAGGTGATGGACAGGGTAAAGGTGATGTGACATAGGCACAATTTCATTTATGTACAGTAGAACCTTTACAGCCTAATATAGATCCATAGTTCTCCTATAATCATAACACATAGGTCAAAACAAATTGATTTCTTCTATTCCTATGGTTTGAGGGTATATGGTAGTCTACTTTTCGACCCCTGATGATGAAGGGTTGTTAGCTTCTCATTGTGGGGTCTTCGTCAGGACGAGATGGAGTGTAGAGCACCTGAAATTGTCAATTAGATTCAGTGCGTGCAGTGAAATGTGGCGAATCATACAGTTGGTGACCAAAAAGGTACCTACTTAGGAATCGGCTCACAATGACCGATCCCGATGGGCAGCAAACCGCTCCTTGGTATCTGTAATGAGACTTAACCTGAATCAGACACCACCTAATCTGAATCAGTTGATCAGTCAGGACTGTGTGTCTTTGGACATAGGCCTTGACATCCCGTGGATCTGTTATATTAAGACACAAATGGACTCAGCAGGGTTAGGTAGTAGTGTTCCCGTAGGGAAACGTCCGCACAACACTATAGAGAATAGTATTTATAGATATACAGTTTGTACACACTAGTATATAGGGAAAATTATCACTAGAAATTATAATATGGGTGCTACAGAACCTCAGAGCACCTACTACCTCAAGGTGCTATTGACACACATCAGCAGTGTGTGTCGCATAGACTATCGAGAGTTGAGTTTATAATTACAGCACTCCTAAATATTACAAATGTAACAGTCTGGTCATTAAGTATAAGGACCTAAGCACAAAAGCACTCTAGTTGTCATAAAGAGTACCACCGGGACCAGAGTACAAAGTTCTATTCGATAGGGGGATTCCAGAAAAATTCAGATACAATCCACTTTAGATTTCTTCAGTCTTTTCTTTATTCTTGTTCAAATTGCATTAAAACAGATTCTCCCAGCACATAAATCGCCAACACGTGTTTCGTCCTACACAAGGACTTCATCAAGGCTGGAAAAGTTAAATAATGAAATACATAATTATAATGAGAAAAAGTTATATATACATTTATACATATTTACATAACGCTACACTAGCAAACATTATATAATAACGGCATCAGCATTATAATTCCCATTCAGTACATTCGATGTGATAATGAATCCCATTTATCTAATATACAAACCATAATTGAAGCTTTATCAAAATTAATCTCAAAGCAGAACAGATTAACATGAAAAAGAACACAGTGAAAATATGTGGAGACAGATTTCATATCCCTACACATAAGGTTATTTTTATATACAATTAAAAACTTTACACCCACCATAGATATGGTAGAAAGGTGTCTTGTCTGTTCATCAAGATAGAAGCAAACTGCAGGATTAGTTGAACAAACGCACCTAGAGGGATGAAACATAGTACTTGCATTTAGGATCTACTAAGACCTATAATGAGAACAGCATCTTATATTGAAGAGAGCTAGCAGGGGGAGATATACGTTACAAGCGTATGAGACAAACACGAAGTTGCAATATGTGGCATCCACATCTACATTGGAATATGGACAGCAAGACAATGAGAGACGGTCTCCATGTTAGAGATCAGAACGCTGTACTACATTTTAGAATTTATCATAAAGAGCAGTTTTATATGGGTGGTGACGGTAAGCGGTTACTACATAGTATAATCGCCTGTTGTTTAGGCTTACCATTTATATGGACGGATGAGTAAACATCTGCAGTTATACAAATTGGTTCAAATGTGTTTTGCAGGTCGCGACACAATCAGATACAGTGGAATGACTGTGCTAGTTACATTGGGAAAAAGAGTGGTACGTCGATCAGAAATCATGTTAATTTGGACGTCTAACAGTAACAAGACACAGTTTGGAAAAGCTCATATCAGTTAAAGTCTTTGGTCATACAGACCCATATGATTAGTCTATCATAAGTCAGAGCATCAAAATCGGTATATTACACAGAAGCCAAATGTGGGGCAAATGACGTGCATATACAGCTAAACCCTTAGATCCATAAAATGTAACAAATATTTTCACACAACGTGTCCCCACTATGGCATACCTGGGTATGAAAATATCAATACAGCAGCTGTGTTAAAATAACATTTAATGATATCATAATCATCATGTACGATAATCATAATAAATATAAGAATGCTGACAATTTTTAGAGATATATAAAGTGTACTGTGTTGCTTATAAGCGAAAAATCTCGACACCAATTGGATAAAACGATATCCCAAATGAAAACTATTCAGACATAACGTGTAAAGTTTAGAACCAATCCATAATAATTATCGTATAATAAAGTAGAGAGGACTATAATGCGCCGTAAATTGCAGAAACGGTACAAACCGAGTAATATATCTAGATAGTTAACTTGAATATCTGCTAGATACAAAGTAACCTACATTCACGAAAAAAAAGTTTTAGCTTTCGAAAATGCCAATCATAATCAGAGTTACTGTTCGTGTGAGCAGAACTCACCTCAACAAGTATAAGCCGATCTTGTAGTAGGGGGTCTCTTGTTACATAGATATTTTGTGTTTTAAGTAAACGACCAATCGGTACTCGTATTAGGTTTTCGCAACCATGATAAGTTGCTAACTGGAAAACAATATGTCACAGGTTAAAAAGATTCCAAAAGTTAATGTGGGCAGACTTTAGATATTACAATTAAAGTCGACCTAAATATCAGACATATACGATGTCCCTATCCCACTTACCAGTCAATGTTAATAAACGAGTTTCACACGAGTCCGTCTCCCGCCGCAGCAAACATTGTGGTTGTAAAGACGGCATTATATATACTGGCTATAAGTTTAACCAGCAGCCATGTGATACGAGGGCAACTCGGCATAAAAATAGAAAACGGACTCAGTATTTGATCTCTCACTCCTCTCAGTTCAATTGGCGTCCATCTTTGAGTATGTTTAATCTTGTCAGATACGAAAAAGAACGCTTGAGGATACTCACATAGAAACAAAGTAACAAAAGAACAAGTTACTTACCTTCGGTAACGCTTTTTCTGGTAAATACAATATCTGCCTGTGGATTCCTCACCTTGTGAATATCCCCTTGCGTCAGCAACATTCGGAAATTCTTTTCGTAGCTTCGCGCCGACGTGGACTTGGACGTCATAGAGGCACGGCACCGCTCGCGACTCCGCTGACGTCACTGACGCCTATAATAGGCCCACGCCGGCGTGATGACATCAGTTCCGCCCTTTTTTCCGTGCCTTCGAGGCACACGGACGGACCAATGACAGCAGACATATACACAGTATACACAGTACCAATATCAAGGTAACACACACAGTGTGAAGCAAAAGCAACAAAACATTTGAAATAAACAAATACATAATAGAAACTCTGGCATAGAAGAGTGGACAACGGGGAGGCGGGTGGGTCAGTGAGGAATCCACAGGCAGATATTGTATCTACCAGAGAAAGCGTTACCGAAGGTAAGTAACTTGTTCTTCTGATAGATACATCTGCCGTGTGGATTCCTCACCTTGTGAATAGATTCCCACAGCAGTCCCCACTCCCGGAGGAGGGTGTCCACACTTCTAAACCAGGAAATCCTGGAGGACAGAGCGCGCAAAGTGACCGTCCCTCCTCACTTCGGAATCCAAGCAGTAATGCTTCGCGAATGTGTGGAGGGAAGACCAAGTTGCCGCTCTACAAATATCCTCTACAGGCACACCTCTAGCCAATGCTGAGGTCGAAGACTTAGCTCTAGTAGAATGAGCCCTTATACCCTCTGGTGGATCCTTACCGGCCAAAGAGTAGCAGATCTTAATGCATAAGACGATCCATCTTGATAAAGTCCTCTTATGGACCGCTCTTCCTCTCTTGCAGCCAGCAAAGCCAATGAAGAGCTGATCATCCAAACGACAGTCTTTAGTTCTGTCCAGGTAAAAAGACACCGCCCTCTTGGGGTCCAGACGGTGTAATCTCTCCTCCTCCTTGGAAGGGTGTGGGGGAGGATAAAAGGTAGTGAGGGTAATGGATTGACCAAGGTGGAAAGGAGTCACCACCTTAGGCAGAAAAGCAGCCCTGGTCCTAAGAACCATTCGATCAGCATGAATGGTCAAGAAAGGGGGCTTGTGACTAAGAGCTTGAAGCTCACTTACCCTCCTTGCCGAGGTTATAGCAACGAGGAAAACTGTCTTGAAAGTCAGAAGCCTCATAGGACATTTGTGAAGAGGCTCAAAGGGAGCACCCATCAAAAAGGTCAATACAAGATTTAAGTCCCACTGAGGCACAATAAAAGGAATAGGAGGGAACTTATTTGTGAGGCCCTTCAAAAACCTTAAAACAACAGGAGATTTAAAAAGAGATGGCTGGTCGGGCAAACAGATAAAAGCCGACAGCTCAGAAAGATAACCCTTCACCGTGGCAACAGCAAGACCCTGCTGTGCCAGAGAAAGGGCAAACTGGAGAACATCAGATAAATGGGCTCTCAAAGGGTCTATAGACTTCTCCCTGCACCAAATAACAAATTTTGACCACCTATAAGAATTGATGGACTTAGTGGAGTCACGCCTGGCTGACAAAATGACATCCACTACATCAGGCAGGAGAGAAAAAGAACTCAGGTTGCCCCGTTTAATCTCCAGGCATGAAGGTGTAAGGTCTGGAGGTGGGGGTGCAGAACCTGCCCCTCCATCTGGGAGAGGAGATCTGCCCTGTGAGGGAGACGGAGCGGCAGGTGAGAGGAGAGGTGGAGATGGTCTGAGTACCACACCCTTCTTGGCCAATCCGGGGCGATCAATATAACTTGGGCCCGGTCTTGGCGAATTTTCCTCAGAACCCGAGGAATCAAAGGTATGGGAGGAAACGCGTAAAGGAGTTGCGAGTTCCAACTCAACTGAAACGCGTCCCCCCAAGGCTCCTTGCATCGGATACTGGAGACTGCAGAATGACAGGCAGTGAGCATTCTCGCGAGTGGCGAACAGGTCCACCCGAGGAGTCCCCCACATCTGAAAGATGTCGTGAACAACCCCCGGGTGAAGCCTCCACTCGTGGTCGGCAGAGAACTGCCGACTGAGACTGTCTGCACGAACGTTCTGAACTCCGGCCAGATGATTTGCCATCAGACAAATCTGATGGTCCTGAACCCACAACCAGAGACGCAGAGCCTCTCTGCAGAGACACTGCGACCCCACTCCTCCCTGCTTGTTGATGTACCACATCGCGGTCGTGTTGTCCGTCAGGACCTGAACGACTGACCGCGAAGGGAAGGGAGGAAGGCCTTGAGCGCCAGACGTATCGCCCGCAACTCTAGAAGGTTGATGTGAAGCAACCTTTCCTCTGGAGACCAAAGACCCTTGACCTCCAGGTCCCCCAGATGAGCACCCCACCCGAGAGTGGATGCATCCGTTACCACTGTGGCCACGGATGGAGGAAGTTGAAAAGGCTTTCCTTGAGACAGATTGCCTTCTACGCTCCACCAAGACAGATCCGCTGCAGCTTCTCTGGAGATCTTCACAGACTCCCTGAGATCTCCGTTGTGCTGATACCACTGCCTGCGGAGGCACCACTGGAGAGCCCTCATGTGCCAGCGTGCATGGCTGACCAACAGAATGCAAGAAGCCATCAGACCAAGCAGGCGAAGAACCTTCAGGACTGGAACAACCGCTCCATTGTAGAACAAAGGAATCATTTCCTGTATGTCGCAAATCCTTTGAGGAGGACGGATTGCACGACACACAGTATTGTCCAGTACCGCACCTATGAACAGGTTGCGCTGTGAGGGCACCAGGTGAGACTTGGGTACATTTATCGAAAAACCCAACCTGTGCAACAACTGAGTTGTCTCTTGCAGATGATCGAGCACCTTCTCCGGCGACTCCGCTTTGATCAGCCAGTCGTCCAGATACGGGAATACATGTATCCCCGACCTCCTGAGATGAGCTGCCACCACTGCCATCACCTTGGTGAAGACTCGAGGTGCAGTAGTAAGACCAAACGGAAGGACCACAAACTGGTAGTGTTGCGACCCAACCGTAAAACGGAGATACTTTCTGTGCGACTTCAAGATGGGAATATGAAAATACGCATCCTGCAAGTCGATCGACACCATCCAGTCTTCTTCCAGCAGCGCTTGAAGAACCTGTGCAAGAGTGAGCATCTTGAACTTTTCCTGTTTCAGGTAAAGGTTCAAGATCCTGAGATCCAGAATTGGCCGAAGTCTGCCATCCTTTTTGGGGATCAGGAAATACCGGGAGTAGCACCCCTGACCCCTTTCCTGCTCTGGAACCACCTCTATCGCACCTTTTTGAAACAGTGCCAGGACTTCTTCCTGCAGGAGAAGCAGGTGGTCCTCCGAATAATAACCTTGGCAAGGAGGGTAATTGGGAGGGAACTCCTGGAAAGGAAGAGCATACCCATTCTCTACAAGATTGAGAACCCAAAGATCCGATGTTATTAATTCCCAATATTGTAGAAAATGTGTAAGCCGACCCCCCACTGGGACCACATGATCCGGAATGGCGGATCTAGGGCTGCTTTGCTGCGTTGGCAGGGGGCTGGGAAGGGGAGGAGGAAGAGGAGGGGGAAGCTTGACGACCTCTAGGGCGGGACTTTTGCCTGCCTCTGTACGATTTGTACAGCGTATTTTGCTGTTGTTGTGGCTGTTGCTGAGATGGTCTGTAAGAACGAAAGGAAGATCTGCCAAACCCTCTGAAGCGCCTTCCAGTAGTACCCCTGGACTGAAGGCCCAAAGATTTCGCAGTGGCTCTACTGTCCTTAAAAGGTTCCAAGGCAGCATCAGCCTTCTTGCCAAACAATCCTGAGCCATCAAAAGGCAAGTCCATCAAAACAGACTGAACGTCTGCAGAGAACTCGGATGTTTTAAGCCATGCTGCCCTCCTAGTGGCCACGGAAGAGCCCATGACCCTCACCACCAAATCAGCAGTATCCAGACCACTCTGAATCACCTGCCTCGCAGCCGCTTGAGTGTCCGATATCACCTCCTGAAAATCTTTTCTCTCTTCCTCAGGGATTTTCGGAACCAATTGCTTGACAGAATCCATCAAGGCATGGATATACCTCCCCATCAGACAAGTTGCGTTGGTTGACTTAAGCGCCATACTGGCTGAGGAGAAGACCTTCTTGGCAGTTTGATCCTGCTTTCTGGATTCTTTATCCCCAGGAACCTGTGGAAAAGCCCCAGCAGACCTCTTCGAGCAGGCAGCCTCCACAACTAAACTCTCAGGCAGGGGGTGTGTTGACAAAAATTCAGGGTCACCAGGAGCAACCCTGTACCTCCTCGCAACTGTCCTAGAAACTGCAGGAGCAGACAAAGGCTTCTTCCAAACCTCATAGATGGGTTCAGCTAATGCATCATTGAAGGGTAACATAGGTTCAATAATAGAGGAGGGTGAATGAAGAACCTCAGTTAAAATATTTGGCTTATAATCAGCAGTGGGCAGAGTAATGTTCAATAAACTCTCTGCTTTTTTAATAACAGTGTGATAAGGAACCACATCTTTCGAAGGTACATTTGACACTGAAGCCAAATCCCACTCAGGAGACAGTTCAAGCCCACTGGCTTCACCCAAGTCCTCAAAAGGATCTTCAGACTCCTGTAACTCTTCGTCCTCAATATCTGCATACCGATACTGTTCTTCCTCCAGAAGTCTCTGGGCTTCTCTCCGTGACCTTTCCTTCACGATAGAAGTCGAAGGATCCGGAATCGACTCCGACGGGGTCGGGGCCGGCGTCGAACCCGAAGTCGGATGAGGTCGTTTCACCCGAGGTCGAACAGAATCCTGCTTTGGAGTCGTAGGCACCGGCGTCGATGGAATCGGCGTCGACGGAGTCGGCGTTGTACGCTTTGGCGTCGATGATACAGGAGGTGTTGGAAAATGCCAATGCGGTGGTATAGCCGGCATAAAAGGCATGAAGGGCGCAGGGGCATAAGCCTGGGGAACACCCAAGTTGAAAGCCATAGGACCCGTGGGACCAACAGGTGCACCAGACGGGAACATTGCCCTGGAATAAACACCAAACATGGCGTTCAGGAATTGAGATGGATCCTGACCTGGAGCCGGAAAATCTGGATACGGTCCTCCGGGCTGATCTCGAGGAGGCGGAGTCGATATGACGTCGACCTCTTCATCGAGTCCCGGAACCGGGGTCGACGAACCCGCAGGAATCGGAACCTCGACCTCACCAGCCCCCTGCTCCTCACCTTCAACCTCCTGACCAGAAGGATTGGACAGATCCGGAGAATGAATCTGCTTCGGAGACCCAGGCGAATTCGGATGCGAAGCCTCACCAACAGAGTCATGATCCTCCGACGCCGAAATCTCCGCTTCCTTATTAAGAAGTCTGACCTGCGACTTCGGCCTCGAACCAGAGTCCTTTCCTGAGTGATGATGAGACTCATGGCTCCTCTTCTTGTGTTTTTTCCTCGAGGACCTCGAGACATGAGCAGAAGACGACTCCGAGTGCGACCTCGACCGAGATCTCGACCTCGAACGACGAGATCGAGACTTCGAAGCCTTTTTAGCCTTCTTATTCTTCAATTTTGCCACGAGGAGTTTCGCCTCCCTTTCTCGAAGGGCCTTTGGGGTCATTTTCATACAACAAGGGCAATCCTCGACGTCATGGTCGGAACTCAGGCACCAAACTCGGCATTCATGTGGGTCAGTAATAGACATTGTCTTGCCACATTCTCCGCAAGCCTTAAAGCCAGTCTTCTTCGACGACATCTCGATGAAAATAGAAACAATAATAGAATAAGAGTAACAAAGTTACTATGAAGCTACAGTACGATCCTAGAAAACCGTTAGCGTCGAAGAGGCGGAAAAAAGGGAACTGATGTCATCACGCCGGCGTGGGCCTATTATAGGCGTCGGTGACGTCAGCGGAGTCGCGAGCGGTGCCGTGCCTCTATGACGTCCAAGTCCACGTCGGCGCGAAGCTACGAAAATAATTTCCGAATGTTGCTTACGCAAGGGGATATTCACAAGGTGAGGAATCCACACGGCAGATGTATCTATCAGAACTATGGATATTGCGTATGTAAACGATGTTATTGTCTCAATCAATGTTGAGGCATATATATAATAGGACAGCCAGAAGGGTATGTAGAGGAGAGTACTGTCATGGATCAAGATGTGGCAGCCATATTGGAGTGGATAGAATGAGATGAGCCGCAGTGAAGTTTTAGAACTAGATCACAAAAAATACATGTTGCTACATGGAAAGAAGTGGTACATTGCTACACGATAGTTTGTAATTTGTGTAGACCACAAAAGCAATCATATAATACAGGAGGAAAAACATTGGATAAAAGAAATAAAATAAAATAAAGAATATTGTACAGATAATAGTCAAAATGCAACAGATGGGTATAAAGGTTCATTGATGAATCAATCTTTCAGAAAGACATATAGTTCTCGATCAGTGTTTAATCCCCTATCTATTGCCCTTAATTCAATTAGCCATTGTGAATCACATTTTCTCAGTGCAGTGACCCTATCACCTCCTCTTGGGTTGGCTTTGACTTCAGTGATGCCATGAAATTTGATTGCAATTATTTCAGATCCTGCATGGGCCGTGATATAATGGACTGCCAAGGGATAGCTTTTATTAAAATTGCAAATTGCTCGTATATGTTCCTGAATTCTTTCTTTAAGCGGTCTGGTGGAACTTCCAACATAAATCTGGCCACATTTACAGATAATACAATATACCGTGTACTTGGTGTTGCAATTTATAAATTGATTAATGTGGTGAGTTTGTTGGGTATTGTATTGGAACATCTTTTTTTTATCGTCAGCGAATTGGCATACACAGCATTGAGTGCATTTGAAGAAGCCTTTGGGTTTATTAGGAAACCATATGTTAGTATTGCTAGTTTTAACATTCTCATTAACTATAGAGGGACTTATGATGTTCCTGAGCGTTCTTCCTCGTCTATAGACTATTTGAGGTTTGTTGGTTAAATAGATTTGCAAATCCGGGTCCATTTTGAGGATTTTCCAATGTTTATTTACACTCCTGTATATCTGTTTGCTATGTGAGTTGTATTGTGTGATAAAGGATATTTTATCACCTCTTTTTGTCAATGATTTCTTGTTTTTGCGTTTCAAAGTTTCAGTTCTAGGCACCTTGTTGATACGGTTGTGTGCCTTGTCCAATACTCCCTTGTCATATCCCCTTATAGAGAAGCGTTCCTTTAGGTTGTTTATCTCATGTTGAAAATCAGTTTCAGAGCTGCAACTACGACGTAATCTGGTCATTTCTCCAAAAGGAATGGATGTGATCTGAGAGGGGGGGTGGGCACTACTAGCGTGCAAACCGAGTTGCAGGCGGTACTTTTTCTAAATAATTTGCTCTCGGGTTTTCCATTGCTGACATATAGAGTCGTATCTAGAAAGTCTACGCTATTTTTGCTGTACTGTGAGGTGAAGCTTAAATTGTATGTGTTTTCATTTATATACTTAACAAATTTGTTGAGAGAGGTCTCATTGCCTCCCCATACCAAAAAAATGTCGTTTATAAACCGACACCAGAAAATGATGGGGTTAGACAGTTCAGGGGGACCATGTTTCCATATGTGGAATTCTTCAAAGAATCCCATTTATATGTTGGCGAAAGATGGCGAAAATTTTGCCCCCATAGCTACACCAGAGTGTTGGTGAAACCATGTTTTATTGTGGACAAAGAAGTTATTGTTCAGAGTTGCTCTGACTTATTTTTAACTCCCAGAGCCCTTGGCAAGGCGGCTATTAGAGGCCTGAAGCACCAGTTTCTGAACAGATCAATGTTAATAAGGGAGGAAATGGAAGTACAAAACACACAAAAGAGCAGACCAGGTCTGAAAACGGTGTGTAACTGCAATAGCGACCGTGAGGCACTAGTGGTGAGTGTATGAGACAAAGGGTTGCAAAAAATAGAGACTATTAGTCACATAAGGCTAAAGTAATTCCCATCAGACCACCGATGTGGTGGAGTTTACGTCACATGGGAATCACTAGTCTTACCATCCCAGAGTCGACCATATAGTGTCGATGCGGGAAAGGTTGTCAAGAACATAGTCTTATTTGCGACACCCTAAAGTGATGTAATGAAAACAGTGCAGTGCTCAAAAAAATAATAATAAATAAAATTGACTACCAGGACTCCGAAGAGCGTTACTATAGAAGTCCAAGTGTCAAAGATTAAAAGCACGCCAAGTAGTAAGACTACTCTGTGGCGCTGTGCAGTTTGGTCGACATGTTTCAGCTATAAGAGCAATTAGCCCAGCTTTCTTCAGGACCTTTGACAGAAAAATGGCTACTGCAACTACATATGATGTGTATAAGTGAAGAATAACAGAAATATACTGATACAGAGTTAAACATATACCAGCAACCTGTATACTTAAATGTCCACTGGAGGGAAAGAAAAGTGTCTTCTTCCTATCAAGAGACAAAAGAACACAAAGACAATATGTCAAACAACACCAAATATCACACATCCACCTGATGTACACACACAGAGACCATGCAGACACACCTGCAAGAATAATTTACATTCTGCATTCTAAAAGCATAATAGCTTGATCACTTTGAGGCATTACCTCTCAGTGATACTCACCCAGCTTTGTGTGGGTGATGACCTCACCTAACCCGGCAACCGCTCGGGAGTTTGAGGCCCCGCTCTATAGTGTAGAAATAAAAGACACAGTAAGCACACAACTTTACAGTGCCCAACCCAATGGTTCTACACATTGAACCCAACACACGTGTGATTGTAGACAAGATGTCACACCCAACACTGGCCACCACAAAGATTCCCATGGGATACATAGAAATCGCACATCTTGCGATCCTAAAATGATGTATATCCTAAACCAATATACAAAGTTTTTCGAAAAAACATGCTTTTTCAAAAATTAGATAGAGAAGAGGGGTAAACTAAAGACCTGTTAAGGACTATAGCACTTTTGCATTAGTGGGAGGTTACTGGAAAACAACTGGAAAACAACCCCGAGTAGCTGCCTAGACCACCCATATTCAAGGGCTCCTAACCTATATAGGAATATAAAAGGCAGAATACCCTGGCCCTAAATTAGATTTGAAAGTAGGGGCCATACCAGGTACAGATGAACTAGCTGTTTCAACGGGGAATGGTTAATCCAGTAGCCCAAATAGGACCTCACTTGAGTACGAGCACTCTGCGACTCACCTGTCCGTCGGTGCCCTCGCTTCTAAAACGAGCGGAAGTGGAGGTGGAAGGGATCCCGCCTTTCCTCCTTATATAGCCCATCGTTAATTAGGCGATGAGTCCTCCATAGAGTGAAGATAAAGTATAATCGCGGCAGATCGCGTGAAGGAAACCGCTGCTTATTAGCGCATGCGTAGAGGATGTTGACCACTATTCTCTGACGCATGCGCAGTCACCAAGTCTCGCCAATCAGCGGAAGTTGATATCCACAGTGGGTACATTAAAGGGCGAATATTCTTATATTGGATAACTGCAGCTCCTATGGTGGTTGGACTAAAGCATTATTTTGGGCGATAGTTTCACTAGGCTTAGTCAGGATCCTAATTGCATACCCCTACGGGAGGAATTGCTTCCATAACAAAGGACCGGCGGAATTCATTAGACCGGTCTCACGTAATGGAGATCAACAATGACAGATGGAGTGTTCCTCCATTGTTTACATAGAGTGTGATCATTTATAATTCGGAAACATCTATCCTAGGTAAAGAGTTTCGTCAACAAGGGTGTCGAGGTGTATGATGTACGATGGGACATACTTAAAAAGTAACTCCTCGGCTTGCTGATTTATACAGAGGAAAACGGACGGTGTCTGAGGCAGAATCAAGACTTTTAGTTGGATTAAAGTGCATATATGCCATCATGGGTCCCTGTGTAGTGAAACAGTGACAAGGCCCCGTAGGGAATAATTGTTGCTTCACAGTGATGAAAATGGATGTTATTATCTTTGAGTGTCAGTGAGGGTGGACACAAAGGCGACACACACAATTAAGTTAGGTGAGCTATGAGGTGCAAACTGAACTACGTTTGCATCCTAATCAAAAACGACCAGCAACTAGAAAGCTGCACTAAATACTATAAAAACAGAACAGGTGTGTGGAGGGTCGGGGGGAAATATTTAATGACCTTTCTGCTCGCTCCCCTACAACAAGGTACAAAACACACAAAAGAGCAGACCAGGTCTGAAAACGGTGTGTAACTGCAATAGCGACCGTGAGGCACTAGTGGTGAGTGTATGAGACAAAGGGTTTCAAAAAATAGAGACTATTAGTCACATAAGGCTAAAGTAATTCCCATCAGACCACCCAAGTGGTGGAGTTTACGTCACATGGGAATCACTAGTCTTACCATCCCAGAGTCGACCATATAGTGTCGATGCGGGAAAGGTTGTCAAGAACATAGTCTTATTTGTGACACCCTAAAGTGATGTAATGAAAACAGTGCAGTGCTCAAAAAAATATTAATAAATAAAATTGACTACCAGGACTCCGAAGAGCGTTACTATAGAAGTCCAAGTGTCAAAGATTAAAAACACGCCAAGTAGTAAGACTACTCTGTGTCGCTGTGCAGTTTAGTCGACATGTTTCAGCTATAAGAGCAATTAGCCCAGCTTTCTTCAGGACCTTTGACAGAAAAATGGCTACTGCAACTACATATGATGTGTATAAGTGAAGAATAACAGAAATATACTGATACAGAGTTACACATATACCAGCAACCTGTATACTTAAATGTCCACTGGAGGGAAAGAAAAGTGTCTTCTTCCTATCAAGAGACAAAAGAACACAAAGACAACATGTCAAACAACACCAAATATCACACATCCACCTGATGTACACACACAGAGACCATGCAGACACACCTGCAAGAATATTTTACATTCTGCATTCTAAAAGCATAATAGCTTGATCACTTTGAGGCATTACCTCTCAGTGATACTCACCCAGCTTTGTGTGGGTGATGACCTCACCTCACCCGGCAACCGCTCGGGAGTTTGAGGCCCCGCTCTATAGTGTAGAAATAAAAGACACAGTAAGCACACAACTTTGCAGTGCCCAACCCAATGGTTCTACACATTGAACCCAACAAACGTGTGATAGTAGACAAGATGTCACACCCAACACTGGCCACCACAAAGATTCCCATGGGATACATAGAAATCGCACATCTTGCGATCCTAAAATGATGTATATCCTAAATCAATATACAAAGTTTTTTAAAAAAAACATGCTTTTTCAAAAATTAGATAGAGAAGAGGGGTAAACTAAAGACCTGTTAAGGACTATAGCACTTTTGCATTAGTGGGAGGTTACTGGAAAACAGCTGGAAAACAACCCCGAGTAGCTGCCTAGACCACCCATATTCAAGGGCTCCTAACCTATATAGGAATATCAAAGGCAGAATACCCTGGCCCTAAATTAGATTTGAAAGTAGGGGCCATACCAGGTACAGATGAACTAGCTGTTTCAACGGGGAATGGTTAATCCAGTAGCCCAAATAGGACCTCACTTGAGTACGAGCACTCTGCGACTCACCTGTCCGTCGGTGCCCTCGCTTCTAAAACGAGCGGAAGTGGAGGTGGAAGGGATCCCGCCTTTCCTCCTTATATAGCCCATCGTTAATTAGGCGATGAGTCCTCCATAGAGTGAAGATAAAGTATAATCGCGGCAGATCGCGTGAAGGAAGCCGCTGCTTATTAGCGCATGCGTAGAGGATGTTGACCACTATTCTCTGACGCATGCGCAGTCACCAAGTCTCGCCAATCAGAGGAAGTTGATATCCCCAGTGGGTACATTAAAGGGCGAATATTCTTATATTGGATAACTGCAGCTGCTGTGGGGGTTGGACTAAAGCATTATTTTGGGCGATAGTTTCACTACGCTTAGTCAGGATCCTAATTGCATACCCCTACGGGAGGAATTGCTTCCATAACAAAGGACCGGCAGAATTCATTAGACCGGTCTCACGTAATGGAGATCAACAATGACAGATGGAGTGTTCCTCCATTGTTTACATAGAGTGTGATCATTTATAATTCGGAAACATCTATCCTAGGTAAAGAGTTTCGTCAACAAGGGTCTCGAGGTGTATGATGTACGATGGGACATACTTAAAAAGTAACTCCTCGGCTTGCTGATTTATACAGAGGAAAACGGACGGTGTCTGAGGCAGAATCAAGACTTTTAGTTGGATTAAAGTGCATATATGCCATCATGGGTCACTGTGTAGTGACACAGTGACAAGGCCCCGTAGGGAATAACTGTTGCTTTACAGTGATGAAAATGGATGTTATTATCTTTGAGTGTCAGTGAGGGTGGACACAAAGGCGACACACACAATTAAGTTAGGTGAGCTATGAGGTGCAAACTGAACTACGTTTGCATCCTAATCAAAAACGACCCGCAACTAGAAAGCTGCACTAAATACTATAAAAACAGAACAGGTGTGTGGAGAGTCGGGGGGAAATATTTAATGACCTTTCTGCTCGCTCCCCTACAACAAGGTACAAAACACACAAAAGAGCAGACCAGGTCTTAAAACGGTGTGTAGCTGCAATAGCGACCGTGAGGCACTAGTGGTGAGTGTATGAGACAAAGGGTTGCAAAAATTAGAGACTATTAGTCACATAAGGCTAAAGTTATTTCCATCAGACCACCCATGTGGTGGAGTTTACGTCACATGGGAATCACTAGTCTTACCATCCACATGGGTGGTCTGATGGGAATTACGAGCAGAAAGGTCATTAAATATTTCCCCCCGACCCTCCACACACCTGTTCTGTTTTTATAGTATTTAGTGCAGCTTTCTAGTTGCGGGTCGTTTTTGATTAGGATGCAAACGTAGTTCAGTTTGCACCTCATAGCTCACCTAACTTAATTGTGTGTGTCGCCTTTGTGTCCACCCTCACTGACACTCAAAGATAATAACATCCATTTTCATCACTGTGAAGCAACAGTTATTCCCTACGGGGTCTTGTCACTGTGTCACTACACAGTGACCCATGATGGCATATATGCACTTTAATCCAACTAAAAGTCTTGATTCTGCCTCAGACACCGTCCGTTTTCCTCTGTATAAATCAGCAAGCCGAGGAGTTACTTTTTAAGTATGTCCCATCGTACATCATACACCTCGAGACCCTTGTTGACGAAACTCTTTACCTAGGATAGATGTTTCCGAATTATAAATGATCACACTCTATGTAAACAATGGAGGAACACTCCATCTGTCATTGTTGATCTCCATTACGTGAGACCGGTCTAATGAATTCCGCCGGTCCTTTGTTATGGAAGCAATTCCTCCCGTAGGGGTATGCAATTAGGATCCTGACTAAGCCTAGTGAAACTATCGCCCAAAATAATGCTTTAGTCCAACCCCCACAGGAGCTGCAGTTATCCAATATAAGAATATTCGCCCTTTAATGTACCCACTGGGGATATCAACTTCCGCTGATTGGCAAGACTTGGTGACTGCGCATGCGTCAGAGAATAGTGGTCAACATCCTCTACGCATGCGCTAATAAGCAGCGGCTTCCTTCACGCGATCTGCCGCGATTATACTTTATCTTCACTCTATGGAGGACTCATCGCCTAATTAACGATGGGCTATATAAGGAGGAAAGGCGGGATCCCTTCCACCTCCACTTCCGCTCGTTTTAGAAGCGAGGGCACCGACGGACAGGTGAGTCGCAGAGTGCTCGTACTCAAGTGAGGTCCTATTTGGGCTACTGGATTAACCATTCCCCGTTGAAACAGCTAGTTCATCTGTACCTGGTATGGCCCCTACTTTCAAATCTAATTTAGGGCCAGGGTATTCTGCCTTTGATATTCCTATATAGGTTAGGAGCCCTTGAATATGGGTGGTCTAGGCAGCTACTCGGGGTTGTTTTCCAGTTGTTTTCCAGTAACCTCCCACTAATGCAAAAGTGCTATAGTCCTTAACAGGTCTTTAGTTTACCCCTCTTCTCTATCTAATTTTTGAAAAAGCATGTTTTTTCGAAAAACTTTGTATATTGGTTTAGGATATACATCATTTTAGGATCGCAAGATGTGCGATTTCTATGTATCCCATGGAAATCTTTGTGGTGGCCAGTGTTGGGTGTGACATCTTGTCTACTATCACACGTTTGTTGGGTTCAATGTGTAGAACCATTGGGTTGGGCACTGTAAAGTTGTGTGCTTACTGTGTCTTTTATTTCTACACTATAGAGCGGGGCCTCAAACTCCCGAGCGGTTGCCGGGTGAGGTGAGGTCATCACCCACACAAAGCTGGGTGAGTATCACTGAGAGGTAATGCCTCAAAGTGATCAAGCTATTATGCTTTTAGAATGCAGAATGTAAATTATTCTTGCAGGTGTGTCTGCATGGTCTCTGTGTGTGTACATCAGGTGGATATGTGATATTTGGTGTTGTTTGACATATTGTCTTTGTGTTCTTTTGTCTCTTGATAGGAAGAAGACACTTTTCTTTCCCTCCAGTGGACATTTAAGTATACAGGTTGCTGGTATATGTGTAACTCTGTATCAGTATATTTCTGTTATTCTTCACTTATACACATCATATGTAGTTGAGTAGCCATTTTTCTGTAAAAGGTCCTGAAGAAAGCTGGGCTAATTGCTCTTATAGCTGAAACATGTCGACCAAACTGCACAGCGCCACAGAGTAGTCTTACTACTTGGCGTGTTTTTAATCTTTGGCACTTGGACTTCTATAGTAACGCTCTTCGGAGTCCTGGTAGTCAATTTTATTTATTATTATTTTTTTGAGCACTGCACTGTTTTCATTACATCACTTTAGGGTGTCACAAATAAGACTATGTTCTTGACAACCTTTCCCGCATCGACACTATATGGTCGACTCTGGGATGGTAAGACTAGTGATTCCCATGTGACGTACTCTCCACCACATGGGTGGTCTGATGGGAATTACTTTAGCCTTATGTGACTAATAGTCTCTATTTTTTGCAACCCTTTGTCTCATACACTCACCACTAGTGCCTCACGGTCGCTATTGCAGTTACACACCGTTTTCAGACCTGGTCTGCTCTTTTGTGTGTTTTGTACCTTGTTGTAGGGGAGCGAGCAGAAAGGTCATTAAATATTTCCCCCCGACCCTCCACACACCTGTTCTGTTTTTATAGGAAATGGAAGTAGCCAAACCCTCAGTGAGGAGTTTTGTTATGTTAAGTTTAGGTAGGGAGATGCAGCCGTACCTAACGTACATAAATAAACCCTGTCACTTATTTACATTACTTAGATTTAAGTATAATATATTGCCATGGCTACTATCGCATCCAAAAGGCTTTTTTAAAGAGGGATCGTTAGGCCCTTGTCCCTGTGATAACTTATCAGAGCAGAAAACCCTCCATATGGTAATTTTTCCGCGATTTTTATGTTACGCTACGCAGAAAATGTATCTTGCCTCTGTTAAGAGGGGGTAACTTTGAGCAAGTTAGACCAGAGCTAGCCTATTTGCAAATGCTGGGCTCCCCGCTTGTATGCTTTGGGGTAGCTAGTTATATTACAGGGGCAATTAGGCGACGCAATAAACTGTAATTATAGTGCTGGTTCTTTTACATTTAAATTAATCTAAGCAAAACTGAGCCCTTTAGTCAATGGATTTCAGTGTTTGACAAACTTTAATATATTTAATCGAATACCAAGGATTGCTTTTTGGTAGTAACGTGTACCATAGGTTGGCCTATGGCCTCTTTTTGTATTTTGACATGTGATTTGGAATGAATTCCTTGTATTGTTAATAATGGATATAAGGTAGCATGAAATGTGATTTGTACTTTGATGGTTTTAAAATTTTAACCGAATAAAGTAACTTTTGACTTTGACTTTGAGATATGTAATCTCGATGTTATATATAGGAAGGGACATTAAATCTCCTTAGGAAATATTGCGTATTAGGAAGGAGACTTACTGAAATGAAAAAAAAAAAACATACAGGAGATACAAGGTCAAAACAATTGTGTAACGTACTTATCCTTAAGCTAAACGGACTAATGGGACACACCAGAAATTACATGTGGCTGAAAAACTCCCATCAGACCACCAAAATGGCGGAGTATCGTCACGTGGGATACGGATGGTAAATCCAATCTTACCCAACCCATCAGGTGATGGTGTAAAGATGGATTCAAAGGTGACCCTCTAGCCACAATGTGTTTCAATGTGGTGGTGATGGTGTGTGAAGTGAGAGAGTGTGAGATAAAAATAACTACTGTGACAGAAAATATGTTTAATAGGCACTGCTACAGTGTTAAGATTAAAATGACGCTACATAGTGTGAAAATATGACTATGTAAAGGCGTAGTGCAGAGTGGTCGACATGTTTCAGCTAAGGATAAACTATATCCAGCTTTCTTCAGGACCGTGATGTTGAATACACTGCAAAAATCAGTGAAACCAAATGATGAAAATAGTGAAGCAAGCTAAATATCAAGTCAAGAATAATCCTACCAGAAACTTGGATCCCCAATGTTGTCTGGTGGAAATACGAGTAGATTATCCTTCCCTGTAGGAGAAGTGTACACACCAAGAATGTGATATTAACATGTGTTTCCATTCATCACAACATAGCAAAAAAAGAAAAGTACAAATTACACATACTACAAATCAGAGCTACAAAGTCTCATTCTCTTGTCAGAGGCAATAGTCCTCCTGAATTTACTAAATGTTAATTATTCTCATATTACATGTTGGTACTCACCCAGCTTTGTGTGGGAAGTCGCCTCACCTCACCCGGCACCCGCTCGGGAAAAATGAGGCCCGCTCTGTTTAAAAACATGGAAGAATAAAAGAATATATCCCATCGCAGTACAAATTAATTGCGATATATTTCTTCAACTTCCAGACTATTTTAACAATACCCAGTTGTTCCAGGGATAGACACCCTCCCCTAAGACCATGTAACTGGAGAAACCTGCTCCAGAATAAAGATAATAAAGCAAACCCAGTTGTTTAGAAAGGTTAGCTGGCAAGCTCTAACTGAAGAGAGGACTCAATTTAAATATTAAAATGAGTGATAGCAAAGCAACAGTAGTCTAAAGGTCTCAACAGAAGGAAGAAAACCCAACCCTCAGTGCTCACCTCTCCGCCGGTACCTCTCGCCTGCTTCCAAGTGGGAGTGGAGGTACCGAACGGGAGGAGAGCGCGCCTATTCATACAAAAGATAATTGCCTTCAGCTGTTCAGAATCAGCGTGGCAAAACCGGCAAGATGCCGATTTCCAAGTGCGCATCCTCATAGTGACCCCAGTTGCATGCGCGTGAGCGCAGAAACAAAAATGCTATTGTCTCGCGCATACGCAGTAAGAGTGGTTCTCTGCGCATACGCGGACGCTCTCTGGAGTACAGAAGTGAGAATGCTGCTTACTCGCGCATGCGCAGTAGAGGTGGTTCTCTGCGCATGCGCGGTGGCTCGCCGGAATATCAATTGCACCGCATTGAGCCAGTAGTTAGTGTTCTGCCCCAGAGAGGAGCGCTCATAACGAAGGACTTTGAGATATGTAATCTCGATGTAATATATAGGAAGGGACATTAAATCTTCTTAGGAAATATTGCGTATTAGGAAGGAGACTTACTGAAATGGACATTCAACATGTGGGGTAATAATTCTCCCAATGTGTGTCAGGCTTACACAATGTCTGAAAAACGGATACAATGTAGTAACTAGTACCAATCCGGTGTCTTTAATCTCCCGTGGTATGTTGCTGATTAGTCAACAAGAAATGTCTGTAATAAAACGAAACGGATGTAAAATTGGGAAACTGGTGCATACAACATTGGCATAGCATGTTTACACAGTTGTCTGCTCTATTCTCCCGTATTAAGGACAACACATAGGGTTAAAGAGTAACTGAGCGCCGTCTCCATAGTTACAAATGTGCTCACCGCGGATATCGCCATGTGGCATGCGTGTAGATTTGATTGTTTCTATTTAAAAAATGCACGTGTCTTTAAAATGATGGATTATACACCCACATCCTAATTTTATGTTGGCAAGACAGCATGTGCATCAAAACCATCAGAAACATCCATGGTAAGGGAAGGCTGGAGCCTGTATGTTGCGGAAGGTAGCCGCATATACTGTGCCAGTCGGCGCTACTGAGAGAAATCGGTGATCGGTATGTAAAAAATTCTGAGCATGACTTTAAAGTGATAGATTGTAGCCACATACTCTATTAGCATATTTAAAAGAAAGCGTGTGCATCTAAACATCCATGGCAACGTGAGGCCGACTGCGGGCGTATTGACAAAAGAATTTCTGTTCTAGGGAAACCAGCTAACAGATCCCCCCGTGGGGCGAGAATCAACATCGTGCAGAGAGATCGCTACAAAATGCAACGGATCGGCCCGGAGTGGAGGACGGGCTCTTACCTTTATCACATCTGTGTTCCGAATGACAAGCAGAGCGCTGTCGGAACTCATGTTTAAAACAAATTGGAAACAAGCATTTACAATGCAATGGTCTCGGCATTGTTAAAGTTAGAGCTATTGGCATTGCTCATTACATTATTTTTATTTATGTTTTTGTTTTTAAAACATATAAATAAATGGCATTGTCATTTACAATGCCAATAGCTTAATCTCTTGCAAATGCGAGACCTATTGCATTTGCACCCACACACAGAGCCACACACACAAAGCCACCCACACACACACATACAGAGCCACACACACAAAGCCACCCACACACAAAAAGCCACCCACACACACACAGCCACCCACACAGTGCCCCCTACACACACAGAGCCACCCACAAATAGAGCCACCTGCAAAAAAAGCTACCCACAGAGCCCCACACACACACAGAGCCCCACACACACACAGAGAGCCCCCCACACACACACACAGAGCCCCCCACACAAACACACAGAGCCCCCCCCACACACACACAGAGCCACACACACACAAAGCCCCACACACACCAACACACGCACCCACACAGAGCCCCACACACACACTCACACAGAGCCCCACACACACTCACACAGAGCCCCACACACACTCACACAGAGAGCCACACACACACACAGAGAACCACACACACACACACTCACACAGAGAGCCACACACTCACACAGAGCCACACACTCACACAGAGCCACACACACTCATACAGAGCCACACACACTCACACAGTGCCACACACACTCACACAGAGAGCCACACACACACATACACACTCACACAGAGAGCCACACACACACACACACAGAGCCGCACACACACACACACACACTCACACAGAGAGCCACACACACACTCACACAGAGCCACACACACTCACACAGAGCCACACACACTCAGACAGAGACACACACACTCACACAGAGAGCCACACACACACTCACACAGAGAGCCACACTCACACAGAGAGCCACACACACTCACACAGAGCCACACACACACTCACACAGAGAGCCACACATACACTCACAGAGAGCCACACTCACACAGAGAGCCACACACACACTAACACAGAGAGCCACACACACACTCACACAGAGAGCCACACATACACAGAGAGCCACACACCGCCTGACTTCTTTGTTATTCCTGTGTGTGCCATGGCTCTAAATGTGTGCCAATCTGTCCAGAATGACCCCATCCTGCGTGCCATTTTCTAAGCATGGGGCAATGTCTCCTGTTATTCCTAATATGGAGATTGTTTTTAATACCTCCAGAATACCACTGTCCCCTCCTGTCCTGGTTCTTGGTGCTAAGGATGCTGTCAGGTAGGCCTTGTTTCCCTGCCCAGACCAGGTCTGGCATTATGGGGTTTTGATCCCTAAAAGGATTCCAGGCTAGTCTCAGATTTGACTGAAGAGGCGGGGGTGAAGGGGCGATAGAAGGGTCAGATCAATGGACGAGGGACAGCACTTATCGATAAAGGAGGGATAGGCGTCAAGCCCTCCCCCCTCTGTTCTATTCACCAGTCACGCACAACAGACGGCACACGCACATACAACAATTTCAGTACCACAGCTGTACATAGACACACCCATGCACTCATGGGCAAACTGCCGCAGACACACATGTACATACATTCAGAGATGCATACACAGGCACGCAAAGAAAACACGCAGAGACACACTGTGACGCAAACAAACACACACACATTAGCTGGGTTATACACACAACTACATGGCCAAATGCACTCACAAGCATGTACAGAGGCATGCAGGCACATGACCATAGGCACACACAGAAACACATACATAGACACGTCATTACATACACAGACATGTGACCACATACACACAGAAACACATATAGAAATACACACAGCTGTATTCACACACATGAATAGGCACTGCCACCTACACAAGAGTAAAGGCACGCAGACATACTTCCATACGTAGATAGATGCAAACAGACACAGGTTTTAGACACAAAAGCAGACAAGCAACTCGAAGCACAACAGACACAGGCACAAAAGTACACATGGAATGGAAGCCCACAAATACAGTACATGACAACAAGCACACATACACACACACATACACCCACATACATACACATTACTGTTGTCAAATCAGATTTACGGCTACACACGCACAAACACAATTTTACACAATTTACACGAAGTTGTACCAAGAGACAGGCACATCCCTAAACACATACGCAATACACGTTGACATAACCATGATCTTGCGAAGAAATAGGTACATACGCAAGTATAAACAAATATAGAGACATACAACAATCACACGACACAGGCATAAAGACACAGGTCTACATTGGCACACTGACACACACATACATGCGCTCGCAAACATACGCCTGCCAGCTTACAGACACATCCTATTATAAACAACTCCACATGGTCCTATTTGTACACATACACACCAGGAAATATACAGCTACACAAGCACTTATAGAAATGTCAAAACATACAAACTCATACTCTGTTTACTTCTCCCCTGAGGCGGAAAGCCGGGGGTTCTATCATTCTATCCCTTTCTGTGCTGATTATTGTAATTTTAAAGTTGTATATATTTTAGTAGCTCATTTTTAAAATTAGCACTGTGAGCGCCCCTCGAATCCTCAAGTGCAAGATTTACATCGCACCGAGGCCATAACCTGTGGTAATTGGAATCATTTCAATTTTATATACACTTTTGAAGTCGCGCTTTTACTAAAATTACCATTCCAAGCGCTCCTCGAGTGCAAGATTTACATTGCACCGAGGCTCGCTCCACTCACCCTCTCATCCCGCCGTGGCCGATTAGGGGCTGACGACGCGGGGTAAAGGCGCCATCTTGGAGGGAAAAAGGGTTGGCGGTCCAGTTCCAGGACGCCTCCCGCCCTCCCGGATATTTAAGGAGTTGTGCCTCTCAAACAGTGTACTCTGTTTGCTTCTCCCCTGAGGCGGAAAGCCAGGGGTTCTATCATTCTATCCCTTTCTGTGCTGATTATTGTAATTTTAAAGTTGTATATATTTTAGTAGCTCATTTTTAAAATTAGCACTGTGAGCGCCCCTCGAATCCTCGAGTGCAAGATTTACATCGCACCGAGGCCATAACCTGTGGTAATTGGAATCATTTCAATTTTATATACACTTTTGAAGTCGCGCTTTTACTAAAATTACCATTTCAAGCGCTCCTCGAGTGCAAGATTTACATTGCACCGAGGCTCGCTCCACTCACCCTCTCATCCCGCCGTGGCCGATTAGGGGCTGACGACGCGGGGTAAAGGCGCCATCTTGGAGGGAAAAAGGGTTGGCGGTCCAGTTCCAGGACGCCTCCCGCCCTCCCGGATATTTAAGGAGTGGTGCCTCTCAAACAGTGTACTCTGTTTACTTCTCCCCTGAGGCGGAAAGCCGGGGGTTCTATCATTCTATCCCTTTCTGTGCTGATTATTGTAATTTTAAAGTTGTATATATTTTAGTAGCTCATTTTTAAAATTAGCACTGTGAGCGCTCCTCGAATCCTCGAGTGCAAGATTTACATCGCACCGAGGCCATAACCTGTGGTAATTCGAATCATTTCAATTTTATATACACTTTTGAAGTTGCGCTTTTACTAAAATTACCATTCCAAGCGCTCCTTGAGTGCAAGATTTACATTGCACCGAGGCTCGCTCCACTCACCCTCTCATACCGCCGTGGCCGATTAGGGGCTGACGACGCGGGGTAAAGGCGCCATCTTGGAGGGAAAAAGGGTTGGCGGTCCAGTTCCAGGACGCCTCCCGCCCTCCCGGATATTTAAAGAGTGGTGCCTCTCAAACAGTGTACTCTGTTTACTTCTCCCCTGAGGCGGAAAGCCGGGGGTTCTATCATTCTATCCCTTTCTGTGCTGATTATTGTAATTTTAAAGTTGTATATATTTTAGTAGCTCATTTTTAAAATTAGCACTGTGAGCGCCCCTCGAATCCTCGAGTGCAAGATTTACATCGCACCGAGGCCATAACCTGTGGTAATTGGAATCATTTCAATTTTATATACACTTTTGAAGTCGCGCTTTTACTAAAATTACCATTTCAAGCGCTCCTCGAGTGCAAGATTTACATTGCACCGAGGCTCGCTCCACTCACCCTCTCATCCCGCCGTGGCCGATTAGGGGCTGACGACGCGGGGTAAAGGCGCCATCTTGGAGGGAAAAAGGGTTGGCGGTCCAGTTCCAGGACGCCTCCCTCCCTCCTCCAAACAGGATAAAATGAGGATGTCATTCCATCCGCGCAGCGGGCGGGCGCAGCGGGCGCGCCAGCGGCACGCCAAAGGCAAGCCCGTCTGCGCCCGTCCGCGCCGGGCCTAGGGCCACCACCCCTGGCTCCTTTGATATTACCCGCCTCCCTCCTTATTCATCATCAATACTAACCGATCTGCGTCCACGGACTACTGACAGTTGCACCAGACATAGTTTGGATACCACTCTACATAACACCTCTCTAGAATGTAAGCACTGTCAGGCATCCATTCCACTTATAAATGAACCTGTGGAAAGCTATAATCAAAAACAAATTAAACAAAAAACCATAATAGCCCTTATTAACGTTCGCTCACTGGCAAAACACAGGCAAGAAATAGCTGATCTATTGCTAGATAGGAACATTGATATAATGTTCCTGACTGAGACCTGGATGGATGAATCGTCAGATCCAGACCTCGTGATAGCTGTCCCTAATGGATTTAGAACCTATATACAGGATAGACAAGGCAAAAGAGGAGGTGGAATAGCCATAATTGCCAGAGACACGTATAATATTCGGACCTCGCCAATACCTACAGTGACATGTGAGGCACTACAGTTTGATATTTACCTGTCTCCCTCATACAATTTCAGAGGCATGCTACTGAATAGACGACCGGGAATCCGTTCAGGATTCCTTACAGAAGTTGTCACCATCTTGGAATCCTTAGCAATAGAGAAGGCGATAACAGTGTTGGGAGACTTTAATTTCCATCTAGACAACAAAGAGGATAAAGACACCTTGTCCCTTTTGTCAGAGATGGAGGTTTTTGGGCTCTCACAACTGGTAAATGGTTCCACCCATGCTGCAGGGCATACTCTGGATGGCATCTTAACCAGTTTGGAAGATCTGCAAATTATCGACGTTCTTCCCATGACTTGGACTGATCACTATTTGATCTTAGGTACTATAATGTCTAAGGAAATACCTAGTTTAAGAGCACCCTCCCTTAGACGTGAACCTTTTAAAGTCTGGAAAGACATTAATATTCCGAATCTTAAGAAATCACTGGATAATTCTAAACCGACGTTGTCTGCTGATCCAGAAAAGGCAACAAAGCAATATCGAGATTGGCTGGATCATGCCACTAAGAAATTAGTACCGGTTAAACTCATATCTAGAAATAGAAATTCCCCCTCAGCGCCTTGGTATTCTGAGAAATTAAGAAAACATAAACAGCTCTGCAGAAACAGAGAAAGACACTGGAGGAAAAACTATGACGAAGATAGCAAAAATAACTATAAGGAGCTTCTAACCCAGTATAAATTTCTGATCATGGAGGCCAAAAAAAAGTACTTTAGTGAGCAAATTGGGAATGCAAAAAATTCTAACAAAAGGCTTTATGAAATAACTAAGCAGTTGGCGGGAAGTACTCCTGATCTTAACCCCCCAACCTCACAAATTTTTTGTGATTCTCTAGCATCGTTCTTTTTTACTAAAGTTAATGATATCCATTCTGCATTCACCTCTTCCTCTACGTATAGTACTAACGAAATAAATAGGCCACCTATTAGTAATACACTCCTACAGTTTGTAGAAATCTCAGAGTGTCAAGTTAAAGACATTATTAGCTCAATTAAATCAGGTTCAGCACTGGACCCTTGCCCTCTGAAAACTCTACGCCCAATCATGGACACTTTGATTCCAGTTATAACTCGAATCTGTAATCTGATGTTCAGTACTGGAACTTACCCGATTCCATTAAAAAAAACACTACTGAAACCCTTGCTGAAAAAAACTGGCCTGGACAAAACTGAGCTAAAAAATTATAGACCAATTGCCAACCTCCCTTTTCTAGCCAAAGTGGCAGAAGAGGCCATGAATATCCAACTGGCAGCTTTTTTAGAGCAATACCATCTTCTCGATGAAACCCAATTTGGATTTCGAAAGTCTCACGGGACAGAAACAGCTCTAATTAAGGCTGCGGATGATATTAGAATCATCCGAGATCAAGGAGGCTCAGCACTGTTGGTACTTTTAGATCTATCAGCAGCTTTTGACACGTTCGACCATCAGATCTTGGTCGACCGTGTTGAAAAGATGGGTGTGCAGGGCTTAGCCAAAGATCTACTGGCATCGTTCTTGAAGGATAGATCACAGGCAGTGACGCTGGGACCATTCGAATCAGCTGAGCTGTCCTTGCCATGTGGGGTACCTCAAGGTTCATCCCTAAGTCCGACACTATTCAATATCTATGTGTCGGACCTTGCTAAAACCATCAAAGCCCATGGGATGAACCTTACCTCATATGCCGATGACACTCAGCTGATTCTGACCATCAAGAATGATGGAGAAATAGTAGCGGAGAGTTTTAAAACAGGTATGCTTGCCATCGGACAATGGATGTCAGCAAACTGTTTAAAATTAAACTCCGAAAAAACAGAGGTGGTAACCTTTGGACATCTTAGTCCCAGCTGGTCCCCTGTTTGGTGACCATCATCCTTTGGAGCTCTGCCTAAACCAACTCCCAAGGTGAGGAACTTAGGTGTAATTTTTGATAGTAACCTGAATTTTATGGCGCATGCTAATCAGACGGCTGCCACAGCCTTCTACAAACTGCGATTAGTAAAAAAGATTCTCCCTTCCTTCCAAAGAATGTGGGTAAGACTCTGGTAAGCGCGCTAGTCCTGTCTGCGTTAGATTACTGCAATGGCTTGTTAGCCAATGCCCAAATCAGGGTAATCAAGAAAATGCAAACAGTACAGAACGCAGCTGCCAGACTTCTTTCGGGAACTCCCAGATTCAAACCTATAGCTAACATTCTAAAAAGCTATCACTGGCTCCCCATCAGGAACAGAGTCAAATTTAAGACCTTGTGCATAGTCTATAAATCGTTGCACCAACAGGCTCCTCAATTTCTGAGAGATTACCTTACCCCATACAAGCCTTCTCGACCTCTGCGTTCAGCCAAACTGAACGACTTGGTGGTACCCCGCACTAAATTGGTCACTTGGGGAGACCGACGTTTTCTGGTTGCTGCTCCAAAATTGTGGAATACACTCCCTCAGTCCATTAGATCTAGCCCAAACCTCCTGTCATTCAGGAAACAACTGAAAACCTGGTTGTTTAACCTATAATTAATACGAATCCCAGTACAGGAGAAGTCTGCAATTGTATTAGCGCCGAGACGCCTTCGGGCATTCGTTCGCGCTCTATTAAATGTTAAAAATAAATAAATAAATAAATAAATACGGACACATATAGACACGAACTCAGAATTGACCACGGACAAGCATAGATGCACACGCATGCACAAACATACACAGACTCACAGGCACACACACTCAGATCCAGAGACACCATGCAACAAATTCATCCACAGGGCACGCACATACAATCACACACACAGACTGACAGACACACACCCTCAGACAGACGCCCAGACACAAGCCATCAGGCAAACACACATAGACCCACACGCGCACACACAAGTACAGATCCGGACACACAATCAGACAGACCCACGCACGCACATCCACGAACGCGCGCCCACACGTAATCACGTACAGAGTGAGAGGCAGGGAAGAGGGCAAGGGTGAACTGTGCAGATGGGGTGGGGGTGCATCGCTCACACGGGAAGCCCGTATAAAGCTGTCGTTCAAACATGGACCTACTCCCTAGGCCAGAGCTTTCCAAACTCTGTGTCGCGACACAGTACTGTGTCGCCTGCCATGTATGGGTGTGTCGCACGATGAAGACGTCTGCGAGCAGATTAGGGTGAATGCTCTCTACACGGAAGAAGGAGAGGCGTTAGGTGAGCGTGAGCGCGCGGCCTCGGACACGCATTGAACTTTGAATGTGCAGTCAGTCAATGGAGCAGCCTCTGCTCCTAATCCCAGGCGCTCGGTACGGTAAATTTAGAAGTTTAAAAACTCTGCATTAAATTACCATTAAATTGCATCCCCTGGTGCCCCATAGAAACGGAGAGCCCGTGGGTGGAATGCACTGTGTGTCTCTGGGAACACAGTATTTTTCAGCAGGGAACCTCGTGTAATGGACTGGGCTGTTGATATGAATTCATTTTCACCCGCTCCCTTTACTGGGCAATTTACGAGACCACAGGCATAACCCACACTGTTTTAGAGAGTTGAGGTCATGACACGCTGGTGTTAGATGCCTTTCCTGCACCACTCAGGCACGCAAAAGGCATACATGGGGAAACTTTTTTCCCCGTTTTTTTTTTCTTTGAGGTCTGCAGACTGGAATCCGACATTGTGATATAAACATTCTTCAGTGTTGATAGTGGCGGTGTGATGCAGACCGGTTCTGCACCTCAATGTAGCAGTAGTTGTCACGGTTTAGATCTGACAGTGCTTGGAGTATTTTACAGAAAGGGAACACTGATTCCCCCACATGCATCATTGTGACAAATTGCGAATTCTTATTTGCGAAAAATAAGGAATCGCAAATAAGAATTCGCATAATGGGATGCATGAAATTTTTCGCAATTTTTTTGCGATTCGGTAAAAATCGCAATTTTTACCGAATCGCAAGGAAAATGCGATTCCTTATTAGCGAATTCGCATGTTGCAAATTCGCTAATAAGGAAAACACACACATGATGAATACTGAAGTGATTGCAGTGTGCCTGCCTCTGAAACTAATTACAGACACCTGTGGGCTACATTCAACTTGAATTTGGCAGTTTGGGGAGTGTGTTTGGAAGCTGCTGGAGAGGTTCCTGTTTTCTCTTGTGATTATGGAGTCAAGCAATGAGGTCTTGGAGCACCAGCAGCAGCAGCAGCAGCCCAGGAAAAGGAAAGTCAAATTTAGTGACAAAGAATTGGAGATACTAATTGAGGAAGTCACAGCTAAGCATGAACAGCTTTTTGGTAAAAATTCTCTAAAAGTACCTGAGGCTTTGAAAAGAAAAATTTGGATTACAATACAGGCAAAGGTCAATGCTGTAGGTGTCGCCCACAGAGACATCAGCAATCTCCAGAAGAGATGGTATGATTTGCGCAGCAGAGCCAAAGAGAAGATTGCGACACGCATTAAATCATCAAGGAAAACTGGTGGGGGTACACCAAAAGACATACCAACTACCCCTTGGGAGGAACTAGTAGAAGGGACTTTACCTACAGAAGCAGTGATTGGAGTGTTTGACATAGACACCTCTGAGCAGGCAGGACCAAGTCAAGGTAAATTGTATCTGAAATCAGGGTAATGTCATTGACTGCATTACTTGTCATTAATTTTGAAGTGTTAATAATGTGAAAACTACATGTTTGGCCAAAGTGCATGACATTTATGGAAAATTTAGCTTAAAAGAATTGCATCATGGGACATGTAGTTTTCAAAACATTTCTTTATTGAAATCAAAAAAACAGGGTCCATTCAGAATATATTTAGAGTCACTTTTAGGAGTATTTGTGAGCCATGCCTCAATATATGAGTGTCATATGTTAACCTGTAAAAAAAAGTAGGCATTGGGAAAACTTTTCTAACAGTTTACTCCCACTGTCTCATTTTCAGATGCAGAATTGGATGCTGAATTCATTCAATTTGCAGAGTCATTTACACAAGACTTATTAAATGATGCTCGAAATAATTTTGACCCACCACCTTCACCCACTGTGGAACCTCAAAGTCAAAGACGCAGACTGCGTCAACTGGTAGACACAGAATCTGAGGCAGAGGATAATGTGAACACTGCAGTCCCAAATACAACAGTGAATGCAGAGCCTGCACAAAGGGTCCCAGGCAGGCGTCAAAGACTGCGACAATTCTTCCGGCGTCGCAGACGTCCTTTCCAAAATCATGAAGCAATGGATGACATTGTAAATGGCAGTGTCATTGAGAGGAAGTTATTAAAAGTACAGCGCCTGCAAGGAAAGGATATAAGGGTTATCAAGGGTACAATCACCAATATGGCCAAAGACATTAACAATATGAGTACAGCACTTGTCAACATGGTCAATGTCTCCTCAGACAAAATGGAACGCATGACATCAGCAATAGAGACACTATGTCAAGCAATGCAGGGCAACCAGGGTGCAGTTTTACAAAGAGCAACAGTAGTAAATATGCATTCCAGCACAAGAGCCATGCACAGAATGTGCAATAACACTTCAAAATTGACTGAAACTACTGTTGACATTCAAAAGGAAATGATGAAATTTTACGGAGAGCTGTCCTCTGGCATGAATTCAATGCAAGGCCTCATTTCAGAGCACCATCAAGGGCCAAGTACTATAATTCAACCAGAGTCTGCAGTCACTGCATCTTCTTCTGAAAATGCAAATGTAAAAATCAAAGCAGCTTCAGAAAGAAGAAGTGTCAGAAATGTAGCCAAAGATACCTTTAAAAACCTTAATTCAAACCCTGTGCAGGTTAAAGCATTGGGGTTAAGAGGAAGGAAAAAATGAATCATATATGAATATTTTGGGAACCTTATTTTGCACTGTTTTTGAATGTCAATATCCATACCTTTGAAGATTAAATTCAAATTACATTTTTGTTCACAAAGAGCAGATATGTTTGAATAGAGGCTCACATTAACTTACTTTTGAACTGCAATAAATTCCTAAGTTACAGCAAAAGCATGTTTGTTCTGTGTCATACCTTTAGTTAAAAGTAATGCTGAGTTATCTCTGCTCTCCTTCTCCTTCCCTCTGCTGCATCAGGACCATTGATTCTAGGTTGGGGTTGGTGAGGTTGGTTGTGGTTGTTTGGGATGTTGTCTTCAAATTCCAATCCAAGGCCTCTTTTCATGGCTACATTGTGCAGCATGGCACAAGTGGCAACAATTTTGCAACAGACATCAGGACGATATTGTAATGCACCTCCAGTTTTATGAAGTATTCTGAATCTGGATTTCATTATTCCAAATGTCCTCTCAATCACATTTCTGGTAGAGATATGAGCTTGGTTATAATTTTGCTCTTTGCGGGTTGTTGGGTTGAGATAAGGAGTCAGGATAAATGTTCTCACACCATAAGCACTGTCACCTATGGAAAAGTTTACAACATTTAATTTGATTGCAAACATGTGAAAACATTATTTGTCTGAAAACAATATCAACAACATAACATGATAATTTACCCAGTAAATATCCATCTCCAAAATGTCCAGCTTCCAACTTTGTGAATATGGCACTCTGTTTAAATATGTAGGAGTCATGAGCACTTCCAGGGAAACTAGCAACTAGGTCTGTGATTATGGTTTTTGAATTACAAATGGCTTGAATGTTCAATGAATGATACAATTTCCTATTCCTAAAAATGTACTCATTGTGAGAAGGTGGGCATATGGGAATATGAGTACCATCTATGCAGCTTATGACATGAGGGAAATGAGCCATATTATAGAAGTCCAACTTTGTCTGTAAAAGTTCCTGCTGAGTACTTGGAAAAACTATGTAATGCCTGATCCTCAACAACATAGCATTTAAAAAATTTCTGAAAAACCTTGAAAGGGAACTCTGTGACACCCCCCCAGCAATGGCAATCACACCTTGAAATGAACCAGAAGCCAGAAGATGTAGGCAACAAAGTACTTGGACATGAGTAGGAATGGCTTGTGTTCTAAGGGTGGGCCTCTGTAGTATAGGATCCAAATCAGCAATTAATTCCAGTATAGAATCAACATTTAACCTGTACTTATCATAAATTTCTGCCTCAGTCTGCCCAAATAAATTAATGCGCACCCTAAATATCCTTTCACTCACTACTCTGCGCCTCAGAGCAGCTCTCAATCTCCGCCTACGTGCCAAGACTATGACTGCAGCCATGGTGAAAGGAAATGTAATGGTCAGAGTGTCACTTATATACCAAGAGGGATCAAAATCACATGTGAGTTTGGTTTGGAAAAAAATAACACCAAGTCTGAGCTCTTCTTATTTTAGGTAATGCTATTTGCGAATTTACAGAGAATCGCAAATAGCGTTTTTTCATGCATGCCCGTTTTTCTAAAAAAATGCGATTCCTTAGTTTTGCGACTTATTTGCGAATTCGCAACCAATATACGAATTCCTAAAATGCGAATTTTCTCAAAAATAATGATGCATCCCAATATTGGATTTTGCATTCGCAAACGGCCAAATTCTGCGATTCGCACCGTTTGCGAATACAAAACACAATGATGCATGTGGGGGAATGCCCTTCATTATTCAATTATTACCCCCAGCGTTTTCTCCGCATCAGAGATTTGTGATTGTTGGTACCTGCTTGATGTATGTATTCCCTGCTCTTTTGTGCAAACTTTACAGCCCTGCTGATTTCATCAACAGTAGAGATTGTTGGGCTGTGTAGCCCAGTGCATATATTACTAAGAGGCTGTACACAATGCCCATGGACTGATACTTAATGCTCTGTATTACCCACCGCAGATTGAGTACTTTCCCAGAAACAGGGACACATGGCAGCGATATAAACTACCCTTGTTACTTACCCCATATAAGCAGTGGAATAGACTATGACTTTTCTCGTGGTCTCCATATAGGAAAAAGATGGAGGCGAGGCAGATGTAATTTCTCTGAATCTGTTTGTAAAAGCACCGTCCCTGCGCTGACATCTTGGAGGGCGAAGAGTCTGAAATAATAAAGTCGGGAAAATATAAATGAGCATGCAAAAGGTCACACGGTGTGCTACCTCGCTGCTGTTTTGGATTTTGAGGAATCGGTTCGAGCAAGAGAGTGCCCTGTGCATGTTTAACTAGGACAATCACAAAGCTTCCCGAAGGAAAGATACACAATGTGGATTTTTGAAGTTTATTTAACTGTTTTGTGATAGCCACTTTGTAACATTGCTGAACACGGTTGTCTATAGTTTGTGGTTTAACCAGGTTCCTATTCTGAGTGAAGCAAGGTGGGAAGATTTTAGCAGTTGACTAATACTTGTGGTATTTTCAGCTCTAATATTTGGCTGGGTGAATGCAGTTAGTGATATGGAACAATTAAACTGTAGGTTCTTAATATCCCGGAGTGCCTGGGTGCTGTGGAGTACTGGCAGGGCTTAATTTGCGAACCGAAGAGTGCCTGTGCCCTAAACTGTGGTAAAAAAAAGTCGCCGTCCGGTGCACTTAAATTAAAGGTGCACTTAAACGTAGACGCATACAAAGGCTGGTAGTCTTAAATCCACTCCCAGATGCTCACAGCACTCTCTCTTGCAGGTTCCTGCTTTCTACCTTCGCAAGTTCCTGCGTTCTACCTTTCTGACGGTTTTGCCATTAAGCACTGTAGAGCAGTTTCACATTATACTTATTGCGTCCGTACTGAAAGGTGCAAATAATCTCCTTCCAAATTAAATAGGCGCAGGCACTTTGCACTGCCTGAATGTAGTGGTCCTCCAGACAAAGCACCAGGAGCAGATGGGTTGGAAAGGTCTTTGTGTTCATCACACGCCATGGTTTGACATCATAGCTGTGAAGGAGTTCTGGTCTTAACTTGTGGTACATTCAAGAGTGATTGGGTTAGCTAGAATTACTAATGCTGATTAGTTCGTCCTGAGACCTGCCTACACTCTCGCTGTATGCGTAAGGATGTCAGCAGAACAAGCGACTGATAGACAGTTTTGCCAGTCACTGTCTTTGTTAGAACAGATTCACAATGGCTTTATTAACCTTCCTGCTTTCTCAATTTTGCTTGAAAGTGAACCGTTTGCCCATTCTTTATTCAAAATTTTCTCAGGGGTGGGTGAACCCCCGAAACCCCCTTAGTTCGATTCGGGCTTGCTCGCTCGCTACACTGCATTACCGTGTCACAAAATGTTGCATTTCGCAAAAAGTGTGTCACCAGCATTAAAAGTTTGGAAAGCTGTGCCCTAGGCTGAGACTCTGGGGTCAGCATAACCTGCCCCCAACCTGCCCCTATAAATCTGTCGTTCAGAGAATTTGCCCACTGTCTCGGCTGCAACTGGGTGACCCCAGAACAGGAGCAGTACGAGAGAGGGGCGCCTGGTGCATCCTTGGGCACTCGCCCCTGTGCCACCCTGCGCAGAGCCAAGTTCAGATGAGCCGCGGTGTGCTGAAGGTGTGTGGGATGGTCACCGCCCTCCCCGACCCACAGACCACAGCCGAGCGCATGAATAACACGAGCACAGAGACACTTAAAAGAACTGGAGAGAGTCACACTTACAGAATGTGAGAAGTTTCCGGGAGGCGCTGCCCCCCGCGTCGTCTCTTGGCTCCACCAGAGGGCGCTCTCCAGGGTCCTGAGGTGGGCGAGCCTTCCACAGGTGCTGGTCCTAGCCCAGGGACCCCTCTCCTGGGGCGCTCAGACCCTCCGGGTGTGTCTGGTGCTCACAGCCGCTATAAGATCCGATTGTTTGCTGCGTCTGTCTCTGCAGTCTTTCACGCTCCCTCTCACCTGGGACAGCCGGAGGCTGGACCGCGAACTACTGCGACGAGGTGGGCTACCTGGAGCACCGGGAGGGCCTGCTGCAGACAGGTGAGCCTCTGCTTCAGACCGCTACACCTAGAAGCTGATCTGTCTGCAGCGCTGTGCTGCTCAAGTTTCACTTTGTGCTAGAAGTGGGAAATGGGGTGATTGGAAAGGTGATGGACAGGGTAAAGGTGATGTGACATAGGCACAATTTCATGTATGTACAGTAGAACCTTTACAGCCTAATATAGATCCATAATTCTCCTATTATCATAACACATAGGTCAAAACAAATTGATTTCTTCTATTCCTATGGTTTGAGGATATATGGTAGTCTATTTTTCGACCCCTGATGATGAAGGGTTATTAGCTTCTCATTGTGGGGTCTTCGTCAGGACGAGATGGTGTGTAGAGCACCTGAAATTGTCAAATAGATTCAGTGCGTGCAGTGAAATGTGGCGAATCATACAGTGGGTGACCAAAAAGGTACCTACTTAGGAAGCGGCTCACAATGACCGATGGGCAGAAAACCGCTCCTTGGTATCTGTAATGAGACTTAACCTGAATCAGACGCCACCTAACCTGAATAAGTTGATCAGTCAGGACTGTGTGTCTTTGGACAAAGGCCTTGACATCCCGTGGATCCGTTATATTAAGACACAAATGGACTCACTAGGTTGCTCTGACTTATTTTTAACTCCCAGAGCCCTTGGCAAGGCGGCTATTAGAGGCCTGAAGCACAAGTTTCTGAACAGATCAATGTTAATAAGGGAGGAAATGGAAGTAGCCAAACCCTCAGTGAGGAGTTTTGTTATGTTAAGTTTAGGTAGGGAGATGCAGCCGGACCTAACGTACATAAATAAACCCTATCACTTATTTACATTAATTAGATTTAAGTATAATATATTGCCATGGCTACTATCGCATCCAAAAGGCTTTTTTAAAGAGGGATCGTTAGGCCCTTGTCCCTGTGATAACTTATCAGAGCAGAAAACCCTCCATATGGTAATTTTTCCACGATTTTTATGTTACGCTACGCAGAAAATGTATCTTGCCTCTGTTAAGAGGGGGTAACTTTGAGCAAGTTAGACCAGCGCTAGCCTATTTGCAAATGCTGGGCTCCCCGCTTGTATGCTTTGGGGTAGCTAGTTATATTACAGGGGCAATTAGGCGACGCAATAAACTGTAACTATAGTGCTGGTTCTTTTACATTTAAATTAATCTAAGCAAAACTGAGCCCTTTAGTCAATGGATTTCAGTGTTTGACAAACTTTAATATATTTATTCGAATACCAAGGATTGCTTTTTGGTAGTAATGTGTACCATAGGTTGGCCTATGGCCTCTTTTTGTATTTTGACGTGTGATTTGGAATGAATTCCTTGTATTGTTAATAATGGATATAAGGTAGCATGAAATGTGATTTGTACTTTGATGGTTTTAAAATTTTAACCGAATAAAGTAACTTTTGACTTTGACTTTGAGTTATGTAATCTCGATGTTATATATAGGAAGGGACATTAAATGTCCTTAGGAAATATTGCGTATTAGGAAGGAGACTTACTAAAATGGACATTCAACATGTGGGGTAATAATTCTCCCAATGTGTGTCAGGCTTACACAATGTCTGAAAAACGGATACAATGTAGTAACTAGTACCAATCCGGTGTCTTTAACCCCTTCGGGGCTAATGACGAGCTGGGCTCGTCATGGTGCACACCGGTCGTGCGCTGATGACAAGGCCAGCTCGTCTTCAGCCCCACCCTCGGTCCCCCGAGGGTCTCCGATCTTCGTTGTTTTGCTGGGGGCGGCAGCGGAAGAGCTTCCGCTGCCGCCCCGCCCCCCCATGGGAATCCCTGATGACGTCAGCGCGCACAGCGCGCGCTGACATCATCAGGGATTCCCAGCGCTCGGGAAGCCATTTGCTTCCTGCGCGCTTGCAAAGAAGGTGGGTTTCTTGTGGCTGGCGGGGGTTTGGGGGCAGCGAAGAGGCATCAGGGGAGAGGAAAGAGATTTTCCTCTCCCCTGATGTCTCTTTGCAGGGCATTTCTGCCTCACGGTCGCGCACAGCGTCGCGATCGTGCGGCGGAAATGCCCCCACTAGCACCAGGGATTTAATTTTAGTTTATAGGAAGTGACCCCTTGGGCAAGGGTCGCTTCCAGGCGGGGTGTGACTATGTTTTCATTTTTCTGCCCCCCCCCCCCCGGGGGCAAATCGGCCCGTTTTTTCGGCCGTTTTACCCCCAGGGGGGGGGGGGCAGAAATTCCCCACTAGCACCAGGGTTGTTTTTGGGAGTCAAGATGGCGGCCATGTTTTTTGTTTACATTTTTCTGTCCCCCCTGGGGGCAAATCGGCCCGTTTTTTTTTGCCGTTTTGCTCCCAGGGGGGACAGAAAATGCCCACTAGCACCAGGGATTTTCTTTTTAGCTTTTAGGAAGCGACCCCTTGGGCAAGGGTCACTTTCAGGTGGCCTCACACTTAACTTTTTGTTTTTCTACCACCCCTGGGGGCAAATTGGCCCGTTTTTCGGCCGTTTTGCCCCCAGGGGGGGGCAGAAATTTCCCACTAGCACCAGGGATTTTTGTTGGGGCAATGTGTTTGTTTTGGGAAGCGACCCCTTGGGTAAGGGTCGCTTCCAGGTGGCCATGATTGTGTTTTTGATTTTCTGTCCACCCTGGGGGCAAATCGGCCCGTTTATTTTGCCGTTTTGCCCCCAGGGGGGGCAGAAAATGCCCACTAGCACCAGCGAATTTAAATTTAGTTTTTAGGAAGCGACCCCTTGGGCAAGGAGTAGTGCTTGGCTGGCGGTGTGTGTGGAGTGGTGCTTGGCTGGATGGTGTGCGTGCAGTGGTACTTGGCTGTCTGTGCACGGAGTGCTGCTTTGCTGGCGGTGTGTGTGGAGTGGTGCTTGGCTGGATGGTGTGCGTGGAGTGGTACTTGGTTGTCTGTGCACGGAGTGGTGTTTGGCTGGTGGTGTGTGTGGAGTGGTGTTTGGCTGGCGGTGTGTGTGGAGTGGTACTTGGCTGGATGGTGTGCGTGGAGCGGTGCTTGGCTGGCGGTGAGTGGCGCTTGGCTTGTGGTGTGCGTGGAGTGGTGCATGGCTGGCGGTGTGTGTGGAGTGGTACTTGGCTGGCGGTGTGCGCTGAGTGGTGTTTGGCTGGCGGTGTGCGTGGAGGGGTACTTGGCTATCTATGCACGGAGTGGTGCTTGGCTGGCGGTGTGTGTGGAGTGGCGCTTGGCTGGTGGTGTGTGTGGAGTGGTACTTGGCTGTCTGTGCACGGAGTGGTGCTTGGCTGGTGGTGTTTGTGGAGTGGCGCTTGTCTGGTGGTGTGCGTGGAGTGCTACTTTGCTGCCTGCGCACGGAGTGGTGCTTGTCTGGCGGTGTGTGTGGAGTGGCGCTTGGCTGGTGGTGTGCGTGGAGTGCTACTTTGCTGTCTGTGCACGGAGTGCTGCTTGGCTGGCGGTGTGTGTGGAGTGGCGCTTGGCTGGTGGTGTGCGTGGAGTGGTACTTGGTTGTCTGTGCACGGAGTGGTGTTTGGCTGGTGGTGTGTGTGGAGTGGTGTTTGGCTGGCGGTGTGTGTGGAGTGGTACTTGGCTGGATGGTGTGCGAAGGAGCGGTGCTTGGCTGGCGGTGTGTGTGGAGTGGTACTTGGCTGTCGGTGTGCGCTGAGTGGTGTTTGGCTGGCGGTGTGCGTGGAGGGGTACTTGGCTATCTATGCACTGAGTGGTGCTTGGCTGGCGGTGTGTGTGGAGTGGCGCTTGGCTGGTGGTGTGTGTGGAGTGGTACTTGGCTGTCTGTGCACGGAGTGGTGCTTGGCTGGTGGTGTTTGTGGAGTGGCGCTTGGCTGGTGGTGTGCGTGGAGTGCTACTTTGCTGTCTGTGCACGGAGTGGTGCTTGGCTGGCGGTGTGTGTGGAGTGGCGCTTGGCTGGTGGTTTTCATGGAGTGGTACTTTGCTGTCTTTGCACGGAGTGCTGCTTGGCTGGCGGTGTGTGTGGAGTGACGCTTGGCTGGTGGTGTGCGTGGAGTGGTACTTGGTTGTCTGTGCACGGAGTGGTGTTTGGCTGGTGGTGTGTGTGGAGTGGTGTTTGGCTGGTGGTGTGTGGGGAGTGGTACTTGGCTGGATGGTGTGCGTGGAGCGGTGCTTGGCTGGTGGTGAGTGGCGCTTGGCTTGCGGTGTGCGTGGATTGGTGCTTGGCTGGCGGTGTGTGTGGAGTGGTACTTGGCTGTCGGTGTGCGCTGAGTGGTGTTTGGCTGGCGGTGTGCGTGGAGGGGTACTTGGCTATCTATGCACGAAGTGGTGCTTGGCTGGCGGCGTGTGTGGAGTGGCGCTTGGCTGGTGGTGTGTGTGGAGTGGTCCTTTGCTGTCTGTGCACGGAGTGCTGCTTGGCTGGCGGTGTGTGCGGAGTGGCGTTTGGATGGTGGTGTGCGTGGAGTGCTACTTTGCTGTCTGTGCACGGAGTGGTGCTTGGCTGGCGGTGTGGGTGGAGTGGCGCTTGGCTGGTGGTGTGCGTGGAGTGGTACTTGGCTGTCTGTGCATGGAGTGGTGCTTGGCTGGCGTTGTGTGTGGAGTGGCGCTTGGCTGGATGGTGAGCGTGGAGTGGTACTTGGCTGTCGGTGTGCCCTAAGTGGTGTTTGGCTGGCGGTGTGCATGGTCTGGTGCTTGGATGGTGGTGTGGGTGGACTGGCACTCGGCTGGCGGTGTGTGAGTAGTTACTTTCTGTTGGTCACTACACACACTGCTAGTTGAGTGACACTCTACGCAGTCCATCATTTTCTGTAGTTGCTGTGTCAGATATGTGGGCGTGTGAAAGTGATGGGCCCTTGAATGGCGCTGGCGGCTGGCGGTGTAAATGTTTTATATGTGTCACACGTACAAAAGGTGTATGAATGTCCTTACTGCCCCTGTGTGATGGGGGTACTGGTAGGAGCAAAAGACTGACTGGCACCAAAATGGTCGGGCAGTATAAAAATTCAAAAAATTAACCAGTGTCTTGATGTTAAACCTCATTTAATTCTGTTTGGTCTAAGCCCTATTTGATGGCCCATCTGGCCGAATTTAAATTTGGGGGGCAAATGTGTGTGTTGTTGTTTTAATTGTTATATTGTTTGTGAAATGTGGTAGTAATTTTTTTTCTTCTCTATTTTTGTCTTGTTCCAGGCTTTTGCTGTTTGGATTGTTGTAGGTTGCGTGTCTGTTTGCAGCTTGTGTAGTTGCTTGTGCTTGGTAAGTGAATGTATGTTGTACTACTTTCCCTTGATGTTTGTCTTTTTGAAAAAGGTTGTACTTCTAGCAGTTTGTGTGGCTCTGTGTTTTTTTTTCTCGTTTTTTTTTGTCAGCATTAGTGTTTGATGTGCACTTTCTTTTCTAATCTGTCATTCCTTTGTTTCTTTCTAGTGGGATATCATTTCTTTTTGCTGTGTCTCAACAGAGTAGGTGCTGGTGAGTGTAGCTATATTTGGTAAGAGTGAAATTGTTTTGGATTGTATTTATCTTTTTGTGAAAGCCTTACCTTGTTTACTTCTTACTTTGCACAGTGTAGGTTGTTGTTCACTTGTGTGTGCAGTCTTCTTGCTTTGTAAGGATAATGGCTAGTCGCAGGATTACTGCTCAGCAGGTTCTTGGTTTGCTTTTTGAGTCTTCCTCTGACCATGGTTCAGAGACTGAGTCCGATTCGGACTCCCAGGTGGCGGCAGAAGATTCTGGCAGTGAGTTTTCTCTTCGCATGGAATCATCATCATCGTATGAAGAATCTTCTTCTAGTGCTGATGAAGGGCCTATGGTAGAGGAGGACATTGAGGTGCCGGTAGTGGGCCAAGAGGCACCTGTGCTGCTGCCTAGGGCCGCAAGGTTTCCTTTCTTTTCACGTCGGCAAGAGGCATGTGGGCTGGAGCCTGCGCCCAAAAGGCTTCACATTGCTGTGGTGCGCAAAGAGGCATCTGGTGCTTTTCGTCTTCCTGCTGGTGTAGTGCAGCAAGAGGCATCTGGGGCTGTTAGGCTTCCCATTGGTGTAGAGCGGCAAGAGGCATCTGGGCCTGCTTGGTTTCCCGGTGGTGTAGTGCAGCAAGAAGCATCTCAGGCTGCTGGGCTTCCCGTTGGTGTAGTGCAGGAAGAGCCCTCTGGGGATGCTATGTCTTCTGTTGGTGTTGTGCAGCCAGAAGTATCTGTGGCTGTTAGGCTTCCCATTGGTGTAGAGCGGCAAGAGGCATCTGGGCCTGCTTGGTTTCCCGGTGGTGTAGTGCAGCAAGAAGCATCTCAGGCTGCTGGGCTTCCCGTTGGTGTAGTGCAGGAAGAGCCCTCTGGGGATGCTATGTCTTCTGTTGGTGTTGTGCAGCCAGAAGTATCTGTGGCTGTTAGGCTTCCCGTTGGTGAACAGCAGCAAGAGGCTTCTGGGTTGCAGGCTGGGGTGGCTGCTCCCCCCGTTGATAGGGATGGCCTCTGGCTTTCGCTGGCTTGGTGCAGCCGGCATTGCCAGAGTTCACTGGTGTTCCTGGGTGTAGAGTGAATACTGAGAATTTTCTGCCAATACATTTTTTTCAGTTGTTTTTTGACGATGTGTTTTTGCAAGAGATTGTTGAGCAAACCAATTTGTATGCAGAACAATTTTTGAGGGCCAACAGTGCCAGCCTTAAGCCCTATTGTAGAGCAATCCGGTGGACTCCCACAAATGTTGAAGAGATGAAGAAGTTTTTGGGATTAACTTTTTTGATGGGCTTGTTAGGAAGCCATCAATGACTTCATATTGGTCCACTAGTCCCTTGAGGGCAACAGCTATATTTCCAGCAGTATAAGTCGTGATCGGTATATGCTTCTTCTTTGGATGATGCATTTTGTTGATAATAGTTTAGCGTTGTCACGCGATCACCCTGATTGTGACCGTTTGTTTAAAATTCGGCCTGTCCTTGATCACTTTGTTGATCGTTTTTCTGAGATCTTTGTCCCTGGTAAAGAAATTGCAGTGGATGAGTCTTTGCTGATGTTCAAGGGCCGCTTGGTTTTTAGGCAATACATTCCTAGTAAGAGGGCACGCTATGGAATCAAACTGTATATGCTGTGTGACAGTGAGACTGGATATGTCTACAATTTCAGGGTGTACACTGGTAAGAAGTCCAGCATTAACCCTCCTGGTTGTCCTTCTACTTTTGGAGTGACTGAGAAAATTGTGTGTGAGCTAGGTAGAGGATTATTTAACAAAGGCCATCATTTATATGTAGATAACTACTACACTGGTGTGTGGTTGTTCAAGGAGTTGGCCAAAGTGGGCACTGTTGCTTGTGGCACAATGCGCAGTAACCATAAAGGTTTCCCAAAGGAGCTTGTTTGCAAAAGGCTTGTGCGGGGACAGTCTACGGCATTGCGATGTGGGGAGCTTCTAGCTGTGAAGTTTGCAGACAAGAGAGATGTGTACATGCAGACTACTATCCACGATGAAAGTACAGAACCTGTGCCTGTTTGGGGTCAGGGTGCTGAAGTGCGCAAACCTGTGTGCATTTTAGCTTACAATAAGTTCATGGGTGGTGTTGACAGAGTAGATCAGAGGTTGGAACCTTATGCTGCTCTTCGAAAGGCTTACGTTTGGTACAAGAAGTTGGCTATCCATCTGTTCCACTTGGCATCCTTTAATGCTTTCGTTGTGTACCAGAAGTCTTGTCCTGAGAAGAAGATGTCTTTTGTTAAGTTTCAGGAGTCTATAATAGGCAGCCTTGTACTTGTGGAGCAGGCAAGTGTTCCTAGATTTGGAGTGGTGGAGGAAGTGGCTAGATTGAAAGATCGCCACTTTCCTGAATCTATTCCTTCCACTACCGCAAGTGACTTTCCGACTAGAAGATGCAGAGTCTGTTGGCGAAAAGGCGTGCGGAAGGAGTCTCGTATATACTGTCCTGACTGTCCTTCTAAGCCTACATTGTGTCTGTCAGCTTGTTTTAAATCGTACCACACGCAAAAGAAGTCTTGGGAGTTTTAATGACCTGTAAAGTGAATTGCCTGATCTGCATTCTGTAAAAAAAATTGTGTTTGTTTCAAGGATTGGCATTAGTGCAAAGTTTTTATTTTAAGAATTTGTGTTAGCTGATTTGTAGGTATTTCCATTTGTTTAGTGTTATTTTCAAAAAAAGAATTCTAAATGTGTTTGTGGTGTGTGCTGGCTGGTGCTTGGCTGGCGGCGTGTGTGGAGTTGCGCTTGGCTGGTGGTGTGCGTGGAGTGGTACTTGGCTGTCTGTGCACGGAGTGGTGCTTGGCTGGCGGTGTGTGTGGAGTGGCGCTTGGCTGGTGGTGTTCTTGGAGTGGTACTTGGCTGTCTGTGCATGGAGTGGTGTTTGGCTGGTGGTGTGTGTGGAGTGGTGCTTGGCTGGCGGTGTGTGTGGAGTTGCGCTTGGCTGGTGGTGTTTGTGGAGTAGTACTTGGCTGTCTGTGCACGGAGTGGTGCTTGGCTGGCGGTGTGTGTGGAGTGGCGCTTGGCTGGTGGTGTTCGTGGAGTGGTACTTGGCTGTCTGTGCATGGAGTGGTGTTTGGCTGGTGGTGTGTGTGGAGAGGTGTTTGGCTGGCGGTGTGTGTGGAGTGGTACTTGGCTGTCTGTGCACGGAGTTGTGCTTGGCTGTCGGTGTGCGCTGAGTGGTGTTTGGCTGGCGGTGTGCATGGTCTGGTGCTTGGATGGTGGTGTGGGTGGACTGGCGCTCGGCTGGCGGTGTGTGAGTAGTTACTTTCTGTTGGTCACTACACATACTGCTAGTTGAGTGACACTCCACGCAGTCCATCATTTTGTGTAGTTGCAGTGTCAGAAATGTGGGCGTGTGAAAGTGATGGGCCCTTGAATGGCGCTGTTTGCTGGTGTGAGTGCTGAAATGTGATGGGTCCGCGGCTGGCGGTGGGAATGTTTTGAATGTGTCACACGTACGAAAGGTGTATGAATGGCCTGTAAAGAGGTTGGTGCCTTGACGTGGCTTTACAGCTCACGAGCTGTGAGTCAGTGGTTCAGTTAATCATACTTTCAATTATACGCAGTGTATTTCATTTTTTGTGAAATTACTTGCGAATACAATTGTATGTACTGAATCATCACTCACCCTCGTGCCAAATCCAACCAGTATGTGTGTGTGCTTGCGGATTAGATGGCTGTGCAGTAAAAAAAAATGTTTTTCTCTTTCTGCAGTAGGGTGTACCTTGTCCCTTATTGTGATTGTTGTAATGTGTTGCTTTTACTTCCAGATGGTGTCAGTGGTCTGGTTTGTATCAGGTATGAAAGGTGCGTGAATGGCCTGTAAAACGGTTGGTGCCTTGTCGTGGCTTTACAGCTCACGAGTTGCGAGTCACTGGTTCGGTTTTTATGCATTTATTTATTAACAGAGCATTTCATTTTTTTGAAATATCATGTTAATAAAATTGTATGTACTGAACCATCACTCGCCCTCGTGCCAAATCCAACCTGTATGTGTGTGTCTTTGAGGAATAGATAGCCGTGCTTGATTCTTTGTCTTTTGAGTAACTCTGTTATGGTGTATATTATAGCTATAAATAACTTTCTAAATTTAGATATTATTGGTAATTCATGGTAGTATATGGTCATGTCTTTCTGGTGAATTCTATTGTTGTTTTTTGTCCACAATCTCTTGCAAACTTGAAATTGTCTGTCACAATTTTCATGCGATATTGTCCCCTGAATCGCACGTTCTGCATCTGAAAACTTAATTCATTCAAAACAATTTGGTTTTGCAAGGCGGTTCCCATGAGTTTTTGGCCCGGGGCTTGGCGGGCATCTTTGGAAACTGCCAAACCCAAACAGTTCTGAGAACTAGACACCCGGGGGAGTCCAGGGAGGTATGGCATGCCTGGGTCCCCTAATGTTTTCCTACCCAGAAACACCTGCAAACCTTAAATTTAGGTTAAAAAAAACACTTTTCCGTACTTTTTTGGGTGGGATCTCGCTGCCGGCACAAATGTCCTACCACCCAGCGTTCCCCTTGTTCTCCCGAGTAAAATGATACCTCACTTGTGTGGGTGGGCCAAAGGCCTGTGACTAAGGCAGGGGGGCTTAATTTGTAAAACTTAAATACTACTTTTTTCAAAATTCATTTTTGGCCTGTTCTGCTTTGGGGCACCCACACAAGTGAGGTATCCTTTTACTCGGGAGAACAAGGGGAACGCTGGGTGGTAGGACATTTTTGCCGGCTCGGAGATCCCACGCAAAAAAGTTTGGAAAAGTGATCTTTTGACCTAATTTTAAGGTTTGCAAGGAGTTCTGGGTAGGAAAACATTGGGGGACCCACGCATGCCATACCTCCCTGGACTCCCCCGGGTGTCTAGTTTTTAGATCTGTTCGGGTTTGGTACTTTCCAAAGAATACCACCAAGCCCCGGGCCAAAAACTCAGGTGCCCCCCCCAAAAAAAATCAAGGTTATTTTGCTTCAGGGTATTTTAAATTCACCACCGTACGATTTGGACCTTTTCCTGTTGCAGCCACTATGCCTACCCATGCAAGTGAGGTACCGATTTTATCGGGAGACCTGGAGGAACGCTGGGTGGGAGGTAATTTTTGTGAGCCCAGTGATGCCACGCTTTCCCACACAAAAAAGTGTGAAAAAACAGATTTTTTTCAGCTAAAATTGAGGTTTGCAAGGGATTCTGGGTAAAGGAACGTTGGAGGATTCACGCAAGCCATACGTCCTTGGAAGCCCCCGGGTGTCTACTTTTCAGAAATGTGTGGGTTTGGTAGGGTTCCCTAGATGGCCGTCTAGCACGGGGCCAAAAACCCAGGTAACCCCTCTTGCAAAAGCTGGTGGATTTGACAATGGTGACAATGTCAAGTCCACCAGCTTTTGCAAGAGGGGTTACCTGGGTTTTTGGCCCCGTGCTAGACGGCCATCTAGGGAAACCTACCGAACCCACACATTTCTGAAAAGAAGACACCCGGGGGCTTCCAAGGTGGTATGGCTTGCGTGAATCCTCCAACGTTCCTTTACCCAGAATCCCTTGCAAACCTCAATTTTAGCTGAAAAAAATCTGTTTTTTCACACTTTTTTGTGTGGGAAAGCGTGGCATCACTGGGCTCACACAAATTACCTCCCACCCAGCATTCCCCAAGGTCTCCCGATAAAAATGGTACCTCACTTGCGTGGGTAGGCATAGTGGCTGCTACAGGAAAAGGCCCAATTCGTACTGTGTAGACCAAAAAATTACCTTTAGCAAAACAATCTTATTTTTTGAGGGGGTCACCTGAGCTTTTGGCCCGGGGCTTGGCGGGCATCTTTGGAAACTACCAAACCCAAACAGTTCTGAAAACTAGACACCCGGGGGAGTCCAGGGAGGTATGGCATGTGTGGGTCCCCCAATGTTTTCCTACCCAGAAATCCCTGCAAACCCTAAATTTAGGTTAAAAAACCCACTTTTCCATACATTTTTGGGTGGGATCTCGCTGCCGGCAAAAAATGTCCTACCACCCAGCGTTCCCCTTGTTCTCCCGAGTAAAAGGATACCTCACTTGTGTGGGTGGGCCAAAGGCCTGTGACTAAGGCAGGGGGGCTTAATTTGTAAAACTTAAATACTACTTTTTTCAAAATTCATTTTTGGCCTGTTCTGCTTTGGGGCACCCACACAAGTGAGGTATCCTTTTACTCGGGAGAACAAGGGGAACGCTGGGTGGGAGGACATTTTTGCCGGCACGGAGATCCCATGCAAAAAAGTTTGAAAAGTGATATTTTTACCTAATTGTAAGGTTTGCAAGGAGTTCTGGGTAGGAAAACATTGGGGGACCCACGCATGCCATACCTCCCTGGACTCCCCCGGGTGTCTAGTTTTCAGAACTGTTTGGGTTTGGTACTTTCCAAAGAATACCACCGAGCCCCGGGCCAAAAACGCAGGTGCCCCCCCCAAAAAAAATCAAGGTTATTTTGCTTCAGGGTATTTTAAATTCACCATCGTACGATTTGGACCTTTTCCTGTTGCAGCCACTATGCCTACCCACGCAAGTGAGGTACCGTTTTTATCGGGAGACCTGGGGGAACGCTGGGTGGGAGGTAATTTGTGTGAGCCCAGTGATGCCACGCTTTCCCACACTAAAAAGTGTGGAAAAACTGATTTTTTTCTGCTAAAAATGAGGTTTGCAAGTGATTCTGGGTAAAGGAACGTTGGAGGACCCACGCAAGCCATACCTCCTTGGAAGCCCCCAGGTGTCTACTTTTCAGAAATGTGTGGGTTTGGTAGGTTTCCCTAGATGGCCGTCTAGCACGGGGCCAAAAACCCAGGTAACCCCTCTTGCAAAAGCTGGTGGATTTGACAATGGTGACAATGTCAAGTCCACCAGCTTTTGCAAGAGGGGTTACCTGGGTTTTTGGCCCCGTACTAGACGGCCATCTAGGGAAACCTACCAAACCCATACATTTCTGAAAAGTAGACACCCGGGGGCTTCCAAGGAGGTATGGCTTGCATGAATCCTCCAACGTTCCTTTACCCAGAATCCCTTGCAATCTCAATTTTAGCTGAAAAAAATCTGTTTTTTCACACTTTTTTGTGTGGGAAAGCGTGGCATCACTGGGCTCACACAAATTACCTCCCACCCAGCGTTCCCCAAGGTCTCCCGATAAAAATGGTACCTCACTTGCGTGGGTAGGCATAGTGGCTGCTACAGGAAAAGGCCCAATTCGTACTGTGTAGACCTAAAAATTACCTTTAGCAAAACAATCTTATTTTTTGAGGGGGTCACCTGAGCTTTTGGCACGGGGCTTGGCGGGCATCTTTGGAAACTACCAAACCCAAACAGTTCTGAAAACTAGACACCCGGGGGAGTCCAGGGAGGTATGGCACGCGTGGGTCCCCCAATGTTTTCCTACCCAGAAATCCCTGCAAACCCTAAATTTAGGTTAAAAAACCCACTTTTCCATACATTTTTGGGTGGGATCTCGCTGCCGGCAAAAATGTCCTACCACCCAGCGTTCCCCTTGTTCTCCCGAGTAAAATGATACCTCACTTGTGTGGGTGGACCAAAGGCCTGTGACTAAGGCAGGGGGGCTTAATTTGTAAAACTTAAATAATACTTTTTTCAAAATTCATTTTTGGCCTGTTCTGCTTTGGGGCACCCACAAAAGTGAGGTATCCTGTTACTCGGGAGAACAAGGGGAACGCTGGGTGGTAGGACATTTTTGCCGGCACGAAGATCCCACGCAAAAAAGTTTGGAAAAGGGATATTTTTACCTAATTTTAAGGTTTGCAAGGAGTTCTGGGTAGGAAAACATTGGGGGACCCACGCATGCCATACCTCCCTGGACTCCCCCGGGTGTCTAGTTTTCAGAACTGTTTGGGTTTGGTAGTTTCCAAAGATGGCCACCGAGCTCCGGGCCAAAAACTCAGGTGCCACCCCTAAAAATCAAGGTTGTTTTGCAATAGGGTATTGTAAATTCACAACCGTACGATTTGAACCGTTTCCTGTTGCAGCCACTATGCCTATCCACGCAAGTGAGGTACCATTTTTTTCGGGAGACCTGGGGGAACGCTGGGTGGGTGGAAATTTGTTGATCCACGCAGATTCCAGAACTTTCCACCACAGAAATGTGAGGAAAATGTGTTTTTTTTGTCAAAATCCTAGCTTTGCAAGGGATTCTGGGTAACAAAACCTGGGGGTAGGCTGACGAGTCACCCCATCCTGAATTCCCATGGGTGTCTAGTTTTCAAAAATGTATAGGTTTACTAGGTTTCCCTAGGTGCTGGCAGAGCTAGGGTGCAAAAACAAAAGGTAGTCTTTTTGTCCAAAAAGTGCAAGATTTCAATGGGAAATTGAGGTGCGACCATGTTGCGTTTTGCGTTGTTTCATGTCGCAGCCGCTTTGCCTACCCACGCAAGTGAGGTACCATTTTTTTCGGGAGACTTGGGGGAACGCTGGGTGGGTGGAAATTTGTTGATCCACGCAGATTCCAGGACTTTCCACCACAGAAATGTGAGGAAAATGTTTTTTTTTTGTCAAAATCTTAGTTTTGCAAGGGATTCTGGGTAACAAAACCTGGGGGTAGGCAGACGAGTCACCCCATCCTGAATTTCCCTGGGTGTCTAGTTTTCAAAAATGTATAGGTTTGCTAGGTTTCCCTAGGTGCTGGGCTGGCAGAGCTAGGGCACAAAAACAAAAGGTAGTCTTTTTGTCCAAAAAGTGCAAGATTTCACTGGGAAATTGAGGTGCGACCATGTTGCGTTTTGCGCTGTTTCATGTCGCAGCCACTATGCCTACCCACGCAAGTGAGGTACCATTTTTTCGGGAGACCTGGGGGAACGCTGGGTGGATGGAAATTGGTTGATCCACGCAGATTCCAGAACTTTCCACCACAGAAATGTGAGGAACAGGGGCGTGGCCAGGCGCCGAAGGAAATGGCCGCCTGATCCTCTAGCTCCGCCGGGACCGTTCGAGTCCCTTCTTAAATCCGCACTAAATCCGGGCTTGGAGGCCCACCAGAAGCAGCCTCCGGCTCCCCCAGGTTGGGCGACACAGTGGAGCGTTTTTCCGGCTCCTAGAACCCTCGGAGGCACCGTGACACAGCCGCGACTTGTAGCGGAGATCCGGCGCCTTGCTCCTGGAGCCTGAGAGCCGCCGCCTTTATCACCCGAGGTCCCGGCTTTGGGCCTACCGTGGTCCGCGGCCTGAGAGGCGCGTGGAAAGGGGGCGTGGCCTCCGCAACGGCGCGAACGCATCGCCACAGCGGGATCGTCGTCAGAGACGGCCAGCGGGACCCTGCGATCCCAGGGGGCTCACTCACTGGGACTCCTGCACTACTTATCGCCTGCCCAGGAAGTGAGGAGGGTGCTCCAAATAGGGCACTGAGAGATAGCGTGCAGGGGATACTACCGGCCTGCGCTGCCCACAGCCTTGCGTGGAACTACTGCCTCTGAGTGCTACATCACTACGCCTTTGAGGTAGGGCACATACCCACTGATTTGGAGGCGGCTGGTGCACGGGACAATGGTTTATAGGTGGTCCAGTGTCAGGAGACTGCAGACATAAATAGCTGGTGGTCACTGCATAGAGACTTGGAGTGCGACCCTGCGGCGGGCCCCTTGCTGATAGAGACCTTCAGTGGAGCCTACAGTCCGGGTTGCGGTCTGTAAAGACGTGGAGTGGAGCTGAACTGGCAGCGGCCCGAAAGAAGGTGGGTGACGGCCCGTCCGGCCCCAGAGGCACCAACTTGACCATGCGGCCTAAAGGGGGTGTAGTGTCCCAAACCAACAAACTGGATCAGTACACGGTACCTAAAACGCCGACGCAGTCGGGGGGGCAACGAAGGACGCCGCGGGACAGGCGGAACCCTCCCTAACATCCATAATGGCGGCGATCCAGACCCTGGGCACCAGCCTCGAAACGAAGATGGATAAGATCATGATCGAAGTGAATCTGCTTCGCACTGGCTTGGGGAAGACCTCGGACCGCTCGAAAGCCAACGAAACGGACATAAAGGCCCTTCAGGAGTCGGAGAAGAAGCTTGAACGCAGGGTTAGTGAGCTCGTCCACCAGCACCGCCAGATGGCGATCCGGCTTGATGACCAGGAAGGTAGGGCCCGAAGGAGCAACATACGCGTGGTGGGCATGGAGGAAGAACTGGAGGGTGATAGTACGGAGCTGTTTCTTGAGGACCTGACTCTCCACCATCTTAAGCCCAAGAGACTCTCCAAGATATTTACTATTGAACGTGCCCACCGGGCCCCTATTCCCAAACCCAAGCCTGGAGCCCCACAGCGAACCATTATTGCTAAAATCCTTAATTATCGAGACCGGGATGCGATCCTACAGGCCACCAGACAACATGGGGACCTACAGTACGAGGGATCCACGATTCCGTTTTTCCCTGACTTCACGCTGCAGGTGCAACAGGAGAGGCGCTCCTTCCAGGGGGTTAAGGCGGCACTACGGGACCACGGAGTTCGGTACATGATGTTTTTTCCCGCCAAACTAAAGATTATCCATGGAGGCAAATCCTACTTCTTCACTGCGCCAGCAACGGTACAGGAATGGATCGACACGACACTGACAGTGGCCCACACTTCTCAAAATGGCGGACAGTGGAGAGACACAGGACACCCCTCCCCGGGATCGGCATCGGGAGGAGTTGAAAATGTTGAGCAGAGCCAACGATCCTGGCGTTCGAGATCGAACAGTCCCCGCTGGGATTCGGCCGGAGATAACACAGCGCGATGAGGCGGCGCGCACTTGACTTGGAAGAAGCCGGACAGTAATGTATGCTGTGTGTTTGTATGTATGCCTGGGCACTCCGAGGGGAAAGTGCGGGGCTTGTCCGGGGTTTAAGGGATGGACCTTCCTTTATACTCATGAGCCACGACCTGGGGGCTGCTTGACCTGGACACGGAGGGAGGGCGGCCGGGACGGGGCTGGCCACGTTACTCCCGAGTTAGAAGTTCCTCTGTCTTTCACCGGGATAGGGTTGGGCGACAGGCGCTCTGCTAATTGGGGTGGTGGGTTGTTTGAAACCCACGGAGCAGGGGGCAGGGAGGGGGGTTTTGTTTCCACAGAGGTGGGCGGGATGTGGGTGGTTGTTACTAGGAGGGAAATATGGAGTCAACTGTCTGTAATGCATGTTACTGTTTGCAAGATTCGCGCCTTTGTGGGGGGAACCGGGGATGGGTGATGGAGTTGAGAAGTTTTGCTGCGGGGGGGATCCGGGAAGGGGTGGGCAGTACTGGGTATGTGTTGGTCGTACAGAATCTTTGTTCGTGAGGAATTCATGGGTTCAGGAGTGCTGAGCAGGGACTGCTTCTACAGCAATGGTTATGGCTAGGCAATGGGAAAAGAGCCTTAAGATAATGAGCTGGAATGTGAACAGACTTGGAGACAGACTCAAACGCACAATAGTCTTACAATACATTAAACGGCACCAACCTGACATAGTAATGCTGCAAGAAACTCACTTACTGGGGAACACTTGTCATGCCCTCAACAGGTGGGGGTACACACTTGCCTCACATTCCGGCATCACCTCAGGCTCCAGAGGGGTGGGAATTCTCATCCGCCGCTCCTTGCCCCTCCATATTGATCGCACTACACTGGACCCGCAGGGCCGCTTTACGGTGGTCACGGGCAGGTGGGAGGGGTACACATTAAACTTACTCTCGGTGTATGTCCCGCCAGGCTTGCAGGCCTCTGCCTTTACAGACTTGGGCAAATTGCTACTCTCCCTTCCCGAAGGCCAGTTTGTTCTGGGAGGAGACTTCAACTCGGTGGTGTCGGGCATGATGGATAGACACCCCTCCAGGACCATTCCCCAAGGACAGCAATGGTTGGCGGAGTTTCTTGAGGCCTTCGGACTCACTGACGTTTGGCGCCATCTGCACCCCACAGCCAGTCAATTTACATTCTTCTCTGGGCCACATCACACCTCTCGCCTCGATTACATTCTTACAGTCATGCAACATCACACTTTCGTGCGAGAGGCAACTCTTCTTCCGCGAGGTATATCGGACCACTTCCCAGTCACAACACACATCACATTCGGAGCGAGGAGGGAGGGGTGCGTGACACCTGTAAGCCCTTGGTACCTGCAGAATGAAAACACGCAGGGGAAACTCGAGGCCTCTATCACTCATTATTTTGAGGATAATGACAGCTCAGTCGACTCCCCTGTCACAGTATGGGAGGCGTTTAAGACGGTAGTAACGGGGGAAGCGCTATCAATTATCTCAGGCAGGCGAAGAGAACAACGCAGTCAGGTCACCCCAGCTGAGGCGGAGCTAGCGGAGCTGGCGGAGCTCGAGGCGGCAGCACTCGAGACAGAGGGCAGAACGGTCCGACACAAATGACAACTCAAGCTAGCGGAATATAGGGCGCTGGTCTCCCAGGAGGCCCAGGCAATAGCTCGACATAAAATGGGAAGACTATACGATCAGGGAGACAAAGCCGGAAAACGTATCGCCTGGCTTGACAAGAAACAACAGGCTAGGAAGACTGTGCCGCTAATACATAATCAATCCGGGGCGACACTCACGGAGCCATGGGACGTGGTACAGGAGTTTGCTAGACACTACAAGCAGGTCTATACAAGAGTGTCTGACCGCCCTGAGGAGGATTCTATTGCCCTTCTCGCTGATATCCGAATGCCATGTCTGTCGGATGTAGACCGGGAAACAATTGATGGCCCACTAACTGTGGCCGAAATACAACGTGCAATAATGGAACTCCGACCGGGGAAGACACTAGGCCCCAACGGTCTCCCTATAGAATTATATAAGATTAAACCTGAGATAATTAGCAAACACCTCAAAGACATGTTTGACACCAGCAGAAAGGAAGGGGTACTGCCGCGAGACCAGCGAATAGCTACTATTGTGGCTATCCCCAAAGAGGGAAGACCTGTTGAATCCTGTACCTCATATAGGCCAATCTCCCTCCTCAACGCGGAGCCCAAAATACTGGCAAAAACACTCGCTAATAGACTCAAACCGATACTGCATACGCTGGTACATCCGGACCAGTCCGGCTTTATGCCACGTCGAAACACGGCCCTAAATATCAGGCGCCTACACGGAGTGATCGGACAACGCCACAGATTAAAGGAATACGCGGTTGTGGTCTCCCTGGACGCCACCATGGCGTTTGACACCCTAGAGTGGCCATATATGTTCGCCGTCCTGAGTAAACTGGGCTTTGGGCCCCGTTTTATGGGGTGGGTTCGCCTCCTCTATACAGAACCCCTGGCACAGGTCCTAGTGAACAACAAAGTGTCGGAGGTCTTTGCTCTAGAGCGGGGTACTCGACAGGGCTGCCCCCTCTCTTCTCTCCTGTTCGCCCTCTCCCTTGAACCGCTAGCTGCCTGGATCAGACAGGACGTCTACCTTTGTGGAATAGAATGGGCGGAGGGCTGGGAGGACAAAATATCCCTCTATGCGGACGATATCCTCCTCTACCTCTCTAAGCCGCGACGGTCCATCCTTGCGGCCCTTGACATCTTCGCGAGCTTCGGTCGCAATTCCGGCTTCAGCATCAACTGGAGCAAACCGTACCTCTACGTCCTCAACGGAGACCCCCCGAAGCTCCCTGACACCTGTCCCATCACAGTCGCGGAGGACGGTTTCAAATACCTGGGAGTGTTCATATCTAAGAACAAGACCCTGTCCTATGAGCGCAATCTTCAACCTCCCCTACGGCGTCTCCAACGAGAGGCCAAGTCCTTGCAGGGCCTTCCATTATCATTACTAGGCCGAGCTGCATTGTTCAAAATGATGGCGCAGCCCAGATTCCTATACGCCCTCCAAAATTTTCCAGACAAGGTGCCCAACGCTTACTTCGCTGCGATCGAGGCCGCTCAGCGCACCCACCTTTGGGCGGGAGCCCCGCGTATTGCCCTGTCGAAACTCACGCTGGGGTGGTATGACGGTGGCATAGCCCTCCCAGACATTCGCAAGTACTATTGGGCAGCTCATCTCTCCGCGATTAATCAGGGGACCTATGGGGATGGGGATGACCCGGCCCATGGGATGGACAGGTGGCAACTTCCGGGGGGGAACTATGAAATAGCTCTCTACTCCACACTAGGCAAACTTCGTCTTACTGGGCCTACACAACACTCGGTGCAGATATGGCACACAGCACAGAAACAACTGGGATGGTCAGGGGTCCTCACCATGGCTACACCACTCTGGGCTTCCGAAAGGCTGGGCAACCTGGGCCGTTCTAAAGGGTTTCGGAACTGGGACCTTATAGGCATCTCCCAAATTAAGGATATCTGGGGCCCTAAAGGGGTTCACACATTCGCTCAACTGCAGGCCACATACGACCTGTCACATACCGAATACTTCAGGTACTTACAGGTGCGACACTCCCTGCAAACACACATTCCACCTGACGCCACACTGCCTCAGAGCTCCCCCCTGGAGGACAGGCTTTTAGTCGGGAACATTCCAGAACATGCCATATCTCTCACGTACAAAAAACTGATAAACAATTCCCCAGACCTGCTCCTACCCTTAAAAGAGAAATGGATTGCTGATGGGTTAGAAATCGATGAGGAGGAATGGAGGTCTGCTCTGGCCTCCCCCCGTGAGGTTGCCATTTCTGCCCGATTGCGCCTAATTCAACTAAAGATTTTACATAGAATTTATATCTCCTGTACAAGGCTGCAACTGATGGAAAATGGTGGAGACAGGCTCTGTCGCAGGGGGTGTGGTGAGGCGGGCACCTTCTTTCATACCCTGTGGGGGTGCCAAATAGTGCAACGATACTGGGGGAGAGTGGTGCACTGTATGCAGGAGGTGTGGGAGGTTGACATTAGACCTGAGGCAAAGAAATGTCTCCTCAACATCTGGGAACCCACGGACCTGACTCACAGAGGGAGGTTGTGGGTGACACTTGGGATGGTAGTGGCTAAAAGAAACATCGCAAGGCTATGGGGGACCCTAACCAGCCAAAACTAAGAGACTGGCAATGTGATATGGACTGGTGTATGCTGCAGGAGAAAACGGTATATGTCTCACAGGGATGTCCCCGCAAATGGGTAGAAATATGGTCCAGATGGAATGAATACAGGGGGAATATATGCGAGCCTCCTCCAACCACGCAATCTAGCTCCTTGGATATATAACACTGACCATTGTTGACTAATTCACTGCACTTGCGGAATTCGAGTCTCTGCGCACACACCAGCACTGCCTAGAACCTAACAGTACTGTACACTGACGACCAAGATACCGGGGGGTTTGTTTTTGTAGTTGTTTTTTGTTAGCTTCTTTTTCTGGATGCAGAAAGTAGGTGATATGGACCTTCTATCCGTACCAATCTGTAAAATATGACCTTCCTTCTCCTCCAATATCCTCAGGGATCTCTTGTAATTGAACTCCACTGCGCCGCGGTACCCCCGGGTTGACGGCATGAGGCTGTGTCATCGTACTGTTATACTGGAATGTTTAATTGGTAGCCGGCCCGATGGGTTGTAGGCGAGGAATGTAAAATGTGATCTACGCAATCAAGGTCTATATAAAAATAAAAATGAAAATAAAAAACCAGAATATGTAAAAAAAAGAAATGTGAGGAAAATGTTTTTTTGTCAAAATCTTAGATTTGCAAGGGATTCTGGGTAACAAAACCTGGGGGTAGGCAGACAAGTCACCCCATCCTGAATTCCCCTGGGTGTCTAGTTTTCAAAAATGTATAGGTTTGCTAGGTTTCCCTAGGTGCTGGCAGAGCTAGGGCGCAAAAATAAAAGGTAGTCTTTTTGTCCAAAAAGTGCAAGATTGCACTGGGAAATTGAGGTGCGACCATGTTGCGTTTTGCGCTGTTTCATGTCGCAGCCACTATGCCTACCCACGCAAGTGAGGTATCATTTTTTCGGGAGACCTGGGGGAACGCTGGGTGGGTGGAAATTTGTTGATCCACGCAGATTCCAGAACTTTCCACCACAGAAATGTGAGGAAAATGTGTTTTTGTTTGTCAAAATCTTAGCTTTGCAAGGGATTCTGGGTAACAAAACCTGGGGGTAGGCAGACGAGTCACCCCATCCTGAATTCCCCTGGGTGTCTAGTTTTCAAAAATGTATAGGTTTGCTAGGTTTCCCTAGGTGCTGGCTGAGCTAGGGTGCAAAAACAAAAGGTAGTCTTTTTGTCCAAAAAGTGCAAGATTTCACTGGGAAAGTGAGGTGCGACCATGTTGCGTTTTGCGTTGTTTCATGTCGCAGCCGCTTTGCCTACCCACGCAAGTGAGGTACCATTTTTTTCGGGAGACCTAGGGGAACGCTGGGTGGGTGGAAATTTGTTGATCCACGCAGATTCCAGAACTTTCCACCACAGAAATGTGAGGAAAATGTGTTTTTTTTGGTCAAAATCTTAGTTTTGCAAGGGATTCTGGGTATCAAAACCTGGGGGTAGGCAGACGAGTCGCCCCATCCTGAATTTCCCTGGGTGTCTAGTTTTCAAAAATGTATAGGTTTGCTAGGTTTCCCTAGGTGCTGGGCTGGCAGAGCTAGGGCACAACAACAAAAGGTAGTCTTTTTGTCCAAAAAGTGCAAGATTTCACTGGGAAATTGAGGTGCAACCATGTTGCGCTTTGCGCTGTTTCATGTCGCAGCCACTATGCCTACCCATGCAAGTGAGGTACCATTTTTTTTGGGAGACCTGTGGGAACGCTGGGTGGGTGGAAATTGGTTGATCCACGCAGATTCCAGAACTTTCCACCACAGAAATGTGAGGAAAATGGTTTTTTTTGTCAAAATCTTAGCTTTGCAAGGGATTCTGGGTAACAAAACCTGGGGGTAGGCAGACGAGTCACCCCATCCTGAATTCCCCTGGGTGTCTAGTTTTCAAAAATGTATAGGTTTGCTAGGTTTCCCTAGGTGCTGGCAGAGCTAGGGCGCAAAAACAAAAGGTAGTCTTTTTGTCCAAAAAGTGCAAGATTTCACTGGGAAATTGAGGTGCGACCATGTTGCGTTTTGCACTGTTTCATGTCGCAGCCACTATGCCTACCCACGCAAGTGAGGTACAATTTTTTCGGGAGACCAGGGGGAACGCTGGGTGGGTGGAAATTTGTTGATCCACACAGATTCCAGAACTTTCCACCACAGAAATGTGAGGAAAATGTTTTTTTTTTGTCAAAATCTTAGCTTTACAAGGGATTCTGGGTAACAAAACCTGGGGGTAGGCAGACGAGTCACCCCATCCTGAATTCCCCTGGGTGTCTAGTTTTCAAACATGTATAGGTTTTGCTAGGTTTCCCTAGGTGCTGGCAGAGGTAGGGCGCAAAAACAAAAGGTAGTCTTTTTGTCCAAAAAGTGCAAGATTTCACTGGGAAATTGAGGTGCGACCATGTTGCGTTTTGCGCTGTTTCATGTCGCAGCCACTATGCCTACCCACGCAAGTGAGGTAACATTTTTTTCAGGAGACCTGGGGGAACGCTGGGTGGGTAGAAATTTGTTGATCCACGCAGATTCCAGAACTTTCCACCACAGAAATGTGAGGAAAATGTGGTTTTTTTGTCAAATTTTTAGGTTTGCAAGGGATTCTGGGTAACAAAACCTGGGGGTAGGCAGACGAGTCACCCCATCCTGAATTCCCCTGGGTGTCTAGTTTTAACAAATGTATAGGTTTGCTAGGTTTCCCTAGGTGCTGGCAGAGCTAGGGCGCAAAAACACAAGGTAGTCTTTTTGTCCAAAAAGTGCAATATTTCACTGGGAAATTGAGGTGCGACCATGTTGCGTTTTGTGCTGTTTCATGTCGCAGCCACTATGCCTACCCACGCAAGTGAGGTACCATTTTTTCGGGGGACCTGGGGGAACGCTGGGTGGGTGGAAATTTGTTGATCCACGCAGATTCCAGAACTTTCCACCACAGAAATATGAGGAAAATGTGTTTTTTTGTCAAAATCTTAGCTTTGCAAGGGATTCTGGGTAACAAAACCTGGGGGTAGGCAGACGAGTCACCCCATCCTGAATTCCCCTGGGTGTCTAGTTTTCAAAAATGTATAGGTTTGCTAGGTTTCCCTAGGTGCTGGCAGAGCTAGGGCGCAAAAACAAAAGGTAGTCTTTTTGTCCAAAAAGTGCAAGATTTCACTCGGAAATTGAGGTGCAACCATGTTGCGCTTTGCGCTGTTTCATGTCGCAGCCACTATGCCTACCCATGCAAGTGAGGTACCATTTTTTTCGGGAGACCTGGGGGAACGCTGGGTGGGTGGAAATTGGTTGATCCACGCAGATTCCAGAACTTTCCACCACAGAAATGTGAGGAAAATGTGGTTTTTTTGTCAAATTTTTAGGTTTGCAAGGGATTCTGGGTAACAAAACCTGGGGGTAGGCAGACGAGTCACCCCATCCTGAATTCCCCTGGGTGTCTAGTTTTAACAAATGTATAGGTTTGCTAGGTTTCCCTAGGTGCTGGCAGAGCTAGGGCGCAAAAACAAAAGGTAGTCTTTTTGTCCAAAAAGTGCAATATTTCACTGGGAAATTGAGGTGCGACCATGTTGCGTTTTGTGCTGTTTCATGTCGCAGCCACTATGCCTACCCACGCAAGTGAGGTACCATTTTTTCGGGGGACCTGGGGGAACGCTGGGTGGGTGGAAATTTGTTGATCCACGCAGATTCCAGAACTTTCCACCACAGAAATATGAGGAAAATGTGTTTTTTTGTCAAAATCTTAGCTTTGCAAGGGATTCTGGGTAACAAAACCTGGGGGTAGGCAGACGAGTCACCCCATCCTGAATTCCCCTGGGTGTCTACTTTTCAAAAATGTATAGGTTTGCCGGGTTTCCCTAGGTGCTGGCAGAGCTAGGGCGCAAAAACAAAAGGTAGTCTTTTTGTCCAAAAAGTGCAAGATTTCACTCGGAAATTGAGGTGCAACCATGTTGCGCTTTGCGCTGTTTCATGTCGCAGCCACTATGCCTACCCATGCAAGTGAGGTACCATTTTTTTCGGGAGACCTGGGGGAACGCTGGGTGGGTGGAAATTGGTTGATCCACGCAGATTCCAGAACTTTCCACCACAGAAATGTGAGGAAAATGTTTTTTTTGTCAAAATCTTAGCTTTGCAAGGGATTCTGGGTAACAAAACCTGGGGGTAGGCAGACGAGTCACCCCATCCTAAATTCCCCTGGGTGTCTAGTTTTCAAAAATGTATAGGTTTGCTAGGTTTCCCTAGGTGCTGGCAGAGCTAGGGCGCAAAAACAAAAGGTAGTCTTTTTGTCCAAAAAGTGCAAGATTTCACTGGGAAATTGAGGTGCGACCATGTTGCGTTTTGCGCTGTTTCATGTCGCAGCCACTATGCCTACCCACGCAAGTGAGGTACCATTTTTTTCGGGAGACCTGGGGGAACGCTGGGTGGGTGGACATTTGTTGATCCATGCAGATTCCATAACTTTCCACCACAGAAATGTGAGGAAAATATGTTTTTTTGTCAAATTTTTAGGTTTGCAAGGAATTCTGGGTAACAAAACCTGGGGGTAGGCAGACGAGTCACCCCATCCTGAATTCCCCTGGGTGTCTAGTTTTAACAAATGTATAGGTTTGCTAGGTTTCCCTAGGTGCTGACAGAGCTAGGGCGCAAAAACAAAAGGTAGACTTTTTGTCCAAAAAGTGCAAGATTTTACTGGGAAATTGAGGAGCGACCATGTTGTGCTTTGCGCTGTTTCATGTCGCAGCCACTATGCCTACCCACGCAAGTGAGTTACCATTTTTTTCGGGAGACCTGGGGGAACGCTAGGTGGGTGGAAATGTGTTCATCGACGCAGATTCCAGAACTTTCCACCACAGAAATGTGAGGAAAATTTGTTTTTTTTGTGAAAATCTTAGCTTTGCAAGGTATTCTGGGTAACAAAACCTGGGGGTAGGCAGACGAGTCACCCCATCCAGAATTCCCCTGTGTGTCTAGTTTTCAAGAATGTATAGGTTTTCTAGGTTTCCCTATGTGCTGGCAGAGCTAGGGCGCAAAAACAAAAGGTATTCTCTTTGTCCAAAAAGCGCAAGATTTCACTGGGAAATTGAGGTGCGACCACGTTGCGTTTTGCGCTGTTTCATGTCGCAGCCACTATGCCTACCCATGCAAGTGAGGTACCATTTTTTCGGGAGACCTGGGGGAACGCTGGGTGGGTGGAAATTTGTTGATCCACACAGATTCCAGAACTTTCCACCACAGAAATGTGAGGAAAATTTGTTTTTTTTGTCAAAATCTTAGCTTTGCAAGGGATTCTGGGTAACAAAACCTGGGGGTAGGCAGACGAGTCACCCCATCCTGAATTCCCCTGGGTGTCTAGTTTTAAAAAATGTATAGGTTTGCTAGGTTTCCCTAGGTGCTGGCAGAGCTAGGGCACAAAAACAAAAGGTAGTCTTTTTGTCCAAAAAGTGCAAGATTTCACTGGGAAATTGAGGTGCGACCATGTTGCGTTTTGCACTGTTTCATGTCGCAGCCACTATGCCTACCCACGCAAGTGAGGTACCATTTTTTTCGGGAGACCTGGGGGAACGCTGGGTGGGTGGAAATTTGTTGATCCACGCAGATTCCAGAACTTTCCACCACAGAAATGTGAGGAAAATGTGTTTTTTTTGTCAAAATCTTAGCTTTGCAAGGGATTCTGGGTAACAAAACCTGGGGGTAGGCAGACGAGTCACCCCATACTGAATTCCCCTGGGTGTCTAGTTTTAACAAATGTATAGGTTTGCTAGGTTTCCCTAGGTGCTGACAGAGCTAGGGCGCAAAAAAAAAGGTAGTCTTTTTGTCCAAAAAGTGCAAGATTTCACTGGGAAATTGAGGTGCGACCATGTTGCGCTTTGCGCTGTTTCATGTCGCAGCCACTATGCCTACCCACGCAAGTGAGTTACCATTTTTTTCGGGATACCTGGGGGAACGCTAGGTGGGTGGAAATGTGTTGATCGACGCAGATTCCAGTACTCTCCACCACAGAAATGTGAGGAAAATGTGTTTTTTTGTCAAAATCTTAGCTTTGCAAGGTATTCTGAGTAACAAAACCTGGGGGTAGGCAGACGAGTCACCCCATCCAGAATTCCCCTGGGTGTCTAGTTTTCAAGAATGTATAGGTTTTCTAGGTTTCCCTAGGTGCTGGCAGAGCTAGGGCCCAAAAACAAAAGGTATTCTCTTTGTCCAAAAAGCGCAAGATTTCACAGGGGAAATTGAGGTGCGACCACGTTGCGTTTTGCGCTGTTTCATTCAGAAAAGGGGGTGGTGATGAACAGAGTGTCTCAATTAAGCAGACCACTCTTACCCAGTCCAAAGATCAGGGCTTGATCCATCACCGTTATTTATCTCACTGCCCCATCCCAGCTCAGAACCTGGCTATATGCAAATTAGTCTGTCCCTAGCCCAGTGCATCATGGGAACAGGGCAGACCAAACTACCAAGCCAATTCTTCACCAGAAAGGAGACAAGCTACCGGGGACCGGTTTCTGGCATTTCAGCCTCTTCGGCCCGGCTTGCTTGAATCCTGATGGAGCAGTGAGAAAGGGACTCATGTCTGAGTATACCCTGCCATTTTTAGGTTTGCAAGGAATTCTGGGTAACAAAACCTGGGGGTAGGCAGATGAGTCACCCCATCCTGAATTCCCCTGGGTGTCTAGTTTTAACAAATGTATAGGTTTGCTAGGTTTCCCTAGGTGCTGACAGAGCTAGGGCGCAAAAACAAAAGGTAGACTTTTGTCCAAAAAGTGCAAGATTTTACTGGGAAATTGAGGTGCGACCATGTTGCGCTTTGCGCTGTTTCATGTCGCAGCCACTATGCCTACCCACGCAAGTGAGTTACCATTTTTTTCGGGAGACCTGGGGGAACGCTAGGTGGGTGGAAATGTGTTCATCGACGCAGATTCCAGAACTTTCCACCACAGAAATGTGAGGAAAATGCGTTTTTTTTGTCAAAATCTTAGCTTTGCAAGGTATTCTGGGTAACAAAACCTGGGGGTAGGCAGACGAGTCACCCCATCCAGAATTCCCCTGGGTGTCTAGTTTTCAAGAATGTATAGGTTTTCTAGGTTTCCCTAGGTGCTGGCAGAGCTAGGGCGCAAAAACAAAAGGTATTCTCTTTGTCCAAAAAGCGCAAGATTTCACTGGGAAATTGAGGTGCGACCACGTTGCGTTTTGCGCTGTTTCATGTCGCAGCCACTATGCCTACCCACGTAAGTGAGGTACCATTTTTTTCGGGAGACCTGGGGGAACGCTGGGTGGCTGGAAATGTGTTGATCCACGCAGATTCCAGAACTTTCCACCACAGAAATGTGAGGAAAATGTGGCTTTTTTGTCAAATTCTTAGCTTTGCAAGGAATTCTGGGTAACAAAACCTGGTGGTAGGCAGTCGAGTCACCCCATCCTGAATTCCCCTGGGTGTCTACGTTTCAAAAATGTATAGGTTTGAAAATGTGTTTTTTTGTCAAATTCTTAGCTTTACAAGGGATTTTGGGTAACAAACCCTGGTGGTAGGCAGTCGAGTCACCCCATCTTCAATTCCCCTGAGTGTCTAGTTTTTAAAAATGTATAGGTTTGCTAGGTTTCCCTAGGTGCTAGCAGAGCTAGGGCTCAAAAACAAAAGGTAGTCTCTTTGTCCAAAAAGTGCAAGATTTCACTGGGAAATTGAGGTGCGACCACGTTGCGTTTTGCGCTGTTTCATGTCGCAGCCACTATGCCTACCCACGCAAGTGAGTTACCATTTTTTTCGGGAGACCTGGGGGAACGCTAGGTGGGTGGAAATGTGTTCATCGACGCAGATTCCAGAACTTTCCACCACAGAAATGTGAGGAAAATGCGTTTTTTTTGTCAAAATCTTAGCTTTGCAAGGTATTCTGGGTAACAAAACCTGGGGGTAGGCAGACGAGTCACCCCATCCAGAATTCCCCTGGGTGTCTAGTTTTCATGAATGTATAGGTTTTCTAGGATTCCCTAGGTGCTGGCAGAGCTAGGGCGCAAAAACAAAAGGTATTCTCTTTGTCCAAAGAGCGCAAGATTTCACTGGGAAATTGAGGTGCGACCACGTTGCGTTTTGCGCTGTTTCGTGTTGCAGCCACTATGCCTACCCACGCAAGTGAGGTACCATTTTTTTCGGGAGACCTGGGGGAACGCTGGGTGGGTGGAAATTTGTTGATCCACGCAGATTCCAGAACTTTAAACCACAGAAATGTGAGGAAATTTTCTTTTTTTTGTCAAATTCTTAGCTTTGCAAGGGATTCTGGGTAACAAAACCTGGTGGTAGGCAGTAGAATCACCCCATCCTGAATTCCCCTGGGTGTCTACTTTTCAAAAATGTATAGGTTTGCTAGGTTTCCCTAGGTGCCGGCAGAGCTAGGGTGCAAAAACTACAGGTAGGCACTTTGTCCAAAAAGCGCAAGATTTCACTGGGAAATTGAGGTGCGACCACGTTGCATTTTGCGCTGTTTCATGTCGCAGCCACTATGCCTAACAACGCAAGTGAGGTACCATGTTTTTTTGGGAGACCTGGGGGAACGCTGGGTGGGTGGAAATTTGTTAATCCACGCAGATTCCAGAACTTTCCACCACAGAAATGTGAGGAAAATGTGTTTTTTTGTCAAATTCTTAGCTTTACAAGGGATTTTGGGTAACAAACCCTGGTGGTAGGCAGTCGAGTCACCCCATCTTGAATTCCCCTGAGTGTCTAGTTTTTAAAAATGTATAGGTTTGCTAGGTTTCCCTAGGTGCTAGCAGAGCTAGGGCTCAAAAACAAAAGGTAGTCTCTTTGTCCAAAAAGCGCAAGATTTCACTGGGAAATTGAGGTGCGACCACGTTGCGTTTTGCGCTGTTTCATGTCGCAGCCACTATGCCTACCCACGCAAGTGAGTTACCATTTTTTTCGGGAGACCTGGGGGAACGCTAGGTGGGTGGAAATGTGTTCATCGACGCAGATTCCAGAACTTTCCACCACAGAAATGTGAGGAAAATGCGTTTTTTTTGTCAAAATCTTAGCTTTGCAAGGTATTCTGGGTAACAAAACCTGGGGGTAGGCAGACGAGTCACCCCATCCTGAATTCCCCTGGGTGTCTAGTTTTAAAAAATGTATAGGTTTGCTAGGTTTCCCTAGGTGCTGGCAGAGCTAGGGCACAAAAACAAAAGGTAGTCTTTTTGTCCAAAAAGTGCAAGATTTCACTGGGAAATTGAGGTGCGACCATGTTGCGTTTTGCACTGTTTCTTGTCGCAGCCACTATGCCTACCCACGCAAGTGAGGTACCATTTTTTTCGGGAGACCTGGGGGAACGCTGGGTGGGTGGAAATTTGTTGATCCACGCAGATTCCAGAACTTTCCACCACAGAAATGTGAGGAAAATGTTTTTTTTTGGTCAAAATCTTAGCTTTGCAAGGGATTCTGGGTAACAAAACCTGGGGGTAGGCAGACGAGTCACCCCATACTGAATTCCCCTGGGTGTCTAGTTTTAACAAATGTATAGGTTTGCTAGGTTTCCCTAGGTGCTGACAGAGCTAGGGCACAAAAACAAAAGGTAGTCTTTTTGTCCAAAAAGTGCAAGATTTCACTGGGAAATTGAGGTGCGACCATGTTGCGCTTTGCGCTGTTTCATGTCGCAGCCACTATGCCTACCCACGCAAGTGAGTTACCATTTTTTTCGGGATACCTGGGGGAACGCTAGGTGGGTGGAAATGTGTTGATCGACGCAGATTCCAGAACTTTCCACCACAGAAATGTGAGGAAAATGTGTTTTTTTGTCAAAATCTTAGCTTTGCAAGGTATTCTGAGTAACAAAACCTGGGGGTAGGCAGACGAGTCACCCCATCCAGAATTCCCCTGGGGGTCTAGTTTTCAAGAATGTATAGGTTTTCTAGGTTTCCCTAGGTGCTGGCAGAGCTAGGGCCCAAAAACAAAAGGTATTCTCTTTGTCCAAAAAGCGCAAGATTTCACAGGGGAAATTGAGGTGCGACCACGTTGCGTTTTGCGCTGTTTCATGTCGCAGCCACTATGCCTAACAACGCAAGTGAGGTACCATTTTTTTCGGGAGACCTGGGGGAACGCTGGGTGGGTGGAAATATGTTGATCCACGCAGAACTCCGCAGCCAGGCTGTTGTGTAAGATTCCTAGGACAGCAAGGATCTTGAGCCACCTTAAAGACCTACACTGGTTGAAAGTTGAGAACCGGGTCCGGTTTAAGGCCCTGACCTACATGTTTAAGATCAGAGCGGGAACCGCACCACGGTATCTGCAGAAACTGGTTAGGCCCCATGTACCTGTACGGAATCTTCGCTCTTTAAATGGAGCAACTTTCACGGTACCCAGATTCAAACTGGCACGAATGGGAGGTAAATCCTTTTCCCACCTGGGACCAGTTCTTTGGAACTCCCTTCCTTTAGCTCTGCGCAAAGAGGAGAACTTCGCCAGTTTTAAGAAACAAGTTAAAACCTGGCTGTTTAATAAATAACTGTTTAAATAAATAGCGGTCACTGTGTTGCCAGCAGTTGCTTTCTGTGTCTTGTTCTCTTAGCCATGGCGCCGGGAAACCCTTTGTGGGTATCTGTGCGCATTACAAATGCAAAAAATAAATAAATAAATAAATAAATAGATTCCAGAACTTTCCACCACAGAAATGTGAGGAAAATATGTTTTGTTTGTCAAATTTTTAGGTTTGCAAGGAATTCTGGGTAACAAAACCTGGGGGTAGGCAGACGAGTCACCCCATCCTGAATTCCCCTGGGTGTCTAGTTTTAACAAATGTATAGGTTTGCTAGGTTTCCCTAGGTGCTGACAGAGCTAGGGCGCAAAAACAAAAGGTAGACTTTTTGTCCAAAAAGTGTAAGATTTTACTGGGAAATTGAGGTGCGACCATGTTGCGCTTTGCGCTGTTTCATGTCGCAGCCACTATGCCTACCCACGCAAGTGAGTTACCATTTTTTTCGGGAGACCTGGGGGAACGCTAGGTGGGTGGAAATGTGTTCATCGACGCAGATTCCAGAACTTTCCACCACAGAAATGTGAGGAAAATGCGTTTTTTTTGTCAAAATCTTAGCTTTGCAAGGTATTCTGGGTAACAAAACCTGGGGGTAGGCAGACGAGTCACCCCATCCAGAATTCCCCTGGGTGTCTAGTTTTCAAGAATGTATAGGTTTTCTAGGTTTCCCTAGGTGCTGGCAGAGCTAGGGCGCAAAAACAAAAGGTATTCTCTTTGTCCAAAAAGCGCAAGATTTCACTGGGAAATTGAGGTGCGACCACGTTGCGCTTTGCGCTGTTTCATGTCGCAGCCACTATGCCTACCCACGCAAGTGAGGTACCATTTTTTCGGGAGACCTGGGGGAACGCTGGGTGGGTGGAAATTTGTTGATCCACACAGATTCCAGAACTTTCCACCACAGAAATGTGAGGAAAACGTGTTTTTTTTGTCAAAATCTTAGCTTTGCAAGGGATTCTGGGTAACAAAACCTGGGGGTAGGTAGACGAGTCACCCCATCCTGAATTCCCCTGGGTGTCTAGTTTTAAAAAATGTATAGGTTTGCTAGGTTTCCCTAGGTGCTGGCAGAGCTAGGGCACAAAAACAAAAGGTAGTCTTTTTGTCCAAAAAGTGCAAGATTTCACTGGGAAATTGAGGTGCGACCATGTTGCGTTTTGCACTGTTTCATGTCGCAGCCACTATGCCTACTCACGCAAGAGAGGTACCATTTTTTTCGGGAGACCTGGGGGAACGCTGGGTGGCTGGAAATTTGTTGATCCACGCAGATTCCAGAACTTTCCACCACAGAAATGTGAGGAAAATGTGTTTTTTTTGTCAAATTCTTAGCTTTGCAAGGAATTCTGGGTAACAAAACCTGGGGGTAGGCAGACGAGTCACCCCATCCAGAATTCCCCTGGGTGTCTAGTTTTCAAGAATGTATAGGTTTTCTAGGTTTCCCTAGGTGCTGGCAGAGCTAGGGCGCAAAAACAAAAGGTATTCTCTTTGTCCAAAAAGCGCAAGATTTCACTGGGAAATTGAGGTGCGACCACGTTGCGTTTTGCGCTGTTTCATGTCGCAGCCACTATGCCTACCCACGCAAGTGAGGTACCATTTTTTCGGGAGACCTGGGGGAACGCTGGGTGGGTGGAAATTTGTTGATCCACACAGATTCCAGAACTTTCCACCACAGAAATGTGAGGAAAACTTGTTTTTTTGTCAAAATCTTAGCTTTGCAAGGGATTCTGGGTAACAAAACCTGGGGTTAGGCAGACGAGTCACCCCATCCTGAATTCCCCTGGGTGTCTAGTTTTAAAAAATGTATAGGTTTGCTAGGTTTCCCTAGGTGCTGGCAGAGCTAGGGCACAAAAACAAAAGGTAGTCTTTTTGTCCAAAAAGTGCAAGATTTCACTGGGAAATTGAGGTGCGACCATGTTGCGTTTTGCACTGTTTCATGTCGCAGCCACTATGCCTACTCACGCAAGAGAGGTACCATTTTTTTCGGGAGACCTGGGGGAACGCTGGGTGGGTGGAAATTTGTTGATCCATGCAGATTCCAGAACTTTCCACCACAGAAATGTGAGGAAAATGTGTTTTTTTTGTCAAAATCTTAGCTTTGCAAGGGATTCTGGGTAACAAAACCTGGGGGTAGGCAGACGAGTCACCCCATACTGAATTCCCCTGGGTGTCTAGTTTTAACAAATGTATAGATTTGCTAGGTTTCCCTAGGTGCTGACAGAGCTAGGGCGCAAAAACAAAAGGTAGTCTTTTTGTCCAAAAAGTGCAAGATTTCACTGGGAAATTGAGGTGCGACCATGTTGCGCTTTGCGCTGTTTCATGTCGCAGCCACTATGCCTACCCACGCAAGTGAGTTACCATTTTTTTCGGGAGACCTGGGGGAACGCTAGGTGGGTGGAAATGTGTTGATCGACGCAGATTCCAGAACTTTCCACCACAGAAATGTGAGGAAAATGTGTTTTTTTGTCAAAATCTTAGCTTTGCAAGGTATTCTGAGTAACAAAACCTGGGGGTAGGCAGACGAGTCACCCCATCCAGAATTCCCCTGGGTGTCTAGTTTTCAAGAATGTATAGGTTTTCTAGGTTTCCCTAGGTGCTGGCAGAGCTAGGGCCCAAAAACAAAAGGTATTCTCTTTGTCCAAAAAGCGCAAGATTTCACAGGGGAAATTGAGGTGCGACCACGTTGCGTTTTGCGCTGTTTCATGTCGCAGCCACTATGCCTAACAACGCAAGTGAGGTACCATTTTTTTCGGGAGACCTGGGGGAACGCTGGGTGGGTGGAAATGTGTTGATCCACGCAGATTCCAGAACTTTCCACCACAGAAATGTGAGGAAAATGTGTTTTTTTGTCAAATTCTTAGCTTTACAAGGGATTCTGGGTAATAAATCCTGGTGGTAGGCAGTCGAGTCACCCCATCTTGAATTCCCCTGGGTGTCTACTTTTCAAAAATGTATAGGTTTGCTAGGTTTCCCTGGGTGCTAGCAGAGCTAGGGCTCAAAAACAAAAGGTAGTCTCTTTGTCCAAAAAGTGCAAGATTTCACTGGGAAATTGAGGTGCGACCACGTTGCGTTTTGCGCTGTTTCATGTCGCAGCCACTATGCCTACCCACGCAAGTGAGGTACCAATTTTTTTCGGGAGACCTGGGGGAATGCTGGGTGGGTGGAAATTTGTTGATCCAAGCAGATTCCAGAACTTTCCACCACAGAAATGTGAGGAAAATGTGTTTTTTTTTTACAAATTGTTAGCTTTGCAAGGGATTCTGGGTAACAAAACCTGGTGGTAGGCAGTCGAGTCACCCCATCCTGAATTCCCCTGGGTGTCTACTTTTCAAAAATGTATAGGTTTGCTAGGTTTCCCTAGGTGCTGACAGAGCTTGGGCACAAAAACAAAAGGTAGTCTCTTTGTCCAAAAAGCGCAAGATTTCACTGGGAAATTGAGGTGCGACCACGTTGCGTTTTGCGCTGTTTTGTGTCGCAGCCACTATGCCTACCCACGTAAGTGAGGTACCATTTTTTTCGGGAGACCTGGGGGAACGCTGGGTGGCTGGAAATTTGTTGATCCACGCAGATTCCAGAACTTTCCACCACAGAAATGTGAGGAAAATGTGTTTTTTTTGTCAAATTCTTAGCTTTGCAAGGAATTCTGGGTAACAAAACCTGGTGGTAGGCAGTCGAGTCACCCCATCCTGAATTCCCCTGGGTGTCTACGTTTCAAAAATGTATAGGTTTGCTAGGTTTCCCTAGGTGCTGGCAGAGCTAGGGCTCAAAAACAAAAGGTAGTCTCTTTGTCCAAAGAGCGCAAGATTTCACTGGGAAATTGAGGTGCGACCACGTTGCGTTTTGCACTGTTTCGTGTTGCAGCCACTATGCCTACCCACGCAAGTGAGGTACCATTTTTTTCGGGAGACCTGGGGGAACGCTGGGTGGGTGGAAATTTGTTGATCCACGCAGATTCCAGAACTTTCCACCACAGAAATGTGAGGAAATTTTCTTTTTTTTGTCAAATTCTTAGCTTTGCAAGGGATTCTGGGTAACAAAACCTGGTGGTAGGCAGTAGAATCACCCCATCCTGAATTCCCCTGGGTGTCTACTTTTCAAAAATGTATAGGTTTGCTAGGTTTCCCTAGGTGCCGGCAGAGCTAGGGTGCAAAAACTACAGGTAGGCACTTTGTCCAAAAAGCGCAAGATTTCACTGGGAAATTGAGGTGCGACCACGTTGCGTTTTGCGCTGTTTTGTGTCGCAGCCACTATGCCTACCCACGTAAGTGAGGTACCATTTTTTTCGGGAGACCTGGGGGAACGCTGGGTGGCTGGAAATTTGTTGATCCACGCAGATTCCAGAACTTTCCACCACAGAAATGTGAGGAAAATGTGTTTTTTTTGTCAAATTCTTAGCTTTGCAAGGAATTCTGGGTAACAAAACCTGGGGGTAGGCAGACGAGTCACCCCATCCAGAATTCCCCTGGGTGTCTAGTTTTCAAGAATGTATAGGTTTTCTAGGTTTCCCTAGGTGCTGGCAGAGCTAGGGCGCAAAAACAAAAGGTATTCTCTTTGTCCAAAAAGCGCAAGATTTCACTGGGAAATTGAGGTGCGACCACGTTGCGTTTTGCGCTGTTTCATGTCGCAGCCACTATGCCTACCCACGCAAGTGAGGTACCATTTTTTCGGGAGACCTGGGGGAACGCTGGGTGGGTGGAAATTTGTTGATCCACACAGATTCCAGAACTTTCCACCACAGAAATGTGAGGAAAACGTGTTTTTTTTGTCAAAATCTTAGCTTTGCAAGGGATTCTGGGTAACAAAACCTGGGGGTAGGCAGACGAGTCACCCCATCCTGAATTCCCCTGGGTGTCTAGTTTTAAAAAATGTATAGGTTTGCTAGGTTTCCCTAGGTGCTGGCAGAGCTAGGGCACAAAAACAAAAGGTAGTCTTTTTGTCCAAAAAGTGCAAGATTTCACTGGGAAATTGAGGTGCGACCATGTTGCGTTTTGCACTGTTTCATGTCGCAGCCACTATGCCTACTCACGCAAGAGAGGTACCATTTTTTTCGGGAGACCTGGGGGAACGCTGGGTGGGTGGAAATTTGTTGATCCATGCAGATTCCAGAACTTTCCACCACAGAAATGTGAGGAAAATGTGTTTTTTTTGTCAAAATCTTAGCTTTGCAAGGGATTCTGGGTAACAAAACCTGGGGGTAGGCAGACGAGTCACCCCATACTGAATTCCCCTGGGTGTCTAGTTTTAACAAATGTATAGATTTGCTAGGTTTCCCTAGGTGCTGACAGAGCTAGGGCGCAAAAACAAAAGGTAGTCTTTTTGTCCAAAAAGTGCAAGATTTCACTGGGAAATTGAGGTGCGACCATGTTGCGCTTTGCGCTGTTTCATGTCGCAGCCACTATGCCTACCCACGCAAGTGAGTTACCATTTTTTTTCGGGAGACCTGGGGGAACGCTAGGTGGGTGGAAATGTGTTGATCGACGCAGATTCCAGAACTTTCCACCACAGAAATGTGAGGAAAATGTGTTTTTTTGTCAAAATCTTAGCTTTGCAAGGTATTCTGAGTAACAAAACCTGGGGGTAGGCAGACGAGTCACCCCATCCAGAATTCCCCTGGGTGTCTAGTTTTCAAGAATGTATAGGTTTTCTAGGTTTCCCTAGGTGCTGGCAGAGCTAGGGCCCAAAAACAAAAGGTATTCTCTTTGTCCAAAAAGCGCAAGATTTCACAGGGGAAATTGAGGTGCGACCACGTTGCGTTTTGCGCTGTTTCATGTCGCAGCCACTATGCCTAACAACGCAAGTGAGGTACCATTTTTTTCGGGAGACCTGGGGGAACGCTGGGTGGGTGGAAATGTGTTGATCCACGCAGATTCCAGAACTTTCCACCACAGAAATGTGAGGAAAATGTGTTTTTTTGTCAAATTCTTAGCTTTACAAGGGATTCTGGGTAATAAATCCTGGTGGTAGGCAGTCGAGTCACCCCATCTTGAATTCCCCTGGGTGTCTACTTTTCAAAAATGTATAGGTTTGCTAGGTTTCCCTGGGTGCTAGCAGAGCTAGGGCTCAAAAACAAAAGGTAGTCTCTTTGTCCAAAAAGTGCAAGATTTCACTGGGAAATTGAGGTGCGACCACGTTGCGTTTTGCGCTGTTTCATGTCGCAGCCACTATGCCTACCCACGCAAGTGAGGTACCATTTTTTTCGGGAGACCTGGGGGAATGCTGGGTGGGTGGAAATTTGTTGATCCAAGCAGATTCCAGAACTTTCCACCACAGAAATGTGAGGAAAATGTGTTTTTTTTTTTACAAATTGTTAGCTTTGCAAGGGATTCTGGGTAACAAAACCTGGTGGTAGGCAGTCGAGTCACCCCATCCTGAATTCCCCTGGGTGTCTACTTTTCAAAAATGTATAGGTTTGCTAGGTTTCCCTAGGTGCTGACAGAGCTTGGGCACAAAAACAAAAGGTAGTCTCTTTGTCCAAAAAGCGCAAGATTTCACTGGGAAATTGAGGTGCGACCACGTTGCGTTTTGCGCTGTTTTGTGTCGCAGCCACTATGCCTACCCACGTAAGTGAGGTACCATTTTTTTCGGGAGACCTGGGGGAACGCTGGGTGGCTGGAAATTTGTTGATCCACGCAGATTCCAGAACTTTCCACCACAGAAATGTGAGGAAAATGTGTTTTTTTTGTCAAATTCTTAGCTTTGCAAGGAATTCTGGGTAACAAAACCTGGTGGTAGGCAGTCGAGTCACCCCATCCTGAATTCCCCTGGGTGTCTACGTTTCAAAAATGTATAGGTTTGCTAGGTTTCCCTAGGTGCTGGCAGAGCTAGGGCTCAAAAACAAAAGGTAGTCTCTTTGTCCAAAGAGCGCAAGATTTCACTGGGAAATTGAGGTGCGACCACGTTGCGTTTTGCACTGTTTCGTGTTGCAGCCACTATGCCTACCCACGCAAGTGAGGTACCATTTTTTTCGGGAGACCTGGGGGAACGCTGGGTGGGTGGAAATTTGTTGATCCACGCAGATTCCAGAACTTTCCACCACAGAAATGTGAGGAAATTTTCTTTTTTTTGTCAAATTCTTAGCTTTGCAAGGGATTCTGGGTAACAAAACCTGGTGGTAGGCAGTAGAATCACCCCATCCTGAATTCCCCTGGGTGTCTACTTTTCAAAAATGTATAGGTTTGCTAGGTTTCCCTAGGTGCCGGCAGAGCTAGGGTGCAAAAACTACAGGTAGGCACTTTGTCCAAAAAGCGCAAGATTTCACTGGGAAATTGAGGTGCGACCACGTTGCGTTTTGCGCTGTTTCATGTCGCAGCCACTATGCCTAACAACGCAAGTGAGGTACCATTTTTTTTGGGAGACCTGGGGGAACGCTGGGTGGGTGGAAATTTGTTGATCCACGCAGATTCCAGAACTTTCCACCACAGAAATGTGAGGAAAATATGTTTTTTTGTCAAATTCTTAGCTTTACAAGGGATTTTGGGTAACAAACCCTGGTGGTAGGCAGTCGAGTCACCCCATCTTGAATTCCCCTGAGTGTCTAGTTTTTAAAAATGTATAGGTTTGCTAGGTTTCCCTAGGTGCTAGCAGAGCTAGGGCTCAAAAACAAAAGGTAGTCTCTTTGTCCAAAAAGCGCAAGATTTCACTGGGAAATTGAGGTGCGACCACGTTGCGTTTTGCGCTGTTTCATGTCGCAGCCACTATGCCTACCCATGCAAGTGAGGTACCATTTTTTTCGGGAGACCTAGGGGAACGCTGGGTAGGTGGAAATTTGGCGATCCACGCAGATTCCAGAGCTTTCCACCACAGAAATGTGAGGAAAATGTTTTTTTTTTACAAATTGTTAGCTTTGCAAGGGATCCTGGGTAACAAAACCTGGTGGTAGGCAGTCGAGTCACCCCATCCTGAATTCCCCTGGGTGTCTACTTTTCAAAAATGTATAGGTTTGCTAGGTTTCCCTAGGTGCTGACAGAGCTTGGGCACAAAAACAAAAGGTAGTCTCTTTGTCCAAAAAGCGCAAGATTTCACTGGGAAATTAAGGTGCGACCACGTTGCGTTTTGCGCTGTTTCGTGTCGCAGCCACTATGCCTACCCACGCAAGTGAGGTACCATTTTTTTCGGGAGACCTGGGGTAACGCTGGGTGGCTGGAAATTTGTTGATCCACGCAGATTCCAGAACTTTCCACCACAGAAATGTGAGGAAAATGTGTTTTTTTTGTCAAATTCTTAGATTTGCAAGGGATTCTGGGTAACAAAACCTGGTGGTAGGCAGTCGAATCACCCCATCCTGAATTCCCCTGGGTGTCTACTTTTCAAAAATGTATAGGTTTGCTAGGTTTCCCTAGGTGCCGGCAGAGCTAGGGTGCAAAAACTACAGGTAGGCACTTTGCCAAAAAAGGGTCAATTTGTGACTGCAAAATTTAGGTGTGACCACGTTGCATTTTGCGCCGTTTCCTGTCGCAGGCACAAGGCCGACCCACACAAGTGAGGTACCGTTTTTATCGGGAGACTTGGGGTAATATAGATTTGTAAATCAACTGTTATTACCAATTGAGCTTTCATGCATTTCTCCCTTTCAATGAAAGACATTGTGTAAAAAAAAATCTTTTTGAAAAATGACCAATAATTCTCATGCTAGTAGGAGTATTCCCAATTTTGAAAATGTGCAATTATATACTGTTTCTGAACTCTATAATTTGTACCCAATTCAGAAATACATAGGTGTCTTTCATACAGATTTTTCCATGTATACATTTTCCAAGACAAAGTGCTCTATACCCAGTAAATGAAAAAATACCATTGCAAGTTGCTGCTCAGTTTTTGGATCTGGGTTCGTCGGGTTCTTGGTGAAACTACAAGTCCTATATATCCCCATAACTAGGAAGGTCTAACGAATGTAACGGTATATTGCTTTCCAGGAGCTGTCAAAATTAGAAAAAGTTATAGGTGAAAACGTTGAGACAAAAGGCTGTTTTTTTCAACAAATTTTCAATTATTCCAATATTTAACTGTTAGTTTCTATAAAGAAACCTTCATGGATTTAGACAAATGACCCCTTTCTGAATTTAGAATTTTGTCTACTTGTAGAAAATGTACAGCTTTCCAGGATCCATTATTGCTTTCAAACTCATTTCTACCATTAACTGGAAGGAGGTGGAAAGCTCTAAAAATAGCAAAAATAGGCTATGTCCCAGAAAAATGCCAAAACTGTGTGAAACATGTTGGTTCTCTGACAAAAGACTGTCATTCCCTAAAAGCTGAGAAAATGGAGATTTCAGCACCACAAACCCTTTTTTGATAAGATTTTCAGGGGAAAACCCAGAGGCTTTCATTTGCAGCCCGTTTTTCCAATTTTTCTGAAAAAAACAAAAAAATCACTATTTTTGGTTAATTTCTGGGACCCCTCCAAGGGAATCCACAAACCCTGGGTGCCTTTAGAATTCACATGATGTTGGAAGAAAAGGACGCAAATTTGGCGTAGATACCTTATGTGGTCAAAAAGTTACAAGGGCCTAAGCGTGCACTACCCCAAAACGCCAAAAAAAGCCTTAGCACAGGAGGGGTAAAGGCCTAGCAGCAAAGGGGTTAATCTCCCGTGGTATGTTGCTGATTAGTCTACAAGAAATGTCTGTAATAAAACGAAACAGATGTAAAATTGGGAAACTGGTGCATACAACATTGGCATAGCATGTTTACACAGTTGTCTGCTCTATTTTCCCGTAATAAGGACAACACATAGGGTTAAAGAGTAACTGAGCGCCGCCTCCATAGTTACAAATGTGCTCACCGCGGATATCGCCATGCGGCATGCGTGTAGATTCGATTGTTTCTATTTAAAATATGCACGTGTCTTTAAAATGATGGACTATACACCCACATCCTAATTTTATGTTTGCAAGACAGCGTGTACATCAAAACCATCAGAAACATCCGTGGTAAGGTAAGGCTGGAGCCTGTATGTTGCGGAAGGTAGCCGCATATACTGTGCCGGTCGGCGCTACTGAGAGAAATCAGTAATCGGTATGTAAAAAATGCTTAGAATGACTTTAAAGTGATAGATTGTAGCCACATACTCTATTAGCATATTGAAAAGAAAGCGTGTGCATCGAAACATCCATGGCAACGTGAGGCCGACTGCGGGCGTATTGACAAAAGAATTTCTGTTCTAGGGAAACCAGCTAACAGATCCCCCCGTGGGGCGAGAATCAACATCGTGCAGAGAGATCGCTACAAAATGCAACGGATCGGCCCGGAGTGGAGGACGGGCTCTTACCTTTATCACATCTGTGTTCCGAATGACAAGCAGAGCGCTGTCGGAACTCATGTTTAAAACAAATTGGAAACAAGCATTTACAATGCAATGGTCTCGGCATTGTTAAAGTTAGAGCTATTGGCATTGCTCATGACATTATTTTTATTTATGTTTTTGTTTTTAAAACATATAAATAAATGGTATTGTCATTTACAATGCCAATAGCTTAATCTCTTGCAAATGCGAGACCAATTGCATTTGCACCCACACACAGAGCCACACACACAAAGCCACCCACACACAAAAAGCCACCCACACACACACAGCCACCCACACAGTGCCCCCTACACACACAGAGCCACCCACAAATAGAGCCACCTACAAAAAAGCTACCCACAGACCCCCACACACACAGAGCCCCACACACTCAGAGAGCCCCCCCACACACACACAGAGAGCCTCCCACACACACACAGAGAGCCCCCCACACAAACACACAGATCCCCCCACACACACACAGAGCCACACACACACAGAGCCCCACACACACACACAGAGCCCCCCCCACACACAGAGCCCCACACACACCCACACACGCACCCACACAGAGCCCCACACACACACTCACACAGAGCCCCACACACACTCACACAGAGCCCCACACACACTCACACAGAGAGCCACACACACACACAGAGAACCACACACACACACTCACACAGAGAGCCACACACTCACACAGAGCCACACAATCACACAGAGCCACACACACTCACACAGAGCCACACACACTCACACAGAGCCACACACACTCACACAGAGAGCCCCACACACACACACACACACTCACACAGAGAGCCACATACACACACACACACACACACACAGAGAGCCACACACACACTCACACAGAGAGCCGCATACACACACACACACTCACACAGAGAGCCACACACACACTCACACAAAGCCACACACACTCACACAGAGCCACACACACTCAGACAGAGACACACACACTCACACAGAGATCCACACACACACTCACACAGAGAGCCACACTCACACAGAGAGCCACACACACACTCACACAGAGAGCCACACACACACACCCACACAGAGAGCCACACACACACTCACAGAGAGCCACACTCACACAGAGAGCCACACACACACTCACACAGAGAGCCAAACACACACTCACACAGAGAGCCACACACACACAGAGAGCCACACACCGCCTGACTTCTTTGTTATTCCTGTGTGTGCCATGGCTCTAAATGTGTGCCAATCTGTCCAGAACGACCCCATCCTGCGTGCCATTTTCTAAGCATGGGGCAATGTCTCCTGTTATTCCTAATATGGAGATTGTTTTTAATACCTCCAGAATCCCCCTGTCCCCTCCTGTCTTGGTTCTCGGTGCTAAGGATGCTGTCAGGCAGGCCTTGTTTCCCTGCCCAGACCAGGTCTGGCATTATGGGGTTTTTATCCCTAAAAGGATTCCAGGCTAGTCTCAGATTTGACTGAAGAGGCGGGGGTGGAGGGGCGGGGGGGCGATAGAAGGGTCAGATCAATGGACGAGGGACAGCACTTATCGATAAAGGAGGGATAGGCGTCAAGCCCTCCCCCTCTGTTCTATTCACCAGTCACGCACAACAGACGGCACACGCACATACAACAATTTCAGTACCACAGCTGCACATAGACACACCCATGCAATCATGGGCAAACTGCCACAGACACACATGTACATACATTCAGAGATGCATACACAGGCACGCAAAGAAAACACGCAGAGACACACTGTGACGCAAACAAACACACACACATTAGCTGGGTTATACACACAAGTACATGGCCAAATGCACTCACAAGCATGTACAGAGGCATGCAGGCACATGACCATAGGCACACACAGAAACACATACATAGACACGTCATTACATACACAGACACGTGACCACATACACACAGAAACACATATAGAAATACACACAGCTGTATTCACACACATGAATAGGCACTGCCACCTACACAAGAGTACAGGCACGCAGACATACTTCCATACATAGATAGATGCAAACAGGCACAGGTTTTAGACACAAAAGCAGACAAGCAACTCGAAGCACAACAGACACAGGCACAAAAGTACACATGGAATGGAAGCCCACAAATACAGTAAATGACAACAAGCACACATACACACACACATACACCCACATACATACACATTACTGTTGTCAAATCAGATTTACGGCCACACATGCACAAACATAATTTTACACAATTTACACGAAGTTGTACCAAGAGACAGGCACATCCCTAAACACATACGCAATACACATTGACATAACCATGATCTTGCGAAGAAATAGGTACATACGCAAGTATAAACAAATATAGAGACATACAACAACCACACGACACAGGCATAAAGACACAGGTCTACATTGGCACACTGACACACACATACATGCGCTCGCAAACATACGCCTGCCAGCTTACAGACACATCCTATTATAAACAACTCCAGATGGTCCTATTTGTATACATACACACCAAGAAATATACAGCCACACAAGCACTTATAGAAATGTCAAAACAAACAAACTCAAACGGACACATATAGACACAAACTCAGAATTGACCACGGACAAGCATAGACGCACGCGCATGCACAAACATACACAGACTCACAGGCACACACACTCAGATCCAGAGACACCATGCAACACATTCATCCACAGGGCACGCACATACAATCACACACAGAAGGGCCAGGCTGCGTGGGCTGCCAAGTGGTGTATCTTTGAGAGGCAGAAGAACCAGGGTTCCTGGCACAGGGTGCAGTCCATGCGCAGATGGGCTTGCCTTTGGCATGCCTGCTGTGTGCGGATGCATTTTTACCTCCATTAAGTAGGTTGGAATAAAGGAGGGGTGGCGCGAGACAGAATTAAACAAGCAGAAGATAAAGAGTGGGAGAAATATGGCGCAACAGCAGGCAAAGGGCAGTATAGAGATACGAAATAAACAGGTTACAGAATAACAGTGAACAATCAAAAATAGGCTATTTGACACTTAAACCAATCATTGCGAGACTCCCTATTCTTCTCCCTGAAATATTCCATGTGCAGTTTTAAGGGAATTAACTGTGGAACTCCCTGACCTTGACCGTGAGACGGATAACAGATTATCTTTCTTTTAGAGACTTCCTTAAAACATTGTTAATTTGAACAGCTGTGATGAGGCCTCCGAATTTTAATTAGCTTTAGCGCCTGGACATCCTTTCACTGGGGGTAACATTGCGCTTTGTAAATAGTTTTCATTAGTTGATATAAACCTTAGTATCTCTGTATTGGACCAAATAAATCACATGAATTGTTAAATTGCCCACTGAAAAGGCCCTTACACGGCCTTCAGCCTAAACTACAGAGATCTCAAATGTGCCCCGTTACGAACAGCGACCCAAAGAGTGAATGCACCCAGACACAAGGAGATGAGTGGCAACTCAGTGCGGAATTAGGACAGATGTTGCTCGAAAAGTAACTACGGAAACGAATACTCGTGGGAAATATGCACAAGTTGCATGAAATTAAACATATGAAATGTACACAGTAATGGCAGTGCCTATCTGGAATTCCTTAAGGGTTCTTGAGCACATTGTGCCAACAGAAATCTTCCTTTCAGGAAGCGAAGAGGGGGAGCAAAACCTGACGGCAAGCAAGAAATACCTAGAAGGAAGGAAAGCAAGGTAAAGATAAAAGGCTACAGCCCGCGTGGTCTGCTTGCGAAGAGTAAGGGAAAGGCTAGAAACTAAATACTAGCTCGTAGAGCTCTGAGCAACTTCACGAGGGGGGAGCGGGGCGCGGCAGAATATAAAGGAAAATAAAATGGAAAATTATAAATTACCAGTACTGAGAGCAAGTGTGAGACTGGGAGGACGAAATGGAAAGAGTTTTGTTTGTGATCACTTTCGCGGCCGCTTTGATGTTCTCAGTGGCCGCGCGACTCACTGAGAACATCAAAGCGGCCGCAAAAGTATCACAATGGCGGACAAATGGTGCGCGCGCCCGGCGCACATGCACTGTGCCCCATCCGCCTGCTTTGGGAGCACTTTTAGAAGCCCCACTAAATATCTCGCAAAGCATCGCTTACGCGATAGCTAGGCGAGACCTAAAAGTGACACAAATAACATAATGAATAATGAATTCACAATTATTAATGACCAACTACATTTATTGAACTGCTCCCAGCGGAAAAAAGGGAGCTAAGTGTAAGTGTTTCTTAGTTTTTAAGTGTTGGCATCTTACAAAAAGTGTAAGACTGGTCTCACACACCACCTGGTGTCATGCTTCATCATTGACCAGTCCTCACCCTCCAAAAACATGTGGGTCCGCGGCACTCATCAGGACCTTTGTGTGATTAAGGGGAGGGCTCCACCCTATCCAAACTGTGGTTGGAGGGTGTCCACTGTGTGGGCAGGTGGTGAACGTGCTCCACTGCAAGGCGGCCTTGATTTTTACAGCCCTAAGTGATGAAACTCATGGCTCCATAGGAGGGTGAAGGATCGCGGACCCCTTTGGTCCAAAGTGTAGTTAGGGGTGTTCTCCGCTGCTCCACCTGTGCGTCCTCCTCCTCTCCGATGGAGAGGAGGAGGACGCACAGGTGGAACAGCGGAGAACACCCCTGAATGCCAATGACCCACATGGGCCACCTGGCAGAAACATGTCGGCCTCTTGATATCGGTGGGGGGACAATTAATACCCCAACACACCGACCACGTTTTTAGTATGCCATATAGGCATAAGTAACATTAAAAATATTATGACGCCTGTAATGGATTTTTAACTCGCTTTTTTCTTTGGGCCCCCACTTAGCTTAGAAGTGCATCCCTGTCGTCAGGTGTATGCCCGCCCTCCATCAAACCGAGTTTTTAGAAGGGCTATGACTCGTCAATGATGAAGCATGACACGAGGTGGTGTGTGAGACCAGTCTTACACTTTTTGTAAGATGCCAACACTTAAAAACTAAGAAACACTTACACTTAGCCCCCTTTTTTCCACTGGGAGCAACTCTTTTGTGGTTCAACAGTTTTGTTGGAGGCCGCTAGCTCCTAGAACCCCGTGACTCCAGTTCCCCTATACCCAGACACACTCTGGGTTCTCGTGGTTATACTACTAAATTTATTAACAATAAATTATTTATCACAATTAACAGTATAACATTTTAAATACATGAATATCAAGTCATTATATAAATTAATTAATTATAATTAAATTACTTCCCAACCTATTCCCCTATAAACCCACAACCAGCTCCTAAAAAAAATAACACAATTGAGATATTTACCAAATAATTATTAATAATTAAAAACCAATTAATAACTCATTATGAATCAATTAAATGCCACAATTAACAATACAACATATTAAATACATAACAATTAATGAATCAAATGTATTTATTAATTAATTAGAATTAAATTACTTCCCACTGTATTCCCCTGTAAACCCACAACCCGCTACGGAACTAAACGCAAAATTTGCTTTAAAAAAAGTAATAACTTCTAAAAATGTAACACATATATTAATAAAACAAATGCAATACTTATACAAACAAATAGAACATGTACATGTAAAACACACAATAAAATACATAACACTAAATCAAACAACAATATTTTAACAACGATATTTTTGCTAACGATATTACTTACGTCGATATTTTGAAAAATGATTGTACTTACGTTCAACTCCATATTCTTGACAACGATAATCTGACTGTCGATATTTTTGTAGTCCGAGATTTTGGACTCCATATTACTGCTACTCGATATTTTCAACTCAATATTATGTCTGTTCACCATGTAGTATTGAATGAGTTGAATCTTGCATTTTGGGAGATGCTTGTGGGACTCCCTAGAATATCCTACCATTCCAGTTCTGTGCTGGGTCGCTGCAGGTAGGTGTCCTGGTGGTCTCGAAGGGATAGCAGTGGTGATGCTGTGTGCAATCTGAGATAGTCCACCAACCATCTGGTAAGATGCCAGCCCGTGCTCAATTCATGTAGGTACTGCATTGTTAAGTGGGTGGCAGGTTCTTGCATTATATTTCCCCATAACGGGCATAGCGTGTTTTGTATCTGAAGAAGTACTGTCATCAAAGGTAGGCCAGGAGCCAGAGATGTAGTTAATGAGAATTAATGGTTCAAGTAAGTTGGTACAGGGTGCCCCACCGGGTGCAGCATTCTGCTGCTCAGCCCCACTCAATCTAACTGAGCACTCATTCAAAGAATGCACACACACTAAACATTCTATGACATCACACTCATGCAGGCTGAGCAAACAGGACTAGGAAGCATAGGATATAACATATCTCCTTTAGAAACAATAAAACAACAAGAAGCAAAGTGAAGAAAATAATCACATTTCGTTCCTTGGAAATTAAATTGAATTAGGTCACAAAAATCATATCAGATAGTTAAATGTATTCTTAGTTCACAACAAAAATCAAATAGCATTCTAGGATATTAAATGTAATAAGGTCAACTAAGATGACAAGAGATACATGATTCCTCTCTAGTTCACTTAAGAACATATAGCATAAATAATTGTGTTCTTCATATAGAATGGTAATGAAACATGTAAATTCACATTTAAAAGATTGCACATGTTTTCAGGCAGGATGCAATCAAAACAGATTGCAAATGTTTCAGGAAAAATGCAATCACCACACTTACCCAGTACACTCGAAGAACACCACAGGGAAAATGCAATCACCAAACTTACCCAGTACACTCTGAAGAACACGACCAATCACCACAACACACCCATCTCCCTCTGCAAAGGAACATGAAAAAAATATGCACATGTTCCAGCAAGGATGTAATAACACATAATAAATGATGTGTGAGGGAGAACACAAAAAATGTAATGCACAATGACATTACCGCACTGCTCCTGAGTACTCTGCCAACGCAACCCTGATGTGCAAGGCAAAAAAAAAACACCTCTCCCAAAGCAACCTTGACGTGCGAGGGATATTGCCAACGCAACCTTGACGTGCGAGGCAAAGCACATTTCCAACATAACCCTGACGTGTGAGGAACACTCCCAACACAACCATGATGTGCGAGGGACACTGCCAACGCAACCTTTTTTTTTTTTTTTTTCAAAAACCTTTATTCGAGCAAGCAAAGGAAAATACAAGAATGGGCCTACAACCTCACGGGCTGGCCGCTAATAATAAGGCACAACGAAAAAGGCAGAAAATCATTCCCGTGGACAGGCACAAGTCAGATACCAAGCATTACTCCAAACATAGTACAGAGCATATTAATTTTCTGTTTTATACATAAAAACAACTAACACTAAAAAAGGCGAATGCACAGTAAGCAAGGTCAGCCCAAATACCGGAGGGGACGGTCGACAATCAGGAGAACATAACACGAGCCATAGGGCTCTGACAAGGTCAGGGGGGGGGGGAGCAGCGGGGAGAACCGGAAAATCACAGAGCAGTATGAAAAGGTTTCGGGAACGCCAGCCTAGGGAGACAGGGTAACATCAGTAGTGCCAACCATGGGAGGGGTACAGATATCCCCACGATATTCATTCCACTGGCCCCAAATCTTCGTCCACGCCCTGGGTCTGCCCCTGGCCACATATACGGTCTTCTCACGAAACATGGACCAGTCCATGTTATCCTCCCATTTCGAGACCTCAGGAGGTTTGGACGCGCCCCAGAGTTGCGCAATGTCTCGTTTTGCAATCATGTATCCCAAGGTAGCCAATCTAGTCTGGGCTACAGAGTAGTCGGTGGGTTCCCACACATTCAACAGACACCGTCGTGGCTCCGGCCGCAGGGCCACACCAGTCACAGCAGTCATCACCGCAAGCACAGCAGTCCAGTAGGCCGCCACCACTGGGCACTCCCAAAGAATATGTAAAAAAGTGGCACTCAACCCACAACCACGCTTACATAACCCATCCGGGGAAAAGCCCATTGTCACCAGACGCGGACCAGTGACATATACTCGATGAAGGATTTTAAGTTGAACCAAACGGACACGGGCAGGGATGGCTACCTCTTTCGGAGAAGAGAGTGCCGATTGCCAATCCTCGTCGTCCAATTCCAATCCATCGCCGACCCAAACCTCCCGAAGTCGGACAAATAAGTCTTCCCGATTATTGATCAGTTTCTTATAAATCAGGGAAATGGTGCTATCAGGCAGGTGGCCATCCAGGACACGATCTTCGAGGGGGGAAGACTCGGGCAGGGTCTCATCAGGAGTCAGGACTGAGGCGAGGGCGTGTCGGACCTGCAGATAGCGAAAAAATTCTCTACCATTCAAACCGTATTCCGCCTGAAGGGTCTGGAATGACTTCACACTACCTTTCGAACAGACATCACCCACCTTACATATCCCAATCATATCCCAGCGGTCGAAGCCCTTAGTAGACCAGAGACACCCCAATCGTTCAGAGGCATAAAGCGGCGTCGCCAGTGTCATTCGATCCTCCCATCCCAAACTCACATTCGCGGCTCGCCACACAGTGACTGCAATCCTGGACGGGCCCACAAGATGGCGCCCGGCTGATCTAGAATAAAGCGCTCTATTAAAGTCCCCACCCGGCAGCTGGAGTCTATCCATCTCAAAGGCAGGATTACGCCCCGGTGAAAACATCACGTGATTAATGGCCGACAACTGGGAAGCCCAATAATATCTCTTGATGTCGGGGAGCGCCATGCCCCCGTCATACCAAGGGACGGTGAGTTTCGCGAGGGCAATACGTGGACGCCCGTCCCAGATCAATTGCCTTTGAAGACTCTCGATCTCCCGGAAATAGGTCTTGGGGATGTCATCATAGGAATTCTGGAGTGCATAAAGGAACCGCGGCAAGGACATCATTTTAAACAGAGCCGCCCTGCCCAGAGGAGACAAAGGGAGCTTACGCCAACGGGCCACGTCCAGTCGCAGTCTAAGCAACGGGGGGAGGAGATTACGCTCAAATCGGAGCGAGGAGTCCAACGTAATGAAGATCCCTAAATACTTGAAGCCAGACTGGACCACCTGGATAGGAAGTCTGCTCGGCAATGGGGGCAAAACACCCGAAAGAACATACACGCAGGACTTGGCCCAATTAATAACGAGGCCTGAGTTGGCACCAAATGAAGTAAGAACATCAAATAAAACAGTCAGAGATTTACGCGGGGAGGTGAGATATAAAAGAATGTCATCCGCGTAAAGTGAGACGCGGTCCTCAAAGTCCGGTGACCAACGGATCCCTTTAAGCGAAGGCTCCCATCGAAGCCACGCAGCTAACGGTTCCAGGGCAAGAGCGAAAAGCAGCGGAGACAAGGGGCAACCCTGACGGGTTCCCCTGCCAAGGCTGAAAGGGGCCGAAACTCTACCGTTTACCACAACTTGTGCTAAGGGTTCAGCGTACAATAACTTCACCCAACCGATAAACTCAGGCCCGAAACCAAATTTCTCAAGAGCCGCCCAAAGATAAGGCCATTCCACCGTGTCAAAAGCCATCGAGGCATCCAACGATGCCAAAATGGCCGGCTCCGTCAGAAGCCCCGCCCTCGCAATCGCACCGTGGAGACGACGTAGGTTAAGAGCCGTGTTGCGATGCGGGATAAATCCGGATTGATCTGGATGGACCAAGTCATTAATGACCGTCAGGAGGCGGGTCGCCAGGAGCTTAGCCAATACCTTGGGCTCAACATTCAGCAGGGATATAGGTCTATAAGAAGAACAAAGGTCTCGCGGTTTACCATCTTTGGGGATGACAACTATTGTGGCCAGACGCTGATCATATGGGAGAATACCCCGTTCCCGGGACTCCAGAAACATGGCACGAAGGTGGGGCGCCACTCCGTCGGGACGTAGCTTGTACAGTTCAATTGGCAACCCGTTCGGGCCCAATGCTTTGCCCGAACGGAGTGAACGGATGGCAGTAGCTATCTCATCAATAGTAAAGGGGGACTCCAACGCTATACGATCTAAATCGGAAACACTGGGCAGAGCTATATCGCGTAACAGAAGGCGAGAGTCAGCCACATCCCTCACAGACACAGGGGTATAAACCACACGAAAATACTCCGCAAAACATTCAACTATTCCAATCGGGTCCGTCACACTCACACCTCTCGATGACTGAATCACGGGCACCACACGATTAGCTCTCTCCTTCTTATCCAACCATGCCAGTAACTTACCCGCTTTGTCCCCCACATCATACAAACGACCCTGTTGCTCCCGAAACATCAGTTTAGCAGCATCCGTGACCATAGACTTATAGGCAAGTTGTTTCAGACCCAGGGCGTGGAGTTTCGCAGACGTGACACCCGATTCCAAGGTAGCCTCCAGTGCAGCAATCTCCCCCTCAAGGTCCACCACCTCCCGATTCCTCGCCTTCTTAGCTTCAACAATAAAGGAGAGGGCCTGCCCACGAATCACCGTCTTAAAGGCCTCCCACAGGGACACCGCGGAGGAAACCGACCCCTCGTTATCCAGAAAATATGCGTCCAAAGACTTAATCAAAAGGCTGCGGGTCTCGGGGGAAGTAAGGTATCATGGGTTGATAGGAGCCACCCGGCCCACTGCCTCCACTCCAATCTCAAAACGGAGCCAGAGCGGAGAGTGGTCAGAAATGCCCCTGGGGAGGTGTACAATCTCACGCACCGCTGGCGACTGAGCCGCAGGTATCAGCAAATAATCCAGTCTAGACAGACTCCCATGGGCCCCAGAGTGGAAAGTGTATTGAAGCTGAGTAGGATGCATAAGCCTCCAGCAATCCACCAAGCCAAATGTGTCCAAAAACCCACCCAACCACTGCTGGGCCACAGGAGTATCTCTAGGGGGGTGGCGATCGTGTAGACCGGAGAACACAGAATTAAAATCACCAGCCATAAAGAGAGTACTATCAGGGAGGTCCAACAACACACGGCCCAAATCGGAAAAGGTAGAAGTCTGCAGGCCGGGGGGCACGTAAACAGTAAATAAGGAGAGGGTACGACCCTCATAGCGACCCACAAGGACAACATATCGCCCCCGATCATCCAGAATCACATCATCAATAGCTAGGGGGAGGGAAGCCCGAACAAGGATACCCACACCCCTAGAACCCGAGGTAAACCCCGAATGTGCTACGAGGCGATAGCCCCACCTGTTCATCGCATGACAAATATTGCCCACCAAATGAGTCTCCTGCAGGAAAACAATATCCGGAGATAAACGGCGTATACATTTCAACACCACACTCCGTTTGATACGATCCCCCAGACCGTTAACGTTCCACAAAACAAATCTCAACCCGCTACCCCCATCCCACCCAGCAACGCCAAAACCCCTCACCAATGAGCATGACACAAGAAACATCATCAAATACAGGATAGAGTCGCCTTGAAAACAAAACACACAAACAACGAATTTCCCAACCGCCCACCCCCCAACAGACAAAAGAACACCCCCCACCCTGCACCCCTGCAAAAAGCTAAAAAGCCACCCCAACCTGCAGTGTGCCTGTCGCCCAAGAACCCCCATTCTACACAAAGACCCCGGAGGAGGAAAGGCTCCGTCCCACCCGCCACCCCGAGCAAGACCGATAACGAGGGAAAACACACAACAAATCACGTAAACAGTAGAGGAACGTAGGCATACAATCCTGGAGAGAGTCACTCAAAACAAGGCCACCAGGCGCAGACGAAATGTTCAGCTCTCTGCACCACCTTCAGCACCGCCCGGGTGGGCAGCGGACTCAGTCTCAGGAGGTCGGTCAGGCAGAGAGTCCAGCCAGTCATTCACAGCATCCGGCCAATCAAAGAAAAAAGTTCGGTCATTGTACTCAACCCGCAGCCTGGTCGGAAAAAGCATAGCATAGCGCAACCCCATGTCCCTAAGACGCTTTTTGGCACCACGAAATCCCATTCGCTGCTTCTGGACCTGTTGGGAAAAGTCCGGATAAAAGTTTACTGTGGCATTCTCAAAGGCCACCGGGCCCTTCACACGTGATGCTTGCAGGATAGCGTCCCGATCCCTATAGTGGAAAAGTTTTGCAACAATAGGCCTCGGCGGGGCACCTGGCTTACCCTGGCCCCCCGGAACACGATGTGCACGCTCCACAGTGAAAAATGTACTCAGTCCAGATGGAGAGAGGTGGTTTTGGATCAGGTCCTCAACTAGGAGATCAACCGAGTGGGGTTCTGGATTCTCCGGAACACCAACCACGCGAACATTACAGCGACGTGCCCTGTTCTCAAAGTCTTCCAAGCGCCGGGTCATGAAATCGTTCACCCTACGGAGATTGCCAATCTCCGTCTGTATCTCCGAGACGTCTGCCGTGAGGCTGGATGATTTGAGGTCCAATGATTTCACCTTCTCATTGGTTTTTGATAGATCGGCTCGAATTAAGTTCACATCAATGGCCACGGTGTCAATTTTGTGGGCCAAGGTTTCATATTGTTGGCCTATCGTCTCCCTCATGCCAGAAATGGCGCCCATGATGTCCTGCAGGGAAGGTTCCGTTGACGTGTCCACGATGTGGTCAGACGCGCTGGGACCGGGCAGGGCAGCTCCGGGGGACCCCTTCGAGTGGGTATAACGGTCCATGACGTTAGATTGGACCGGACCCCCACGCAGAGGTGTCTTCATCTTCCGTGTCTCCCGGTCCCCTCTGCCCGCCATTTTGGAGACTGCGTCACAAGGAGATCCACCAGGTTCAGCGGACCGGGCACCAGAAAGTGAGGCCTCGGGACCAAAGGGCCGCAACAAGGGTACCACTAGGATAGAGCCAGCCAAATAGGAGAATAGGCCAGCCAAAGGTCCGACAGCCAACTCGTGCCCCGGACCCAGCCCTGGCCAGACTCTCTCGCCGATGTCTCAGTCTGAGGCAGAATCGAAACCGAAACTTAAGAGGGGGACCCTCAAGTCCAATCCCCCTGCCGTTGTTGTTCAACACCAAGACGGCCACTGAGCCTCACCCCGTCCCGGGCGCACCTCAAGGGCGGAGCCCAAAAGTTTGAATCACCGTAACTCCGGCACCCGGTGTCGAAATAAAATGCTGAAAGGACCAGGTAGATCAGCCCAACGTCCTCTACACAAATCCTCGTGAAAAATCAGGATCTGTTCAGGATATTATGCCGGGAGCGGCGGGGGTCCGGGGAGCGCTGTGCTCACGCGGCCATCTCGGATGCCCGCCAAGCTCCTCCTCCTGCCAACGCAACCTTGATGTGCGAGGCAAAGCACATTCCCAACACAACCCTGACGTGTGAGGGACACTCCCTACGCAACCATGACATGCGAGGGACACTGCCAACGCAACCTTGACATGCGAGGCAAAAAACATTCCCATCGCAACCCTGACGTGCGAGGGACACTCCCAACACAAGCATGACGTGCGAGGGACACTCCCAACGCAACCATGACATGTGAGGGACACTGACAATGCAACCTTGACATGCAAGGCAAAAGACATTCCCAACGCAATCCTGACATGCGAGGGACACTCCCAACGCAACCATGATGTGCGAGGGACACTGCCAATGCAACCATGACGTGCGAGGCAAAAGTCATTGCCAGGGACACTCCCAACGCAACCATGACATGTGAGGGACACTGCCAACGCAACCTTGACGTGCGAGGCAAAAGACATTGCCATCGCAACCCTGATGTGCGAGGGACACTCCCAACGCAACCCTGACGTGCGAGGGAAAAGCAAAAATAAATACAACACAGGGTACATGACCCACAAAACATGCTTGGACAAAACACGGTACATACCCCACAGGCATTTTATAGAAAATCTCAGCATGTAATTAACAGTAGCTACTAAAATAATATAGAAGTACATACACATTACATTTTGGTTGAAGGGTCTTACATAAAATGACCACAATACAACATGCATTAACTGTGCAGGTAAAACATGAAAATGTATTCTTGCTTGTTTAGCAGAAATAATCAAAATAATAAACTAAAACAACACAAAGTAGTCACCGTTGTAATTAAATGGAGTTGCTAGAACAAAATCTCCACCAGATAACAAGTCTTGAATCAAACCTCTCCGGTGACGCTGCTTTCAACATTTTGCAGTTGTTCCTAAACTCTCTCATTTCCTTGTAAGTTGATACATGCACAGCTCCAACCTTAAGATGCATCGAAACATGAGGTTCAGTCTCTTAAAAGCGTAGATTTGAACTTGACACAGAGACTGGCGTCTTCCAGTTGTAAAGAAATCTGACCAGCCATTGCATTTAAAAGTGACGCTTCACATATTTGCCTTTCTCTGGTGGGAATTTAAACAATTTTTTATTTATATTTCTTTATTAGACAGATTCCTTACTTCACAAGACACTGCTTCACGGCTCCGACTCACTAAAAGCAGCGCTGTTTCCACAATCACATCTCGTTGGAAACCTGCCCCCGATCCATACAAGTCGCAATCTGAAATGCTCGACAGTTTTTTAGTTGCGCTTTGATCTTGTGTAGATAAACCCCTTTCAAATGCCGCTCCTTCTCACTAGAACTCCGCTTCCTTCACAGCAGATATGACACGCAGGATTGGGTGCACAAGGTCAAACTTTGTTCAGCATGAAAATTCACACTTTAACTTTCTGTAACATCCTCATCTAAGTTGTGCTGCCAAGTAGTGAAACTGGACACAGTTCACTGCACACCAAAACACATTAATCTTAGAGCAGCTTCCCATATGAATAAAAAGATTAGGATTTATTTTCAAAGACTATCAGGCTTTGTTTACTTTTAGCGAAGAGCTTCCTATCAGCGATAATCCTCCCTTGCGCTTGGATACACACTTGCACAGCAGGGTGATTTACCTTCAAGACCAGCAGGCTTTGTTTACTTTTAAAGAGAAGCTTGCCTTCAACCCTAATTCTCCCTTCATGCTTCACTAATTCACCTTCACACTTCCAGCCGATACTACTAACACCAACTTTGTTCACACTCAGCCGCTGGTGCCATCACAGCACTTTAATAGTGCATTACCGTGCACTGTACTCCGCCACTGGTGCAATCAGAGCACACTCTCTGCAACACACTCTGTCACTGACCTTTGGTGCGCTTCCTACATGAACAGGTCCCAGACACTAGCAGCGACTTCCAAGCACATAGTAGATAGTCAGTAGAAAGACAGGTTTCAAGTCACTCGAGCCACATAATGTCCAACTCCCAACATATACCTCTGTGGACTGTCTGTTGGAAAAGACACCAGTGGGGCATCCCAGGCGTTGCGCAGGCTTGATTTTCAGGCTTCTTTTCAGACTCTGGCTATCATCTTTTAGTTCTATCTGTAATTTCTTGACTCTTCGCGCGTGGTTCTTTTTAACATCGTCGCCATTTTTGTATCTGAAGAAGTACTGTCATCATAGGTAGACCAGGAGCCAGAGATGTAGTTAAGTAGATTTAATGGTTCAAGTAAGTTGGTACAGGGTGCCCCACCGGGAGCAGCATCCTGCTGCTCAGCCCCACTCAATCTAACTGATCACTCATTCAAAGAATGCACACACACCAAACATTCTATGACATCACACTCACGCAGGCTGAGCAGCCAGGACTAGGAAGCATAGTATATATCATAGTGTGTAACACTGCAGCATGTAGCAAGAACTGGCTCAGCGGTAAGCTTGATTCTTCAGTGAGTCCTTCAAATGTCAGCAGTTGACCATCACTGTATAAGTCGCGTAGAGTTTGTACTCCCACCTCCTCCCATTGGGAAAGCTCTGCACCAGTAATTGCTTGGCTTCGCCAAGGCGTGCCAAGTATAGGACGAGACGGCGCATATGGGGTGACCGGTTGTGTGATTCGTAAACCGCAGCGGAAACAATTGTAAGTCACTCTTACTAGTAATTGGGTAGATGGGGCACACCCAATATAACTAAATGGGAGACTTGGAAGCTGGAACTCGGATGCTTGGTCAGCATTGCGCCACCCACTTCATCCATCCAGAACTTAGGCCCTGGATAGAAGAGCTATGTGCAGTCCTGCCAAGAGGAGCCAGGAAGGCAACACATAAGACATTTGGGAACCCCGCAATGAAATTGGAAATACAACAGAAGCCTGAGGGAAAGCACCCGTGCTCTCAGACACGCCAAAAGGTTCTATCTAAAAACTGGGACCATGGAGACAGAGAGCGCTTATAAACAAGCCCACCTAGACATCAAACGCCTCATATGAAAACAAAAATAAATTAATATGGAGGAGTGGATTAGAGTATTTAATCTGTGTAAAAACAACAAACAGATTTAATTCTGGAAGTACATAACCAAGATGGAGATTGAAAAAACGGACAGGTTAAACTCAGTAATGGCGGAAGCCTGCTTAGCCCCATACCTCAGAAATATATAGGACGAAACCAGGGCTGTAAGGTTGTGGAAGGATTCACTTTGTACAAAGAATGCGGAATCTCAGGGGATGTATCAGACTCCTAGTGAGGCTCACTGTGGCAACTAGTTTTTAAGAAGGGTGAAAAAACAGATGCAAAAAAACCACAGGCTCATTGCCTTGTTAGATATTGAAGGCAAAGTGTATGCAGCACATAGTTTCAGGACTAACAGATTGGATTCGAGGACAATGGAATTGTACCTTTCTACCAAACCAGATTCCGAAAAGGCTGCTAGACTATGGACAATATAGTGGCATTAGCTTATCTAGCACAGCAGGCAAACTCCCAAACAACCTGCCAGTATTTGCATGTTTTGTACATTAATCAGCAGCCTTTTATGGCGTGCCATGAAGCAAGCTATGGAACAAACTGAAAAGTTGGAGGATCCTAGACAACCTACTGAAGGTAATCATCTCTTTGTACAGCAACACCTAGGTGAGAATCAAACTGGCAGGGGACACAGCTTCTTATAAGCTGTGTTCTGGCCGTGGCCTAAAACAGGCCTATGTATTAGTGCCAGCTCTTTTCAAATTGTATACGGCTGACCTAGGGAAATCCCTATAAGATGCAACTCTGCTCACTCCAAATATTGGCAGCAATGACTGCACGTGCTCCAGTATGCTGACGATCTGGTGATCTTCAATCACACCAGAGTTGTACTGCAAAGAGGAGTGGATGCTCTGAACACTTACAATGCTGTGAATGAGCTCATAGTGAATGCCAGTAAAACCAAAGTTGTGGTCTTTGAACATCACATGAAAAAAGCTCTCCTATGGTCAAGGTTGGGCCTCCAGACTATTGCCACAGTAAGATCACACAACTACCTGGGGGCGTGGCTAAATGACAAAGGAAAAGCAACTATGCTCCAGTCAAAGACAAAGGCTAAATTACAAGCTACGATCTACTCAATGTGTAAACTACAAGGCAAACAACATAGCTCAACTACAGCCAGGGCCGGACTGGTGATGCCAGGCCCTGGGCAATCCCAGGCTGGAAGGAAGGGGGGGCGGTTTTGTCACAGGGGCCGGTTTTGTTAAAGGGGGCCGATTTTATTTATTTTTTTAGCAAAATCGGCCCCCAGTAACAAAATCAAAAGGCCACAGTGACAGTCCCTGCAGTGGACTCTCACCTCTGTATTTAGTGCATGTGCAGTGCGCGTAATTCTCAACTGCCTTATTGTGGCACTGCATGCTACACCAGAATCCACCCGGAAGCCCCAATGATTGGTCCGACTCACGCATCACACCCTAAACTCTCACTGTCATTGCCAATGACAGAGAGAGTTTAGGGCATGATGCGCAAGTCGGACCAATCATCTGCGCCCTCTCTCCAAGTTCCCCTGCCTGCAGCATAGTATGCAGCGCGCCCCCGCCCTCTTAGTGAGTTAGGGAGTCACACGCACCAGAGAAACAAACAGCAGACAGCACAGCATCAGTCTGTGTAGGCCTGAGGCCTCCAGACGTTTAAGTAAGTGTATATTACTGCTTTACAAAAGAATTAAAAAAGAAAACACACTGGTTCGTGTACCTTTATATTCATGGGCGTAGGAAGTGTGGGGGATGCGGGGGACATATCTCCCCCAGATTTTAGAGTAGGGGGACACGGGGACAAGGGTCGGGGGGACGAGGGGACAAAAGAATTTCCCCTCTCCCTTCTGTTATTCACAGGGCCATTAGCGCGCGATTGAGATACCTAATGACCCTACACTTGACCTGCCTGGAGTCAAAGAGGCCACCCGCCCTCTTCCTTTTGTTATGCTGCAGTAAGGCTCGGCATTCTGGGAAGGGCAAAGAAGGAAAAAAATAGTCTGTCTCTTTTCCTTCATGCCCAGAGAAGGCAAGGACAGTGTCCACTTCTCCTGATCTGTCTCTGGCAGCTGCTCTCCTCCCCTCTCTCTCTCTTTATTCCTCCATCTCTTTCTGTCTCTGCCTCACTCCTCCTTATGTGCTGATTTTTCTATTCCAAACAACAACCTCGGGACAGAGAGAAAAAATAAATCAATACCTAAATAAAGCAATACAGAGTAGTCAGCAGACAGGCCAGATTGTTCTTTACACCCACACACATTAGCGCCACTTTACATAGTTTACCAGTGAAAGGTTAATATAATCGATTTCAAGTGTTTTAATTATTTTAGCTTCTAAAATGTGTACCGCAGCTCTGTGTTTAGGGATGTGGTCTTTTTAAAACCAAACTGCTTACATTTTGTAAGGATATAAGCAAAGGACATTGAAATGGGTCCCTTCCTGGTCCTGTAGCTATGTCCTGAACTTTTCAAGCAAAATCACCTACTGATTTCTGAATAATGAGTTTAAAACCGTTAAGGTAACCATGTTGTTCCTGATTTTCACATGCTTTGCTTATTCTTGCATTACCTATGAGTGTTTGCTTTTTCCAGGGTGTTCTTAATATTTTTCAGACAGCATGTTACTGTTGCCTAGTGCATAATTTGTATTTAGTTGCAGCACAATTGAGTTGTAGCTGAAGGCAGTGCCAGTTTCTCTCAGTGGGGCAGTATGGTGTTCAGTGTGGGAGAGGATGTGGCACTTCGGCCAGAGCTGCTGAATTAGGAACTGGAGAACCATGTGTACCATGTTCAACCTTCATGACCAGTCCACCAGACTACACTCCTGACAGAGCTCATTCCTATGCTACACCTTAGAAGGCTCGATAGACCTTAGGGGCCCTGGTGTCTTAGCATTCGCAGGTGGACCCTAAGTGTGAGTTAACCTTGAAGGCCTGTCCACGACAATCCATACTGCAGTTCACCTCCAGTCTTGCCGGCAGTGCTTAATTTGTAAACAAATAAGTGCTGGGGACTTGGTGATGGGGCCACCGCAGTTTGCACCACACATTTCCCCAGCCAGTGCTGCCAATAACAGAACTTACACAACTACTAACCATCTCACTGCTACAAGTGTGAGAATTCAGACTCCCAAGCTTTAAAAATGGTTTGGGTGGCTGGTATTAGTTGTTTTAAACATGTATTGAATTAATAAATAACTGTTTTCCTGCTCATCTTTAAAAGAGCAACTGTTCCAAGTGCCGGTGCTGGCAATTAAGTGCAGGGGCCGAGCACCGGAAAGCACTGGCTCAAATTAAGCACTGGTCTTGCGGGCAGGCATACGAAGAAGCACACCCTAGATGGACAGTGACTCTGTCACTGAAGTCACAAGACCCTTGAAGCCAGTGCACCTCACCCATTGGTACCTCCATTGGCTTTTTTCAGCAGTAGTAGTGCAACTTACCAGGGGTTTGCAATGCAGGATTTGCATGCACACCAAACTTGGGGAATGATTATAATGCAGTGGGAATGCCACGTCACCCCGTCGGTGGCAGGCCCACTGCCATCAGTGACTGCATCACCGCCCGCCATATTACAATGGCGGGTGGTTCCCTGGCGGTCACGCACCCGACGGGCTCCTTGAGCTCCCCAGTGCCGCAGAGGGGCTTGTGGTTCCTACAATGCTTGTGGTGCCTACCAGGCACTGCTGTAGGGATTACGATGTCCCTTACCCGCCATGGAAAAGCTGGCAGAAAGGGACATTTGGGGGCTGTAGCAGGCCCCTTTCCCCCAGCCCCCAGACATGGGACCTGGGGGGCACCTATGATTCCCCCCTACATATCACTGCACCATGTGGCAGGCACTGCATTATGCCTGTCACATAGTGCAGTGATATAATTAACATGTCCCTTTTTACATTGCAGCGGATAATGCAGCCAGCAGCATCTGCTCTGCTGCAATGTAAAAGATAGGTACTGCGAACGCCGGAATGGCGGCTGCATTGTAATACCTATCGTGGGGCCGCCGCCTTGAAGGCCAGCGGTCCAATTCCCCGATTCAATGGCGAACGGACTGAAGTTTGCCTGCCATCGTAATCCGCCCCTAAGTTTGCAATTTTCATGGTCTCTGCCTCATGCACAAACACTTTTAACACGTGCAGCCTGCTTTCGGAGCACTGGAGTAATGAAGCAATGGAGGCCAAAGTTATGTTGCAGTGTTGACTAAATTATGCAACAATAAAAAGGCTGCAGCGTATTGTGGTACATTTTATGATACTTTATTATTTTGACATATTTATACATACTAACAGCCCATACAAAGCTTTACCTGTGTAACATACAAATGCAGCAGTAGGAAAGGTGACATTCAACCTTTGGAAAGGGCCCTACACTTCATAGCAACATGTCACATTTTTTTAGTAATTTTTGATCCATTTGAGCTACAAAATTGTTTTAGGTGAAATCGTTAGATTATGCAGCAGATGATGTATTATGTGGTAATATAATACAGCCATACATAAGTGGAAAACATTTTTCCACTTAACTTAATTTTGCCCCAACATTGTAGTTGATTGATTTGTAAGTATACCAAACCCAAAAAGTCGAGTTTGAGCACAATTTGCATTTTAAAATCAGTTCTACAATACAGGGCTACTTTTAAACTGACTGCAGGCTTCAGTAGTGCACACATGCAAGCGCAGAAAGGACTGCTGGCCTCTAAAATGCCATGCCCTATTATATTCTAGGGACTTAAAGATAGTTCTAATCTCACTGGCCTATTATGTACTAGGGTCTCATAGGAGAGGTCATGCCAATCATAGGGATACCCTAACCCATAGTTTACCCTAGTGTATGTAGGTGATTTCACTGTATTTGTAAGTCTCTCTTTCAGCATAGCACTGGGCCTGGTTAGGTAGAGGCCAGGGCCAGTTAGAGTCAGGTACCACCAGTACCAGTCAGCAAAAAGTTGGGGAGTGCCAAGGGCACAGGATGGCTTTGCAACACTAGAGAAGCACAAACTCAGAATTTAAAACATAACACCATGGTTGGGGTTTCTCCTTAATAATCAGATTGATTTCTAACCTAATGAGCCCATTTTCCAACATTGGGATAAGGAAAGATTGGGGAAAAAGGATAAAGTTCTAATCTATACCTTGAAGTTTTCATGCAGCTCTTTGATGAGGGTTAATAGCTCACTGTTCAATGTTAGGATTTTACCTTATAAACTGCAAATACCAAACGAATCTCTCAGACAAAAGCAGTAACTCAATGACCTATATACACGATATGCATATTGTGATCTGTATGGTACACATTCTTTGCAGCAAGCACTTACCATGAGTCAAAACTTCCACTAGACAAACCTCTGATCTCTCTCAATAAAGAACATTAATCACCGAAGATATCTTCACATTTTTATTGTTGCCTAAAATTGCTGGAGACCAGGGGCCTTATTTATGAAGGACTTGCGCCACCGGTGCGTCACTTTTTCCCATGTTAAAAGTGACGCACCGGCGGCGCAAGTCCTTCATAAATAAGGCCCCAGGAATGCAGCAGCAGGTACTTTTCAAACCATAATGCACTTGCAAACACGGTGCCACCACCCTAAGTCAGCGACCTTTGTGCATGAAGATGCAAGATGCATATACGTGTTTTTTAACATTTGGTCTGATTACTATTTGAATGTAAATAACAATAAAGCATACATGCAAACTGTGACTACATGCCTGCTTTTCTCAATATTTCACTTACAAAATATGCGATTGTATTTGTTTAACATGCGGTGATTTGTATAGGGTCACTGGAAAGTCCACAAGGTTGTCCCTGTCCCCCTCAGAATTGTATTGTCTCCTACGCCCCTGTTTATATTACATTTTAGAAAGGTGCGCAATGAGCCAAAGTGCACTGAGCACGCACCGGGCAGGAAGTAGGTCGTTTCATGCCATCATTTTCGAGATACCCCTTCACCTGTTCTCTTGTGGCGCTGAGTAAATCTAGGCTGGAAGAGCGACCCTCTGCCCGGAAGCGACAAGGGTGGCAGCACAAGAGATGTACATTGGGCGGGGCAGAAGCAGCACGCTGCGTTCGCCTTCTACCGCATTCACAACCATGAGGAGATGTCGGAGGGTGGGAGATACTACTACTCTGACATCCCTTGGTGGCATGATTGTGCCATATTAGCTCAAATATTCTCTCTCTTTCTGTATGGCTTTGGTCGCCTACCTCAGAACGCACTGTTTGTAAGAGTGTTTTCACGTTTTTATGTCTTCATCCTCTTAGCATTCCACATTTTCCCTTCTTAATTCCACGGCTTTCAGTTTGTCCCTCCTTTTCCCTCTTCCTGCCTTCTTTCTCTACTTGTGCATCACTGATTTCCTACTCATTCATCTTCCACTTTCTCCATTGCCTTTCATTAATTTCCTCATCATGTCTCCGTACATTCTCACCTCGTTCCTATCTGGCATCGCATTTTTTCGAAGTCTCCACACATCTTCTTCCATTTCCCTCCTCCTTCCTTTCCCTTGTTCCTTTCGCACTTCTCTCATTTCTCACTTCTTTCCTTTCTCACGTCTTTCCAACTTCCATCGTCCACCCTCCACTTCTGCCTGCACGTCCTTCTTTCTTCTGCTCCCATTTCCTTCCTTCTACCCGACCGCTCACTTTTTCTCCAGTTTTTCCTCTATTTGCTGCATTTTTTCTGTTTCTCTCCCTTTTTCTGTTTTTGTTTTTTCATTCACCCCAAATGCCGTCTACTCCCCCCTCACCACCCCTTTCTCTTCTCTCTTTCACTTCAGATTCCTTTGTCCCATCCTTGCGCACTCCATCTTCACTTTCTTCCCTCACTGTTTTCTCTCCCATCATTCCTCTGCCCCTTCCTCGTCCCCTCTTGAATCATTACCCTTCGCTCCCTCCTCCCCCTTCTCATAGATAGATATACCTAGAAATCAAACAAAGTGCGACATTTGGCATCAAAGGTCTTGTCATTTGCGAACTATTGATCAATGATGACGTTTTTAATTTCGAAAAAGCCGAACTACTTTTTCTGTGTTGATCAGTTTCATTCTTAGTGGAGGCAGGACATGAATTGGAAGCAGTGGTCGAAGTGGGAAAATAAAAGTAGGGGAACTGTGGGTGGAGAATCAGGGGGCGGGAATAACCGAAGATTGAATCAGTGGGCGGAGTCAGGGGTGTGGCTAGAAATAGCAAAACATACCAATTTTTTGTACGTTTACCATTTCACTGACCGGTTACAGCTTATAACGTTATTTAATTAAAAGAATGGATATGTTTATTTGAGATATAATTCAGGAAAAATCAAACACTCATAGGGAATACAGGTTTATGTAAAGCATGTGAAATATAAGCAGGAACAACATGTTACCTTAATGCTTTTACTCTCCTTGTTCAGAAATCCATGAGTATTTTTTGTCTCAAACATTGAGGTCATAAAGCAGGGCTCCTCCTATACACATGTGTTAAGCAGGACTCAGAAGAGAAAGGGACTCTTGAGGAGAATCTAGACTCACGGAAACCCACAAAGGCTCCTTCATATTCATGTCAGCCAGCTAGCTGCTCAATCATAATATAGCAAAAAGAACAACTGGTGGGCAGAATGCAGAACAATATCATACATTCACCCCAGTGCAGAGATCTGGGACTAAATCCATTGTTTCTTTGCACACCATGCCATTCCAGTTTGGACCCAGCCATATGCAAATCAGTCTTGATCCTTATATTTATTTATTTAATTTGATTTTAAATAGCGCAAACTTTACCCGAAGGTGTCAGAGCGCTTTACATAAGAACCAGTTGCAAAACATAAGGACTTAGGATTACATGTGTTACATAAAAGATACACACAGAAAAAATTTGCAAATGTACAAGATGTAAAGTCACACAAAGAAGAGACTGGTGATTATAATTATCTCTATATACATAGGGAAGGGATATGAATGGATATACTCTAAGAGTCACATAGGAATGGTAGAGAGTACAGAGGTCTACGCATATACTAGTGATTAGAGTTATCTCTATATACATAGGGAAGGGATACGAATGGATATACGCTAAGAGTCACATAGGAATGGAAGAGAGCACAAAGGTCTACGCATATACTAGTGATTAGAGTTATCTCTATATACATAGGGAAGGGATACGAATGGATATACTCTAAGAGTCACATAGGAATGGTAGCGAGCACAAAGGTCTACGCATATACTAGTGATTAGAGTTATCTCTATATACATAGGGAAGGGATACGAATGGATATACTCTAAGAGTCACATAGGAATGGTAGAGTACAAAGGTCTACTGCATATACTAGTGATTAGAGTTATCTCTATATACAGAAAAGCAGAGTTCCATTAAGTGGGGTCGGAGGGGGGATGGAGTCACAGCACCAAGGGAGGGACAGAGAAGGGCAGGAAAGTGAGACAAACGAGAGAGGGAAGCAGACAGTAATGAGTAAGACAGTGAGGAGTGTTTCAGAGGCAACAGGAGAGACAAAAGAAAGGTCGCTGGGACAGAGGGGGTGGTCAGAGATCGCTAAAATGGCGGAGGAGAAAGTTAGAAGAAGAAGCGAGTCATAAAAAGAAAATGGCGGGGAGCATAAAGGTCCAAGTCCAAAAGTCCAGGAAGAGGGCTTCCATAGCCAGCACGTCCGGGGGGAGAAAGGCAGTCAGTAGTAAAGTCACAGCCTCATCGTCCATGAGGAGCTGGGGAAGAGGAGTTCAATCTGGAGACCAGGGGTCAGGGAAGAAAGACCACAGGCGCCAAGGCAGCTGATCGCAGAGTGGGAGGCAGCAAAGTCTAAAACAAAGTTTAAAGGGAAGGAGGAGGGGGCCTCTCACCAGAGCCTAGTTAAACACGCTGTGGGTGGTGGTGTTGTGCGTGGGGGGCTCAGTGGCAGCCAAAAGCAGGCTCTCGGTGTTCGGACAGACCCGCAGTCTGTCCGCGAACCGACCCGGTGAGCCCCGGAGCTTCTCTGCAGAAAATGGCGGCCACACCCGGGCGCTGAGCTGTTGGTGGTGGAGGAGAGAAGTTGTCTCTTGCATCCACTGCTGTCCCGCTTTGCCCGGTTCGTAGCCGGAGCTGAGAACCTCCTATGCCGATGTCTGAGAGAGCTGGGGGGTCCTGCATCGGGCCTCCGGACCTGAGCTTCGATGTCTGGGAGGGCTGGGGGTCCTGCATCGAGCCTCCGGCCATGGCGGAAGCGAAGAGGGCATTAATACCGGGAGCCGCTGACAAGATCAACCGCCAGCTGCGGAAGCCCGGTAGATAATTGCTGGAGGCACTGAGGGAGCTCCTGCCCTGCGGGCGGTCAGAGTGCGGCAGAACTCAGCGGCTGCACAGCTCAGGTCCTCCCTGGACTGGAAACAAGCATCCTAGGACCGGTTTCGGGCTTTCAGCCCTCATCAGCCAGGATAGCTTGATTCCAGTGGCATGGAGAGCACGGGACTCATGTCTGAGCATACCTGTCCCACTCGGGGTGACAAATGCAAAAAGAACAATTGATGGACAGAATGCAGACCAATGTCATACATTCACCCCAGTTCAGAGATCTGGGCTTAAATCCATCGTTTTTTGACCACCTTGCCATTCCAGTTTGGACCCAGCCATATGCAAATCAGTCTTGATCCTGCGCCCAATGTGAACAGTCCAGTCCGAACTGCCAGGCCATATGTATTCAAGTGTCCTTTCATTCGGAAAGTGAACACAAAGCAGTACCCACTGAACTATGCACATAACATATTGCTCTTTGATATGCATGGTACATGTTCTTTGCAGCAGGCATATTACCCCTCTGCACTACCTTAGATGAGTAAAACAGCCACTAGACAAAACATGCTCCCATCTCTCTCCAGCAGGTACATTGATCACCAAAGTTATCTTGACACTTGTATTGTTGACCAAAACCTGATGAATATACAAAGAACTTTGCAGTGTTTTTAAAACTCCTGCACTTGTACAAAACCGGTCCCACCAAACTAAACTGGCCCCCTACCCTTCCAGTCGCCCTGGGAAACGCCTGCTCCTGCCCTTTCACTGCTCCTGTCCAGTCAGTACTCCTGCTCGATCAACACTCCTCCTTCGTCAATTCCCCTGTCCCCTCCCTTCTCCTGGCCTGTCACTTCTACTGGCCTGTCACTTCTACTGGCCTGTCACTTCTACTGGCCCGTCACTTCTACTGGCCCTTCACTTCTACTGGCCCTTCACTTCTACTGGCCTGTCACTTCTACTGGCCCGTCACTTCTACTGGCCCGTCACTTCTACTGGCCCGTCACTGCTCCTGCCCCGTCACTGCTCCTGCCCCGTCACTGCTCCTGCCCCTTTCACCGCTCCTGCCCTTTCACCGCTCCTTCCCTTTCACCACTCCTGCCCTTTCACCGCTCCTGTCCTTTCACCGCTCCTGTGCTTTCACCGCTCCACCGCTCCTGTCCTTTCACCGCCCCTGTCCTTTCACTGCTCCTGTCCTTTCACCGCCCATGCCCGGTTACTGCTCTAGCTCATGCCACAACACCTCTCCTGCCCTGTCAACTCCCCTGCCTAGTCACCTCCCCTGCCCAATCGCCTCTCCTGCCCTGTTGCCTCTCCTTCCACGTCTCCTCTCCTGCCCCACCACCTCTCCTGCGCCATCACTTCTCCCTCCCAGTCACTGCTCCTGCCCAGTCACTGCTCCTGCCCATCACATCACCTGCCCATCACATCACCTGCCAGTCACTTCTTGTGCCTGGTCACCTCTCTGCCCTGTTGCCTCTCCTTCCACGTCTCCTCTCCTGCCCCATCACTGCTCCTGCCCCGTTCACTGCTCCTGCCCCATTCACTGCTCCTGCCCCATTCACTGCTCCTGCCCCTTTCACTGCTCCTGCCCCATTCACTGCTCCTGCCCCGTTCACAGCTCCTGCCCCGTTCACTGCTCCTGCCCCATTCACTGCTCCTGCCCCGTTCACTGCTCCTGCCCCGGTCACTGCTCCTGCCCCATTCACTGCTCCTGCCCCGTTCACTGCTCCTGCCCCGTTCACTGCTCCTGCCCCGTTCACTGCTCCTGCCCTGTTCACTGCTCCTGCCCCGTTCACCGCTCCTGTCCTTTCACTGCTCCTGTCCTTTCACTACTCACGCCCGGTTACTGCTCTAGCTCATGCCGCGTCACCTCTCCTGCCCCATCACCTCCCCTGCCCCGTCACCTCTCCTGCCGCCTCACCTCTCCTGCCGCGTCACCTCTCCTGCCGCGTCACCGCTCCTGCCGCGTCACCGCTCCTGCCCCGTCACCGCTCCTGCCCCATCACCGCTCCTGTCCTGTTCTCTGCTCCTGTCCTGTTCTCTGCTCCTGTCCTGTTCTCTGCTCCTGTCCTGTTCTCTGCTCCTGTCCCATTCTCTGCTCCTGTCCCGTTCACCGCTCCTGCCCCGTTCACAGCTCCTGCCCCGTTCACCGCTCCTGCCCCGTTCACCGGTCCTGCCCCGTTCACCGCTCCTGCCCCGTTCACCGCTCCTGCCCCGTTCACCGCTCCTGCCCCGTTCACCGCTCCTGCGCTTTCACCGCTCCTGTCCTTTCACCACTCCTTTCCTTTCACCGCTCTTGTCCTTTCACCGCTCCTGTCCTTTCACTGCTCCTGTCCTGTTACTGCTCTAGCTCATGCCCCGTCACCTCTCCTGCCCGTCACCTCTCCTGCCCGTCACCTCTCCTGCCCGTCACGTCTCCTGCCCGTCACCTCCCCGGCCCCGTCACCTCCCCGGCCCCGTCACCTTCCCGGCCCCGTCATCTATCATGCCCCGTCATCTATCATGCCCCGTCACCTCCCCTGCCCCGTCACCTCCCCTGCCCCGTCACCTCCCCTGCCCCGTCACCTCCCTTGCCCCGTCACCTCCCTTGCCCCGTCACCTCCCCTGCCCCGTCACCTGCCCTGCCCCGTCACCTCCCCTGCCCCGTCACCTCTCCTGTCCCATCATCTATCATGCCCCGTCACCTCCCCTGCTCCGTCACCTCTCCTGCCCCGTCACCTCCCCTGCCCCGTCTCCTGCCCCGTCACGTCTCCTGCCCCGTCACCGCTCCTGCCCCGTCACCGCTCCTGCCCCGTCACTGCTCCTGTCCTGTTCTCTGCTCCTGCCCCGTTCACCGCTCCTGCCCCGTTCACCGCTCCTGCCCCGTTCACCACTCCTGCCCTTTCACCGCTCCTGTCCCTTCACCGCTCCTGCCCTTTCACCGCTCCTGCCCTTTCACCGCTCCTGTCCTGTTACTGCTCTAGCTCATGCCCCGTCACCTCTCCTGCCCGTCACCTCCCCTGCCCCGGCACCTCCCCTGCCCCATCACCTCTCCTGCCCCGTCATCTATCATGCCCCGTCACCTACCCTGCCCCGTCACCTTCCCTGCCCCGTCACCTCTCCTGCCCCGTCATCTCTCCTGCCCCGTCACCTCCCCTGCCTCGTCACCTCTCCTGCCCCGTCACCTCTCCTGCCCCGTCACCTCTCCTGCCCCGTCACCTCCCTTGCCCCGTCACCTCCCCTGCCCCGTCACCTGCCCTGCCCCGTCACCTCCCCTGCCCCGTCACCTCTCCTGTCCCATCATCTATCATGCCCCGTCACCTCCCCTGCTCCGTCACCTCTCCTGCCCCGTCACCTCCCCTGCCCCGTCTCCTGCCCCGTCACGTCTCCTGCCCCGTCACCGCTCCTGCCCCGTCACCGCTCCTGCCCCGTCACTGCTCCTGTCCTGTTCTCTGCTCCTGCCCCGTTCACCGCTCCTGCCCCGTTCACCGCTCCTGCCCCGTTCACCACTCCTGCCCTTTCACCGCTCCTGTCCCTTCACCGCTCCTGCCCTTTCACCGCTCCTGCCCTTTCACCGCTCCTGTCCTGTTACTGCTCTAGCTCATGCCCCGTCACCTCTCCTGCCCGTCACCTCCCCTGCCCCGGCACCTCCCCTGCCCCATCACCTCTCCTGCCCCGTCATCTATCATGCCCCGTCACCTACCCTGCCCCGTCACCTTCCCTGCCCCGTCACCTCTCCTGCCCCGTCATCTCTCCTGCCCCGTCACCTCCCCTGCCTCGTCACCTCTCCTGCCCCGTCACCTCTCCTGCCCCGTCACCTCTCCTGCCCCGTCACCTCTCCTGCCCCGTCACCTCTCCTGCCCCTTCACCTCTCCTGCCCCGTCACCTCTCCTGCCCCGTCACTTCTCCTGCACTAGTACCTCTCCTTTCCTGTTGCCTCTTCTGTCTGGTCACTGTGGTCACTGCTCCTGCCCAGTTCACTTCACTCCCTGTAAAACATTGACAAAGGTGTCAAGTTCCCCACAGTACTCTGCTTGGGGAAAGCTCCTCTCTAATCACCAACTCTGATCTCAGGGGCACTTGATATGCTAAAGCCAGAGGGCGGGCACATTGTCATTCGAAAGGGGATAATCAGCCTCAATCGAAATGACAATGGGCCTCCTCGGTCTGTGCGAACTCAGGGAGGGGCTGCTGCAGCCTCCGGAGTTCAACAGAGAAGTGCGAGCAGCCCCTGCCCTGGAAGCGGAATGAAAAAAGTTATCGTCTTAAAGTTGGACTATTCTAAAGTTGGACTATTCTTGCCTCCCGGGACGCTTTTTTGAAAGCAAGAAGTAGGGGAACGGACTGAACAATTTTTTAGAAGTAAGGGCACGCCGTGCCCTTCCGTCCCCGCCCACTTCTACCGCTGATTGGAAGTCCTTTGCAGTGCAGACAGACATTATTCTTGCGCTTTTTTAGGCCTAATTTGTTTTGTCACAGACTCACTCCCAAAGCCGGAATTAGTTTTGAAAAAAAAAATAAAAACCAATTAGGACTGTAGTCCCACCCTTCCGCCCCCTTTTCCAAGCATCATGGATACACTTTTTCTTATCCTTTTTTTTACTGTCCCTCACAGTCAAGATATACCTGGCAGTGATGGACAATCAAAAACAAAGAAGCAATCCCATCCACTCTAAATGGGGCAGACAATCCTGGCGCCCGCTACTCCGTTGGGCCATCGGAGGTAGTTTTACTCAGATGGAGGTCATTTAACTTCATTAGCGAAAAACCTGCAGTCCACCCAACTCAAAATCAGGTGAGGAGACCTCGACTTTGGCAGACCGTCTACCCCATCGCAATGCAGGACCTGTCCGCTAAACTCTATAGCAACCCCTAGGCCCACCTAATGAAATCAGCACAGACCCTGGTTCCTCATAGTAACAGTCCTTCCCAAATCTCAGTCATCTCACCCATTCACCTGCGCGCCACTGCTTTTTTAGTTTCAGATTGACACCACATAAATCTCACTTACTAAGCGTTGCCTTATATGATATTTTTCACCAAAATCCCGAAGATCCTGCTGCTGTCACTCAATTCGCTCTGATTCTTTGTTTTTTCAGGTATTGAGAAGTTGCCGTAACCTAGTAGGCAAATGATATTTGGAGCAGCCCAGCTAAAGCCTACGTAAACTATGCTCTAGTCTAGATAGCCACATAAGTGCCATCATATTTGAAAAACCTTTTGAATGCGGGCCTGAAACGCTATGCATTTCCTGCCTTGGTGCTGCCCCTGTTCAAAATGTCGAGGGCCACAGTGTTGTGATGCTTTCACACCAAAGCAGCGTTAGTCCATTATAAAACGCAGGAGAAAGGGAGTAATGACAAGCCATTACATGGCCCAGGACATGCACTATTTATTCTCTTTCTGCTTTTAAACCAACCACTTGGCAGTTAATGAGTTCCTGCAGAAATATTAATTTGTCATTCTACAGCTCATTTTAAGGGTGAAATCAGCCGGCACGACGCAGGTCTAGGAAACGCAAACACCCTAGGGGGGACATTGGCGCCTTTTGAGCTGAAATTGCGTTTGGCTATAAAGCTTTCCAGGGAGTTCCCACAGGTTCCGGTGGCGGTGTTAGCACCTGTCGGAGCAAAAGGCAGCAGGGCTGAGAGTTTTCCAACTGCTTTTGTTTCAAAGCAGAGGGTAAAGAAAAACTCTAGGTCTCACACACTGCTGTAGCTTGCATTGGCACATCTAGCCCACATAACAATGCAATCTTTCAAAATGTCAACTAAAAATCTGTCCAGAAAAGATTAAATGTTCCTTTGTGGAAACTCCGGGTATCTTAACTCAAGGGGTCAACTTATTTTGTTAAAAATGTTCTTAATTCTGGATCTGATCGTAAATCGTCCACGAACCGGGTATTATATAAAATATTTGCAAACTATTCTGAAATGAACCTTAACTCACACTGGAAAGCTGGATAAAAATCAAAGGGCTGAAAATATCGAGAGCGCAGTCTGTCTTGAGCACACGATGTGCATAAGGTACTAACTTTAAATACACATTTAGCAGCACCAAAGAAATCCGGTTCCATGATACCTCTCAGATACGAAACACAATAAATGTACACTGGCTCAACAGATACCAATTCACCTCTCCTTAAAACGCACATCACCACGACAACCCTAACAGCCTGGTACTCGCTCTCCCGTCCATGCACAATATAAAGGCAACTTCCTGAATCGGATTCTCGTTATTAGTACAAACCGCACAGGAGGAGGAAATTGGGCAGGGGTCTGAATTTTGAGTAAATTCTAGAATTACTGCACAGAATACTTCCCTCAGGCGGTTGGTTTATTTACTGATGTGGTGCCCGCACTGATACAAACGTTCACCGTGGCATTTCATGAGGCAAAGCCATCTGAAATGAATCAGGGAAAATTTGAATTCCAGGTAAAACGTCATTCATGTTATAGCTCATGTCTAGGCCCATAACGCCTGGTAAATACTGAACTCTATTTACTGAGTGCAATACATGCCTCACTCCATGCAAGGCCACTCATATTAGCGGCTCAGACACAAATCCTATCTGCATGGTGGCAACGCACTACTTGTTGGAATCCACTCTCCACCTCAAGTGAAGACCAGATTGCACATTGTTGTGCACTTGAAAGGGTTGAAGGAGAGCAGCACTGTCACGTTCTCCCTAATAGACCAGCAGAGGTTGCAGCAACAACCACTGCACCACCCTAACAGACTGAGAAAAACCATCTCAGAAAGAAAGTGAAACTCGCAACAATGTCAGAGCTGAAATCAAGGACAACAAGCATTTGCAATGCAATAGGTCTCGCATTTATGCGAGTTTAAGTTAGCTTTGTGAATGACAATGCATTTTATTTATGTTTTAAAAACCAAAACACGAATAAAAGACATTGTCATTTACAATGCCATTAGCACAAACTAGCATAAATGCGAGACCTATTGCATGCATTGCAAATGCTTGTTTTTCTTGCTTTGGCTCAAATTCTAACGATGGAAAATAAAAACTTGTCCCCACAACGGAGCCTGTGAGGCAAGCCATGTCTGAGACCACCTATCACCTTTCTCATGTGTTGCTTAAATGCCCCCCAAGCCTTTTCATAGCACTAACATGTTAGGAAGATTAAAGACTGACAGCTAGATTCATCAAGCTTAATTGCGCTCGCAAAGGGCCAGATTCTGAGAATCTGGCCCTTTGCGAGTGCAATTTTTGCATTTGGGATTCATCATCCCAAATGCAAAATTCACTAATAAAGAAATCGCACATTTGCGAGGAATTGCATTTAAGGAATCTCTATTTGAGATTCCTTAAATGCAATTCATGAACCATTTTGAAATTGCGAATTCGCAATTTAGGACCGCTATTTACCACGAAGTCCAACCTCGTGGTAAATAGCAAAAATTTAGAAAAATGCATTTTAATGCATTTTTCTAAGTTGCATGTTACACACACACATGTCCTTTGGACATGTGCGTGCACAACATCAGTGTAAATTCACATTTCAGGGGTGCTACAGGGTGTCCTTTGGACACCCCTGCACCCTTGAAATCGCATCCTTATTTGCGATTAGCAAATTGCTAATCGCAAATAAGGAATGTGTAGGAATCGCAATTTATTTAGCAATTCCTACATGAATCCCGTTTTGCAAGTCCTTAATAGCGATTCCTTATGAATCGCTATTAAAGACTCGCAAAACGGCCCTTTCATGAATCTGGCCGTGAGTCACCCTAGCGAGGAATCTAACTTGTGACCTTTACATCACCTCACCGATCTATCCTACCTGACATACAAAAAGGCACCACTTGCACTTTTCACTCTCTTTACAAACAAGGGCAGTCCTCTTTTGGCAGCTGTCCATGACACGGCACTTGAACCACAGTGGGCGACACCACAGCGTCCATCTCCAAGCAGAGCAAGATATAGGCACAGCATTCTCACCACACGTCCGCTTTGTACTTATGTTAGGTAACTACCGCTTTGCTTGAGTAGACACTCCTGCACGCTCCCAGGTTACCCGGGTAAGGCACCTCAGTGGCCCTACTCCCTTGGTGCTTAATCTCCTTTTGGACCTCAGACAGGGGGTGTTCATCGACATATCCACGTGCGCCTGGCACACTCTGAACCTCAGTGCCATCTCAAGTCCAGGCTTCACCCCTACATAATGTCCCTCCACCCTCTTCACTCTTCCCGTTGCTTGTTCAAATAAACCAGTTAGAGTGACTGTTACAGAAGCCATGGTGATGAGTCTGTATTAGCCTGTGTGCATACACATACATATATATATATCACATCGACGAATGCATAGCAGACAAGGATAAACAAAGATAAATGCTCCATCACTGAAGAAACTGAGAACGGTGCCTGAGTTTGTATTTTTTTCCACTTAATTTTTTTAAGTGGCTGCACAGCGCAACCGACTGGCACCAGTGGTCTGATTTATACTTTGTGTTCTCTGATTCACTGCTCTCGTGTCTATTTTTGCAGTTCTCTGTAAATGTCTATGGGTATATATGAATGGGTAGCCTGATGCTCTTTAAGGTCATTATTTACTGTTTACTGTGCTTTGAAAGTTAATGCAATTAAATATGTATTGAAAAATGTGTTGTAAAATGCATACTTTTTGTTCTCTTTTTCCAAAGTTTTCTTGAGGGGATGAACCCCCCCTCTTTCCCCAAACCCCCGCTAGCAGTGGTGGGGCTAGATCACTCACTAAGCACCATGAGGGGGCTGGTATGACAAAATTTGCCAGGGCTGCTTTCAGTTCTCAGTGCCCTGACTATAGCACCGAGAGGAAAAGTCACGAAATCCAAACTGCTCTTAGTAGCCGTGTATGCAGTGCAAGCATTCCCAGGGAAGATGGAGATGATCATGGAAAAGCGCAGTGCGGTGTTATAAAATACTTTTTGGACTCCTCAAATTGACATGGAATGGCTTGATTTGGTTTGAGTTCGGTCTGGTGCAACATAAATATGAATGTATGAACACCCTGGTGAAATATTGATTCAAGAAACTGAATGCCCAGAAAGTATCACTAAAGAAAATACTTAAAATAATATTTGAAGGGGGACCTAACCCTTGGTAAACATACTTTCTTGATGCAGTGCTAAAACTGGATCTATCTATAGCAAGTTGATCCCTAGATGATGTAAACTATATAGCAACAAAGAACTTGTTGAACAAACAGATTTTCTAGCTGTCAAGAGAAGATATGGCCAGATATAAGGCCATAGGTCTGTTGTCGGGCCCAATTAATTCATATGAGGCAAACAACATTCAGCTATATCTGAGTAGCGCCTTAAGCTATATCTGAGTAGCGCCTTGGGAAATAAATGCTTGAAAGAGGTCCAATGGCTTGGATAGTGTTACTACCCATAAAGGATTAAATCCAGGTTGGTTGGAAATCCTTGCTGAAGAGTGTTAAATGTAGGATGTGCAATTACAGAGCAGAGTCCAAGGATCATCTTATATGCTGCTGTCCCGCCTTACTCCAACATCGCCAGAAGTTGCTAAAACCAAAGGCATGGGGTTGGAACATCCACAGAGGCAGTCATTCTCTTGGCTCTTGTCTTGTAGAATGCCCCCGGACCCGGCCAAATCTGGTAAATTCAAGAGTGCTACCCGAAGAGATTTGAACAAAACAACATCAGATACACATCACCTCGACGAAATGTGTCAACCCTGTGTCCTGATATGCGTGACTGATGAAGAAATATTGGGAACACTGGGACAGTAGTCAGACTGGAGGCTGCAGGGTACACTTGGTAAAACACACCCGAAAGCAACTCCATGGTGCACTTTGGTCAAACGGGCACATTGAATAGCTAAAACCAGCTCACAGGCACTTTGGAATAGTTTTATGGCTTATAATACATCAGCTCCAGGGCAAATGGACTCTCAGCCTATTCTGTACAAGGTTCCTTGCATATATAGCAAGGTTGGCTAAAGCCAACTGGCAGCCGGAATAGGGGCAACTATCCAACTGTATTTTAGACAGAGTTATTGTGTACAATTGTGGAGATGATTTGGGTACAATTTTGCGGACCAATTGTGCACTACCATTTTTTTACCCCACAATAGAGAGTCATTGTTTCTGAATGCGGGACGATTAGTTTCCAAGCTCGTGGATTGATTCTGCACTAGCATTTTTTTTTAAATGCCAAGTTAACCCGCCGGGCTTACAAACCTGGGAATTAATCTTTTAAAATTTAAGTCGCGATATAGAGACATCACTTCAAATGCAGGGGTGAATTGTATACAATCTAGCCAACTGACTTTGCTCTTGCACTTTTTATGCCATGTTTGCCCGCAAGGGGAGAGTTTGGACTCTTATGGCATGCTTGGTCAATGCCACATGGTTCCCCTGAAGAGGGGTAACTATTATTGTTTTTTTGCACAGCGTTGTTGTTTACTATAGTTTACTAACATGGGGATGGACCACATTAGCATCACTCAGGCCAAGAAACAGGGCCCGATTCACAGAACTAACTTAAGACAAAATCATAAACTTACTACTTTTGGTATTCACAGAAGGCATTTAGTAGTAGTAAAGTTAGGATTTTGTCTTAAATTTGACTTAAGACAAACTTAAGACAGACTTAGGTTAGGATTTTGTCTTAAGTTTGTCTTAGGTCTGTCTTAAGTCTGTCTTAAGTCTGTCTTAAGTTAGTCTTAAGCCAAACTTAAGACAAAAATCTAACTTTACTACTACTAAATGCCTTCTGTGAATACCAAAAGTAGTAAGTTTAGGATTTTGTCTTAAGTTAGTTCTGTGAATCGGCCCCACAGAGCCAATATTAACAAACTGGGAATTAATTACTTATTTACCATTGTGGTGATTGATACTGCACTACCACTCTCCAACCTATGTTAACCCGCAAGGGGAGAGCTTGGCTTTTACTGGCTCTCTACTCTATAGCTTTTTAATAACAGAATACATTTTAAAGACCCTTACGTTTTATAAGTCTCCATCTGGGCCAGAATGGCGCTTGTATGAGCGTGGTTTCAGCTGTAGAACTTTTTCTCAAATGTTGACATATGGTAGGGCAAGGACATTTTGATGATCCGAATAGGGGCAGTTAGCATGTTGTATTTTTGCAGAATTATTGTTTACAAAATGTGCAAGGTTAGTTTTAACTGTTATTCATGCTACAGGTGTGTAATTGCAATGATATTAAGTAATTATGCAATAAAATTATTTCATTTGTTCATTCATTATAAAGGGAATGTACATTCTTTCCTAAATGTATTAGATATCATCAACTATGTTAATTGTATTTGTTTAGACTCCATTCTAAATTAACGTTGGCCTAACCTGTAACTAGGCCTTGGTGCACATGAGAGCTGGTAAGCTAGGGAGTCTACCTGTTCCCAAAGAACATTGTCTTCGAATTGGTTTGTGTGGTCAAAACTGATAAGATGAGCCTTCTAGAATCTTTTTTAATCCATTAATTGTGTGAACATTAGAACAGTAGAGCAGACCTTATCCTGATTTCACTAAAAGAAGACCTTTTCTTATTTCTGCTGATTGTTACCATGCTCAGAGGGTTGAGTTCCATGCTTGAGCACTTACACTTCCATTTTTTCACAACTTAGATCACTAGGGTGAATATCTTGGAACTCTGCAACATTCGTTAAATTTCCCCCACTCCCAAAAACAAATACCAGGAACTGGAGAAAGTTTGCAGATGCAGAAAGCTGTGAGAAATGTGGTTTGTGGCACACTTCACAAACCCCAAAACAATTTAGTTGAGTTATAAAACTCCTGTGGCTAGGGTTGCCTGGTTTTTGCCAGGGATACCCATCAGAATCTGATTATGCCTGCCAGATGCCAGGACTAATAGATGGACAACAGGTACTGAAGATGGCCTCCTTTTGCAAGGCCAATGGTGGTCACAATTATAACAGGAATAATTACCATGAGGCTAGGGGCGGCCACCATTATAAGTGGTATGGCCATCTGATTTCACACGCAAACACAAAATGCCACAGATGGTCATCACCATGACAGGAATGGTCACTATTATAAAAGGGATATCCAAAAATGCCAGACTAGGGATGGACAAAATTATTCCAGGGCCAGCTCTATTTGCCTGGAATAGCAATCTCCACGACTTTAATCAATGCTACTATTAGGCCAGGAATCGGCACCACTATCTAAAATAGCACACTTAATGCCAGACATGCTGTTCCAGAGGGGGTGGTACTACTTGGGAAGGCCCTGGAGGAGGCTGTCAACTCACATATTTGATCCAAAGTTACCAAATAAAACCCACAGATTCTCGTTGCTATATGTGGGATGAAAAGGTTTTCTCAATCAAAGAGGGTGCCCTAAGCATAAGTTACAATCCATTTAAGGAGACATCACCTATATTAAGCAAGGGTGCGGCCAAATGCATGCAGACTACAATGATTTGATTGATAATTCCCCCAAAAACTCTCTCTTACATAGAGAATAACAGAAATCATCAGGAATTCCATGTGCAAAGTTCCACATGTGTATTCTCAGATTTTTCATCCCATCTGTTGCTTCATATCACCTATATTTTTAAACCGGGGAAAAGAAAAACGTTGGGAGGCAAGGCAAAGATTCAATTCTCCACTTGAATGCACCAGAGCATGTCTATTTAAATGACATGGAACAAATAGCATTACCTACACACGGAAACATGTCAAACAAGCATTGGCAAAATCAATAGATCTGATGCCAATGTTTTATCAATTCTTGGTTTTCTTTTTGCAAAACGTTATTGTTCTCGAAGCTGCCAGGCCTTTTTCAATCCACAAAAAATATTGACTCAAGACAAAAATGTTTTTCGCTCTCATAAAACACATTACCATAGTACTCCCTGGTACTGAAGGAAATCACTGTGTGTGTGGATGAGTTATGAAAGGGCAGCATGTCGTAACTCATAGTGAAACTAGCCAAAAGCTAAAGTAAGCTGAAGTATTGCCCCTTGATGTATGCTAAGTGGGTGGAAGAAAAATATGAATGATACAACCACTGACAAATGAATGAAGTGTGGGAGAAAACACCTATAAATGACTGTCAGACACATAATTTTAGTAAAATGGAAAGGTCGTGGTTAACACAGACCAAAAAAAACAATTGTAATGCTACTGGGTACTGGCTTCTTGCAAGAAAGAAAGAAGAGGCAAAAAAGAAAAAAGGAAGGAAAGAATGAAAGAAAGAAAGAACGAGAGAACGAAGGTAGTAAAGTATGATTCAACAAGGAAAAAAGGAGAGAAGGGTGACATGAAAAACAGAAAGAAGGAAAAATGAAGGAAGCATGGAAAGAAAGAAGGAAAGACAGATAGAAGGCGAGAAAGTCAGAAAGAAAGAAGGCAACAAAGGAAGAAGAAAGAGAAGAAAGACAGAAAGAATGTAAGAAAGGAAAAAAGAAGGAAAGAAAAAAGGAAGGAAAGGAAAGAAATCAAAAGGTCTTGGCTAACACAGACTTTAAGATACCAGCCTCTTAGAAAGAAAGAAAGAAAGAAAGAAAGAAAGAAAGAAATAGAAAGAAGTAACAAGTGAATGAAAGAAGAAGGAAGGAAACAATTAAACAAATAAGGCAACAAAGGAGGAATTTAAACTAGGACCACATGAAAGAAAGGCAGAAGGGAAGAAATGTCAAGTCAAGTAAAACTTTATTCAATTGCTTTTTAAGACACTCATAAAAGCACATAAAAACACACAACTCATTACACAGCAAATTTTAAAAACATAATATTATTAAGTAATTAATGATAAAAAACATTCAATTAAATCACTATCTTTTAACTCATTGTAGGCTAGATGGTTATATTACAAAGCATTTCCTGTACCAAAGTGCTTTCTTTAAGAACATTGCCTCCCTCCAGGCTGTGTTAATTTTCCAGGAATTGCAGTGCTGTAAACTCAGGATGACATTGTCTAATGCCCAAAGATTTAAAAATTGGAATAATCCACGTTTTTCTTAATTCAGAATAAAATCTAAAAAATAGAACAACATGAACGGTGCATTGTTCTGAATGGTTATCACAGGGACACAGTTGCATCTCCCGTGACCAATCATTCATTTTTGGAAAGCTTACAAGTTTATGAAAGATCCCAAGTCTGAATCTGGTCAATAAAAACATGTCATAGCCACTTATTAAATAAGGTTGCATACAAAAAGTGGTTAAAATCATTTGGTTATACCACACAGTGAGCTTAGTGATCTCTGCTGAAACTCTGATCGTCTCTATTAGCATTAGGCCCTCTTTTCTTAACTCTTTCCTCGTGATGATCAGCATAGTGCTGGGGTAGGTAAAATATTCTAAGTGGCCTAGATCAGGCATAAAATCTAGGGCATACATTAGGACATACCTTAACCAACGTCCTGTTTCAAACTGTCCAATAAAATGTCTTGATTAAGCGTAGTTTTTAACGATGTACAGATCCTATGCCATAAGATGATAGGCTCCAATTTTATAAGGTCAGTAATGTACGGTATGCCCATCTCGGAATGGCAGACATACGATGATGTACTGCTCGGTACTGCCAGGATATATCGTAAAATTAAATTTTCCACTATTTGTAGGGGCTGCACACCTACAAAACCCCATACCTCTGCACCATACATGGCCATGGAAGTACATTTAGCCTTATAAATCTGGATGAGCTCAACCGGCAGCCTCCTACCCAACTTTTTTGAAATATTAACAAGGGGGGCTGTAGTTTTTAAAAACAATTTTATTTTTTGCTAGCACTGCTCTGGCCCAAAGGTCATTCTGTTTGAAAAGTGTACCAAGATATGAAAATCTCTTAGTGAACCCTACCTTCTGCTCATCTATATACATTTCCCTACACCTCAGACTGCCTTGACTACACCTCATTATAAAGGTTTTCAAGGTTTTCACCCTAAGGTCAAGATTACGCATAAAGGCTACAAAGCCATTTAAGACCTTTTATAGTCCCACTTGAGTGTGTGACATCAAAACGGCGTCATCTGCATATAGAAGTGCAGGTATTGGGTTTCCTGCTATTTGGGGAAGGTCTTGGCAATCTTTGATCAGTGCTTCACCCTGACCATTAATATAAAGGTTAAAAAGAAATAGGGCTAGCACACAGCCTTGCCTAAACCCCTCCTTATTGGGAACGGGGGAGAGCACTCGCCATTGATACCGTATCGCATTCTCGCCTTTGCATCACTGTATATCCGTCTAAGGTAGTGGATGATTTGTGATTCCATCCCCACCCCCTCGAGGATCTCAGTTAGCTTGCTGTGCCTAACACAGTTAAAAGCTGCTGTGAGAGCCACGAAAGCTCAAAAAGCCTACCCTTCTTCACCCTTGTATACTTCCCTATAATAATATTTAGATTTAAGCTCTGTTCTACAGTCCCTAAGCCCTCAAGGAAACCATATTGGATGTCAGATAAAACCTTATTATCCTTGGCCCATTCTTGTAGTCAAGATAATTGGCCTACCACTTTTATCAGGGAGCCCAACAATGAAGTTGGCCTATAACAGCCAGCATCCTGGCGATCCCCCTTTTTAGGTCTCGTCCTTTACCATTCCGAAGGAATGGGAAATGGCCGAGAATTCAAGTGCTCGAACTGATTGTCAAACCACCGCTTTTTTTCGTGGCGTTTTCTTCGAGTGCACGTACAGGCACGCGCTTTTGGCCCATACACTTTCATGGCCATCTGTTCCTGTTCCTCAATGTCCCTCCCACCCTTCGTTTGATCTTGCCGCGAGTTCAGGCTAATGGCCCTCCCCCAGCACAGAGCGCGCATCGCGGCCGCACAGCACATCAAAGGGCTTCTCCCAGCGTGTGCTGTGCAGCTTCTCCTCCCCTAATTATGTGGCCGGCCGTACTTGTGTTTCCTGGCTGCTTCCCGGCCGCTCTTGTATTTAATTAGCAGCAGCAGCATTTCTCCTGCGCCAGGCCACATCAAAGGCTCTGTGCCACTTTCACCCACACAGCAACACTTACAGACACGCAACGCCACTCACACCCACGCAAGCCCACTATCATCCACGCAACACCACACTCACCCACGCAACGCCACTCACCCAAGCAACACCACTCACACACGCAACCCCACTCATCCACGCAACCCCACTCATCCACGCAACACCACTCATCTAAGCAACCCCACTCATCCACGCAACGCCACTCATCCACGCAACACCACTCATCTAAGCAACCCCACTCATTCACGCAACGCCACTTATCCACGCAACGCCACTCATCCACGCAACGCCACTCACCCATGCAACGCCACTCACCCACGCAACACCACTCACCCACGCAACACCACTCACCCACGCAACCCCACTCATCCACGCAACGCCACTCATCCACGCAACGCCACTCATCCAAACAACGCCACTCACACATGCAACGCCACTCACCCACGCAACACCACTCACCCACGCAACACCACTCACCCACGCAACGCCACTCACACATGCAACGCCACTCACCCACGTAACGCCACTCACTCATGCAACGCCACTCACTCACACAATGCCACTCACACACGCAACGCCACTCACACACGCAATGCCACTCACACGCGCAACGCCACTCACACGCGCAACGCCACTCACACGCGCAACACCACTCACACGCGCAACGCCACTCACACGCGCAACGCCACTCACACGCGCAACGCCACTCACACGCGCAATGCCACTCACACACGCAACGCCACTCACACACGCAACGCCACTCACACACGCAACGCCACTCACACACGCAACGCCACTCACACACGCAACGCCACTCACACGCGCAACGCCACTCACATGCGCAACGCCACTCACACGTGCAACGCCACTGACACGCGCAACGCCACTCACACGCAACGCCACTCACACGTGCAACTCCACTCACACGCGCAACTCCACTCACACGCGCAACGCCACTCACACACGCAATGCCACTCACACGCGCAATGCCACTCACACGCGCAACGCCACTCACACGCGCAACGCCACTCACATGCGCAACGCCACTCACACGCGCAACGCCACTCACACGCGCAACGCCACTCACACAGGCAACGCCACTCACACAGGCAACGCCACTGACACAGGCAACGCCACTCACACACGCAACGCCACTCACACACGCAACGCCACTCACACACGCAACGCCACTCACACACGCAACGCCACTCACACACGCAACGCCACTCACACACGCAATGCCACTCACACGCGCAACGCCACTCACATGCGCAACGCCACTCACACGTGCAACGCCACTGACACGCGCAACGCCACATACACGCAACGCCACTCACACGTGCAACTCCACTCACACGCGCAACTCCACTCACACGCGCAATGCCACTCACACACGCAACGCCACTCACACGCGCAATGCCACTCACACGCGCAACGCCACTCACACGCGCAACGCCACTCACACGCGCAACGCCACTCACACGCGCAACGCCACTCACACGCGCAACGCCACTCACACAGGCAACGCCACTCACACAGGCAACGCCACTGACACAGGCAACGCCACTCACACATGCAACGCCACTCACACACGCAACGCCACTCACACACGCAACGCCACTCACACATTGTGGGTGCAGATTGTGGGTGCAGATTGTGGGTGCAGATTGTGGGTGCAGATTCAGAGAAAACTCAGCAGCACCACCACCATTGCAATGCAATAGGTCTCGTTTTAACGCAAATTTAAGCTATAGGCCTTGTAAATGGCAAAGCCTTTTATTTATGTTCCAAAAACCAGAACGCAAAAATAAAGGGCATAATCATTTACAATGCTAATAGTTCAGACTCGCGTTATTGCGAGACCTATTGCATTTTCAATGCTTGTTTGTTGAAAATTGGAACTAATATTGATTCCGCCCAAGTTATTAAAAAAGGGAAGAACAGCTTGCAGTGGTTACCTGGGTTATAAGCGGTCCACATAGATTCACATTTGACTCATATAAGTCTACAGAGACCCCATCCGGCCCAGTGGCCTTACCACCCAGACTTGCTAAAATATCACGATTTACTTCATCCAGTGTAAACTGGAGATTGGTATGATGGATCAAGGGTGCCAGAGCAGCATACTCATGATGGTGGATATCTGGCGCTTAAACTCTCCCCTCGCCATTATACACCGTGGAGAAATGCTCGATCCATTGTTCTTCTGTTATGGCTATTTCAATTGTCAGACCACCTCCAGGAGTCAAAAAGGGTGTTTTCACCTCTTTCCAGAAAGCTGAACTATTTTTGATAAAGAGGCCTCATGCAGGGATACCCACGCTTCTTTTCTCAGGGATACTTTTCATTCTTTAAGTGCTAGCCTATTAGTCCCTTTAGCCTGTCTGATATCGCTTGGGTTTCTTGGGGTCTTGTGTATTTCATGCTTTAAGTTTGCATATGCTTGTGTGCACTTCGAATCAAACCACCCCTGTTGGTTCCCTTTATTGCAATGCTGTACGAACAGGGCCTCCTTTATGGCTCCTGAAATTTCTTGAAATGAGGATAGAACACTATCAGGTGAAGCTATTTCATTTAGACATACATTTAGCTGTCACTTGTTTTGTGATGTCTAAGGGATCCGCCATCGACCAGCGCAGAGCGTAACCGTTTATCCTGTTACTTGTTAGATTTTGTGAAACCTGAACAGTTTCATCCCGTTTCCCAGATGGTCTTTTCGGCAATAGGACAGAAATGCTCATTGGAAAGTGGTCACTCAATGAGTTGTCATGTGTGGTGAAAGATTGAAGTCTACTTACCTAACTATTTGACACCAATATGTAGTCTATATTGGTAAGAAAACCTCTACCATTAAAAGTGTAGCTCATCGGAATGGGCGTGGCACATAACTCATTTGCAAATTCCAAGTCAAGGTCAAACAACACCTCGTTATACAATTCCCCCAATTTTATGTGTCGAAAATGGGTATTACTAATCCTGTCCTCATTTATGAATCCACACAATTTACCATCCTCATTTGAGTATAGGGCGCAATTAAAATCCCCTCCCAGAATTAAAAATATATCCTTGGCATTGTACGAAGATTTTAAATCATTACCCAGTCTATTCACAACTACCCCAACTTGGTCCGAGGGAATATTATTGTAGAAGTTTGTCAACGCAATGCAGTGCTTCCTATCCACATGGATTTTGATCAGTTGATAATAGATCTCTTCTGTATACATCTCTATTTCTGTTACATTCAACCTGTTGGAGATGTAAGTGCAAAGCCCACTCTTTGCCCTTCCACGAACCACCTCAACGGCTGGGGTGTGAAAGGTTTTATAACCATTACTATGCATTATGTCTTTTTCCCAGTTTCCCTGAAAACACATTACCACACAATGTAATATAAAATCACAGAAGGAAGGAAAAAGAAAAGGAAAGCAAGACAGAAAGTGGGCAAGCAGAGAAGCAAGAAAACCAGAAATAAGGAAAGAAAGAAAGAAGGCATGAAATAAATAAAGATTGAAAAAAATAAGGATGGAAAGAAAAAAGGCAAGAAAGACAGAAATTAGACAAGAAAGACAGAAAGAGGTCAAGAAAGACAGAAAGAACGGAAGAAAGTCAGAAAGGAAAAAGACACGTATAAAAGAAAGAAGGCAATACAAAGGAAGGAAAGAGAAAGAAAGAAGGCATTAAAGAAAGAAGGAAAGAAAAAAGAAAGAAGGAAAGAAATAAAGAAAAAAGAAAGATGACAAGAAAGACAGAAAGAAGGGAAGAAAAAACAAAGCAAGTAAAAACAAAGGAAAGAAACAAGGAAAGAAGGAGAGAAAAAGGGTGGGAAGGAAAGAAAGGCAGAATGAAGAAAAGAAAGAATACAGGAAAGATAGAATGAAGGAAAGATAGGGAAAGAATAAAAAGAAAGGAAGGAAGGATAGAAAGATAGACAAAAAAGAAAAAAAGAGGTTAAAAAATGGAAGAAAGTCAAGAGAGAAAAGAGCTGGAAAGAAATAAAGAAGCAAGAAAAGAAATAAAAAATGTGTTACAACTGATGCAGTTTAAGCACTATAAAGGCCAGTTTTCTTCCTATCCAAGATGTATTAAAGAATAAAATTGTTCTGCTTTTATAGAATGAATGAATAACTTTATTGTTCAGTTAATTAAAACTTACAATTAAAAACAAGTAAAAATCAATCACTTTGTTGTTTAAAACTTGTGTTTTAGCTCCCCAATTCCAATTTCCCTGTCCCCGTCAAAGGAAGTTATCAGAAGCTATTTCTTTCTATTTTTACATCACGATGTCAACATGAAATTCATTTTCATGTTTAAGTGCCAATTAAAGGCATAGGCGGTGCAGGTTGTGGCCTAGATCTTAAAGGCTCTCTACATTATGATACTTCATGCACTCCTCAGACCCAGTAACCCTGTACCCATCAGCGTCAGCTTTTCCATTCCATTGACACATCAATATGTAAACAGGAGATCGATGGGGAGACAGATAAAGCCTTGGTCTTAAGGGGTTTGCAAATGAAAGTGCTTACTGCATTATCAAGTGTGTTAAAAGCTAAGATAAGTGATAAGTATGCAATCTAAAGAAAGATTAATAAAAGATCATAACCATGATCTTAGAGGCTCACTAATTTAATGAGTTAGGTAAATTTGGCAGGATACAGTACTGGTTTTGAGTAGACAAGATACGCTCAAGAGATGTAATCAATCACAGTTGTATCCATGATCTTAAAGGCTCTCAGGATGGAAGTGGTTGGTGCATTAGCAAGCTACCGTACAAAGATAAAGTGGATGAAATGCAAACATCAAACAGAGAAAGTTGTACCCGTAGTTTTAAAAACTCACTAAGTAAAGTGCTTAGTGAAAACAGGCTACTAAGGGGAATGGGTACCGTAGGCAAAGGGGAACATCACTTACAACGAATTTTTTACAACGCACTACCATTACATCGCAACCATTACAACGCAAACCATTACAACGCAATGCGCTGGGGGGCGCTCTAGGATAGGGAATGTATTTAATATACTATCCAACACCTTCCCTGCTATCCACGGGGACTGGAGTTGGAATAGTAAATTAAATAATTCACTATCCAGCGCCTAAAAGCATTATGCGTTGTAATGGTATGCGATGTAAAAACCGCGTTGTAAAGGCATGCGATGTAAAAGCATGCGTTGTAGTGACACCAATCCGTAGGCAAAGTACAATCAGCGCATTAGCGATAAAAATTGTATCCTGTCACTACAGATCTTGTTTAGCCAACATTCTTTCTGACAGTGCCATAAATTTCAAGAATTTCCCATAGAACAATAGGTCTTCTCCTTGTGGACAGTCTATTACTCCCTTTTGGCACATGTGGATTCCTCAGAAAGTGATATTTCAAAAGTCCCTTTCGCTCTGCCTTCAATGCAGGGCATGTACAGACAATTTGGCAAATGTCTTTCTTTCCATATTAGCACAGCCAGCATGTGGTCACCATAGTTTGTCTCAGCCAAGCAGTGGAGTTACTTATGGTGTTAAAGCTACCCAGCCGGTAACTCAGCAACTTGAGCGTTTCCCTTAGCCCAAACAGTTCTTCTAAGTATGGTTGAGGCTTCAGGAGACCAAATGAGTGTATTGTCATCCATGCATGTGAACTTTTTGTCAGCAAGGCTTTGTTAGTAAGGGAAGAAAGCTGTTTGACTGCTGAAAGAATATCTCTGTTGAAAGCAGCCTAAATGAGAGTTGAGGCCCAGAGTGGCTCAGCCTGCAACGTTGTTAAAGGCGGGTTCATATTTGTGTACCTGTGTGATATATGGATCAGCTATAGCAGTCTATAGTACATTGCTTAGTGTGCCTCCCGACACGTTCTTTAGTTCATAGCAGGTTTCTAAATAGGTGCCAAGGCTGGTTAGGTTCTGCCTCTGTAACCCAAATTCTAGTCTAATTTGGGCTAGTGAAGTATGTCGTGGGAGGATAAACATCCTCCGATAAGTGCCAGCAATTGCATTATCAAATACTTTATCTGATCTCCCCCTCCGTGCTTCTGCTCCATACACTATTAAAGGTATGTGTTTTGAGACCATGACTTGTAGTAGTAATGGTTGAAAAGACAAGCCCTTTACAGTGTTCCTTAGAGAGCAGAAAACAGACATTAGGGTATTACTTTTTCTTAGAAACGAGCAATAGTGCATAGTAAATGAGCCTCTTGAGTCAAAGATTACCCCAGATACTTATACTCTGTCACTGATTACAAGGACGAGCCATCCAGATGGAATGTTGGCGGTGGGCTTCTGCTTGTACTGACTAACATTGAATTTGTTTTGTTGAGGTTGACATTGAACCCATGCTTGGCAAGGTACATTGCTGTGGCGTTCATTAGTCTTTGCAGGCCAAACCGGTGTTGGACATGACGATAGGGGGCGTAGCAATGAGCATAGTGGCGGACTCAGGATCCCCATACACGTTGGTACAGAGGGCAGTATGGACGGAGAAATTCCTGCCCTGCCTGGGCCCACATCTTGAACCACCGGACATCAGACCGGTCACGTACCTAGGTAACCGCATCCCCATCGTGGGCTATCGACCGTTGACGTTCGAATTCAGGGGGCGCAGCGCTGTCTGCAAACTGTACGTGACGGAGAAAGGCCCCTCAGTGCTAGGTTGGATGGACCAGGGCGATTTAGGCATCAAACTGGACCCTGGAGGAGCAGTGCAGGTGTTGTTAACGGAACCCGAACAGTGGCCAGACCTGGAGAAGTGGAGGAGAGACTTTCCCAAGGTGTTTGGGGGTAAAGTGGGAAAACTAGAGAAGTTTTCTCACAAAATCATCCTCAAGAGTGATGCCATACCAGTGTCGCACAAGGTGCGGAATGTACCGATAGCCGCGAGGGAGGCGGTGCAAAAAGAATTGCGCGATCTGGAAGGAAACGGCATCATTGAACCCATCACATGTGCAGAGTGGCTGGCCCCCCTGGTGGTGGTGATGAAACCAAACGGCAAGGTCCGGCTATGTGTGGACCTCCGAGAGCTGAACAAAAGCATTGTTGTAGAGAAGTTTCCGTTGCCTCGCATTGAGGAAATGCTGGCAAAAACGGAGGGAAAGAAATGGTACTCCACCATCGATCTGACATCCGCCTACCATCAGATAGCGTTGCACCCAGAGAGCAGGAAGTTGACGTCGTTTATCACCCCGTTCGGGTGCTACCAATTCTGCAGGATGCCATTTGGGCTGGCATCGGCTGCGGCCGTGTTCCAAAAGCTGATGCACCGCCTCTTCAAAGATGTCTAAGGAGTCCAATACTTCCAAGACGACATCTTGGTGATGGGAAGTGATCAAAAGGACCATGACGCCAAACTGTCCAAAGTATTGGGAGTGCTGGAAGAAAGAGGGCTGACAGCAGAATGGGGAAAGTGCCACTTAGGCATGCCAGCCGTCACCTACCTAGGACATGAAATTGGAGAACGAGGGGTGACTCTGAAGAAGGAGAACGTCAAGGCTATTTGTGACGCTCCACCGCCAACCAGCAAGGAGGAGGTCAGGTCGTTCCTCGGCATGGCCTAGTACTATAGTAAGTTCATACAGCATTTCGCATCGAAGACACACCACATGCGGATGCTGACGAGAGAAAAGACAGCATTTGTATGGTCAGAAGAGACCCAGAATGAGTTTGAAAGTGTCAAGAAGGAGGTAGCCCAAGCTATACCCCTCAGAGGATATGACCCACAAGGACGGACAACAGTCACTACAGACGCCAGTGACAAAGGACTGGGCGCAGTCCTTATGCAAGACAGAGAAGGAGGTGCCACGGAAACCATCTGTTTTGCTTCCAGGGCCCTGACGGACACGGAAAAGAGGTTCAGTGTCATCGAGAAGGAAATGCTGGCGGTGGTCTGGCCCTTAGGAAGATTTTGACAATTCCTGTGGGGCACAAGGTTCCGGTTGAGGACAGATCATAAGCCGCTGGTAAGGGTCCTCACATCCAGCGGACATGCAGTGCCACCCCGAGGATAGCCAAAATGACTCTTAAACTGCTGGAATACTTTTACGATGTCGAGTACATCCAGGGGAGCAGGAATAAAGTAGCAGACTATCTGAGCAGGGCATCGGCAATGGATAAGGCGGAAGGAGATAAGTTAGAAGAAGATGAAATGGTAGCCTTGATGGAGGATCCAGAGAGAGTAATCAGCAGCCAAGAATGGGAAGAAGCGTACAGTGCAGACAAGAACCTTCTCCAGGTAAAGGGGTACATCACGGGCGGATGGCCGGAGAAAAAACACGTGAGTGGTGAGATGAGAAGGTATTTCGAGGTGCGAGAAGAATTCTCAGTGGATGACAAGGGCATCTTCGTGTACCGAGGAGACAAGGTGGTACCCCCAGAAGGGCTCATCACCAGACTGCGGAATGTACTGCATGAAGGTCACCTAGGAATTGGGAAAAAGAAGTTGAGGACCAAACAAGGCTATTGGTGGCCCGAAATGGACACGCAAACGGAACGTCATGTCAAGGAATGTGGCCAATGCCAACAAGCCGACAAGACCTTGACACCTTTGAGGCCGTCCATAGGAAGGTTCGACACACCAAGAAATCCTTGGGAGGAACTCTCCATTGACATTCTGGGTCCCATCCTTGATGACCAAGGTACCCCGAAGTACATATGTGCTCTAATAGACAGATATTCGAAGTGGCCAGAAGTGCTTGTCAAAGAGGAAATGGACACGGACACCATACTAAAGTTCCTCACCACCATCTTCCTCAGGGAAGGCATCCCCAAAAGTGTGTTAAGCGACAATGGTTCACAATTCACGTCTGACAAGTGGTTAAAGTTTATGGAAAGGAACGGGGTCTGCCCCAAACACACGTCCATATACCATCCGGCCGGAAACGGACAAGTGGAACTGTTCAACCGAGTCTTGATGGGTTCCATCCAAGCGGCCATAATGATGGGGAAGGACTGGGAGAAGGAAGTGCTACACATGGTATGGGCCTATCGAATCACTCCCACAGGAACAGGATACAGCCCCTTCCAGATCCTTAGAGGAAGAGATCCATTCACTAAGGACAATAGGGCGTGGAAGGACAAGACGGTGACCTGTAAGTGGTCCCCGGCGGTGGTGCAAGCAAACCTAGAAAGGGCCCAGAGGATATATTCAGAACACTACAACAAGAGGAGAAATGTGAAGGACACACAGTTAGAAGAAGGAGAATGGGTGAGAGTCAAGTTGGCCACGCTTCAACGCAAAGGAGACAGCAAGTATAGTAAGCCACTCCAAGTCAGAGAAGTGTTGGGCCGAGCGTCCAGACTGAGTGATGGAAACGTGTGGTCCCAAGATCGCATGGCTCGATGTAACAAAATAGTACAATGGACCCCGGAGGCACGAGAACCTGAAGTGTTGGACCAAGGGACAGGGCGACAGAACGCCGATGAACAGGAAGGAGGAGGAGACAATGCAGAAATGGGTGGGGGAGCAGAAGGTGTATGCACCCCACGCACGAACAATATTGGATTAAGACAGGAAGAACATGGCGGCCTGGTGAGAGAGTTGGCCCACGAGGATAAGGAGGCGGAGACGATAAGTAAGGGAGAGAAGGAAGTTACATCCACTCCGGTAAGGTGCACCAGAGGTGGGCGCAGGGTAGTGAGACCGGCCAGATTCAGAGACTTTGAAATGGGGGAAGGAAAATAAGGCCCCATAGACTGAATGTCTTCTTCGGACAAAAAGGGGGAGATATGTAGTGTTGCCGCTCTAGTGGTTCACGCTACGTCACCGCGTAGCGTGAAGGGCGGCCATTTTGGGTCGCGCACAGCGAGCGCGATCATTCAGGTGCCGGAGCCGTGTGAAGCAACACGCTCGGCGCTCTGTGTGTTTAAGTGTTGTATGCAATAAATAACTTACCTGCAACTACGACCAGTTGTCTGCCTCATACATAAATCGGCAACTTTACAAGTTCGTGTGGTGTTGATCAGCTTTATCGACCCCTTTGGAGCAGAGGCGATGTTCAATGGCAACAATTTGGTCTGCTGACATTCCCTTTTGTTTATTTGGCACAAATGAACAGGTCCGAATTTCTTCGATTTGAGAAAACCGTAGGGCTACTTGTGCAGATTGGATGCCTAGAGGTTTATCTACATGTGCCAAGGCAGGGCGTGATCCCTCGTCTGTAGCCGGGTTCTAAATCTAGTAGGGTTGATCGAGGCCTCCAGAGATGCCTACTTTGCTAGTTGAGTGTTTCGTATAGTGGATGGTTTTGTAAGTGCCAGAGGTGTTTTAGGGGTCTCCATGTTGCCGGTATCTGCATTAGCGCTTGTTTTCCACTAGATGGGGTTCCTTCAATGTCAGAAGGGGCTCCCTCCTCTTACGGTTTGTTGGCTGTAAACTTAGTGGCTGTTATAAAGATGTAGAATAATTTGCTTGTAGTTGAAACTCCTTCAATGAGCTGATGATTCTGAGCTTTCCTAAGCCTTTTGCGCTGTTTCCAGTGAGATGAGAGGTAACTGGCCGAGCGCTATGTGTGCCCATCCTGAGAGGAGACTGAACACGTGCGTTGCTCTGGTGGCAAGCGTTATTTGACGCATCTGTTTGTTGCTTCTGTTAGAAGCTCTGTCCATTCCGTTTTGAGCAGTTGATTCATGTGTTGCTGAAAGTCTTGATTTCATTGGAGCTTTATCTCTGTCAGCACTGATGCTAAGGTGGCAGGGAGGCACACAAGTGTGTCTATCACCGGGCCACATGTGCAAACTGAGACGAGTTGGACTGCTTCAGATTGTGATCGAGTTCAGGGCACCTCGTTTGGAGTTGATTTTGAGCCGTGACCAGGGGCGTAGCTAGAGCTTGTGGCACCCGGGGCTACCCCTCAGATTGCCGCCCCTTGGGGGGGGGGGGTGCTGGGGAAAAAGGTCGGTGAGCACTTGAAAGATGTCCGAGTCTCCGAGGAGAGACACGTAGTATTGCTGCTAACAGTTACCTCGATCATGCATATACATGACATGGTCAAAGGCTAGACAGTTGAATACACCGGTGACTGGCAGTACAAAAGAGAACACACAGACTGCATGATCTATCTGGGGACTCGCCTTAAAATACTTTACCACTATATCATCTCAATACTCTCCCACACCACCACACTGGCAACCCCACCTCAGCCCTGGACACTCCCCAATCAACACGCAACCACCTCAGCACTACCACGTTAGCACCTTCCAGCACCACAACACTATTCACTACCACCCAATGCAAATCACAAGTAAGCCAAGCACTACATTTCTCCAACAATATAATCCAACCAAACCACATTACAGCATGGCACAGTCGCAAAATAAATGCCCTGCTAACCCCGACTGCAGTAAAACTGGTCTAACAATACCACCTTCCTCTATTCCACCACAGCGCTATCACCAATACCATAGCAATACCACCTGAGAGACCCACATTACCACCTGTCACTACCAAACTACGATTCCCCATCACTCCACTACATAATCCCTTTCTATTACCTTGTCATATCACAAGCAGCAGCATCCCCTCACATTACAACCACTTCACCTCTGACAACCACACTATCCCTGTTACACTGCCACCTGACTCCCAGCTCAGAGTACCACGCACCTACCCCACCCCTCCACTAACTTCCAGGAAAGTCCACCACTGAGCCCCAGCATCACACTGCCACCTGGTGAAGTAACAATCCAACACTGCACAACTAAGCAGGCACAACATTAATGTCTCCCTCACCCTTACAACGCCCACTACTACAACCAGCAAACCAGGTCTTGCTGCTGCCGAAGCGACGTGGAAGCCACCAGTCTCCCACCTCAACACGAGTTGGCAAAACCAAGCAGTGGCTGGTACGGTACTCAAGGCAACATGGGAGCGTGGGGCTGGTAAATGGAGAGGACAGAAACTATCTAGCTTTTCCTCTGGATTATTGTGGAGAGACTGGTGTGCTCTGGATTTCACAGGATTTCTTGCTTATTAGAGAGAACAGTTTTAGGCGACACAGTAGCCACATGAAATGAGACACAATATGACATCCCATTCTAAAAAATTAGCAAAGAACAACATGTGATGAACAGTGGCTTGTCGACCCAGCGCTGTGTCTCACAGACATACTGTCCTTTGTTTTTTTTATCATTCTTGGCGCTCCCTAAATGTAATCAAGATGTTTGCCATTCATATTCTTAGTCATGGCACTGCTTTTGTCCACGTTTCTAACCAACTGATAGTTACGGGCTTTTTAGGTAGCACTTTTTCTACTCTTATTGTCCTATTACACACGCATGCAATAGTGTCACTACACTATCATTTAAATGTCGATTTTCCTGCAGGTTGGGGAATTCTGAAGTAATATGGGTTTTAGAAGTGGTGCATCATATTAGATCCAAAATGAAATCTAAAGGCAGGGTGCAATTTGCAAAACGAGTCTGGGTCACGGGGTGCTTGTTGGAACAGACGGTCGTGCACGGTGCAATCATTGTAATCAGGTGGACGGACCGGACGGTTCTTTATTCTTTCATCCTCTCTCTCTCACCTTAAATTATTTTATAGTTGCGTGCCGCCCGCAGCCATAGACAGTAAAGCAACAGTCTGCAGCAGGGCCAGGCAAGAAGAATGTTGGTCTCCACGCACTAGTCTCCGACTCCTCAACACGGCGGGAGGGGCGGTGAGCGCGCAGCACGTAACGCGTCACACTGGCTGGCTACGGTGCGGCGAGGCGAGGGCTGTCCCAAAATGTCCTTACAGGGCCGTCATTGGTTGCGCTCGTGCGCATCGCGCACGCTACCACTGATTGACGGCCCTGGAGGACTAGTGTGAGCGAGGCTGGGAGGTGGGGGCCCCAACAACGGTCGGGTTCACTGATTTGATTGATTCGATCGATTTCAAACCGATTTATTCAATTGCAGCATGCATCCATGTATTTAGATATGCCATTGCCATGCAATCCCAAATTGTCTGTGCTAGTTAGTGCTAACTTCAGATGGGAGCCGACGGGTTTATCAAAGTGATGACTGCATGATTGTTTTATTGAGTGTAAAGCGCCGCCGCGCCCCGCCGCCCTACAGTCACTGTCACAGGCTGCCACGGCCGCAACGGGCCTCGGCCTCCAGTCAGTGACAGTCAGTGGCGGCGTGGCCGCCTCAGAAAAGGTCCAGCCTGGGGCGGACCGCCTCCCCCCGCTCCCCCCCCCTAGCTATGCTGGCCGTGACATAGATTGCTATGATGTTAACAAGGTTCATCCGTGGATCAAATTTGTTTCACCGATATGTTTGTGCGTTGTCTACTGATTGGAACGAGTGTAGCAAAACATCCCAAGGGTCCCTTGACCCCTCTTTTTGTCATGTTGATGAGCTTCGGGAGTCATCAAGATTAATACTGAGCTGGCTGGCCCATAATGGGGAGAGGAGAAGTGTAGGGTCCATGGGAGACTATTTGCACCGAACACTGCCGGGCTCAATGGGGGAGTGACTTTTAATGACAGGACTGGAGATCTTTATGGGTGGGGAGACTTGCTCATTTGCTGGATGAGAGCTGCTGTTGTTTTATTGGGTGACTGATCGATAAACCAGCAGGGCAATTTTGCAAAGAAAGATCAGTTACTTTCCTCGATGTCAAGGTGAGAGTTCACAGGCTCTGTTGCTTTTTTTTTTTGTCCTCATAGTGCCAAAACATGAAAAACAAAAATTGGATACCTCCATCAGTTCTATGCCATACTTTGCCAACCATCCGGATAGGCGAGAAAGGTGGAGCGTTCCATTTTTGATAGCACCGATACCTTCTCCAATCCCGTTCACTATATCCGTTTCATCCGCCCTAGTTACTTGGGAGATTTGGACCAATGGTGTTTTGGCTTAATCATTGGACCCAGTATCTTTTTCTCTCCAGATTAACAAATTAGCCCATATCTTCACCTTACTTTTTGGATCACAAGCCATATCACTCTCACTAATGTACATAATATTTCTTAAAAGCTCTGAGAATACCGGAGGGTCTTCTGATTTCCAGAGCCTACATATCTCTCTCCTGGCCAAGATAATCACAAAGAATATAAAATTATACATAGGTGTGTTCATATGATAGTCATTTGGCAAACCAAAGAAAATCAGACTAGTGCTTACATCAATTGGCCTCTCCAACACAGATCCCAAAAAAGCACATACCTCATTCCAATATGGTTTAATATCAGTGCATTCCCTGAAAACATGGACGTCATCCTCTCTGGGGAATTTACACCTTGGACAACTATATGCTGTCCCTGTTACCTTGGTCAGTTTTTCTGGAGACCAGTATACTCTATATGCTGTATAGAGATGATTTTTTCTCAATGCCGCAGGTTTTACTAGTTCCTGTAACATTACAAAAGAATCAGACCAAACTTTATATACATCTCTACTATTTTCCCCATTCTCTACATATTCCTCTCCCCAAAGCTTAATTACATCCGTTTTTCCCTGGTCTTCTGTATTCAACAACGATCCATACCAATATGCAACTTCCTTCTTCCAGGTGCTAACTCTAACCATTTGATCTAATAAATCTGAATAAGCTTCATCAGCCTGCCAAGATTTTGTTGACCACCAGGATGCAATCTGATAATATTTAAACCTTGTCAATGTACCTTGAGTTAGCCTGCTCAATGCCTCCCAGCTCATTAGATTGCATCCATCTTGTAGGTCTCCCCAGTTCTTTATTCCTCCACTTTTAAGAGGTATACTCAGTTGATCTTGTAAGCATTCAGGAGTGCCAGGGGAGTCCCAGACTGGAGCCTGCGTTGCATAGTATGGAATGTCCATTTTTTTTCTTATACACATCTATGTTTTCAAAGCGGCCCTTAATATTTTTAGTCTTACTTTTTTATAGAACTTTGGATCGCCATACTTAAATAGAAAGGAAACCTGACCCTGAGACGTATCTCGTAACATAGCTTTAAACAAAAGACCTAATGACGAAGAACCTGGGTTATTTATCAAAATCCTGACATTTTTTAAATGAAATGCATAACAATAAAGTAATAAATCTGGTAAGGCTAACCCCCCCACTCTTAGGCCTCTTCTCAATTTTTTCCAAGCAATCCTGGAACCCTTTGTTGCCCATATGAAGGTACTAATTTTACCTTGCAATTTGGCAATATCTTCTCTCCTAAAGCTTAAAAGTATTGTGTTATATAAAAACGTTATTTTCGGCAAAATAATTATTTTGACAAGATTTATTCTCCCATATATGTTTAAGGGGAGATTAGCCCACCTGGTTAGTAGGCCGACAAATTCCTTCGAGGTCTTCTTCCAATTTACTTTTGGTACTAATTGCACCCCTAAATACCTCATTTTGGACTTTGCCCTTGGATAGCTATTGATTTGATTCCACTCCATTATTTCAGTTTTATCTTTATTGATTACGTATCCTGAGACTGTTCCGAATTCTTGTGCCATCTCAAATAACTGTGGTATAGCTTCTGTGGGGTTAATTGTGTATAGAGGCAAGTCATCCGCATAGAGAGCGGTTTTAAGTTCCAACCCTCCCAAATGAAATGGACGCATAACTGTGTCTTGCCTTAACTTACAAACAAAAGGTTCAATATAGAGGTTAAATAATAGAGGTGACATAGGGCACCCCTGTCTTGTGCCTCTCCCTACATTAAACCAATCTGACAAAACTCCATTTACCAATACCTTAGCCTTAGGACAAAAAAAAAACATTTTTAAGAGCTTGAACAAAATTATCCTGAAATCCAAATCTCTTTAAAGTTTGCCAAAGGTACGGCCACCTAACCTGATCAAACGCTTTGGCAGTGTCTATGGCTACTAATGTGAATGGGGCTTTGTTTACTTCAGCCATATCAATGGCTCCCATTACCTGGAAGGTCAACTCATTGAGTTGCCTCCCAGGTATGAAACCACATTGATCTAAGTGGACCACCGTTTTTATAACCTTTGCCACCCGCGCTGCTAAAATACCAGTAAATTATAATCCAAATTTAGTAATGATATCGGTCTGAAAGATTTAATTGCTTGTGGATCCTTATTAGGTTTTAGAATTAGTGTGACAGTAGCCTCTGCCCATGAGGCAGGAGTAATTTTGCCACCCCCAAATATTTTATTAAACAGGATTTTCAGCATCGGCATTATACTCTCCATAACTAACAAATAAAACTCACACTGGAGCCCATCTGGTCCTGCCGCTTTCCCCTTAGTCATTTTCCTACATTGGGCCCGGATTTCTTCTTCTGTAATTTCAGATTGTAAAACAACCTTAGATTCCTCTGACAGCATGGAGAGCCTCACTGCATCTAACCATCTCTCTACTTCTGCCTGTTCTAAACTTGTGGCTTCTGTGTATAGATCGTACATAAATCTTCTTGCTTCCTCCAATATCTCCTCCTCACTACAGGTTGATCTAGCGGGACCCCGCAAATGTAAGTTGTTTATAGTGTTCCTAGCCTTTTCTGATCTTGCCTTCCAGGCTAGCAGAGAGCCACACTTTTCTCCATATGAAAAATGCTGGAGCTTGCTGACTCTCCACTTGTCTAAAAGCTTTTTATCCAACTCATCTTGATATTCTGCTCGAAGCTTATCTAGATCTTTTTCTAAGGATATAACATGTTCCAGGGTCCCCCTTAATTCCGCAAAGGCTTTCTGCAAGTCTATTTCTTTGTTTTTGATCCTTGTTATTTTCTCCTTCTCTTCATTTCTCATAACTCTTAATCTGCCTACTGATATTGAACTAAATACCCCTCTTATATAAGCTTTATAAGCCGCCCAGACTATCTGAATTTCAGCTGTATCTGTATTAAATTCAAAATACTCATCTGTTTTATTGATCACCTCCGCCCTGACCCTTTCATCTAGTAAACTAGTTCTGTCTAAAGTCCATCTCCTTTGTACATCCCTTTGCTTAATTCCCAGAATCAACTCGACTGCAGAGTGATCCGATAATATGGCTGGGGCATGTTTTATTTCTATTACATCAGAACACAATGCTTGATCTATCAAGAAAAAGTCGATTCTCGAGTGATGCTTATATTTTTTGCTATAAAAAGTATAATCTTTAGAGGCATCATTCCGTCTTCTCCATATGTCTAATAAATTAAAATCTTTAATTATATTGTTCAGCTTTGAAAAATTTTTGGGTGGGTAAATATACCTATCTCTGGAGGTACGGTCTTTTTCTTTATTTAAAACTAGATTAAAGTCCCCCCTATTATTATGGGCCCAGTGGAGTTTATTAAACATGCCTCCAATCTGCCTAGAGCAGGCGTCTCCAACCAGTAGCTCGGGAGCTACTAGTAGCTCACCAGCACCCTCAAAGTAGCTCTCAGAGGTGAAGCCAAACCAATCCGATCTCAGGGATTCTGTGTATATTAAACAAGGCAGCACTGCTCGCCAATGGCAGGACGTCTTGATAACACTCAAACACACACTCTGTTGGCCTATCAATCAATTGATCAATCAGGGATTTATAGAGTGCACTACTCACCTGTGAGGGTCTCAAAGCGCTGGGGGGCGGGGCATTTGGGCAGCTCCGGTCATTCGAAAAACCAGGTCTTGAGGCTCTTCCTGAATGCTTTCAGTATGGGGCTTCGTCTGATGCCGAGGGGGAGTATGTTCCACGTCCTGGCCGCGATGTAGGAGAATGATCTGGCTACTGTTCTGGCTCTATGGGTGCGGGTGATTTCGGTCAAGGCCTGGTCAGCAAGGCAGAGGTTTCTCTTGGAGGCGTAGAAGGAGATACTTTCATTGAAGTATTGGGGTCCGGTGTTGTGGAGGGCTTTGTAGGTGTGTGTGAGCAGCTTGAAGGTCACTCTTTTTTCAAAGGGGAGCCAGTGGAGGTCTCGTAGGTGCTGGGTAATGTGGTCTTGTCGTGGGAGTAGAGATTTGTTGATTCCGGCATGGAGGGCATTCCGGTAGTCCAGCCTGCAGGTGATAAGTGCATGGGTGACGGTCTTCCTGGATGTGGGGGGATCCATTTAAAGGTCTTGCGAAGTATGCAGAGGGTGTTGAAGCATGTGGAGGCTACGGTGTTGGTCTATGGGTCTGCCACATGAACCATCTTTCTCCACTTTAAATCTACCTAAGAAGGTGATTGGCCATGTTATAAGCCCTGCTCTATCAGTCACACTGTGTGTTACATCAAAGAATAGAGGCAGCAGTAACCAGTGCTGACCCACAAAAGTGTGTGACTGCAAGAACTAGAGTGAAAATGTGTTAGTTGGGAGCATGATCAACCAAAGAGCTGAGGGAAGAGAGTATGCATCTAGGGCAGAGAAAAATAGAAGCATCACATTCATTTTTGTGTGGGTGTGTGACATTGTGTCCTTCCCTAATGAACAGTGATGGTTCCTTAAAGCTACTCCTAGTGTCAAGGGCTGCCAAATATGTATGCTGGTCACCATCATAAGAGTATTATTTCTGACGCAATTGTGCCCGTTCATGGTATAATTTGCAAATTGCCATAATTTTTTCAAACTAAACTATTTGGGGCATACAAGTCTAGTAATTACATATTTGCTGCCATCACTAACATATTAAGAGCATGACTGACTTGCTTTTAGCCATTCCTGAGAGAGTGGCAACTGCTTCTCCCATAATAATGTCCATAACTGATATATGTTGGGCATCCAGCTGTGGCACAGTGGTAGCCCCGGTTTAATGGTGGGCATTATTAGCATAACAGATGCATTAATAGTGTTATGGTGAGCAAGCATGGCCTATGATTCCAATTCCTGGTTATTTGAAGCAGAATTTGTCCATCAGAGGCATTTTTACCTGGCGGTACCCAATGAAAACAAAAAGCTGATGTTTAGGGACTGTGTATTTTCTAACAATGAAAACTGATTTGATTCTAAAAGAAAAAATTATGCTTTTGCTGATAAGATTTTTCTTTTGGAAAATTGAGTTTGATTGCTCAAAGTGGAAAGTGGATTTGATAGAAAAATATGTGTATTTTTAAAAACTAGTAGGTTAATGAAGACAAAATATTACAATTCTAAAACACATTTAAAGTTGTTAGCTGAATGATAATTCAATTTCAGTTGGGGAGACTTACTGCTGTGGTAGTACCCTTTGTGGCACACAGCATGTGATAATGTGAATTTTACTTGATTACAAGCATTTAATATTAACAATCGTTTTCCTAGCATTCTGCTGATAACTTCATCTGGAATGTTTGGGTGGTTACTACTGATAAATCGTTCTTAGGGTGGTCATAGTGTAACGTTAATTCATATCATCAGCATTTTACAGTGATAAAATATGCTAGTAGATCGGCAGGACTTTCCTTGAGCAGAATTAGCTCTCACTACAGAAAAGGTTGGAGACCCCTGGCCTAGAGCACCTGGATTATCGTAATTCGGGCCATAGTAGACTGCACATACTTAGGGCAAAGCTTTAACTGTTAAGGTCGTAACCAACCACCTCCCTGAGTAATCTGTCTCTTTCTTCACAACCCTAATGCCTGCGTTGTTTCTAATAATCAGGGCAACTCCTCTGGTACTCCCCCGTTGTTCAGAGCAAAGAACCTCCTGTACCCACCTCTCTTTTTCCAACTCTAATGTACACTCTTGAGATTCTAAGTGGGTCTCTTCTAGACAAAGAAGGTCAGCTTTATTATTCTTCAAAAACTCCCATACCCTAAATTATTTTCTCTTGCCTCTCAGACCATTAAGGTTCCATGTTATTAACTTGATTTTGTGTAGCCTATCCATTTATCATTCTTTTAAACTTAAAAACAAAAAGCTTTCTCCTTTCTTTTTTTTATTCTTTGAGCACATTTGAGGAAATTTTTCTATTTTTTGGTTTTCCCCCTCCCTATTGACACCCCACCCCACCCAACCAATGACAAACCCTACCATTGTACCCTTTGCGATTTACCAACCGCCTTCGGGACCTACCCATAACAGCCGAGACCATAAATCATAGAACACAGCACATATATCAGTTGAAACCATCACCCCCCAGTGTTAACAGATATGTGTATATATTTTTTATTTATTTTTTATTATGTTTTTCTCGCCCCTTTTTTTTTTTTAACCTTATAACCTGTTGGTTTCGATCTTCCAACTACCCATATATACTTTTTTTTTCTATATAAACAAAACTGGCCCTAACCCTTTCAGTCCCTCAGTGATAGCTAGGAACCTAAAATCTCAGATCCCGCTGAGCTCCTAACCCATTGACTCCAAAAAGGAATCCACTTTTCCGGGAGAGCTGAAATTGTACATTTTGTTCTTCCACATTATTTTTACCATAGCTGAATATCTCATCTGGACCTGCGCCCCCGACTTCTCAGCTCTGGCATTCTAGTACCTAAATCCCATTGCCTCTGTGCAGTTCTCTTCCCGAGATCTGACCTGATTTGGTACGTAATAAGTCCAAAAACGTGCGCAGGTTCCTTCAGAGCGCTTCCCAATATCAACTCTTTGACAGATATGAAAGAGAGTTTATCAAATATTTTCTAGGTGTATTCCTTGCTGGATTCAATTTAAAAGGGTCCCTATGGGCTCTCTGGATTTCCTGGTCTAATTCAATATCCGGTCTGTCTTTCAGGATTCCATCTCGAAGTATCTGGCAAACAAAAGCTTTTAGGTCTCCCCCCTCCGCCCCCTCCGGAATTTTTAGTAGTCTAAGGTTGTTCAGTCTTGCCTGCATTTCCAGTCTCTCAATGTCATCCTGTAACATTTTATTATGAATCTTTATGTTCTCCAGTTCTCTAGAGTTTACTGATACCGCTTCTGAGAGACTCTTAACCTCGGATTCTAAAACTCCTCTGCGGGAGACGATATTGTCTATTTTGCTCTCCAAGACCTCACACTTGTCATGTATGCTCTTCTGATTTGCCTCAGAGGTCTCAAACTTCAAAAACAATTCCCCCCTTAAACTTAACAAAATAGACTCTAAATCCGGTCTCCCACTCCCTGCACACACGGCAGGGTCCATCTCCGGGCTACAAACCTCCTGCACTGTTGTCTGAGGAGTTATCTGAGGTGTTATCTGAGGTGCAGACGCTTTTATCAAAAGTACTGCCATTGAGGTATGCCCTTCGTATGCTACTTCTTTCTCATTTCCATCCCCTTCTCTCCCATCTCCACCGCCTGCACCTGCTAGGAGGGCAAAACGATTTTCTAGTGGGAGGGGTGTGAAAGTCTGCAAGGAGACCTGATTGCCTTCCATAGAATTTGTCACCTGCTCCATAATTTTAAAGTATGATTTTAAAGAAGGGGTAGTCTTTACCTGAATACATGCGGCCTTGGCCTTGGCCTTGGCCTTGACCTCTCTTTTTTTCTTACTATCCCCTACTTTACTAACTTTTTTCTTAGGGGTTAGTGGATAGATCTCCCCCGTGATTTTCGCTGCTGTTCCCTTTCCTTTCCCCTTACTCTTTGCCTCTAGCTGTGAGCGTAATTGATACCTGTTCCTCAATGGGAGTCCAGCCCCTCCATTCAGTGGTAATGTACCCCTATTATCTATTGATTTTTCGGATTACAGCAAACCCTTTTGCAAACTCTCTTGCCTCCCTCGGTGATATTGCTCCCTTCCGGATTCTCCTCCAAAGGGTCTACCGATGCCTGACTTTTCTCCCTCGAGGAAACCTCAACTGCTCCCTTGATGTTATTTTCTAACTCCTTTGAGTAAGTAACAGGAGGCAATTTTTCCATCTGCCGCTCCTCCTCTGCTCGGCAAACGTACAGCTTACCGAGCTTCCGGAGTCTCTCTGATGCACTCTGCTGTCCTCCCGTTCTCGCTGTAGACCTCTCCCCTGTCACAGAGAGCCAATATCAAAAACGTACCCCCCACCGGCCCGAAAATCTATTCGCGCCACTGCCGCCAGCACCCTTCTCCACAGCTCCACTCTTCTTCTGGGAAGTCCGCCGCTATGCTTCACAGCTGCAGTGGACTGTGTCTCCGCCTCCACTCCCATTGGGAGGGAGGGCGAGCAGACCACGAGACCAGCTAAAGTGTGAAAAAGGCCGCTTTATTGAAACAGGTGCACATTTACACAACGATAACCTCGGCCAATGCCTAACAATCTAAACCTTTACCAAATGATTGTATTGTTTTTCAACCCCCAAAACACCCGCCCCCGCCCCTCACCCCTCATCAAACCCGCCCCCACCCGTACATACCCCATCACATATTAAAACCATACAACAGCCCCATTAAAACATTATAACTTCAACAGGCCCCAAAACCATATCTCAAAAACCCTAATTACAGCCCAAGCCAGTCCAGATCCCCCAGCCTATGCCTCCAAACCAGAATTCAACCTGCACAACTTCCCCCGACAAAATCCCAATTCAAAACTATCAACTCCCATCATGCCCAAAACTGGCAAACCAAAATAATCCGCCACCCAGAAAGCAGTGGGGGAAGGAACACAGGACCCCACCTTTCTGCCCCCCAACAACGAAAATGGGGAGTGGGGGGGGGGGTTGCAGTTAAAGCAGAAAACAAGGCTGAAAGATAGAAAAAACCACTAACCTAAAAAACTTTGAACTTTCAAACAGCGTGACAGCACCTCCCGCAGCTCCAAAAGATATAAATCCATCCCCATTTTTGACAGATGGACCCCATCACTCTTGAAAAATTCCACAGCATCAAAACGGATGTCACTATGAACAACACGACCAAAACCCAAGTCTCTACAGAACCTAGATACCTCAAGATTAATCTTCTTGCGAGACTTGTCAATAGCCTTAGGTTTAACCGCATTCCTCCAAAGCCTCCTAGGAATCAGTTCTGTCCAGAGGACGTGACACCCAGCCCATTGCTGATGCAACAGAGAAAGATCTTTCTTCATGGCTCTAAGAAGCACAACACCTTTTACCCCACACAAATCATTTTCCCCAAGATGTATAACTAAAACATCCGGACAAACCCCTCCTACTAACCAAGAATCAAGAGCTGGAATTAGATCCTTCCATAACATACCCCCCTACCCTTCCAAAAAACATTGAATAAACGTTCATAGAAACCAAGCATAGCGCCAAAATAACTCAAACGAGCTTGAAGTTGAGCTCTTTTAATGAAAGAGTGCCCCACAATCCAAATAGTCAAGAATTCAGAACGAGGACCAGCCACGGAACCTGAAAGAAAAATAAGTATCAGATAGGCAAAACAGAAGAAGACGCAGGCCCTTCCCCAACCTCCCGTCTGACATAGCGCTGAAAGCAATTTGAAGTCCAGCGCCCAAGACGCATAATGTCCTCCCTCGACCAACCCCTATTAAAAGCCTCTGATGCAGCTCCTATTCTAAAAGAATGTGTGCCATATAGTGACTCATCAAGGCCAAGCTGACGCAGCGCTTTCCGCAACACCATGCGCAATTGATAATTAGTAACCACAGAACCATCCAGGTGTTGAAAAACATTATGTTCCAGAACCCCACCCGAAAACTCCCACCAGCGTCGCGCCCAACTCAACGGGCAAGTCTCTAGGGGGGAAACAGCTTCCAACCAAATACCTTTGCCTTTGTTCTTCTGATCTGTCTTTGAATGAGAAAGCCAAATATGTACTCCTCTGACTGACAAATGAACATCCCCCCACGAAACACCTTTTGTAAACTTGTTGCCCAACAACTCTGACACCCTAAAAGCTCCAAAAAACATCCAAACCATCAAAGTGGCAAAAAGACAAGCTTCCGACCTATCCCTGCAAACCACCGGCAAAACTGCTACACTACTTGCCAACTTCTGCCACGACAAAGGAGACCTCACCGTCTGAACACCTCCCCGCTCCCGAGCCCACCCTTCCAACATTCTCCTACCCACCTCCCCAGCAGACGGCGAGTAACCCCAGAACAACTTACCCATAAATGAAACGCCCGCTAACTTCCCAGCAATAGTAACCCTAGATAAACCCTTATCCATTAACCACAAAATAAACTGAACCACTTCCTCTGACCTCTGCCAATGCATTTCTCTCTTACTAGCTCCAGAAGACAAAAACTCTTTCCATGCTAACTCATAGGCTGTTCTAGTAGAAGGAGCCAATGAACCTACCACCAGCTGAAAGACCCTGTGTTGCCTACCGTCCACAGGTGCTCCGGCATGGGAGTCGGCGTCTCGTCTGCCTCCAAAGCTAGCCCACGGAATCTCTCCCACTGTGAACGAGACAAAGCATCTGCAATGTCATTATCCACACCAGGAATGTGCAGGGCCCTAAAGCAAATGTCAAACTTGAGGCAACCCAACACAAAGACCCTGAGCAATTTCAGGACTTGCACGTCCCTAGCAGATTGTCTATTGATTACCTGCACCACAGCCAAATTATCATTCCTGAAAAGAACCTTCTTGTGAGCCAAATCCTGGCCCCACAAAGTAACTGCCACAACAACTGGAAACAATTCCAAAAAGGCAGTGCTCCTGCCTCCATTCTTCCAACTCTCAGGCCACTGTTGCGCACACCACTTTCCTTGCCAGTATAAGCCAAAACCATCGCTGCCAGCCGCATCAGAAAAAATCTGAACATCCCAAATCCAATCAACCTCTCTGCATAAAGGAACACCATTGAAGGAATGCAAAAAGGTGACCCACATACGCAAATCCTCCTTGACTCCCGCTGACAATCGAACCCGGTGATGCGGCAAGTAATGACCAGACAGAGCCCTGCCCAATCGCCTACAGAAGGTTCTGCCCGCCCTGACCACCCTACATGCAAAATTAAGGTGACCCAGCAAAACTTGAACATCCCGCACCATGACTTTTTCTTTAGGTAACATCATTTCCACTAATTCCAACATTTTCATTTTCTTTTCAAGTGGTAAACGAGCCTGCATGGACTGTGAGTCAATTTCTATTCCCAAAAAAGACATGGTCGCGCAAGGACCCATGGTCTTCTCAGGAGCCAATGGCACACCCAACTGATCCATAAGTTTTTGAAACGTAACCAGAGCATTCTGGCAGTCTGAAGAATCTGCAGCACCCACAAAAAAGAAATCATCCAAATAGTGTGTGACCAAAGTATGTCCTGATTTTTGTGTGAAAAACCATTGTAAAAACGTTCTGAAAGTTTCAAACAATGCACACGACATGGAGCAGCCCATTGGTAATGCTTTGTCCACGTACCACCTCCCAAGGAAATGAATACCCAGAAGATTCCAATCTTCAGGATGGACTGGAAGCAGTCTAAATGCAGATGTGATATCGCATTTTGCCATTAAAGCAGAAGGGCCCGCTGCCACTACCAATGACATGGCCACATCAACAGAAGAATAGGAAACAGACGCAGCTTCATCGTCAATAAAGTCATTTGCCGACCCACCCTCTGGCCATGACAAATGTTGGATGAGCCTGAACTGCCCTGGTTCTTTTTTGGGGACCACCCCAATGGGTGAAATTATTAAATTCTCCAAAGGCCAATCATCAAAAGGACCTGCCATTCTGCCCTCACACACCTCTTTATTTAATTTCTCCTGGACCACAGCCTTATGCTCACCTGCCGATTTGAGATTCTTAGACCAACGCCGCAAACGAGGCCCTTCATAACCTAGATGAAAACCTTCTTGAAAACCTGACAACAAAAACTCTCGCAACTCAGCAGACCCATAACCATGCAAAGCGTCAGCCAAATGAAGTACATTAACCGGTGTATGAGCCTTTGGGCCCAACCCCTGTCGAAGATTTCCCTCCCCTGGAAGCTTGAGGTGGCTGTGGTGTGGTGTGAGGTCCCGAACCCTGCTGAGACCACTGTTGCCCACCCGTAGGCTTAGGCCCCCAGCATCTTGCCAAAGGGTGATTTTTCTTCCCACAATGGGAACATTCATGTCGGAACTTACAAAACTCTCTATTGCATGCCCCTTTATTGAAATCCCAGCAGGTCCCGAAACTAGACTGCGCTGATGGAATGGCCCCCACCCCTCCCCGGGTGGGTCGCACCTGAAAGGGGCGATAAACTAAAGGTAAACCACTAGCCGTAAAGATTGTTTTACCACTAGCTGAAGCACCCATAGTGTTTTGCCAAAGGTCCGTGTCCAATTCATCCCATTTTGCCTCAGGGTCCCAAGCCATGCGCGCCCTAAACTCTTCATCATATTGCGCCCATGCAAAGTCATTCCTTGTGATTTGCGCTTTTCTAATCACATCCATGTACTTAAACAGTGAGACGCAGCGCTCAGGGAACTTCTCACAATAAACGCTGGCATAAATCAAAAAGGCTGCTGTCCAATTTTCAATGTTCAATGGGACCTTGGGGCGCTTGGCTAGTTCGTATTCCTCTTCTTTGGAACCCTCTTTAGCACGGACCTCCCTATGTAATAACTTTAAAAGCTCAACATACTCACCTTTCCATATCCTCTCCTTAGTGCTCAACATTAAATGAGTCCCCAAAGGCTTAGTGATGCCCATATAGGGCAACTTTTTAATTTTCAGCTCTTTACTATGTAAGGCATCCGTCGCCGTTTCCACCCCAACTGTAGAAGTCCCACTGTCTACCTTGGCACCTACAACTTTATCATCCTCATTAGTACCTACACTCTGGTCCTTCACATAGCGACCCTTGTATAACTTACCCTCAGTCCCCCCAGATACTAAATCCTCCCCAATCCCAACAGATACCATTTTAGGCTTCGCCCGAGGATCAGCATTCTCACCTGGACGCAACAAAGGAGGCTGACTTGGCTCCGCTCTCCATGCCACATGTGAAACGTCATCTGCCCGCCGAGGAGCCCTCACTCAGGGGCCGAGCTCTCGTGGTCTTGACAACGCCGCTCGAGTGTGCACCACCGGTGCCTGTAAAGAACTATGAGAGACATGAAAATGCCCCCCCCCCCAGACACCATGTCACGCACTTCACCCTCCTCTGGGCTATCCTCATCATAGTCAAGAATTAACGACTCATTTAACTGGGGAGGGGCAGGCAACACCACATCCTTTTGGACCTTTCCAAAGGTTTGCGAACGATCACGGGCCTTACCAACCCTTAACTGTGAGCGTGGCGGGGAAGCCGACTGAACTCGCCTGTACACCCCTCCACTTTTACCACTCACAAAACCTTTCTCCACTGGCAAAACCACTTGGTGAAATTGAAGAGGCTGCGGAACAAGAGAAGTCGCGCCGGACCTGCTCTTGAGAACTGCGCTGTAATCCCTCGATGGGGCCAGCGAGGTCGCGCTTGACCTACTTACACTGACTGTGTTGACTTCCCTCGTTGGGGCCACCGAGGTCGCACTGAACCTGCTTTTGCTGGCCACGATGGGATCCCTCGATGGTACGGGACGTGCCGCGCAAGGCTCCACCCTCCCTTCACCTTGGCGCAAATGGGCTGCATTCCGCCCTACCAAGTCCGCTGCTCCAGACCGCTCCTTATCCTGAAAAGAAAAAGGCCGGACTGATGTGCCGGGTCCCTTACTACATAAATAACCAGAACCTGAAAACTCTTCTACCGCTGCCCTACCAACACTCTGAACACCCTCCTGAAAATCAACCGAACAAACAGGATCCTTCCCCTTAAAAACGGTACTCAACTGAGGGGGAGGGGGGGGAAGGCCCACACACCTCCTCATCACTACTCCAGTCCAACATTGCTTGAACAATCGCCGACGCCGGACCCTGCACCTGAGAACCCTGACCCACGCCCTCCTGATGTACCACTTCCAAAGCACCTGACACCCTATTTCGCCCACCAACCTGTAAACCTGGAAAATTCACCGCACCAGACATGGAAACCTTATCCCCATGACCCTCACCTTTTTGAAACTTTTTAGCGTCACTCAGCCCTTCAGCCCAAGAGGGAAAAATATCCAGACCCCCCCAAGACCGAACCCTAACCCCGAGTGAGACCCACGCAAATGCCCAACCACAGGAGAAGACCCCTTCACTCCCTCGTCCACTGCCCCCGAAAAAGAATGAACCTGAGAAAAGTCCAAATCCTCATCCCCGAGACCTGAATGTAAAAGGGAAGACCCCTCATGACCCCCATCTGTTCCCACCCACCCTCCCCCACAGAACCACTGCACACAGAAACAACCTCACCCCTAACAGATACCGTAGGAGAAAACAATAATGGGCTAAAAGGAACCACAGCTGAACCAGTTTCTACAACCCCCCCGGCCTGAAAAGCAACCTCCTGACATGCTGGAAAAGAAACTCTATGGGGGCGAGAAGGAGTAAAGAACAACTCCCCCCCTACATCCCTAGGCGCTTGAAAAACAGCCTGTGTACTATTGCCCTGGAGAGAAACCAACACTTCAGGCCCAGGCTGAACATGCCCGCCTTGCACCGGCATGAAAACCAATGCCTCATGCTCCAACAAAGCCTCCAACCCTCCCCCGCCAGTGACGTCACTAACCGCCACCGTGGAGGCCGAGGCAGAACGCCGCTTTCCCCCACGCTGCTTGGAGGCACGACGACCTCGTTGTAATGGAGCCGAAGCGGCTCTCTCATGTAAAGCTGCAACCGGTACTTCAACCGGCGCAGCCTGCATCTCTCTCACACCCGCCGGCCCGCCCGCAGCAAATGCCTGAGTACACACAGGCTCAGAGAGCCCTGAACCATTCCCCCGCTTTGCCGTCACACCCGGGGCCGCTCTCCTAGTTCCAGAGCGGCCCCGCTCACTTACCGCCTCCTGTCGACGGCGCTTCGGGGAGGTACACGCCGCCACAACAGCCGACACTCTTGCCGACGCCAGACGTTGGGGACGCGAAGGCCCGACCTGCTCCCGCTCTCCTATGACCAAATCCAATCGGCACGCTTCACTAAGAAGACGTATCGCTTCCAAAACGCGATAATCTTCTTCGGCCATATCGAATCGCTAACAAACAACAATGAATCCTATAAAAGGAATACCAAAAATGCCTGACAAAAGCTACCTGAAAATACCTCCCGGCCACCAGGTCACCTAAGCCTAAAATGGTGGCCGGGAGGAGGAGCCCAACCCATTTATAGGTTGGGCTCCATAGCCAACTAAAAATAGCCCAAAAACAGCCCAAAACGCCAGGCTGCTCTAAAATAGACCCACCCACCCCTCCCAAACAGCCCGGGGGGGGGGACCTCCCAGGGGTCGGCTGCCCCCCCCCCAATCCCCCCTTCGGTTAAAGCCGTATTACATGAAAAAAGGTAGGGGAAAAGAGGATAGGGCGGAAAAACATACAATATCTCGTTATAAACCTGCGATATGCGCCCAACAATACCGTGCACTGTAGTGTTACCTTTCAGGAGATTTTCTTGCGAGTTATGTCGTATCAAAACTGCATATTCCACACCCGGTCTCACTGCTGCCGCGGGAAGCTCCCGCGACCAGCAACAGCCCGCTGCCATGTTCCTCGACGTCCGCCTCGCACAGGCTCTGTTGCTGGTGCTATTTGTGTAGGGACATGATGCAGCTCAGCAGTAACTAGGAGACCCTTCTTTTCTTCCAGATGCCTGGTTTGAGCTGGCATGGCGTTGAGTCTTTTTTAGTGGTGCTCCTGGATGAGAATGTTTCCTTCGAGTTTGCCACGGTTGCCTGCATGCAGCCAGACCCTGGAGTTTCCACTAATGTGTCAGCGGATGTGAGGTTGTCTGCTGCCAGGGTATGGCGCTTGTATCTTGCGTTCATACTTTTTATGGTCCATTCTTCCTACTGGAAAGGTGTCTTTTTCTTTTGCTGTATTGATTTTTGTGTTAATGGGTCATCTTGGGCACCTATCGATTGTTGAGCAGTTGCAGGAGAGGAGTGCAACTGAATGGTTTTTATTTCAGCCATCTCGCATCCTAGTTTTTTGAGAATATTGCATCCTCTGGTTGAATCTGCTCAAGGTACTTGCCTGTTGTTATGGTTGCTGGGCAACAAGCCTTGGAGACAAGAGAGGACCGCTACTTTGCTGAGTCTGCCGTGTCATATGGGAGCTGGGCTCAAAAGTATAATTATTTTTAATCCTCTGTTTTTACCTCATGTTAATTAGTGCTGCCCTTGTCTTCCTTGATCACATGTCCTCCACTCTAGTGGGCCTTGCTACCCCACCAAGTGCATTACCATCACTGGGGGAGGATGTTTGATCGGTAACTGGACTATGACAGGTAGCTGAGTTCCTTCGCTGATCTAGACAACTCTTGTATTGAGTTTATTTGGGGTTATTAAGTCAAGCCTCGTATTTCTGCAATTGGTGTCGTTTTTAATAATGGACCATCATCAGAGGTTACCACCGTGTTAGGAGAGCAGACTAAAGTAATCTAGCTTGAAGGGGTCAGCATAGGGGATAACACAGTGCATAGCAAGCCGCACCATGGACCTAGCCGGGCCGCTTTTGCTCGCCGCCAGTTTAACCTTCAGAAGGAGTGCTTTGCTCCTCCCATGTTCCTGGCCTGAGCTTCACACTGACAAATGTCGTCTACCCCTGGCATTGTCTTTTTGTCTCACACATAGCCCGGCTAGTCAGTGCACTGCCAATGCTCTATCAATTGGTTGGGGCATATTTTGTATAGTGGTTGAAGAAATAACATACCTGTGAGCTCTGTTAAAGACAGTTTTAGGTCTGAAGGAGACAATCATAAGTGAAGACAGCGCTGGAATTGCTGAGGCAGGGGGTGGGGTAAAACACCTGCAGCAAAAGTCATACCCTAACATAGTGGGGCCACTTCCGTGTGGTCGGGCTCGACCCTGTGTGGTGCTCTAGGCAGCCACCATACCCTGTTGCCTTACTTACTACACGCCTCCTTGAGGTAGATTTTTTGCTGATCCATTTGACTCATGAGCCCAGCTTTGGGTGCAACAACAGCTATGAGCCCCCTTGCTGCTGTTGTGGGGCCCCGTCACCAGTTGAGGACCCTGGTACTGCTTCTCTGCGCCCTGGGCTATAGGCACCTCCACTGAGAGACCTGGTCTGCCTGAGCAGCCACATGTGTAGCCGGCGGGCGTGGGTATGACCTGTGAGCCACAACGGCTCAGGGTGGGGGAGTCGGATGGATTAAAGTGCTTGAATTCGGCTCCGTCGTTTTGAGTGGCTGGTCCTTCTCAGTGTGGCCAATCCACACAGCTGGACTGCTCTGATGGCCCCTGAACCGCTGAACTTCCTCAAAAAGCCTCAGATCTCCCCTTGGCGGATGGCGGCTGCATCTACTGTGGCATCTAAGCTCACAGCTTGCTCTGTTGCTCTCTCCTCCTCAGAGCAATATGCAACATCATAGCGTCAAAACAGAAACTCAATCTCTGTAAAATTCAAAGAAAAAAGAGCCTCTTCCTCCGGCTCCAGCAGCTGTAGAGGTGGAAGGATCCTCCGTCTGTGCAGTGACCTTCGTCTTCTGACCCCAGACATCACTGTAGGCCTCGGATTGTCATCTTCACCATCCCAGGCCGAGGGAAAGAGGTCTCTGAGCAGGAGTCTGCACAGGCTTAGGCCCTGCAGGCTCCTTCCTAGCTCCAGAAACTGGCTGGGGCTCCACCTCCAGTGTCCTCAGATTGAAGGAAAACAGGACGCTATCCTGCATGGGGCACATCTCTGTTGCTGCACACCACCATGGTGGGACTCCTGATCCCAGGGTGCACCGAAACCCTAAAATCCGCTGCAGGTGCCCGGGGAGAGACATGGTGAAAAGAAGTCAACAAGTCGTCAGGTAAGGAGAATCATTTATTGAGTCCAGTGATGGGAGCTCCCCGGCAGCAACTGCCATAGTTAGAACAATCTCTGTTCCACGCAGGGAACATACATCACTAGCATTCCGTGGTAAATAACCAGATCCTAACACACCTCCCTCTCTTCACAATGAAAAGAAAATGAAGAACAGAAAAGGGCAGAAAGAAAACAGAGAGAGAATGAGAACGTGAAAATAAGGATGAAATTAGAGGCAAAAGCAGAAAACAAGAAACAAATTACAACATCTTGTAATCACGAAATTTCATAGGAACAAATTTCAATCTGGAAGATGCACTCCTCAAAGGAGCATGGTCAAAATAAACAACACCTCCCTTCCCATGGACACCAGAAGGTACAACAACAGGAGGAAAATGAGCTCCCAAATTTTTGTTTACCACATCTACCATAGGTTGGGTACAATAGAGATGGCGGATTTGTTCCAAACTCTTCCATCCATTAATACCACTGCATGGTCTTTTACAGCAGACACTCTTATAGGAGACAAGAACCGAGACTCTACCTTGCGAAGAAATCCTGTTTTTTTATTCTTACCCAATCACCCACCTTAACATCCAGAGTTTGACGCACAGCAGACCTGGTGTCATATCTAGACTGAACAGCAGCTCTGACATCGGTTACAGAAGACAGCTTATTGGTATCAACCACTCTTCTGGACATCCATTCCTTATTCAGTTTTGAGCCTGCCACCCTTCCCCGAAGTAAGGTGAACGGGGCAACCCCAGAACTGACATGAGGAGTGGTCCTCACAGCCCACAACATATCACAAACAGCCTTGTGCCAATGCAATCCATTCACCAAAGCAAGGCAGATGTTCCTTGACAACACGGTTGTAACACTCAACGAAACCGTTGCTATGGGGATGGCAAAGGGATGTAAGAATGTGTTTGATGCCAACCTCCTTAAGGAATTTCTGAATTTCAAATGAAGTCAACTGGGTACCATTGTCTGATACTAGCTCCTCCGGAAAACCCTCCCTGAGGAAAATGGCTTGAAAAATACTTAATAACAGAAGAGAAATTGGCATTATCAACAAATCTCACATCAGGCCATTTGGACATGTAGTCAATTAGAACCAGAGCATATTTGGGGGAACTACCAATGAGTCCAAACGGACCAGCAATATCAAAGGCCAGTTTGGTCCATGGTGTATTCTTCACAACAACTGGTTCAACTGGAGAAGGTTGAGTCACTTGAGACTTATCACTTGTGACACATGCACAATAGTCCCGTACAAAATGTTCAACATCCTTATCCAGTGCCGGCACCAAAAATCTTGTCTCATCCTGCGCTTCATGGCACGAATGCCAGGATTAGCTTCGTGAGCCAGATTTTAAATTCTGCTACGAATAGAGGAGGGAACCACTAGCAAATCACCTCTACGTAACACACCATCCACCACAGACAACTCGTCTTTTACTCTTTTGTAGGGCACCAAATCAGAAGGACAATCCTTGTCGCTGGGCCACACATTGGTTAAGAGGTCAATCACCTTCATGACAACAACATCCTCAGGCGCGAGGGCTCCAAAGGATAACAATAGCATTGGAATGGGGAACCATGTTGGAAGCGCTCAAATCCGCAGAGATAGATATGTCAGCTTAGACTGTATCCATGCCTGTAGGGACGCTCATACCAATGGTCCGTATCTTATTACATATAGAAAATGATATAGTTGTGTTATACCTTACTGAATTGGATAAGATGATATTGGGGTGTACATGTATTGATGACACTGCTTTATATGGGATTTGACCACAGTTTTGGGAGGGGGGGAATTATGAGGGAGGTTTTTTGAGAATACCAGTCAGACATTGTTACCCAAGAGCTCTGGCGGGGATCGAAACAATAATGTTTGTGGGCTTATTGGGTTGTTAACCTAATATGACCGATATATATGACTGTATATGGTACTTAAAAATAAAAAAAAAGATGTTTTAAAAAAATGACAACAACATCCTCAGACGTACTGTCCAACCATTCACTTTCGGAAAGAGCACAACCCACGGTGTTTTCCAACGAGCATAAGGCACAGACAATTTCCAAATCGTCACATTCTGAAACATCATTCTCAGCTGTAAGGGGTATCCTGGACAGGCAATCAGTAACATGGTTTTTAACCCCAGCCACATGCTCAAGTTGATAAGGGAATTCTTGCAACCTAAATTGCCATTTTGAAATACGTGGCGTGGCCCTCCCACCACCCTCGGTTGTGAATAAGTCAACCAAAGGTTTGTGATCAGTCCCCAAAATGAATTCATTGCCCCACAAAATTTTTACAATGTTGTACACTCTACCACAAACCCAGGGCTTCCTTTTCAATGGTTGAGTAAGTACCCTCAGCACCTCTCAGAGTTCTCGAAGCAAAGGCTATGGTTTCCTCCCGACCATCACTCCTCCTTTGGAGAAGAACAGCCCCTAACCCAACATTACTGGCATCGGTAGATATAATACATAAATCATTGATGTTGAAAAGTTTAAGGGGGCCAGCTTGTACAATTTCATGTTTGATGACTCAATGTTTTTGCGACAGTCATCATCCCATACAAATGTAAATTTTTTCTTAAGCAAATTACGCATAGAAGCAGTTTTAGTAGAAAAATTGCTCACAAACTTTGCGTAATATTCTACCAACCCTAAATAGGAACGAAGTTGCTCTTTGTTCGTAGGTGTGGGTGCATTCTGAATGGCCTCTATGATTTTAAGTTTAGGCTCAATACCATTGTGGGATATATGATGGCCTAAGTAATCCACACCATCTTGAAGAAACGTACACTTGTCAGCCCTCAATTTTAAACTACTTGCTTGAATGATACCAAGTACGTGTTTTACTCTTTCATCCTGTTCAGACTCAGTCTTCCCATAAATAAGGATATCGTCCTGAAAAAAAACTACTCCAGGAATGTCCTTGAATAGATTCTTCATTAACCTCTGAAACACAGCTGAAGCTGAGGCAAGGCCGATGGGCATACAGATGTAACGATAAGCACCTTCTGAAGTGACAAAAGATGTTAAATGTCTGGACTCTTTACACAACTCAATCTGATGATAAGCCGAGGAAATGTCAAGGGAAGTAAAAAACTTGGCACTATCAAGAGTGGTTAACAGCTCATTGATGTTGGGAAGTGGTTGACGATCGACCTAGATGTTGGCGTTGAGGTCCCTCAAATCAACACACATCCTAAGACACTTGTCTGATTTTCGTGCTAAAACAATTGGTGCAAGCCATTCGAAACCCTCAATAGGTTCGATGACCCCAGCAGTACAAAGACGTTCTAATTATTTTTTGAGTTCAGACGAAGACTCAAAGGCACCTTGCGAACTTTGTGTGCCACGGCCTTTGCACCATCTTTAAGTATAATTCTATGCTGGAACCCCTTGAGCTTGCCAAGCTTGCCATTGAAAACTTCAGGACACATATGCTCCCACTTGACATTGGTTAATTGGGTAACAGTGTGAGCTGAGGCTGCACTAAGAAAAGATTTGTAGAACTCACTTCGGGAAACTACCATGTCAGGATGGTTTGGGTCCAAGATGATATTCAGTGCTCCTTGTTCACCCCAACCTAACAAATTTGCACCATCCTTGACCACAAATACAGTTCCAGTAGTATGGTCGGTATTGAAAATAAGTTTGGAAGTACATTTTCCCAATACTTCAACTCTTTTCCCCCATACGCAAAAATGTTGATATTGGAATGTTCAAGTTGAGTATTGGCTATTTTATCACAATCCTCCACGTTTACCAAAGTAAACGGAGAACCAGAATCAGCCAGAAAACTTAAGCATGCACCATTTACAGATATGTTGCAAGAAGGAGATTTCCTCCTGTGAAGTCCATCCAAGGAAGATAGTTCAACTACTCCTTAAATGTGAGACAATGAAGGGGACAGCATTAGTAGGTCATAGTTCTCCTCATCTGAATTATCAGCGATGGCTTTAACCATTTGATCAGGATTCTTCTTGATGGGAACAGCTTTGCACATTCTTGAGTAGTGACCCTTCCTTCCACAATTGTAACAAGTCTGATTCAAGGCAAAACAAAATTTGGCATTGCCCAAATGAGATTTACTCCCACAGCGGAAGCACATTGCATCATTCTGCTCGAACTTGGCTTTAGTAGGATTCAATGAAGGAAGACGTGGAAAATTGACAGGTGATGGTTTTGAAACACTAACAGATGGCAATTTTGTGGATTTGGAAATAGTTTTTAGTAGCTTTACTTCAGAAGTTGAGGAAGTATTGCTCATTTCGTTCACACAGAACTGGGAATGTTCTAAACTTCTGGCTAACGTGAGAGCAGTTTCCAAATCAGGATCATCTGAGGATAGCAATTTTTCTTGGAAGTCTTCTCAATTAACTGATCACGTATGATCTCATCCCTGAATTCTCTATAGTTGCAATTGACAGCTAGCATTCTAAGGGCACCGACAAAATCATCAATAGACTCACCAGGAGTTTGAGCACACTGAAGAAATTTGTGACGTTCCAGAACAATGTTCCTTTTAGGGCTGAATCGTTTGTCTAAGGTTTTGATGACAGAAGCATAAGCGTCAATAAGTAGAGAATCTCCACTGTCCCCACCACTCACAAGAGTACTTACTACCTCCAGAGGTAAGGTTTTTAAAATGTTCCTGCCCTCTGAACCAAGGTTGTAGATTAAAAGAGCCTTCTTTTTAGAAGTAAAAGTTTCACCATCAATGGCTTCTAAATATGCCTCAAAAGTATCCATCCATTCTTCCAATTTCACAGGTGGTGTGCCTGCAGACTGTAGGAAAGGAGGAGGTGCCAAAACACGATCCATAACTGAGCGTGCGCGGGTGAGTTGCTGCCTCACACAGATATAAATTGCACTATATTAAAAAATGAGTGAAGATTTGGTATAGTGTGAATACAATGAGAAATGATGGTGAGCGCTTCACCAAATGCGCAATGAAGAATAGAGATAGTGATGTGCAGGACTTGGCAAAAGAATGTGCATCACTGCAGGTATGCTGTGCACATCAGCAAAGAAAATACAGATAACAAATGTGCACATCAGCAATGAACTCAAAGAGTTGTAGAACTGTGCACGTTAAAATTAATAGCTGTGCGCATCAGCGGTGGACTCAGCAGATAATTAAACTGTGCGCGTTGAAATTAATGACTGTGCGCATCAGCGATAGACTTGGCAAGGCATGAACTGTGCGCATTGAAATCAACAGCTGTGCGCATCAGCGTTAGACTCGGCAAAGCGTTGCCATGACAATGTTGCAAGCAGACCAAAGAAATCCAAGATGGCCGCACGCAACGTCGATACGTTGCGAGGGCGTCGTTGAGGAAGTCAGGCAGGGAAACGAGGAAACGTGGCACACAGCTCGTGAAGGGAGAACCAAGACATCACAAACACGAGGAGCAGTGTTAACTGACTCGGTCGCGTGCGGGGCACAAAAAATAGCAAAAAGTACCTCAAATTGGAGAAAAGACTTGCGGGAACTTGCGGAGATGACTAACAGGTTGCCAGAAGGAGACCAATAAAGCGAACAGGATGGAGGAACACAGCAACACCAAAAACAGGAATGCAGCAGGAACACGATGTTGCAGCGTTGGTCAGCTGAGAGCAGGATCACAGTAGAGAGGGGAGACCGGAGACTGGACCCTCGTCGCCAGTGAAAAGAAGTCAACAAGTCGTCAGGTAAGGAGAATCATTTATTGGGTCCAGTCATGGGAGCTCCCCGGCAGCAACTGCTATAGTTAGAACAATCTCTGTTCCACGCAGGGAACATACGTCACAAGCATTCCATGGTGAATAACCAGATCCCAACACATGGTCATCTTTCGCTCATATTGCTGCTTCCGCCCCCGCAGTGCTGGACGCTATCCTGCTTGTGGCACATCTCCTCTGTTGCCGCACACCACCCTGGTGGGACTTCAGATCCAAGGGTGCACCGAAGCCCTCAAATCCGCTGCAGCTGCCCGGGGAGAGGCGTGGTTATCTTGCGCATATAACGCTGCCTCCACCCCGCAGCATGGGACATGCATGGGTAAATCCCAGGCCAACGGCGCCCACCAAGGCCCGGAAGAGGCTTGGCTGGGCTACCCCCCTGAAATCTTGCTCCAGAGGTCTGCGACTTGGCACTCATCCCAACAAGGTACTGTTCTCCAGCTTGGAGTCCCTGAAATTCATACTGGAGTTCCTTTATTGGCCATCTGTTGGTTGGCTTACTTCTCCCCTCTCCTGGTAACTGGGCTGGTATGGGGAAGCGGAAAGTTTCTGAGGAAGGGTTGGGAGAAGCTCATAAGAACAAAGAGAAAAAGAAAAAAAGAAAGCTCAGTACCACCCCGCCCCCCTCGTTGCAGGAGTTGACGTGGTGGATCGTTTAGATAATCTATTAACCAAATGTGAGGAGCTTCTCGATCCAACCACCAATGAAAGCACCCCAAAGCTTACTACCCCACACACACACCCAGAAGCACCATACTAACTGGGCGTATACCGTCTATGTTCAAAAGGGTACCTAGTAGGAATCAGCCACCGTAAGTCTCAAACGCAGCATCCAAAAATCTTATTAGTGTGGACAGCACTGCAACAGCGATTACTGTTGACTTCCCCTGTAGTAATAGATTATCACCCCTTCTAGATCAGCTAGATCCAGTGGATATCCCTATCAGCCCAGGGAGCCAGGCGTCCAGGGAGGGAGTAGAGGCTAGCACACATGACATGAGAAACATCCACCTATCTGAGTGCCCAGTATCAAAGCCAGCTTCCTTGAATATAGACAGCTGCGCCAACCAATCAAATTGCATAAATCCCTTGTTCTTGCCTATTCAGGACCGACACAAGGGCATAAAACATCTTCTACCTACAAGTGAAGATAAGCACCCCAGTGTATCTAGCGATGCCATACCTGTTGAGGAACTCTCCCAAAAGCTTCTTAAACTGCAGATCACAGACTTAGTCCGGAAAGTTCGAGTTCTTAAAGCAACAGTCTGTAGCCTCTCTGATTCTCTTAACTAGGTACATTATGACGTCCAAAATTTTTTAAAAACAGTAGGGAGATCATATAGCCACTGCCCGAAGGGAGGCATATTCCCCAAGGCAGTCCTGTTGGTTTAACAAGGGCCCAGTAGGGCACAGCACAAATGGAGCTGGCAGGGATTACTCAACATTATGCACACATAGTGTCTGCCCCCTAGCTATACTTCCCAGCAGAGCAGCCCATCATCATGCAGGTTATTGGCAGCTCAGTAATTGTATTGTGGCTCCAGGCCCCACTCCCCTCCTGGCAAACCCGATTCCAACACCACATAGTGCAGCAAGGGCACCTGATGCGAGATGCCTAGTACATTTAATAAATGTACCAAAACTCTTGTCTAGTATAATCAAAGAAGACGAAGGCTCCCTAATAAATAAGTGCACCCAATGGATCCAACATGTGAGGGGATGTCGGTCTGTAATAAGGGACAATATCATAGGGGCCGAAAGATGTTCCCACGGGGGTCTTTTCTGGATTCAACAGCGTTAAGACCCTCACACCAAGATCTAGTTGAAAAACTGGTGACCTAATTTTTTTCTTTTTTTATAAATCTTTTTATTAACTTTGCTTATGATCTCATTCAATATACAGCAGTGTTCAAGTGGCATGAAGGAGAACAACATTTCATCGTACAATCGAAGGCAAAAAAAGCTGTACATTGGACAGATTACACTTATGCCACCTACCCAACCCCACCCCGTGTGGCTCAGTACTTCCGCCAAGGCCCCCATACTTTCTTCCATTTCTTGGCACAGCCCCTGGACTTGTAGATGGTTTCCTCTGCCCTCTGACACCAGTCTAGGTCCCTTAGCCATTGGTCCCATAGTGAGGGCGCCTGCGCCCCCCAGCTACTGGCTATGTTACGTTTCGCCAACCTTATCTCATTATATCTGGACCAGTCCGTGGCTCCTTTGATCATAAGTAATAGCCACCTGGGCTCCACCGGTACCAGCAACATTGTGTGTGCTACTTTGGTCCAGAAGGGCACTATCTCAGGGCATTCCCATAGGATATGGTAGAATGTGCCTTCCTCCTGGAATCCCCTCACACATAGGGGGGATAGGCTCTTTCCCCAGGAAAACAGGTGGGTTAGAGGGTAATACACTCGATGCAGGATTTTTAATTGTACGAGGCGGAACCTAGTCCGAATTGCAATTTTGCAAGGGCTTTGCAGGGCATCCTGCCAATCCTCGTCTTCCAGGACCCCGACGTCCCCCTCCCATCTCTCCAGCAGGGACACCAATGGGTCAGGCATGTTATTTATGAGCTTGCGGTAGATAGTGGACGTGGGTTTCTCCCGAATGGGATCCAGGAGGAGCCTGTCTTCCATAGGAGACATTCCGGGATAGAGGTGTCAGTGTGTATGTGAGAAGGTAGGGCATGTGTAAGGCGCAGATAGCGATAGTGTTGGGAGTCATGTAGTTGGTACTCTTTTTTAAGATAGTCAAAGGGTCTAGGGGCATTCCTTTTCCATACATCGCCCAGGTACTCAATCCCAATTAGTTTCCATCCCTTGAAGCCTGTTAGTCTTGCCACCTCCGTTAGCTGATCTCCAAGCCAGAGTGGGGTCTTACCCATCAGGGAGCCCGCCCACCCCAGGAATTTATTGGCCACCCTCCAGCACTGAAGCACAACCCCTGTATGCGAAGGTAGATCCCTGCGCTGTCTGCGTGTGTATAGAAGTGGTTCACAATTGCCTCCCAGCATGACGTACCTATCTACTCTATAAGTTGGTTCCGAACCCGCCACGTACATCCAGTCGTTGACCACTTACAGCTGGGATGCCCAGTAATACAATTGAACATCAGGGAGGGCCAGCCCCCTGTCGTACACCCCCCTTGTGAGTTTCTGCTGCACTATCCTCAGGATACTACCCTCCAAGAGCAGCGTCCGCAGTGTCTGGGATATGCGCCTGAACAACCCACCAGGGACCGGGTATGGTGTGTTTTGTAGGATAAATAGGAGTCACGGCAGTGCCTGCATCTTGAATAACACAGCATGTCCCATAATGGAGAGAGGCAGGGACCTCCAGTGATTCACGACTGATCCTAGTCGTGCCAGGTGGGGCTCGAGATTTTTGGTGAAGAACTCCACCCTGTCTCTGGTGATGTAAACCCCCAAGTATTTGAACCCATCAATCGCGACCGAGGCAGGACACCTCATCGGAATCCGTGGAGGAGGGCCAGAGAGGGGATAAATCAATGATTTGGCCCAGTACCTGAATAGCTGCCAAACAGTTCAAAGAGATTAATCGCCTGCGCTATTAAGGTAAGGTCTGGCCATGCAGAGAATGATGTTGTCTGCGTATAAAGATATACACTACTCCCACTCATCATTAAGTGCCAGGCCTCAGAAAGACCTGTCCCTCCAAATCCAGTGAGCCAGTGGCTCAAGGGCCAGGACGAAGAGGAGAGGGGACAAGGGGCACCCCTGCCTGGTACCCCTGCGCCGTGGAAATACTCGAGACATCGCTCCAATAACTCTTACCCTCCCTACCGGCTGTTCATACAGCAGGTGCACCCAGCTACAAAATACCAGACCAAAGCCCAGTCGCTGAAGAACCATAAACAAATAAGGCCATTCGATGCTGTCAAAGGCCATTGAGGCGTCCAGTACCATCAATGCTGTTTGGGTGCTGCCCACGTCTTCCGTCATATAAAGGACCCCGTAAAGCCGTCGTAGATTATGTTGAGTGCTCCTGTGAGGCATGAACCTTGACTGGTCGACGTGTATCAGGTCCGGTAGAACAGAAAGCAGTCTTGTCGCCAAGGCCTTGGCCAAGACCTTGGCCTCCACGTTGAGAAGCGAGATGGGCCGATAGGATAAGCATTGGTCAGCCGGTTTCCCAGCCTTGTGAATTACCACAATCATGGCCTCCCGCTGATCAGGTGGGAGCTTCCCCACCTTTTGTGCTTTGAGGAACATCGGTCTTAGAGGGTCAATTACAACGTTTGCCTGCCTCTTGTATATTTCCACTTGGAGCCCATTTGGCCCCTGTGCCTTACCGGCCTGGAGAGGGTTAAGGGCTTCCCTAAGTTCCAACCCCATGAGTTCAGCCTCTAGGCGGTCTTTTTGCTCCTGGGACAGTGTGGGCAGCGCAAAGTCCCGTGGGAACTCTGCACAATCCTGCTATGTCCTGGTGCATACGGGGTGTTAAGCTTCTCATAATATGACGCAAAGGCCTCTGCTATGTCTGTACCGGTAGATGCCAGGGACCCCGTCTGATCCCTTACCTCGGTCACCCAGGATCGCTACCTATCCCGGCGTTCGAGCCACGCCAATAGTTTCATGCTTTTGTCCCCCGTGTCGTATGTCCGATGTTGCATGGCAGGGGAGTAGGCCCACGCTTCGCCCTCCGCCAGCGTACGAAGTTCCTTTTGTTTGAGGGCTAATTCATGGCAGCGGTCTAGGGAGGACGTCCCACCGGAGCCCCACTCCAGGGATTCATTTTCTTTTTCTAACTGCTTGATCTGCAGCGACTCTTCCTTTTTCTGGGCGCCAATCAGCGCTTGGGCCTGACCTCTCAGGACCTTCTTATAGGCTTCCCACAGGGTTAGTTGTGAGTCGACCGAGCCCCGGTTCTCAGCAAAATATTGTTGGGAGCAAACCCTTACCTTATCGCTTATGTAGTCGTCGGAAAATTCGGCGTCTTTGACCAAGTTTGGATTATACTATCACGAGATACACGAAGCTAGTCAGACTTTCAGATTTTCGACCGACAGATTTCAAATACAGCATTAATTCAAACCAGTCCACAGCACCCTCGGGCGAGACTCTACAGACATTTATCCAATTGAGAGTTGCCCCTTAGGAAGGTACCGTTGTGGTACCGAAATGCATCGGGCGTGTCAAATGTTAATGCTGATTGAAACATAACATGATATGAGAAAATCATTATAATGTACAAATGTATATATGATATCTAATTTCAAAGTGATTGTGATGAATTTATGATTTGTGCTACACAATATGAATTTTGTTGAAATCAAAGAACATTAAAAAGCATGAATAATGATGGTATTATGAATTAATTTAAAGTCAAAAGCAGAATAGGTGTGGGAATACACCGAGTGAACAGTGCATGCTTGGACTAACCGTTTGGCTAGTCTTACCCACGTCGTCCTTGAGGTGCCATGGGTCTATCCTGGGGAAGGCCGCCCTGGCGGTCACCGCACCCTTAACGATGACGCTGACCGGGGGAATGATCGGAGATTCCCCGGACCATAATACAGGCTTCCGCAAAATCACCCATGTGAAGAGGTGATCTAACCTTGAGAAGGACCCATGTCTCGCTGAGTAGAAAGTGTATTGCCTATTGGAGGGGTGATGTGTGCACCATGGGTCGCTAAGACCCATTGCCGTAACAAAGCCCTGCAAGCCAAATTCCCCCCTGTTGCCCTGTTTCTCACCTGAAAGATCTAAGTCAGCATCCATGACCGCATTGGTGTCCCCCCCCCCAGTACGATAGTTCCCCGGGGAAGGTCTGCCAAGTGGGTTCCCAGTTTTGTACACGTTGGGGCATGCAAGCCGGGTGGGATGTAACACAAGCTCATAACTATCGTTTGCCCCTCCCATCTGGCCGCCACAGCCACCATACACCAGAGTCCTCTCTCCATGTGCCTGTAATTACCATTGGCAGGGTATTGCGAACTAAGATTCCTATTCCCCTGAAGCCAGATGTGAACCCAGAGTGGGCCACCATCTTGTAGCCAAAGCGGTCTAGGGCCTTACATCTGATACCACGTAAATGTGTCTCCTGTAGGAGAACTATGTCAGGGGAGTGCCGTTTCACATGCTGCAGCACTAGTGTCCGCTTAATTTTGTTACCCAGTCCATTAACGTTCCACGTCCATATCTTTATTTGTGCCTGTTCACTCATTCATGTAAGGGGGCCTACACTTTCTCGGATCCTTCATGTCCCACTGCATATCTTTAAGACCACACCACCAATCATCTGGATTAGAAACACCATGAGCCAAACATAAACTTCCCCTAAAACCAGTCCCCCCTCCCCAGCCCTCACCCCTCCCTGCCTCCCTGCTAAGTGGGCCCCCGACCCCCCACCTTCCAAACTCGCAGGGTGCCTGTCGCTCCATCATCCTCAAATCAACTGAAAGGGAACATAAGCCTGCAGTTAGCAGAAAGAGACATACATTGTTACTGGAGTACTCATCCAGTGGATGGATCTGATTGAAGAACCCTACCCCACCTCCCCGGGCCCACTCCTCCCCCCCCTCAGTCCCATTGGCCAGTGCTCAGGCTCTCATTTAGTCACAACTAGTAACAATGAGGCCCAAAACGTACAACATTTGAGTAGGTCACCATCCTGGAGCATCTTGCCCAACTCCCACCGAAACTCAAGGACCCAAGAAGCATGCCGCCCCCCACCCTCTCGTACAGGAATCACCCCAAACAACCACTACCACCATAGTCACGCAAGTGATGTCTGCTCGCGCTCTCGGTTCTCCCATGGTGATCTGTCCTTATTCTGAGCATCGTGGCCAGTATGGTTGTGGGCCGATCGTCGCAAACCACCCTGTCTGCCCACAGCCCGCCAGCCCTCCATCCAGTTGTTTGCCTCTACGGTGAGTCAAAGAAATACGCTTTCTCACCATCCAGAAGTTTGAGTCGCGCTGAGTACAGCGTCATGTACTTCGCTCCTTGTTCTCTGAGGGCTCTCTTGACTCCTCGGGACGATTTGCACTGGTGCTGAACATTCAACGTAAAGTTCGGGAAGAAGTGAATCGTGGTATTTTCCAGTCGTAGGTCCCCAGACACCTGCGATGCCTGCATGATGGCGTTCCAATCCCTGTAGTTCAGGATCCGGGCAATGCTGGTGCGTGGAGGGGCCCCAGGCTTGGGTCTCCCCCCAACACGCGATGAGCCCTCTTCACTGAGAAGAAATTTGATAGTCGATTCGGCTTGAGGTGTTTAAGTATTAGATCCTCCACAAAGCAGTCTGTGGATGGACTTTCCATGCCCTCCGGGACGCCCAAGATGTGGATATTATTGCGCCACGCCCAGCCTTCCTGATCTTCCAGGAGTGGGGCAATGTCAGCTTGATTTTTCGTAAGTGCAGCAACTTGCTCCTCGAGTCTTTTCGTTTTGGATTGTAGGTTACCAATACCGCTTTCGGCCTCCGCCACCTTGTCTGACATTTTCCTGAAGTCTGCGCGAAGTAGATTGACCTCTTCTGTTAGCGAGTCCAACTTGGGTTCCATGGTGCCACACATCACCTTTATGGCCATCATAATGTCTCTGAGTGATGGGTCGGGCCCGTCGTCTGCTGCTTCGCAGTGCTGGCTCCCTCCTTGGTGGCCTTCCTCCCTTCCCATGGTTACCGTGTACTTATCTATGTGGTTTGTTTGGCCTTGTGCTGACGGTCTGTTGCGGCCCATGAGCGTGGATTATGCCTTGGTAGTCCAGTTGGCCCGCGGGGCACCCGGCAAAGAGTTAAAGTATAACCTCCCCGAAACAACCATACATACTATGCCACCATATTCATCTCCACCCCCCTCGCGGTGATTTCTTCACGAGAGACAGATTGATGGTTACAGCTACCTCCCCCCAACTCCCTGAAACAACCATACCTACTATGCCACCATATTTATCTCCATCCCCCTCGCGGTGATTTCTTCACGAGAAACAGATTGATGGTTACAGCTACCCCCCTCTCCCCCCGGAAGAACCGGGTTTTCAAATACCCAGCGGCGCCAGGGACACGCCCAAAGTCCTCTGGGTTCCCTTGCCTTGGTATACAGAGACACGGAAACTTATAGGTGGCGTCAGAGATCAAATTTATTAGCTGCAGCCAGTAGCAGAAATCCCAGTAATACAGCACGGTGTACAACTCAAGAAACTGCTCAATTTTACTAAGGCGAGACATCCCTATTTATACACAAAAAGGTACATTTAAAATGCACGCCCCTGCACCAAAATTCAACCAATAGAAAATACATGACATCACACAGCATCATACAGTAAAGCTCATTTTACAGTGTCCCAACCCACAAGTTAATATTTAGGCATATCTAAATATTAATCTGGAAGGCCCGCACAAACCCTTAATTGAAAGCGTAACCCATGAAATGAAGAAATAGTCAAGAAAAGTAGTTTCAGATAATGTGCAGGATAACAGAGATGTACAGAAACTTAAAAGTTAACAAATGTCTTGAATGGTGATTGGAAAAGCAAATAACGATCTTGCAGGGAAATTGGCTTGGAAGGGTCAATTCCAGGTTAAAGGCCAGCTTCTGAAATTAACTCCAGTGCACGAAGAAATCCTTGGTTAATGTGTATGATTCACAATAGGTCAGACTGCTTTGCTCACAGGCTAACTTCTAAGGCCTACATAAAAAGTAACACCAGATGGCAGTCACGACACATGGCAAAAACCCATGTTTCAGGAAATAAAGTCTTAAGAAAAGAAACCATTTAGATATTGTTTAAGATAAGATATGTGCAAGGAAAACTAAAAGTTAATGAGGTCCTGAACAGTGATTGAAAAACTCAGACAACGATCAGCTAGTGAAACAGGTTTTGCAAAAGGTCAGTTTCAGGTGAAAAGGGTTACTCTCTCTCTGCAGTTCATTCAGAGTCAGAGAAACCCAAATTAATATATGCACGAACTCAGAAGGCAAAGCCACTTGTTTTGGGCCTACTTTACTGGCCTACGTGAGGGCAAAACTAAAATGCAGTCAGGTTTGAGATTTACAGAACCACAGACCCTCCTTTTGCCATTACGTAGGCAATAACCTAAACTCATGTCAATCTGAATCTAGGTCTATATCTAGTCTCATCAGGTCATCAAGGTGTTGCTGTAACATCATCTTATTATCCTTCACTTCTCTCGGGGCTGGTCTTCTCACACAGATCATAGCACAAAGACTACAAATGGCGGGACCACACTGGATGCATAAACAACACGAGAAAAGGATAGCTAACGCCATACCAAGGAACGTCAGAATCTTCCATCCCCATTTGGACAACGACTCCCATAACCATCCCATCAACGACAAGTCTCCTTCGTCCACATGAATAGACTCAGAGATCTTATGTAGTCTAGAGATGGCTTGGTACACTGTCGGGGCATTATCTGGTATGAAAACGCAGCAACTAGATCTAATCAATTTGCATACCCCACCTCTATCTGCAAGTATAATATCTAAAACAAAACGGTTCTGTAATGTCATAAGGCGATCCGCTTGAAGCTCAGCTGTAATATTGCTAAGGGCACCTGCAGTCTCATTTATAGTGGCCTCAACCACTCTCGTAAGCTGACGAATATTCCTACTATTAGCCATAGGACCCCAAAAGGGTAGGAAACCCTTAAAGAAGTCTCCAGCTTCTTGTGCGACAGTATCTTTCACATCGATTACACCTCTACCATATCTTGTCTTATGGTAATCGAAAACAGCAGTGTATGTAGGGGGAAGCAAAAATGCCACATAACATGTGCCAGAAAAATCAGATGGCAACCATGTGTATGCTCTATCGTGACAAACAAAATACGTGCCTTTAGCTGGCACGAACGGAGGAGATTTCTGGGACGTATAAACGTATGTGTGAACACACACACTCTTACCAAGCTGAGCTCTCGGATTCTGACCATTACCTTGCAAACAAAGATGACCTCGGTGGGGTACAATCTAAATAGGAGGAGACCTTCGCTGCCTTATTTTCTCCGTCAAGCTAGCACTATATGTCGTCTTATTCCAACCGACATATGCTCGTACCTCATCTCTAGGTATAGGATTATACGCATCGATATCTCTAATCATAACAACTATTCCCTGTATCAAGGCATTATTACTTGCATTGTCTTTGACGGAACATACAGGAGAGGCTTCATTCGCATAGATAAACATTGATTGGAGTGCCCAAACTGACCCGTTAGGCGAAAAAGGCAAAACCAAATATGGCATTCCCTTATCTGTAGTATGTGGCATAAGACCACAGACCCAACAATTCGTGATATTTATGACTAGCTGATGCTGATGCAACATCTGTATAAACGAATTGTTCAAAAATTCTGATCTTCGTGTCTGTTCATGTTCAGGTAACGTATGAAACTCATGTGGAGAAACAGTAGAAAAAGAAAGAGTAGGTTGAGAAGTTGGTGCTGACGTCAATTGTGTAGAAGAAACAAACCAGAATATAATAGCTAATAGAATACATAAAAGTATTAAAATAGATAAAGCTATACCACACTTAGAGAACAACATTCTATAATATCGGTTTTTCATCTCTTGCTTTTTATCATCATTCCTCAATACAATCTCCATTTTCTAATGTCGCTCATGCAATCTTGACAGAGTACTTCAGCTGTGATTGTTAGCAGGTCATAGGGACACTACAAGTCCTGCAGACCTACTGCCACTACTCAGGTCACAAACTGAACCGTTGGTACTCCTACGTGACCCTGCAACTGGCAAATGGTAACCAATCAAAAATTTAACAGAAAACCATAATACAATTTCAGAAAAAAAAGAAAAACAAAAAGTCAAATGCAAAATACTTGAAGAAATTGTCTCTTTTTGGTCTCAGTGTGGAAAAAAAATAATGTTCAAAGTCCCTTTATTTATTCCGAGATCGGAGGTTGTAACGTGATTTAGTCGGCAGAGTTTGGTCCGTAAACAAAAGTTCAGGTTCGGTAGTGTCCAATCTCTAACGTGGAGGAACAGCTTCTTGCAGCACATTGTCATCCTCGCGTTCTGATCGTGTCCATGTCAAATGAGCATCACTAAAAGGCACGAATGTGGGGACTCGCTCGCAATCTGTATCAGCTATACCATCCCTCACCCACTGATCATACGGTAAAGGCAAAGGAACTTTTTTCGTATGGGTGGCATGCACCCAGTTCTTTTTACCAGCTACTCTAACAGCAGTTCTAGTGACCAGCAATACCAAATAGGGACCAGTCCATCTAGGCTCCAAATTCTTGGTACGCTGGAAGTTCTTGATGAGGACGTATTGACCAGGTTGGATTGAATGTCCTGGATCTGTAGTAGCTGTCGGCAAACTGTCATAGACCTGTTGGTGGAGAACACGTAATTTAGCAGTCAAGTCATGTAAGTAATCCACCAACATAGGGTACTCAATACTGCTGTATTCTTTAGGACGGGGCACACCCCAAACATTCGCAGGACGACCAAACACGATTTCATATGGACTAAGTCCCACTCGAGAATGCACAGTCGTCCTTGTTGACAAAAGAGCCAACGGCAAGGCATCCGGCCATGTAAGACCAGTGCTTGTTAGTACTTTAGCTAATTTCAGCTTCAAGGTACCATTGTAACATTCAACAAGTCCAGCAGACTGGGGGTGATTCGCTGCATGGAACTTCTGATTTATTCCCAATCCAGCACACACTTTCTTCATGATTTGACCCACAAATTCACTCCCATTGTCCGACCATACAATTCTCGGCAAACCATACCTAGGGAAGTACTCACTCAGCAAAACCTTGGCTGTAGACAAGGCAGTATTATCCTTTAGGGGGTAGGCCTCTATCCACCTGGAAAAGGCACAAACAACCACAAGGACATACTTCAAATTGTTGCACCTCTCCATATGTATATAATCTAGATGTATCACCTCAAACGGATACGTCGGAGGAGCAAAATGACCAGCTGGAATTGGAGTTCCCTTACCAGGATTATACTTCAAACAAATCATACAATGTTTCACCACGTTCTCTGCACATTTCGGAATTCCAGCATTCTGCCAAACTGGAGCCAACAACTTGCATATTCCCTTCGAACTAATGTGAGCCATTCCATGAGCCATTGTAACCACTGGGAGCACATACGCATCTGGCAACAGCCATCGCTGGTGTTCTGACAACTCAACCCAACAACCTGTTGAATCCAACATACCTGTAGTTTCTCTCCAAACACTCACTTCTTTCTCAGTCGCTTCAGCCTGAATCATTTTCACACTTTCTATTGTGTCTTCACACATTCCACCAGCCATAACCCAATTAGCTGGGCCTGCAACATACATACGGCTCATCATATCTTTCGCCGTTTCCTTTGCAACTTCATCCGCAAACGCATTCCCTCGACCAACATCGTCCACAAGTTTCTTATGCGCACTACACTTCATAATTGCAATCTGCTTTGGGAGAGTGAGAGATTTCAAAAGTTCATTCACCAACTGCCCATGCTGTATTTTGGTTCCGTGCGAAGTAAGGAACCCACGCTCTCTCCACAAACGCCCAAAACTATGGGCAACTCCAAACGCGTACTGACTGTCGGTGTAAACATTCACTCTCTTTCCTTCTGACAACACACACGCTCTCGTCAATGCGATCAACTCTGCTGCTTGCGCAGAATTCTGTGATATGCGTGCTGTCTCAACAACTGTATGTAAAGTTGTAATAGCATACGCTGCAGTCGTTTCACCATTCGGAAGCTTAAAACACGAACCATCTACCCACAGCGTACCATCAACATTCTTAAGGGGAGTATCCCTAAGGTCAACTCTAGCTTTCGTTTCTTCCTCTGTACGAAGAAAACAATCATGCTGTTCCTGAGGATCCGTCTCTGTAGAGATCGGTAACAACGTAGCTGGATTCAGCACATTACATCTTTTAATGTGCACATGACTAGCCAACAATGTCAACTCGTAACCTGACAGACGTGCACTAGTAAGGTGCTGTGTCTTAGTCCTGTTTAATAAGGTATCCACTGCATGTGGGACCATCACAATCAACGTATTGTCCAGTACCAAACCAGCAGACTGTCGGATAGAAACAGCCGCTGCAGCTGTAGCTCTCAGACAACTCGGCAACGCCTTAGCAACTGGGTCTAACGTAGAGGAGAAATACGCGCATGGACGCTGCTTGTGCCCAAATGGTTGTGTCAACACTGACATCGCACAACCTTCTCTCTCGTGCACGTACAACGTGAAAGGCTTACTATAGTCTGGAGTACCCAACACAGGAGCCGAACACAATGCATCGCGTAGTTCAGAAAAACTTTTCTGACATTCGTCAGACCAAGGAAGAGGATGCGGACTATCTTTCAGAGTCAATGCTAACAGAGGTTTCACCAACAGTGAAAAATTGGGGATCCACTGTCTACAATACGATGTAATACCTAGAAAGGCACGCACTTCTCTCTGTGTGGATGGTACATTCATTTGCGTAATTGCTTGAATTCGTTCTGGGGTCAATCTCCTTCCCTTCTTCGACAAGAGATGACCTAAGTAGGTCACTTCTTGGTGACAATATTGCAACTTTGAAGGTGACACTTTATGATGAAGGTCAGACAAATACCGCAACAAAGAAAGAGTAGCCTCTTTACAAATCTTTTCATCATCAGCGGTAATCAACAAATCATCGACGTACTGAATAAGAGTAGCACCAACAGGTAACACAAAACCGTCAAGCTGAGTTTTCAACGCCTGACTATAGATGGAGGGACTTTCACAATAACCTTGGGGAGCTCTCTTAAACCGGAAGCTTCGGCCTCCTAATGAGAAGCCAAAAATATCTCTACTCTTCTCAGCAATAGGAATACTAAAGAAAGCATTCTTCAAATCGATGACAGAAAACCAAGCTGCCGAAGCAGGAATCAAAGTCAACAAAGCAGTGATATCAGGTACCACAGGAAACTGTGGCACGACTATCTTATTTACCTCTCGAAGGTCGATCACAAACCGGTACAGAGGTGGCTGAGAAGCATCAGTACGTTTAAGGATAGGCAAAACAGGACTGTTACAAACATTACCTCTCGTTTCCTCAACTACACCCTTCTCAACCAGATCATAAACAATCGCTAAAAGAGCTCTCTCACCATCACTCGAGATCTTGTATTGGGGAATACGAGGTAGCCTAGCATTTGACTTAAGCGTGACAACATAAGGTGGAATCTGCAAAAGACCAACATCATTTGGACCTGTAGCCCAAAGTGTATCAGGAAGCGAACGCAATTCCAGTGGCAAACAATCCTTAGACAAATACATTGGAGAAATCACTTTCTTACCGAGGGTAAGTTGTACTCCTGAAGGAGAACAATGTAATGTCGCATACAATCTTTTCAGCAAGTCCAAACCCAACAGATTCTCACCACAACCAGTCGTTAAAATAAGTGGAGCTTCCAATTCACAAGGGGCAATCGAAAGGGACAAAGGACTAGAGACCGGATTACAAACTGGGGCGCCTGAAAATCCTACTGAAACATTGGTCAAGCCAGACAAAGGTGCGCCAGGAAGTTTAGAGTGCATAATAGAACTCTTCATCGCACCAGTATCCAAAAGAAAAGGTTCTACCACACCTGATGTAACCACTTCAACATAAGGTCCACTCTGGTCTACTGGAACTGACACTACTCCCTCACTTTGTCCTTGGCTGTCCTAGTTAATATTATAACCAGAACTCTCACCTTCGACATAGTAATCCTCAACATAATACTGGGCAGACTGACCAATCGGAACATTCTGTCTGTCAAAATAATTTGCAGAATTCTGTAGGGAAGAGGAACGCTCATTCTGGGGAAACACACCACGTCCCCTACCCCTAGGAGCTTGCTGAAAACCACCACGACTTCTCTGACCTGATACACCATTCGCACGCTGTAACAAGGCCGGGCAACTATTCTTGTAATGACCTTCCTCTCTGCAATAAGCACACTGATTAGGGCCAGGAAAGAATCGCTGAACATAAGGCTCAGGCTTCTGTAACAGTCTCTGAAATTGTGGAGGTTGCGCTGAAACTGAGGCTGATTCTGACGAGGCGGATAAGCTTGCTGCAAAAGAACTTTCGTTTTTAACTCTTTAGTTTTCTTCTCCACTTTATCCTTCTCATCTTTATCCCTATTCTCATAATATTGTACAGTAGGCAATATCTGGGCCGACGAAGAGACAGCCCATGAACTCTCAGAGTCCTTTAACTTATTAGAAAGTTCAGGAAGCAAATTAAAGACAAATTTATCCACAAACAACCTTTGACCACCCTCCGTACTCATATCCTGACCACTATGATCAATAAACGTCTCTTCAAACCTAGTGAAGAAATCAGATACACTCTCGTCTTTCTTCTGCTTACATGCTGCTAACTTATCCCAATTCACTCGTAAAGCGGGCATCATCGTTTTCATCAGATTAATAATTCTACCTGGTAATTCTGAAACTAGAGGTTCAGGTTTAGCACCTCCCTCCTGTCTACCATCTGCAGCAACAATATTCGCCCAGGTATCACCTAATTCAGCAGCATGATTCTCATGACGAATCTTCGCCCACAAGGGTTGAGGGACTACATTACCCATCAACATATCGATGTCAGGTAAATTCATAATACACGCTTCAACTGTCTGGGACAACTCCTTGTAAAAACCAGCAGGATTCTTACGAGGGTCAGGTAAGGTCTACTTAAGAGCCAAGACCTCTGCTCTCTTCCAAGGGACATGTACCCATACTCGCTGAAAATTAGCTGGAGCGGCCTGAATACCCAAATTTACATTAGCCTGAACTGCTTCTTTCCATACCGGAGGAACTTCTCTCATAGGGTACTGTTTCACTTTCCTCCTAACAGAGGAATCAGGTTCATACAATGTCTGAGGCGAAAGCCTAGATCTGAAAGCAAGTATCGTCTCTACGGCATCTGTAACATCAGATTCCACTATCATCCCTTTAGCAAAATCTGACTGAACATCGAGCACATCCTGCGGAATCGGACCCAACTCATTATCTTCCCATTCCTGACGCAGAAAAGTACACATTACATCAAAAACATACCTTTGCTTAGGCGGTTTCCACTGAAAGAAAACATCCATAACTGCTGGCAAATTATACCTCGGAGCATTTAAAATCCACCTACGAGCCAACAAATCCAACACTGTCCGTTCTTCAGAACTAGGAAGCTGACTACGACTCTGCTTACGTTCCGAAACAGGGGTCATATTCAGTGACCTAAACAATGGTGACAATAAATTAGAAACTGTTTCTGTCATTCGTTTTCGAACAGAAGGAGAAGAAGCAGACATAAGAACAGGAGAATAAGTATTCTGAGGCAAGGAAGGTGTAGGAACAAGAACAGTAGAAGTCGAAGATGCAGAAGCAGAAGGCAAAGGAGTTTGAGGCAAAGCTGATAGCAAGGCTGGCGACCCTAGAATGGGTTGCGCAGGAGAAGGCAAAACCATCTGTGGAGCACCGGGTGGCTGAACAACAGCAGGAGGTTGAACAACAAAGGGTGGAACAACCGGGGGTAATAGAGGCGCAGTAGCACCCTGCACATAGGGAGGAGGCAATCTCAGTAAATGAGAGATCAAAGGATCTTTTTCAGGATCTTCCATCACTTTCGGAGGAGAAGACGGCAAGGCCGGATAACATTTATCAATGGCCATGCAACGTTGTCTATCTAAAACTTCACTCGCACGCTCTTCTCCATCTTCCTTAAACTGTCTAGCAGCTTGTAGGACTGACATATTTTTATCTTTCCTATCTCTCTTTGCTTGTTTAATTTCTCTCTGTTTGGCTTCCTTACGCCAAAGGCGGAAAGAGTCAAACATTGCCGGCCGGGCTTTCTTCTTAAATAGCTTAACTTCTAGATTGTCTAAAATCTCTGTTTCAAAACTACCATGTGGGGGCCATTGCAAAACACCATCCTTTTTAGTGTAGCGGACCCATACTTCATTATAAGTAATAGGGCCCACTCCGTGTTTTGAGTACAGTTCATAAGTCGGAGTTCCAACCGGAGGTATCGGACATGAATCCTCCAATCAGGAATCCCTGTTACTACCACAAACAAACCAATTACCAAATTTACCAAGACCAGGCATCTTGCTCACTAGTCTGGTTTCAAACTTCAAAGGGAATCAAAAAATGATACACTCGTAAATATACAAGCCCTTCGGCTTTGGGTACTGCAGCAACCAAATCAAAACCAAGGAATCAAACAAAGTCCTGGGAGCGACCCACTTATACTTAACCAAATATCTGTCATGCCACCAGAAGACCGTCTATCGTCTCGCTTTACAAACATCAATCGGAGGGTCCAAGACAAGGCAACAGTCAGGGCAGCAGTCCTTCGCAGCCGTTGGAAAGCGGGAAGCCTCACAGAAAAGTCCTTCGGTCCACGTCGACATGCAGGGGTCGATGAAGTGGGGGCCCTCCTCCAGAATTTCCTCACGTGGCTCCTCGCAATCTTCGGGCTTGGACCGGTACCACTGAAGTTGCCCCACGTTGGGCGCCAACTGAAGAACCGGGTTTTCAAATACCCAGCGGCGCCAGGGACACGCCCAAAGTCCTCTGGGTTCCCTTGCCTTGGTATACAGAGACACGGAAACTTCTAGGTGGTGTCAGAGATCAAATTTATTAGCTGCAGCCAGTAGCAGAAATCCCAGTAATACAGCACAGTGTACAACTCAAGAAACTGCTCAATTTTACTAAGGCGAGACATCCCTATTTATACACAAAAAGGTACATTTAAAATGCAGGCCCCTGCACCAAAATTCAACCAATAGAAAATACATGACATCACACAGCGTCATACAGTAAAGCTCATTTTACAGTGTCCCAACCCACAAGTTAATATTTAGGCATATCTAAATAATAATCTGGAAGGCCCGCACAAACCCTTAATTGAAAGCGTAACCCATGAAATGAAGAAATAGTCAAGAAAAGTAGTTTCAGATAATGTGCAGGATAACAGACGTACAGAAACTTAAAAGTTAACAAATGTCTTGAATGGTGATTGGAAAAGCAAATAACGATCTTGCAGGGAAATTGGCTTGGCAGGGTCAATTCCAGGTTAAAGGCCAGCTTCTGAAATTAACTCCAGTGCACGAAGAAATCCTTGGTTAATGTGTATGATTCACAATAGGTCAGACTGCTTTGCTCACAGACTAACTTCTAAGGCCTACATAAAAAGTAACACCAGATGGCAGTCACGACACATGGCAAAAACCCATGTTTCAGGAAATAAAGTCTTAAGAAAAGAAACCATTTAGATATTGTTTAAGATAAGATATGTGCAAGGAAAACTAAAAGTTAATGAGGTCCTGAACAGTGATTGAAAAACTCAGACAACGATCAGCTAGTGAAACAGGTTTTGCAAAAGGTCAGTTTCAGGTGAAAAGGGTTACTCTCTCTCTGCAGTTCATTCAGAGTCAGAGAAACCCAAATTAATATATGCACGAACTCAGAAGGCAAAGCCACTTGTTTTGGGCCTACTTTACTGGCCTATGTGAGGGCAAAACTAAAATGCAGTCAGGTTTGAGAATTACAGAACCACAGACCCTCCTTTTGCCATTACGTAGGCAATAACCTAAACTCATGTCAATCTGAATCTAGGTCTATATCTAGTCTCATCAGGTCATCAAGGTGTTGCTGTAACATCATCTTATTATCCTTCACTTCTCTCGGGGCTGGTCTTCTCACACAGATCATAGCACAAAGACTACAAATGGCGGGACCACACTGGATGCATAAACAACACGAGAAAAGGATAGCTAACGCCATACCAAGGAACGTCAGAATCTTCCATCCCCATTTGGACAACGACTCCCATAACCATCCCATCAACGACAAGTCTCCTTCGTCCACATGAATAGACTCAGAGATCTTATGTAGTCTAGAGATGGCTTGGTACACTGTCGGGGCATTATCTGGTATGAAAACGCAGCAACTAGATCTAATCAATTTGCATACCCCACCTCTATCTGCAAGTATAATATCTAAAACAAAACGGTTCTGTAATGTCATAAGGCGATACTTTACTGGCCTACGTGAGGGCAAAACTAAAATGCAGTCAGGTTTGAGAATTACAGAACCACCCCCCCCCCATGGACGTCCTAAGGCTCTGACACCTGCACATTCAAGCAGGCTTAACGCCCGCTTTCCAACTGCAAACTCACTCCCGGAGACAACTGGACCCATTATAAAAAAAGAGCCAGTTGAGCCTTATACCTGGCACCCCAGTTCTTAGGGATAGAGTGCCACTAGAGATGCACCCTGTGTCACTCTGAATATCCCTTATGTCATGGATTATAGATGGGTTAATATCTAAGGGTGACTCCCCAAACTGGAATAGTTTTGTGGATTGTTAAGACATTTGCATATTCAATAAAACCTGGTCTGTGATCCCATTTTCTCATCCTGGGTATTTGAATGATCATGTTCCTGAAAATCATGGCAGTAAGGGTGGACCATCGGGGGGCTAACAATCTAGGTCCGTCAGGATATTGGCTTTAAGATGCAGGCACTGTTGATACCTACGGTGTGTACGCAAGATGTCTTAGAGGTTGGCAGAGGTCTGAAATTGTATCTGCTGTAGACGAGCTGCTAGATAAATTCTCAGGTACAGTATCAATTGTAATAGCTGGGGATTTTAATTCAAATATTGAGCCACTCGACAGAGAGGATGTTGACCTGGCGCAGGGAGGAAGATGCACTGTTGGGCATCTCTAGTCTAGAATTAACACCAATTAAAAGATGGACAGAAGCATCTATCCAACTCAAAGCTATCTGCCTGTAAAGTGGCATAAGAGCGGCCAATGGCCGAACCATCTCTGATAGGCAACGGGCCACCAGGTATAATAATGGTCACCACTCAAGCCAATTTAATTATCTATTAATTGATTTAAAATGATGGCATGCCCTTAAGGACATGATTGTTACAGAGCGAGTTGAGAGTGATTACAACCCATTGTGCTCTGTATTCGAATTCATGAAGTTAAACTAATTAACACACTACCCTAATTTATCTAGTACCAGAGATTCATTAATCTCTAATGATATGCCAATCCAAGATAGTGAAAAATCCAGACATATTGTCCACGATTACTAGGGGTGTTGATGTATAAAATGGGAATTGAGAGGGAGCTCATAGAAATCTTAAAGGAGCTCCATTGGAAAACCACGGCAAGGGTGCGTTACAGCAATGAGGGAGGGCGAACTGAATCTTTCCCCTGCTCAAATGGCGTAAGGCAAGGATGCATCCTTGCGCCTTTTCTCTTCTCATTATATATCAATGACTTAGAAAATAATCTTATTTCCCTTGCCGTGGATTGCCCGAGAGTAGGACCGCGCCAGATTCCAGTATTGTTATATGCTGATGACGCGGTCCTCCTAGCCCGAACACCGAATAGTTGACAACATCTGGTGAACAGGTTTGTGAAGTTTATGGCCGACTTGGATTTGTCTGTAACTTTAAAAAAAATCATTTGTCATGATGGCTGGCAAGAAACCAACCAAGAAGCCTATTTTTAAAATTGGGACACACAAGCTGGAAATAGTGAACACCTTTCCTTACTTGGGCCTATTGCTGGATGGCGACATGCATTTTAAACCATTACTGGAGGAGCATTGCTCTAAGCTGGTTGCATCAAATGGAGCCATTCTAAGTTTTGCGCACAGATTGGGTCGATGGTGCCCTGAACAAATAATGACCCTGTATAAATCAGTTACAATGCCAAAGGCACTATATGGTGCAGAGGTGTGGGGATTCAGGGATGGGAAAAAACTACAAATCGAAGAAGACAAGTTTCTTCGGAGAATTCTGAAAGCCCCCCCTCCACTGCCGCTGAGATCGCCCACTCAGAACTGGGAATCCAATACATCACGGATCAAGTTAACATCAAGCCAATCATAGCCTGGATCAGAATATGGACCAATCCTGAGGCTGAATTAACAAGGGAAATTGTCAAAGACTGTTTGCAAAGGGACAATGCCATGCAAATCCCCTGGCTAAGATATGTTAAAAATACTTTGACAGAGATTGATCAGTCCCACTTGTTCTTTGACGTCTCGCAAATCACGACCAATTGTAAATTTGTCATTAAGAATTTGCTTTTAGAAAAATCTCATAGATCCAGAGCTAATGCGGCAAAGGCTAAAACGACAGTAATGGCATATGATTTAGTAGCTAATGGGGTAGGCATGGAACCGTACTTGTTCTTGATGCATAAGCAACATGCGAGATTTTTAATGCTGCATTTTAGGCTCAATCTTTTACCTAACATTTTAGCTTATCCTTCTGGTTTTACCTTAACGATTGAGCAGAAGGGTGCCTGCGGCTGCGACAATAGGTCTCCGCAGGACACCCTTCATTTTATCAATTGCCGAGGCGTCGATTCTTGCTTCACATCTTGAGGAAACAGAAATTACGTCATGCGAAAGCAACCCTCCTATTTTTACAGAAAGCAAGTGATGTCTACACTTTGTGTGCCATTTCAAGCTTCCTAAAAGTAGCGGTTAGACTGAGAAACACTAGAAACTGATCTAACTGTGAATGTAAATTAATGCCCACTTTTATCTCTCTGCCTTACATGTTACGCTACTGGGGGTCAATTTGATCTAATTTTAACTAATTGTATTTTAAAACACTATTGTAAGTTCAGAAATAGAGTTTAATGATATTTTAGGTGTATTTTTAAAATGTATTGATATGATGTATTTTTATGATGATTTTTAATTGTCGAAATAAAAACTAACTGAACTGAACTACTAGGGGTGTTGAGCAAGCGGTAGCAGAAATGGAGGGCCTTCTCCTCAACTATCAGGCAACTGATGTTATGCCAACTATTCATTATATTTTATTTGATAAAATGCAATCCTACTTTTATAAACCTTATTGTGTTAAGGATAATCACATTAAGTCACAGCACCATTAGTTTAATAAAGAATGTAAGCAAGCTCACAGACTCTTAGGGGAGGCCGTTAGATCTAAAAACCGGAGCAGAATACAGAGTGCTAGGAAAAGCTACAAAAAAGCACAGGACAGTGCTAAGAAACATGGGACGAAAGTAGGTGGCAAGACCTAAAAATAGCGTGCCCTTGGAGTAATCTCCAACATTTCTGGAACCTAGTGAAATGGCCTAAAGGTGGATACTCTCTTCCCTCGCAAATTCACATAGCTCTAGTTTCCTGGGTTAATCATTTTGCTAAACAGTATGCCAATAATGATGACCATGAAGGCGAGTCTTTCACTATCCATCCATATTTAATCGGTCAGGTGTTTGAGCTAGCTGATGGAAGGGCTGACCCTGGTACTATTGCAGGAGGGAGAGCTTCTGGCATTGATAGTATTCCTGCCGATGTCTTTTGTATAACAAGGACAACTGGGGCAACTATGGCCCTACTCTATTCTCCTTTTTAGGTTTCGACCTGGCGAGGGCACTGCAAAGCAGTGCCCCGCCCAGGGCGAAAACTTTTGTCAACAGTATGGATGTTCGGACCGCCTCTGTTTCCCATTGGCTAGCTCCATAAATGGACGCTAGCCATTGGCAAACAGAGGCGTCCGTCATCCTGCGAGGCGACTCGTGGGCGTTTCTGGAGAATTTTTCTCATCCGGCCCCTTTTGTCTCGTCAGTGCGGCGGTGGGCGGGGTTTATTTATTTTTTCTTTCCGTGTTGTTTTCATCTTTTCAGGAGAGGTTGGTGAAACCGATACCAACAAGATGCGGCGGTCTTGCGGAGTTGTGGATTCCAAACCTGTGAGCTGTGGCATGCGAGAGGGACACCTGCAGAGACATGGGCAGTATGGTAGGAGTGCAAAAATAGAGTGGCGCACAGACTTGCATGAGCGCCGTGTAGTGTGATCTGCGCCCTTCCCCCTCGGCTCTGTTGAGACCCTGGAGGTGTGCGGACTGTGTGAGTTGGAGGAGTGCGGACTGGGCTACGCTGCTGGCATCAAGGCGCAGGGACTGAGGGGCCAACTGCAGGGACTCGTAGACACCTATTGGAAGCTGCGCATATGAGGGGGCACAGAGAAATACGCAGTCTGATGCGGGAGCCTGGAGGCTGAGATGCAGTGGGACTGTGTGGGCTGCGCATGGAGTATACCGACAAGAGGAGGAGTACCTGAAAGACCGCCGATATCATTGCAGGGGCACGGTAGTGGGGTGCTTCACAGCGCGCTGTCCCACGTGTTTTGTGCCCTTCCCTCTATACAATACTGAGGCTCTGGCACTGTGCTGACTGCAAGAGGTGTCTTCATGCAGTTTGTGAATCTACTGTTGGAATTGGGGCATACGAATTGTGGATTCGACTGCCCGCACTTGGAGAATGATTCGGCGCTGGACTGAACGGGGCAGCACGTAGTCACACAGTGGCGTTTTTAGCCAGGCACAGGGAGTTCATACAGTAGCTGAGGTGGTGTGTGGTAACGCTACAGCGCTTCCATGTGCCACTGAGGTGTGCCCAGCTTCGAGGCGCTTTAAGAAACACAACGCATGCGGGACAGATATATCTAGAGTTGTGACACCTCTGAGGTGGTCTGGGATGGTAGGATGTGGGTCAATTCTGCTTAAATATTGGTATGGAGCTCTGCCTCTGGGCTGTGCATCTCCAAGGTAAGGGACTCGTGGGCACCTGCCACTCAGTGTTGCGTTACTTACTGAGCGAGGCTTGTCAAGAGATCAGTTTTGAGATTCTGAAGACGTGCGAGTCATTTAGTTCTGTGAATCCGGTGGGAAATGGTTTGATTGAACACGTGTACCTCCCCCTTCCCTCGGCACACACAGGGTTGTTTAAGATGCTCTGGGATGTGTACCGATGATTCCTCGGGGATGGACAAGGTGAGGACTACTCTCGAGTACGAATGCAGGCGGATCCACTCAGCCTCAATAGTGAAGTGAAAGGGGACCCCCTCTGAAAGTTACATTCAAGTCAGGGAGCAGAGGGGAAAGAAAACAAACCAACTGAAAATTGCTCCCTCCTGACCTATAAGTACTTTACTCGTAGGAATAATCTCTCCAACACAGGGCATATACTAACAGTATCTACACAAATTGTAAGTTTTTTTCTCATTTTACTTTATTTCACAATAGGAAAATTATTTTTTCTTTTTTTGACATCATTTTACACTTATAACATTTAAAAATACATATATATACTTTTCCACATAAAAAATTTTTTTGAAACATATAATGTCATCACTATGAAACAGTGCAAATATATCTATAACTGATCAGATTCATATTAACACTAAATCAATAAATAATGCACAAAACAGGTAAAGAGCCGCACGCACACAACACATACATTCTTCCTAAACATCCATTCCTTTACACAAACACATAATATATCCTATATCATTGAATCTGATGCCCAATAAATGATCAAGGTCATTAGATTTAAAAAGAGGGGAGATGGTCGACGCGTTTCGGTGGACGGAAAAGGAGTACGAGCCACCTTCTTCAGGACCAATCAGATACAGTGCGATATAGGAGCTCAAAACCTGCGGTGAAGACCTTTCAGGGAGACTAGACTTGGAGATACCAGCAATTTTCCAAATTTATGAGGGCCTGTTACGCGATCTGGTTTATTGTGCGAGGAGAAGAAGCCAGATTTCTGGTACTGTATTGATAAAGGGATACGTATGGCTTTTATGCTGTAGAATGTTAAGGTAAGTGGCAGTGATTACCTTAACATTCTACAGCATAAAAGCCATACGTATCCCTTTATCAATACTCGCACAATAAACCAGATCGCGTAACAGGCCCTCATAAATTTGGAAAATTGCTGGTATCTCCAAGTCTAGTCTCCCTGAAAGGTCTTCACCGCAGGTTTTGAGCTCCTATATCGCACTGTATCTGATTGGTCCTGAAGAAGGTGGCTCGTACTCCTTTTCCGTCCACCGAAACTCGTCGACCATCTCCCCTCTTTTTAAATCTAATGACCTTGATCATTTATTGGGCATCAGATTCAATGATATAGGATATATTATGTGTTTGTGTAAAGGAATGGATGTTTAGGAAGAATGTATGTGTTGTGTGCGTGCGGCTCTTTACCTGTTTTGTGCATTATTTATTGATTTAGTGTTAATATGAATCTGATCAGTTATAGATATATTTACACTGTTTCATAGTGATGACATTATATGTTTCAAAAATAATTTTTTATGTGGAAAAGTATATATATGTATTTTTAAATGTTATAAGTGTAAAATGATGTCAAAAAAAGAAAAAATAATTTTCCTATTGTGAAATAAAGTAAAATGAGAAAAAAACTTACAATTTGTGTAGATACTGTTAGTATATGCCCTGTGTTGGAGAGATTATTCCTATGAGTAAAGTACTTATAGGTCAGGAGGGAGCAATTTTCAGTTGGATCCACTCAGCCTTTCATCATTCCAAGGTCGATAAAATGAGCACTGTGAAGAGGTTAACAATACACCTCTGTTATTAAGCAACAAAGACAACCCATTTGTCTCTTGGGTGCCATGCACTCTTATAAAGAGGGTGGGGTTGAAAATCGTCATGATCCTTGCGTGTGAACCCGCACCAAAAGGGTTATCTCTCCAGCGAAACACAATTTAGTCCATGTGTTCTAAAATAAAAATAAAAATGTGCTTACTGTGAAAGAACGGTAAGTTCGGTCCTTTAAATAGCAAGTTTAATATTAAACCAATTCAATTGTACTTATGTTATCACCTTGCAAGGACGTGGAGCTAATTCGCACCTGTGACGCATTTGTGGCTACAGATATCTTTGTAGTGATAAGTTAATCCACTGAGCTTTCTCAATAGGATTTGAACGTGTCACCAGCAGGTTAAAACACATAGATCTACAGCAGGTGCATCCTGAGGTGCTTTCATCTGTGCCACTCGGGGTGTTTGCTCTTTCACCTTATATATCTAAAGCGCCCTTTCTCTTGGTATAAAATCGATGGTGAGGTTTATTGCGTTTTTCAAGCTATTAGTATTGTAATAACAATGCCTTGTATTTATGTTTTAAAAACCCAAAACATAAATATAAGGCATTGTCATTTACAATGCCAATAGCTCAAAATCGTTTGAATGCAAGACCTATTTCAATGCAAATGCCGAGGTGGGCACCACACCACAGGAGCCCACCTCGGAGCTTCAAAGTGGGCCGCTCTCACCCTCCTGATTCATGTTGAGCCCTCTCCCCACCCACCGAGCAGAAATGTAGTGTTTCTCTCACGCCACCCTTTCCCTGTGCATGGAGTGATGCACGATCTGTGCCATTGTTTGAAGAGGGGGAACATTTAGTCCCTTTTCTACAGGCAAATCGACAGGGCATACCTTTGCGATCAAACTTTTTTAGGTTTCGACCTGGCGAAAAGCTGCGCAAGCAGCGGTTCGCGCAGGCGAAAACTTTTGTTAGAGTATTGTGGCTTGGGCACCGCCTCACTCTCCCATTGGCTAGCTCCATAAATGGAGGCTAGCCATTGGAAGAGTGATCTGTCCATCAAAGCCGGAGGAGATTGGTAGGCGTTCCTGGCATTTTTTCCCTCTCCGCCCCTTTGTGAACGTCATTCCGGCCAAACACGCCCCCGAATTTCCGAAATTTCACTCCCTTGCGGCCGCCATTTTGCTGCTCGAGCTGCGTCTAACAGGACATGAGGTAAGCCTCTGCCCCCCTGTTTGTGCCTCATTACTTGTTGCCCCGCTGTCCGTGTCTTTTTCCCGCCCCAGTGTCGATTTATTTAAGTACCCTAGACGAAACCTAAAAAGTCAGAAGCTCTGTTTCGTTTGCAGAAAGGAGCTGACACAATGTTTGACTCAGGCCGTCATCAAGCGAACTAAGCGTAACTGGGTTTTCTCTGTGGCTCTTAAATATTCTTTCTTCGATTTTATTGGCAGCCAATTTCTCCAGCGTCTATGGTCTTTGATTGTTGTAGTCCACTTTTTATGCGCCTTAACCATTAAGTTCTGTAGTGTTTCTTTTCTGTCTATTGTTTATATCGGCCTCCTTGTTAAAGCCTATGTTTTGCTACTCTTTTAAGCCGTGGGTATGCATTTTATTCCATCCGTGGTGTCTATGGAGTTTTGTTCCCTCACAAGTGTTCGAGTGTTATTCCTCTGCATGTTTCATTGCGTCGTTTTGTACCCCCACCCTGACCACCACTGGCATGTGAAAACTCACTGCCTCGTAAAGTGCCATATAATAACACCGTTGTCTTAAGAAGCTCGTAGCTAGCCGCTAGGTTTTAGGAGAAGACAGATTGATGTCCTGCCAAGTTTCAACAGAGAAGGCTCGAGCGAGCTGGGGGAGGGGTGCTATTTCTCCTAGGCATTCCTGCCCGTAGACTGTTGTATTTGCTTTCCACCGGTTAATGACAGTTTGAAACCTGAGCTTGGGTTTTATACAAGGGAACTGGAATATAAATCCACCACCTGTGTTTTCTCGGTAATGTTTTTTCAAGCTGTGCGGCCCCGTTGGCTTGTTTCACCTTAACTGTGCATACTGGATGTATGACGTTACTCCGCATACCGTTACAACTACCTACCATTACAACGCGACCATTACAACGCATACCATTACAACGCAAGGCGCTTTGGGGTGCTGGATAGTGGTAAGTATAATTTACTATTCTAACTCCAGTCCCCGTGGACCCTAGGGAAGGTGTTGGATAGTAAATTATACCATTCCCTATCCTATAGCGCCCCCCAGCGCAATGCGTTGTAATGGTATGCGTTATAAAAGTCGCGTTGTAATGGTAGTGCGGAGTAACGAATGCGTTGTAACAGGTGCATACCGTGCATACTATGCTTTAAAGGCTGCACATGGCAATATCTGTATACATGGGGGTCTTGTTTAAGAAGGCAAGTTGGTTTCAGTCTTTTCTTTCCGTGTGTCTGTAAGAGGGTGAAACGTTAGTCTAGGTTGAATCCAAATCGCATCCAGATGTGAATAGTTTCCCACTGGATTTGTAGCTCGCAGAAGTGTCCATCAGCTCATCGCGTCAGCACTAAATAAGTGTTTTTTTTAAATACTAAGACACGACCAGGAAGAATTAGTGAATACAGTGTTTTAGGCACAGGCTTGGAAAATGTAGCAGTTAAGTAGGAGTGTTTAATTGGAAAGATTTGCAGTTTGGCATGTGAAACCACGCATTTTCAGAGTTTCTCATTTGAATATAGTGGTGTTGTCACAAAAAAATTAGTGATTACCCTCACAAGTTAGGACGTTTACGCTGATAATATTTACGAAAGGTTATCAATTTATGGACACTTAAGATATAACATTAAAAGTTACCGAAAATGTCCTGCACCAGCAGAGCATTACTCACACAAATATTGTCTGGAAAGGGTGCCTTTGGAAAAATCGAACACAGGGAGCCAAGTAATTTATGCCATGTGCTGTCCTATTGCAGACATTACTAGCACCCACATATAATATTTCTCTGTGGATGAAGTGCTTAAGCGAGTACCGTGACTAAATGGAAAGACACTTTTCCATATCCAACCCACAAAATAACTGTGACCCATCATACAGAATGGAAGGAATTTCGTCATAGCTATCAAGTTCTGCACTTGAGGATTTGAAAAAGTATTGATGTGACATTGAAAAATGAGTGTACAAGAACTTTGACGGCTTTGGCAGTGTGCAATCTCACCAGGGAAGGAATATATGTTCACTGTTAGGCCTTGTGAAGAGATCAGACTAACTGATTTAGACCTCCTAGAGGCAGTAGATGTCATATGGACTTTTGGATTCAAAGCAGGATACAAGCAAAACTGCACAGAAACAACATGCCTCCTTTCATGTTTTTTTTTTTGTCGCCTTGTGAATGTGATGTCATGGAAATCAGTTGGTAGGACCTTACTGCTGTGGCACGTGTGCGGAACTGGTTGCTACCAGCACTAAATACAGCTAGTTGCCACCATATTGTAATTCATGACAGAAGGCCATGAGGCAGCTCACAGTGAAGGATATGCATGTGCTGGACATGCTAAAAAGTTGCCTAGGTTCACATACATAACTGGAACTCTCATTTGCTCTTTGGACTACTTGTCGGCATGACTGGCACTGCACTCAGATACTGGCTTCAGAGGTTTGCCACACGTTCAGCTACCAGAATTCCCACCAACATTGGACAAGCTGAAGCTAGTGATGACCACACTGTCTGTTTATAAACTGAATTTACACTGAAGAGCTACTGAGCCTTGGTTTTCATGCAGGCATGGCCACTCCCACATACAAGTTATCTTCAACACCTACATTTTGGCTAGTAACAGGTCTACACACCTAGCTGTTGTATTAAAGTGACTTAAAATAGATGAAGAGACTTGTAAAGCACGACTACTCACCAGTAATGTTCTCAAGGTGGTTGGGGGGGGGTGGGGGGTGACTGCTGATCTTTCGCAGGCACTTTTGTTCAGTTAATTAGCCAGGTCTTGAGGTCCTTCTTGAATGGGGGCTGTGACTGTGATTGCCTTAGGTGGAGAAGCATGGTGTTACAGATCTCCCCTGGCCGTGGTCTTGCGGACATGTGGGATGGCAGCAAGGGCCAGATGTGTCACATAAGGCTCACTAACACTTCAGTCCCCTTAGTACTGCAAGCAAATTAGGTGGTAATCCACATTGTCAGAGACTTGATGGGTAGGTAGTTTACTAGTAGCCAGGTCTTGAGAAAGAGAAGCGTTTGTACTATATCCAGGACAGTGTAAGAGAGATTCAAAGTGTCTCCTGAAAGCACCATCAACAAGTCTGTTTAAGCAAGGCACATTATTTAGCTCTAGGTTACTGAAATGCTGACTGTAGGGGAGAGTTTGATAGTTCTGATTGTGAAAATCAGATCAATACAATTGATAAAGCAGTGGACAATGAATAACATGTGAAAAGACCTGTTGTCCTCCAATGGAAGCCAGTGAGAGTGCAGAAGGGGGTAAGGAAGCTGAATCGAGGAGCTTCTAGAGTAAGTTAAACCACCAGCCTCTCCCACTCGCTTCCTAATGCATGGTGATCAATTACTTGACCCGGCCTATTATTGCTAGAAGGTGACTGTATTGTTCAGGAGTATGTACTACCAACTTTAAACCTGTCCGTACCTCCGGCCCTGCTGTTTATTATCTGGTGGTATGTTGCGTTGATTGTTAAAAACCTGGCTGTATTTCAACAGAGGTTTTCAAAATGTTATAATTGGTAAGCCTTTAATCAGATGGGCTCACTGTTTCAATATGGCACTGTCAGTGGTGTGGTCACGTATAGATTGTGTTCATACATGGTAGTGGGAATGAGAGCTGCAGAAAGACTAAAGTTGAAGAGTGGAGGGAGCACACTGCCTGGCATATTAGTGCACTGTGATAAATCCAGTGCATGATAATGTTCAGTTTAGCTGAAAGTTTTAGTAGTCACCATTGTTGGTTCAGCCAGTGCTGTGTATTTCTATTCATGGTTGTGAAGTTGGTACATAAAATATATTATAGAATGCACAAAATGACACAGTTGTGCACATGCTTGTTGCTTACTGCGTTGGGAAGTTAAAGTTTGCCAATAGTCACAAGACCCGAGAGAGGAAGAGGGGCTTGAAAGAAATCTGGCGGAACTTTAAAGTCTTAGAAGATGGCCCTCCGAGTGATCCGTCGCGCTATGAAATACCAAAATTTAACCAGAGAAGGAAAATTTTTTTCGTTATCTGTGCAAACGTGTATAGAAAAAAATGGGCATTATTTATGTAGGCGACTCAAAACTACAAAGCGGCATTGCTCTGTGTGAAAGTTTCTAGGAGAAGTTTTCAAGGGATGGGCAAGGGGTTAGTTTCTAGAATGTCTGCTGGGTTGATGGCGTAGATAGATGTGTAGCAGTCCTTATGAATGTTAGTGTTAATATAGAGCATTGTTGCAAATCGAAATGCTAACAACTCCGGACATGCAGAAGAGCAAGGTAAGTGTGTTTGAGAGTCGTGTATGTATGTAACTTGCTTGTTGACTAGGAAAGTCTAAGAAATGGACTGGAATGCACAGGATAATTGCGATGTCTTGCTTTTGGCAATTTCAGAGTTGGCAGTTCATTGTGGTGTAGGAACTTGACTGTTCAGTGTCGCGTTTTGTCCTGTTAAGATGTAGCAGAGTGGGTACATCATGGTGACTTAATACTGCCAACTGCTTACCAGTACCTGGCAAGTCTCTGCCCTTGCTGTTACTGTGTTGGATGGAACAGTCCTATGTCCTATCTCATGTAAAGTGCTCTGATACCGCCGGGTCTAGCCAGTGCTATATAAAACTTTTAAAATAAATAAAATAAAAACAGTAATGTCATTGAGTTGTAATCTTTTGTATGGCGAGTGCATGGCGAGTGCTCCCTTATGGTTGACTGAAGGCTTACTGCATAGATATCTCCCACCACCCCCTTGCATGTCAAGCTCTAACAGACTGTTTCTCAAGTCGAAATTGGTTTAGACCAACTAATCTAATTCCTTTAATTTGGCTCTCCAGGTACCCATTCTTTAACCTAGTCTACAGTTTAACCTTACATGCACGGTGATGCATTACACCAATGTTCAAAATCAGTTTATTCATCCACTACTCCCTGAAGGTAACTTAAATGGGCAGTAGTAGAATCCATACAGTCGGGGAAAGGCTTCTTCTAATTTTTCATCAGGTAGATATTTTTAAAGTCTGGTGAGCTAAGAATTTACTTGCTACTGATACTTTATTTTTTAGGTCTCACATACCACGTATCTTTTAGTTATCTGTAGGCAAAAGTCAATCACGGACCAGTACAAAAACCGTTAGTGGGCTTAGAGACCACCCTTTGGTTGAATGTATTGTTACTTGATATTAGCTCCCTTCTTATTTAATGCATTCACTGCCTCTTCTTGTTTGTCTCTCCTGTGATAACCTCTTTACTATCTTTTTAGCTGACTTGTACCCTTCCACTGGTCACCTTAGGAAACACATTTTTTCCTTTTTGTTCAATCGCTCCCATCAGTGTGCATGTTTTTCTTTCTCTTCTGTGCTTCTCACTCCATACCCACCTTGCGCTACATGTTAGTCCCTCCTACCCACTCTCTCATTTGTGTGCTGCTTTTACTGTTCTAGCTGCCCCACTAATCCATACGCCCCATGTTGCCCTCCACTTCATGTTTTTTTTTTAAACCGCAGTCTGCCACAGCTCATGGTCCTATCATAATAATATTTTTAGGTTTCGCCTGTCGAAAGCTGCGCAAGCAGCGTTTCGCGCAGGCGAAATCTAATGTTTACAGTATGTGTGTGTTGTCCCGCCCTCTCTTTCCATTGGCTAGCTCCATAAATGGAGGCTAGCCATTGGAAGAGAGATCTGCTCGTCATTCTGCGAGCAGATTCGTGGGCTTTCCTGCGATTTTTAGGCTTTCCGCCACGCCCTCGCTGTGCTTGCTCTCCTGGGTGTGTGTGTGGCTCTGGGTGGGTGTGTGTGGCTCTGGGTGTGTGTGTGTGGTAGTAATTGCTGTCTGCTGAGCTCGTCCAGTAGGGTACAATAGGTCTCACATTTGCGATAGATTAAGTTATTGGCAAAGTAAATGACAATGCCATTTATTTATCTGTTTTCAAAACCAACAACTAAATAAAAAAAATTGTCATTTACAATGCCAATAGCTCTAACTTTTGCAAAGGCAAAACCATTGCATTGTAAATGCGTGTTTATTATTGGAGTTGCTCAATTTTTAGCCGCTACTCCCACTGATGCTTCGGGGATTGGTGTCACTACAACGCGGTTTATAACAACGCATTCCGTTACATCGGAATTTTTACAACACAGGATCCATTACATCGGATGCCATTACAACGCATGGCATTACATAGCAGATGCTATTACAACGCATGGCATTACATCGTAAGTATAGGTAAGTATACCTTTTTTTAAAAAAGTGTAATTAAGTTAATTTAATTAATTTAATTTAATTAATTTAATTAAAATACATTTTAAAATAGTAATTAATTTTATTTAATAAATTTAAATCTATTTATTTAAATTAATTTTAATAAAAATTGTAATTAATTTTATTTAATTAATATAATTAAATTAATTTAATTTAAATATTTTTTTGATTGTAATTAAATTAAATTATTTAAAATAATGTATTTAATTTAATTATTTTAATTAAGAAATGTAATTAATATAATATTAATTTAATTTAACCTAAAAACACCCCTGTACCCCAAAACCCAAACCCTGCCCTGAAACCTAAAAACACCCCTGTACCCCAAAACCCAAACCCTACCCTGAAACCTAAAAACACCCCTATACCCCAAAACCCAAACCCTACCCTGAAACCTAAAAACACCCCTGTACCCCAAAACCCAAACCCTACCCTGAAACCTAAAAACACCCCTGTATCCCAAAACCCAAACCCTACCCTGAAACCTAAAAACACCCCTGTACCCCAAAACCCAAACCCTACCCTGAAACCTAAAACACCCCTGTACCCCAAAACCCAAACCCTACCCTGAAACCTAAAAACACCCCTGTACCCCAAAACCCAAACCCTACCCTGAAACCTAAAAACACCCTTGTACCCCAAAACCCAAACCCTACCCTGAAACCTAAAAACACCCCTGTACCCCAAAACCCAAACCCTACCCTGACACCTAAAAACACCCCTGTACCCCAAAACCCAAACCCTACCCTGAAACCTAAAAACACCCTTGTACCCCAAAACCCAAACCCTACCCTGAAACCTAAAAACACCCCTGTACCCCAAAACCCAAACCCTACCCTGAAACCTAAAAACACCCCTGTACCCCAAAACCCTAAAACCTAAAAACACCCCTGTACCCCAAAACCCAAACCCTGCCCTAAAACCTAAAAATACCCAAACACCCCAAAACATATACCTCAGTACCCCAAAACATATACTCCTATAATCATACTTATTAAAAAAATTACTTAAATTAATAAATTTAATTTATAATATTTAAAAACATAAATAAATATTTTTATTTCTTTTTATTTATAATTAATAATAATTAAATCAATTATATAATATTAAATCAAATAAATAAAAATTATATACTTACCAATACTTACGATGTAATGGTATGCGTTGTAATACCATCTGCTATGTAATGCCATGCGTTGTAATGGCATCCGATGTAATGGATCCTGCGTTGTAATAGCTGCGTTGTAACAGCATTACGACGTAAAAGTTGCGTTGTAAGTGATACACACCATGCTTCGGTCATAGCAGGCAACAAGATTCCAATCTTAATGTTAGCTGACGACATGCTCCTTAGTTTAAAAAACCCTGTGCGTTATTATGTTTCGAAGACTTCTGCAATCTGCGAGGGCTAAAAATTAATGCAGCTAAAACTAAATTCATGACCTTCAATCAGCCCAAAGCATTCAGGGGTGGAATAAATTTGGACAGTGAGCCCCTAGAACAGGTAGTTGCATTCACATACTTAGGAATCATCTTGGAGAAAAAACGAGTTTGAGACCACATATTAAAACTATGGCACTGAAACATCGCCAATTAGCCGGTGCTTTAAATAATGAATTAACCCCCCCCCTCCCCCACCCCCTGAAGAAGCCGGTTACCCAGGTGTTGCAGATTTACAGCACAAAAGTGGTGAGCTCGGTTCTATATGGGTTGGAATTATGGGGTTTTGAGAAATGGACCCAGCTAGTTACAGCAGAGAATAGGTTCTTCAGAATGATCACTAGCCTTCCACAAAGCACTCATGTGTTACCTTGTTCTATGACCTAGGAAGGAAATCGTTTGTAGATACAGCCAGGCTGCGCCCCTCATTATATTGGCCTAGGATTTGGTGTACCCCGGAGCTGGCTACCTTTGTTAATGTTCTCAGGGATGTCATTGAGGCGGATCAGTGCCACAAAATTGGCTTGCTACGTGACATCAAAGGAGTCCTGGTCAGCATGAGTATGCCAGACCTATGGGAAAACCTATCTAGCATGCAGTTTCCATTAAAGAAGTAATTAAGGAAAGATACTGGGAAATGGTTGGCCAAAATACCATTAGAACAAGTGAAAGTACCACATTAACAGGAAGATTCATAATATTTCAATTCTGTCCAAGCCTTGACCCCCTATTGTGATACAGTTTTAAAACCCCTTGATCAGAAACTGTATTTCCAATTTAGAGTGGAGTCTCTTCCATGAACATCATTTACTGCTAACTGGTTTTCATCTGGTTATAACAAATGCCCACTTTGCATAGAGCATGTTGAAACCTATTCCAATGTGCTGTGTGTCTGTCCTGCCTAGGCGGGCCCTCGTGAGGAATGGCTTAGCAGACCTGTAAGAACATAGACACCATTCCCAGTAGAGTTGCTTTGAGAATTCTATGTACTGATCCCCCACCTCTCTATGGAATTCCTGCAGCTAAGATTTTAATATGGATGTGGTCGATAAGATTAAAATTGCTGTCCACACTAGCAAAACAGCAAGAAATTGCACAGGAGTTGAAGTGAAAAGTCTAATTTTAGAACTATCCCCATTATATGGTGGGGAAATTGTACACTATTCTTGTACACCGGCTTTGGCCAACTATTTTAACATTTTATCCATTGCTATTTATACCTGCCCCTTTTTTAAATTACATATACTTGTCTCCCACTGTATTATGACGAGTTGATATTTGATTATAATATATATTATATATTTGTACAATATTTTACTTCTGCCTGGACATTTTTCATTAGCCTGCAAAAAGCTTCCATACTGCCACTCCTAACAAACCCCTCTCTAGATCCCTATGAGGTAAAAAACTATAGGCCAATTTCTTGACTTCCCCTTCCCCCAGAATTCTAGAGAAGTCAAAGAATCAAGATGTTATGATCTTTTTAGAAAAAAACAACCTTCTCGATTCATCCTAACATGGGTTTAGATCCAATCATTGTACGAGTCAGACCTTACGGAAGCCACTGAAGAAATAAGAGCCATTATAGATCATGAACATAAGGCAGCCCTGATCTTTCGGCAGCGTTTTATACAAAAATTCTCTTTTGAATACGTGCCTCAAAAGTATTGGTATGAAAGCACTGGCAGTAAAATTACTCAGCCATTTTTAGTCCAATAGAGAGCAAGTAGTATCTCTGGAGGACTTTATCTCAGACCGCTTTACACTTCCTTTTGGGGTTCCGCAGGGGTTCTCAGAAAGTTCCACCCTTTTCAATAATTATGTCATCCCTCTGATTGAACTCATTTGGTCATACAGTTTCTCAGTGCTTTCTTCTGCTGACAACATCCAGATAGTTGTGTCAGTCTCTTCAAATCCAGCGAAAGTGGCCAACCAATTTAAAGTTTGAGTACCATCGTTGATTGGATGCAGAGACATTGTTTAAATTTAAACTCTGAGAAGACTGAGGTGCTTCTTTCTGGCAGTGACATCTCGTTTGAAGCACCGCCTGGAGGCTCTCTACACTTGGGTTTCTTCCACCTCTGGTCCAAAACCAAAAAACCTAGAGGTCATTTTTGAAGTAAAACTTGCCTTGACTTATCACATGACTCAGATGACTTCCTCCTGTTTCCTAACGCTAAATATTTGAATAAAAAGTCTTCCGTTCATTCTTACGGAGCTGCAGAAGACAGTTTTTCTGGCTCTAGTAATATCAAAGTTAGATTACTGTAACGCTCTTTAAGTGAGCATTCAACAACGCCTACAAAAGTATCTACAGACTCTTCAAAATGCAGCAGCTCGGGTACTGATGAAGGCAAGCTCTCTAAACTTAGCCCTATCGCACAAACGATCATTAATCTGCATTGGCTACCAGTAAGGGAGAGGATTAAGTTCTAGGCCCTTTTTTGGGCCCATAAAGCTCTTCACAAGTCTGGCCCTCTCTCCTGCCAAAAAATGTTTAAAAGGCATTTACCCAACTAGCAATTTGTGTTCCAGCTCCAGCGAAAAAGGTAGTTTTCCAAAGAATAAAAAAAGCTAGCTCGGGAAGCAGAAGCTTCACCTGCTTCTCATGTAAGTGGTGAATACTCTGCCTGTCCATTTCAGAACACAGTCAAATCTTTTAATATTTAGTAAACAGTTGATAACCTGGCTTTTCACCCTTACTGCCAATTAGCATTTTTCACGGCTGTTGCTGCCACACTGCCTGGAAACTAGCGCCAAGACACCAAAAATAGCATTCACGCGCTCTAGTTTGGATGAAGATAAGAGCGCCTACATTGGGTGAGGGATGTGCTTGAATGGTCTCATCCCCTGAAGGACCCTTCTTAACCTAGTGCGAACTGGAACTAGACAGATGGACCCCACAGATAGTGAGGATGAAACGTAGAGTAAAGTCCCACTTCTACTGTAAAGTTGCGGCATGTGTAGCTCCACTATAACTATAATAATTATTTAATAGATTACTCTATAACATGCTGATGTCCAGGAATGTATGTGAATAATGTGTCATTGGATTCCACTAAGATACCTGTGTCGATTAAGAGATGCTGAAGTTAGTGTATAACCGCACAAATGTTATTCTCAATTGAATAAATAAAGTTTTTAAAAAAATATTCACGCAAAGCACATTGACATTGACTTGTGCCAGTCGGGCACTGGCACTTACCTTTTTTACAAATTAACTACTGGATAAGGTCAAGACAGTACCCCTGCAGTGAGGGTTTTCGCTTCAGCAAAAGTATTTATAATATAATAGCAAAAGTGAATGTTCAAATGTCAGAGTTGAAGCCACGTCTTCCCTGCAGGGGAAACATCCTTTACAACGCAACTTTTACCACGCAGTGCCTTTACGACGCAACTTTTACAACGCAAACCATTACAATGCATTGCGCTGGAGGGCGCTCTAGGATAGGGAATAGGTTTAATTTACTATCCAACACCTTCCCTACTATCCACGGGGACTGGAGTTGGAATAGTAAATTAAACTATTCACTATCCAGCGCCCCAAAGCACTATGCGTTGTAAAGGCATGCGTTGTAAAAACAGCGTTGTAAAGGCATGCGATGTAAAAGCATGCGTTGTAATGTCATACATCCTCTCTGCAGTGCTCAAAAGCATACTGACGTTTTCCCCCCATTGTTCGAGCTCACTTTCAACAAAAACAAACGTTTAAGGGGATTTGTGTTGTCCTTTATTGTCAGGTATTCTGAGTTGGTGGAGTCTGTTGTACTTCGTTTATCTGTTGATGCCTATGGGACTTCTGGCCCTTCATTCTAAGATATTGCAGCCTGGTGCAGAAAATTCTTCTATCCGACTCAAGAACATATTGAGTAACAGTTTAGAATACTGCACCTTTGTGAAAAATTCTTCCACAACTTTGTGTCACGCAAGACGAACTTCTAGTACGGCTTGCAGTGCTGCACGATTGTGAAATAATCCTCAAATACTTGTCTTTGACTCGTGAGGGACTTCTAGTAATAGCTTGCAATACGTTTTTTTTAGGAAGACCGTATTTACAATTTCCACATTAGATCTTGCATATCAGATTGGCTAATTATGTAATCCCTCTCAGACATCATGCAGTTGTAAGGCCACGTCAAGAAGCAACTTCCAGCCCCTACTCATGCTGCAATATTTTTTAGCTCCCAGTTGCTTTAAATAAACGACAAGCTCTTTGACATTTGGAATAATTAACATTCTAAGTACACATGCCTCTAATCCCTCTAATATCTGCATATACAAGGGAGTCTTCAGCTGCTTCTTCCAGAACATACAAGAGGTTCACTCAGAACTGAGATAATGACTATCATCATCACCAAGCAGTACTGGAGCACTCCTTTAGCCCTTAGAAAGGAGACAAAAAATCATCAAGGTGATATGCACATGTATGTATTGAAGCTGCGCCCTCTCTATGGCTTGACATGTTCAAAAACACAGTTGCGTTTTCCATAATTTCATTCCACTTTCAACAACAGGAGATGCTCAAGGTGGGTCTCTCCTGTTCATAGTTCTGTGAAATCATAGAATTAAGGGGGCATTGGCGTTTATTTAAACTGTGACTGTGCAAGTAACTATAACTCGTGCATTGCTGTACCTATAATTTAGGGCCTCGCCGTGTACTGCAAATTACCCCACATATTACAGCACTCATGACATCTTCTGTGACATTATTGATGATATCACTGCAAGAATTGCAGCAAAAATTATGGATGAGAAAACTGTGCATGGTGGGGGGACAAGTTATACTATAGGGCACAAGTTATAGGTTCTTGAGATAACTATAACTGCTGAACTTCTGTGGTTTTTAGAGTTTAAAACATTACATTGTTACTGAATATTTCCCCTATTACGTTTCTTTAATCTTTGTTTTTTTCATTGAATAAGGAAAGATAGATAGATAGATAGATAGATAGATAGATAGATAGATAGATAGATAGATAGATAGATAGATAGATAGATAGATAGATAGATAGATAGATAGATAGATAGATAGATAGATAGATAGATAGATAGATAGATAGATAGATAGATAGATAGATAGATAGATAGATAGATAGATAGATAGATAGATAGAGGGACGGATGGATGGTTGGACCGATGGATGGACGGACGGACAGACAGACGGATACACAGATAGATAGATAGATATTGAATGAAAAAAGGTTAAAATTCAGTTATAGTTAGAAAAAAGAAAACATTATTTATTATTACAATACAAAGTTAAATTAAACCAGACAAACCTTTGACATTTCACAGCTAATGTTATAACTTACATTGATAATTTCCGCCCCTTCCCAAAACTACTATATGTTGCACAACTTCAGACACAGTTTTATCAAATTAGTATCCACACAACATGTAACTATACCTCAAGCCTTCTCCATGCATTACTTATAGCCGTCCATATGACATAGCATGTTAAATCATAGCATTCCTGATAAGACTCATAATAGGTGTAACAAAATCATTAATGAAAATGCTGTGCATGTTAGAGTGCCATGGGCAACAGGGCGTCACCCCACTGCTTTCTCGCAGTGCGAGAAGCCAAAACATAAAATTGTATTTTAAATACCATTTTATGTCCCCGCTTCTCGTGCTGCGAGAAAGCAGAAGGCAGGGTATGCCTGGTTGGGGGGGCGGGTGTGTGGGTGAGTCGGGGAGGAGTGGCTTTCCGACTGTTGGGGGCCCAGACTGTTTGGTCGGCCCTCTGGGGAGGGGGGTAATGTTCTTATCCATATCTGAGCAAGAAGGTGACCCGTACACTATGAGTAGGGTACTAAGTGATTTGAATGTACATATGGACACCAACATAAGTAGTGAATTAAAAGAAAAATCTAAATGAACTCCGCAGCTACCGGCAGGCAGCAATTTGGACATTTTTCTTAAGTTGATATTACTAGACCTAAACAAACACTCCTACACACAGGTACATTACACCAACAGAAGGGATAATCTCACCAAGGGAGAGAGGGAGGCACTTTTTGCACTCCAGTCAGCTAGGAGGAACACGATATGAGAAGCAGATAAGGGGGGCAACGTGGTCCTAATGAATAGTGCAGACGATGGGCAGGACATATGATCCCAGCTCAATGATATAACATACTATGAAGCTCTACCTTGTAATCCTATCTGGTCCCTTGTACAACTCATCAACACCAAACTGAAGGGATGGCATGACCAATGCCTCCAGGACAGAAATGAAAACACCTACCTTATGCTAGACCGTCCCAGATACCCCTGCATATATACTCTTCCCAAGATCCACAAAAATCTCCCCTTTTCCCCCTGGCAGGCCAATAATATCTGGTATAGAGGGGCCGAATAAAAGGATTTCTGAGTATGTGGATACGTTCCTACAGCCCTTTGTCCGCAACCTACCATCACACATGAGGGACACCAAGCATATTCTGAGCACGCTCACAGACATTACATGGGAGGATGGTATGACACTTGTAACACTAGACGTCATAGCACTTGCCTTGCCAGGCGTAATTGTAGTACAGAATTGGACTTTCTCTACTTTCTCTCTATCATACACTACAGCTTTCTGAGCCACTGTCTGCATTTTTCCCTTCCGGGCCTCTTTCTCTGCTTTCATTTGTCTCTGTCCAGCTTCCATTTGCCATGATCTGAGGGAATCAAACATCGACTGCCTACTTCTTTACGCAAACAATTTATCCTGTACAAAATTAATTTTCTGTTCATCATAAGTGCCTGTCAATGGCCACTGCAACTCGGCATTGTCCCTCTTATATTTGTGACATAACATACTAAACCTAATAGAGCCAAGGCTATGTTTGACATACATGTCAAATTTTGGGGTGCCTTCTGGTGGGGCTGGCTGACTTTCTTCCAATCGAGCATCAGTGGAACAACAACAACAGCCCAAACAAAACATTTTGCTAAAACATAGCATCTTTCAAATGAAAGCAAGTTCACTATTGATGCTGAGCAGATATTTACAAATATCTTACCAAAATGTTGAAAGTTAGGCTGAAAACCGTCAACATTATCGGCGCCCTCTTGCTCTCCTTAAACCTTTTGTGCGCGTAAAACAGCCGCCATTTTGAACACCATGGCTTCCCTACTCTCGCCGAGAGCCAGCGCGCCTCTCTCTCCCTCCTAGCTTCACTGGCAACCCCCTGCTTGCACCTGCCTTGAGTCATAAACCCCTCTTCGGCGCTGCTCTCCCCCAGGCCCTCATCCTGTTCCCAATGCGACACCTCCCTGCTTCCCCGTCATGATCTCCGGCCCTTTTGATGCAAACCCCTTTTCCCCGTGTGCCCGTTTGTCTTCCCCGTTCCCAGGCCGACACCTAGCTCTGCCGATACCAATCCCTTGCCCCTCCCCATACAATAGAAAGCTTCCCTCCTCAAAGGACCCCCGAGATGATCAAAGCCCCCCCCCATCCCACGAGATCCGATCGAAACCCGCACACTCCGTGAATCGGCGGAATACCCAGCTGCGCGATGATCATCACCTGTTGTGAACGGGGCGGGGACTTCCACTGTAACCTTGCGTGGGAACGGGCTGGGAAGGGGGGGATTCTGAGGATGTCTTTCCGTACATCAAAGTATCAACGAGAATGTGTTACATGTAATAAAGAGATAAACTTGTGTATAAGAGGCCAGGCCTCAGGGATGCAGTTAGAGCACCTCAGAACGATACCTTCTGTCCGTTTCGTTGTGTTCTCCTCCGGAGAAAATAAAAACCTTGTTTCCTGCCTTCCAGTCTCCAGCGCCTGCCTCTTCAATATTTTAACTTCTTTGTGGGTTCGAGAGGCGACACCGCCGGGCAAATACTTAAGGATCTTATATTCTGGTTGGTAGTGCCCCCCAGTTGTATTTTTTCCACAATTGGCGTCCCAAGCGTGGGGCCCATCAGCGACCCATGGATCCAGTGGGAGAGGTCCTGACGACAAAGTGAACGACTGCAACGATCGGGAACGCGTCTGTCCGATAGACCCTCGTCTGACAGCCGATCATCCGAACTTCACTGGTTCCGAACAGACCTCTCTCGAGTGATCTACGGTCCTGACTGGGAACCATCAGGAGTGCCGCGAGGATAACGAAGAAGAGAGGACGATCGGGCGCTGGATTCGGAAGTCAGGAAACTGTCCATGCGGTCCGGGTAAGGTCGTGTTACCACGACAAGTTGCGAAAAAATTGCTTGATTGCTTGTTTGTTAAATACTAGTATTGCTCTTTTTGTTTATTTGGAGATTCACTGTCTGCAAACGGAGAAACAACAGGCTCTCTCTTTGCAAGCAGTGGAGGATAGGTAGGGCAGACAACCGTGCTTATTTTTCTCCCCCACTCAATAATCACCTGAAACTGAACTGTTGTTCACAAACTATTGTTTCCTGGAGATTCCCTGTCTGCAAACAGGGAAGAGACCACCCTTTTTGCAGATAGTGAAAAGGGTAGGTAACGCAGATCTTTGCGGACCTACTCATTCTCCCCATTGTTATTTATCGGTCTTTTGTTATCTTGATCTATGAGGGATTCACTGTCTGCAAACGGAGAAACAACGGGCTCTCTCTTTGCAAGCAGTGGAGGATAGGTAGGGTAGCAGCCGTGCTTATTTTTTTCTCCCCCACCCAATAATTGCTTGAAACTGAACTGTTGTTCGCAAAACTATTGTTTCCTGGAGATTCCCTGTCTGCAAACAGGGAAGAGACCACCCTTTTTGCAGATAGTGAAAAAGGTAGGTAACGCAGATCTTTGCGGACCTACTCATTCTCCCCATTGTTATTTATTGGTCTTTGGTTATTGTGATCCATGAGGTATTCACTGCCTGCAAACAACGTAGAATAGAAATATTCTGTCTAGTCTTTGCACCTAGTGATAAGATAGGCAGTGCTGACTTTTTAGTCCCTCGTTACGAGCCGTCATGTCTGTCTTCTCCCCACTGATGAGTAGCCTGTTTAGCCCGGACCGCCTATTAGAGATGGACCATCCAGCCCCGCTGGAAGGCACCCCTAATAAGGACATGTTCATGAAGCATGGATTGACCGCTATAGCCTATAGTAAACTATGGCATAAATATACAAAAAAGGGTCAAGAAAGTCAATGGCCCCTGATAGGATCCTTCGATGATGATAAAATAAAAACGCTAGAAACCGCCCTGGGTAAAAACAAGACAACACCTACTATGCTTGACAGCTTCGGCATGTGGCGAAAAGAAACTGAACAGCGTAAAAAGAAAACTGAGAGTAGGTTGGAAAAAGAGCTGCAAAAAGCAGCCCACCTAGCTGCTCAGAAACTAAAAAAGGAGATAGAGGAAAGAGAGAAAGCTAAACAGAAACTAGAAAGGGAAACGCCAAGCCAGTGTCCGGTTAGAACCCCCTCCATGCTCTACCCTGACTTACCCTCGAAACGACAAGCCAATGAGGACCTGCTGTTAGGTCCTCCTATCATCTACATGCCCCCTCCATATGCCCCTTCTCAACCCTTGGCGCAGCACGCGCCACCCCCGGGTACAAGCGAAGGTACCGCCACAGCGTCGGCCCCAATAGCCTCTGTGCCAGCCGAACCCCTCGTATTAAAACCCGCATCAACAACAACGTTAGATGACCATGAGACTCGAGGGGCTGGCCCTGCAAGAACAAACAGACTAGACAAGGATGAGCGAGCGGGGATCGACAAAATAGCGAGGACACTGGTAGAAAGGAAGGATGATGAAGAGTACATCACAGATATGTTCAGCTCGTATACAGGGAGTCACAGACGACATTTTACCGTACGACTGTGTTATCATGTCTTGAATGCATATGAGGACCGATATCGAGACAAAGGTCCCGAGAGCCTAAGGACTCTGTACCGGAAGGTCGATATCGGGGATGAGGGCGAGTGTGATGTGTCGGACCTCCTTACGCGTACGCTTGAGGTTTTCCGCCACCTCACTGAACGAAAGCCAGGAGCTAAATCCGCAGCCCCCGTAGTGACCGAACCACCAACCGAGCAATCTAACACCATGATGCCGATACGTGAGGCTGCCCCTTACTGGGTTCCCCCTCGAGGTACAGGGACTCACGATGATGCAAACAACCAAGATGCAAAGGGAAGGGTAGTATACAACTGGGTCTACCAGCCATGGGACCGGCAAGAGATACTGACATTCCGGAAATCTCTACCCGACCTACGTAAAAACCCCACTGCCTTCTATACTGAATTAGGTACAGCCCTGGGTTCAACGATCATGACCCTGGCTGACATCGACTTGTTCTTCGGGTTATGTCTGCCAGCTGATGTGTGGAAGCAAATCCGGAAAGTCGACCACCTTGAGCTGTTCGGACACACCTGGTCACAACTCGATGACTTGGACAAACAACGGGGACCAGGACAAAAGCCGTTGAAATCCATTCTAGCCCTCCCAGATAAAATCGTAGAGAAATTAAAAACCCTAATCCCAGAAAAGAAAGTGGACTGGTCGATAGTAACAGCCTGTCGCCAAAAACCCCAGGAGGATGTATCGGAATACTTCTCCCGGTTTGAAACGGTGTTCTCCGATTACAGCGGCCAGGACATGACCACTGCAACCGGACACCATCTGTTTGTCCAGAATTATGTTAAGGGCCTATCATTGGACATCTCCCAGAAACTACAGGCCAGCGAGAGTAGTTGGGCAGCCTCCAAACCTACAGCGATTCTCCAAATGGCCCAATATTATGAGCATCAGAAAAATGAAAACGATAGGGCGACAGAGAAAAAGAAGAAAGACTTAAAAGAGAGGGTGATGATTGCCAAACTGCAAGGGGTGACTATAGGACGAGACCAATACCGGGGAAACTACCAGACAAACGTCCCTAAGACTGCATTTCCCCAGGACCGCACTCTGACTCCCTACAGTGGACGCACAGACCTTAGAGATGACCAGTGCGCTTTCTGCAAAGGGACTGGCCATTGGAAATCCCAGTGCCCAGTTCTCCTGGAAATGATCAGGAACAGAGACCCCAGGGATGTAGCAAACGGACCGAGACCTAAGGGACCACAACGAGGGCCCCCAAATGACGCGACTAATGACAGATCAAGCAGACCAAATACGTTCGATCGACCCAGACAGAACCAATATCAACAATCTGACTATGACGACACTCACACCTTTGCATAGGACAGCCAAGGGCGAGGGAGGGATCCAGTCGAGCTCTATGTTGACCAGCAGGGCCCTTATGTCACTGCTAAGGTCCTGGGTACCAAGTCTCCATTTCTGGTAGACACTGGCGCAACACGTAGTGCGTTATCTAAACGACTGATTCCAAGGGCACCCTTGTCTGGCTCACTCATAACATCGACAGGTTTCGATGGAACGCCCTCCACCAACCCTTTGTCTGCCCCGATTCTCTTTGACGTAGAAAACAACACCACCGACACCACGTTCTTGCTTTCCTCCAATAGCCCTGACGCCATTATGGGACTTGACTTACTGAAACACTTCCGAGCGACGATTAGGTGTTCTCAAGATGGAGTTCGAGTGTTTCTTTACGACAACCCCGTTCTGCTTAGGCATTGTTCCCCCCGACACATGTTTTCCATCACCGACGTCGACGCGTCCCTGCTTGACACTCTACCTCCGTATCTGTGGGCCAAAGCGGATTCGGACGTAGGGCGTATGTTAATTGACCCAGTGCACATTACTGTCCGACCAGACGCAACACTCCCAAAACTCCCACAATATCGGATATCGCCAGAGGGCGAGAAGGCATTGGTAATGATTATCCAGTCACTGATAGACGCAGGAGTGGTAGAGGAAGTGGTTAGCAACGTTTGCAACAGCCCTATCTTGCCCATTATCAAGAAGCAGGGAGAGGGAGATGAGAAAGCATACCGTTTCATCATCGACCTCCGAGAGATCAACAAAGTGGTGGTACCCCAGTACCCTGTGGTCTCAGACATCACCACCATCCTGACCTTGATTCCATCCACTGCCACCACCTTTTCCGTCATCGACCTCAAGAACGCATTCTTCTCCATCCCCATCCACCCAGACAGCCGATATCTCTTCGGCTTTACCCTAAAATCCCGCTCATATAGGTTTTGCCGAGCCCCTCAAGGCTACACGGAGAGCCCTAGCATCTACAGCCAGGCCCTCAAAAGGCAACTAGACCAAGTCCGGTTACCCGACGGGGTGGTGTTGGTACAATATGTCGATGACATCCTTTTGGCAGCCGACACCACCCCTCTAGCGGTTACCGCCACCATTCAACTCTTGCACTTCCTTGCGGAAAATGGCCACAAGGTCTCCAAGAAGAAGTTGCAATTCTGCCTACCCCAGGTCACTTACCTGGGCCACCTTCTGTCCAAAGATGGAAGGAAACTCACCCCTGATCGAATCCAGACCATTCTAGACAACCCTGTCCCTAAAACCCAGAAGCAGGTTCGCTCCCTATTAGGCCTCACCTCCTTCTGCCGACAATGGTTGCCAAACTTCAGCCTCGTTGTAAAACCACTGCTCTCTCTCCTAAACAAAGACGTCCCTTTCCCACTCCCTTGGACTCCTGAGTGTCAAACTTCCTTCACGGAACTACGAGATGCCCTTTGCTCAGCCCCTGTCCTGGGTACCCCTGATTACAGAAAGCCCTTCTCCCTTTTCACTCACGAAAGGGAGGGGTGCGCATTATCTGTCTTGACCCAGGCCATCGGTCCTAAACAACGACCGTGCGCTTACTTCTCTGCCACTCTTGACCCTGTCGCCAGAGCCTTGCCTGCCTGCCTTCGAGCTGTAGCTGCTGCTGCAGTCTCTATCCGACAGAGCGAGGGGATTGTACTCTCGAATTCCCTCACGGTACTGGTACCCCATGCAGTCGACACCCTCCTGAACCAAACCAAGACGCAACACCTGACGAGTGCACGACTGACTGGATACGAACTGACCTTGCTTGCCCCCCATATCACCCTGAAAAGATGCACCACACTGAACCCAGCAACTCTGTTACCCTTGCCAGAGAACGATCCCAATGTGCACCCCGTACATGACTGCGTGACTCTTACGGACGAACAGACCAGGAGTAGGGTCGATCTCAGAGACACAGCTTTCCCTGACCCCGACGGGGAGTTGTGGGTGGACGGTTCTTGCATCAAACTCTCCGATGGTACCACTTCCGCTGCCTATGCAGTCACCACGGCTCGAACTGTAGTAGAAACAGCCCGCATCACCCAGCGATCTGCCCAGGCAGCGGAACTGATTGCTTTGACGAGAGCCTGCATCCTGGCAACAGGAACCACGGCGAACATTTACACCGACAGCCAGTATGCCTTCGGGGTGGTTCACCATTTTGGGCTCCTCTGGAGGGAGAGAGGATACTTGACCTCACACGGCACACCCATTTTGCACGGGGATTTAGTCTCCGCCTTAATCGAAGCTGTCCTCCTCCCCAACAAACTTGCCGTTATCAAATGCCAGGCACACAAGAAGGTGACAGACATTATTGGACAGGGAAATGCACTAGCCGACATCACCGCCCGAACGACAGCTGAAAATAGAACGACAACACATATGTACGTGACCAGGTCACAAGCAGAAAACTGGACTGACGCCAAGGACACAATTAGAGACATACAAACGGCTAGCACACAACACGAATTGACTGAATGGGCACGGGTGGGATTGAAAGACGATGAAGGCTGCTGGCGGACAAAAGACACGAACAGATGGTTGCTACCTGATTCATACTTGATTCCCATATTAACCATGGCACACTCCCCTGCCCACATAGGATCAGCCCCCATGATCGAACTTGTCTCCAGGGTTTGGCACAATGACAAGATCCCAGATTCCGCCAAACGCCTGGTCCAACAATGCTTAATATGCCTGCAACACAACCCCGGGAAGGGAACTGTAGTACCCCGGGGGGGATTTGGGGTCCCAAACCACCCATTTGAAGTCCTGCAGATGGACTACATCCAGCTAGACAGATGCCAAGGCCTGAAATATGTACTCGTCGTGGTGTGCGCATTTAGCAAATGGGTGGAAGCATATCCAACCCGTGACAACACCGCTATGGCCACTGCAAAGGTCCTGTTAAAGGAGTTTTTCCCCCGTTATGGCCTCTGTCGTGTTTTATGGAGTGATAATGGCCCCCACTTTGTAGCCAACGTTATCCAGCTCATCCTAAATGGGCTGGGTATCAAACAGAAATTCCACGCAGTCTTCCACCCTCAATCTGCTGGGCTTGTCGAACGACACAATGCCACACTAAAGCTTAAACTGGCCAAAATAGTGGCTACGACGGGCCTGAAATGGCCAGACGCCCTCCCATTGGCATTGCTATCGATGCGCTCTACCCCCACCCGACATCACTTAACCCCTTATGAAGTTGTCTTCGGTCGACCCATGAGCGTCTGGTCTGCCCCGAAACCAACTTCCATTCATGACGTTCCGGATGTCCTAATGTCTGATTATCTGTACATATTGACTGAAACTTTGTCTGTCCTTCATCAGCAGGTGCAGCAGGCCATCCCCGATGCTTCGAGGGGTCCGGGTCACGCCATCCAGCCGGGGGACTTCGTGCTGATCCGAAACTTTCAGCGATCAAAGAGTTTGGAACCCCGGTGGACGGGCCCCTGGCAAGTGCTGATCACCACTCGGACCGCACTTCGAGTGGAGGGGAAGAAACACTGGCTGCACGCTCATCACTGCAAGAAGGTCTCTCCAGCCCTGGCCACGACAGACACCGTCAACACCCAAGAAGAGCTCCTGAACCAGGACCGACCATCGTTGAACTGCTACCCTGATACAGAGACACTTGAACTTTCAAAACATCCTGACCCCACTGTGCCATCTCGAGAAGGGTATTTCCTGCGTCGAAAGGAGGGAGCTTCGGCTAAGTAGGCCACGGACTAGGTTAGAGGATCTCAGAACGGTGACCCAAACTACCAAGGGTTACCTGGAGAGAAGCTAAAACTAAGTCTGTGGTCCTGCCCACTACCGAGCACCTTGAAGACGAAGATGATGGAAGCGCCAGATAAGAAGATGATGGAAGCCCCAAATAAGAAGCCGACGGAGACAGCAGGAAATACCCACTACAGAAATCCGAGAATAGACAGGCTCCATAGCTCAAAGACAATTGCACTCTTCATCGTAATTCTCCTCTGTTTTCTCCTCATGACTACGCTCTGGATTATGGAAGAACATGCACCTGCTCACGAAACATTCCTAACCACTGCTCAGCCTACCACCGTGAAGGAACATTATCTAATTTCGCTCTCTCCTCAACTAAGAGAGAGACGAAAGGAGTTTTGGAACAACTCTTTCGTGCAACTACTTCACCAGCACAATCTTGCCACCAACGCCACCAACTGCTGGATCTGTGGGTTGCTACCCCATGCCACTGGACATTCAATACCATTCATCCCTTCACCCTTCTCCGTCCACGGCTCCTGCCTTGCCTGGCTGATCCTCTTGCAAGAGAGCTATACGGACAATGCCACCTCCAGCAGAACTGCAGCACATTCTCCTCATGGGGCCGGGCGAAACAAGACAAAGACACACTTCTGCCCGCTGACCCCCAGCGACTCGATCCAAATGGACATCCCGGCCAAAGAACGAATCGAAATGCAGGTGTTCAACAATCCAACCAGACCCACCTTCTCCTATCTGCGGAAACGAACGGCTGCCACTCTGACTGTGGCCCTGACGGTCATCAACGTCACAGGCCACATGTGTGTAGAAGGACTTGGGACACAGCTGGTGGGTCGCAGCGCTTGCCGCTTTACCAGAACTTTGGACTCCACGGATCCACCTTCCTTTGTGTCATCCCCAAACATGTATTTCATCTGTGGCACGAAGGCCTACACCTGGCTCCCCAAAGGCTGGGGGGGCACTTGCTACATCTCCTTCGTCCTTCCTCCAACTTATGTGGCCCCAGCGAATCACCACAGACAAAAACGAGCCAAAGACGTTGAGCAAGCCGACTCAACAGGGGCACAGTTCCTCGATGCTATGAAAGGACTCGTCCCCCTCTGGGGCCCGATGGCAAACAGCCGTGCCATCCGACATTTGACTCAGGCAGTCGAGACAACCATGAACATCACAGCGGGCATCTTTGCCAACAACACTGCCGAGCTCCAAGCGGTCCGTTTGGTGGCTCTTCAGAACCGCCTCGTTCTAGATGTGGTTCTGGCGGACCGTGGAGGAGCATGCCGCATTATTGGGGCCAGCTGTTGTACATACATACCGGACAACTCACCCTCAGTGTACAAAGCCATCGAACATCTTCACAGACTCTCTTCGGAAGTTCACCAAGAGCAAGAAGAATGGTCGCTTGGTGGTTGGTTCTGGGACACCGTCAAAAGCTGGGGCTGGAGACTGCTCACCATTATCCTGATTCCCGTAGTTGTAATATGTGGCCTATGCTTAGGAATTCAATGTTTGCCACCTATGTGTTCTTTATGTGCGAGTTGTATTTTTCCCAAAACTGTGGACATTGGAAGCGAACATATGAGAGCATTGTATGATACCGAAGTTAGGAATTTGATGAAAATTGACATTGAGTAAGCAAGTTGGCTAGATATGTTGAAAAGGGAGGACTGTTGAAAGTTAGGCTGAAAACCGTCAACATTATCGGCGCCCTCTTGCTCTCCTTAAACCTTTTGTGCGCGTAAAACAGCCGCCATTTTGAACACCATGGCTTCCCTACTCTCGCCGAGAGCCAGCGCGCCTCTCTCTCCCTCCTAGCTTCACTGGCAACCCCCTGCTTGCACCTGCCTTGAGTCATAAACCCCTCTTCGGCGCTGCTCTCCCCCAGGCCCTCATCCTGTTCCCAATGCGACACCTCCCTGCTTCCCCGTCATGATCTCCGGCCCTTTTGATGCAAACCCCTTTTCCCCGTGTGCCCGTTTGTCTTCCCCGTTCCCAGGCCGACACCTAGCTCTGCCGATACCAATCCCTTGCCCCTCCCCATACAATAGAAAGCTTCCCTCCTCAAAGGACCCCCGAGATGATCAAAGCCCCCCCCCATCCCACGAGATCCGATCGAAACCCGCACACTCCGTGAATCGGCGGAATACCCAGCTGCGCGATGATCATCACCTGTTGTGAACGGGGCGGGGACTTCCACTGTAACCTTGCGTGGGAACGGGCTGGGAAGGGGGGGATTCTGAGGATGTCTTTCCGTACATCAAAGTATCAACGAGAATGTGTTACATGTAATAAAGAGATAAACTTGTGTATAAGAGGCCAGGCCTCAGGGATGCAGTTAGAGCACCTCAGAACGATACCTTCTGTCCGTTTCGTTGTGTTCTCCTCCGGAGAAAATAAAAACCTTGTTTCCTGCCTTCCAGTCTCCAGCGCCTGCCTCTTCAATAGTTTAACTTCTTTGTGGGTTCGAGAGGCGACACCGCCGGGCAAATACTTAAGGATCTTATATTCTGGTTGGTAGTGCCCCCCAGTTGTATTTTTTCCACAAAAATCTGTTCTAAGACCTCATGAAATACAAACCAAAGTGGTAAAATGTTCACAAAGAACTCAAACAAATGTAAGCGCTTGTCCAAAAACGGTCCTCAGACCATACCAAACACAAACTAAAATGGCCCCATAGTCACAAAGAACCAACTCAAACTCACTTGGTGCACACATGCCAAAAGAATTTATTCTCCACTGCCGACTCTTCAGACCAAATGGTCAGATCCAAGGGTTTCACCGTTCAGGCCCCAGCGGGATGACTCACTGGGCAAGGCACCGCCCGGTCAGACAGATAGGGCACCTGCGAGTACTAGATTCTCTTGTGCAGGGATCCCTGGTCTGACCGTCCGACCTGATGGAGCCCCGATCTAACCTATCAGTCGGCGAGGAAGGGCCATATCCGATGGAGGCCCTGTTCGGGCGCCAACTGAAGGAAGTGACCCGAATAGGGTCACTTGGGTCACTGGCAACTACCTCTCAGCCTTCCAAACAAATGAAGAATCAGTCAGACAGTAGAGAATACAAACCAAAGTTATTTATTAGTCATGCACTCGAGGGGAGTCCAGTCTGACAGCCTCCTTGGATTGCAGCAGAGGGACTGACCCCCACCAGCATGGTAATACATAATATACATTTCCAGTACCCCTAAAGACACAACCAGACTGGAATTTTCCCGTTAGTAGCTGGTGAACAAAGGAGACACAGAGGGATGAGCTGCAATCCTGAGACTGTGTACATGCTACCTCAGTTTCAAGGTTACTCTGCCCGTGCCCCCCACTCTAAGAGTGGGATCAGGCCTATTCTAACGAGAAAGGTATATAATGACAAAACAGTCTATTCATTAGTGCAGTGAAGTTCAACCTTGGAGAAATAAAAAAAACATTGAGGCTGCTTTCTGCTGAGGCGAACAGAATGAGACAGAAGCTTAGTTTCGGTCATGGTACAAAATGGCAGCTGAATACAAAATGGTGCAGCTAAACCTAAATCATACAATGCAAGGGAAAGTCAACCAAAAATTTTTTCATTCCAACAATAAGAACACGGACATATAATCAGTGCATTCTGAATTGACGTCCTTTTATCTTATATGTGCATAAGGAAACTTCTGGGACGTACACCTTGGTGTACATCTTCTGTGTCAGACATTACTAAACTTATGTCAGAACTTCCAAGTTTTTATAAGATTTAGTATATCAGGACTATGACTTGACCATTCGACAGGAAATTTCCTTCACTGAGATTATCTCTCAAGATTCTGCCAGAGACGGTCTCACCTACTGCCAGCACACTTTACACTTTGCAGATGCTATATCTCACCTGAAGCTGATAAAGCCAAGTTCCAGAGGAAGATCGCATGTGCTTGCCCTTGGCAGGGAACACTGTCTACACTCTTTCATTGATAAAGACAGCCTTTGCTGTCAACCAGGTATGCAGCTTGTCCCTTCTCCCTAAGAAACTTCATACTGCAAGCTGCTCTGCCTCCATGCTCTCTTAGTGTAGCGCATAGCAGTAGACGTTAGGGTGTTAGTCTGTAGATGACATTTTATCATTGTCATTTTATTCCCGTTATTAATAACGATACATCTTGCTGTTTTATTCTTAGTGCAGTGTGTGTGTGTGTGTGATATGATGAATAATGAAATAGGTTTGTTACTGTTACCACAGTGACTCTGATCACTTTATGGGATTGTTTGTAATCCAAAACATTACTTACATGTCAATTACACATTGAATAGTTGTCTGCAGGGATAGAATAACCTGTATTTTCACATTCATTGCTGGTGCTTTGAACCAAGTTTGCCAGTGTAACCAGTGGGTGGGAAAGCACACCTTGTAGAGTTACGCCAACGTTGTAACTTATGCAACAGAGTGGATTCAGTGTAGAGTGTTGTAGAGTGGAGTGTTATAAAGTGGATTACATTCTTGTTTAGTAGAGTGGAGTAGCATCTCATCCTGTGTCATAGACTGGCATACTGTGGAAGGTCATAGGGTGCTAAAGAGTGTTCTACAGTGGAGTAGCATACAATAAAGTGGTGTGTCATATAGTTTAGTGGAGTGGCGTGTCACACAGTGGTGTGTCATAAACTGGTCTAGAGTGTTGTTTAGTGTTATAGAGTGGAGTTGAGTGTGGGAAAGTGGCGTAGACTGTAGTACAGTCTCATAGAAGAGGAGTGTATAGTGTAACAAAGTGTAGAAGAGTATTGTACAGGGGTGTACAGTGGACTACAGTGTTGCAGATAAGCGCAGTGTTGGACAGTGGAGTAGAACATCATAGAATGCCGTACAATGTAGTAGAGTATGGTAGAGTGCAATACATTGAACTACTGTGTCGTACAGTGGGATATATTTGAGTACTTTGTTGTAGACTGCAGGAGCATAGAGTCTCGTAGAGTGGAGTGCACTATTGTACAGTGGTGTGGCATACACTACAATAGATTGATGTACAGTGGATTGTTGTTGACTGGAGTATTATTCAGTTGCGTGTTTTTTGAGTGATGGTGGAGTGTGTTTGAGAGTACTGTTATTAAGCATAATACAGCCAGTATTGAGTTGGAGAGTGGAGTGGCATACAGAGAAGTGTTGTATGATAGAGTGAGATGTTGTGCAGTGTGTTGCTGTGGAGGGGCATAGACTGGAGTGGCGCACAGTAGAGCAGGATGTTGTAAACTAGAGTGGTGTGTGGTAGAGTGGAGTGAGGTGTCATAGAGTTCAGTGTTGTGTCATGCAGTAGAGTGGATTAGCGTGTCGTAAAGTGTCACAAAGTAGAGTACAGCGGCATACACTAGAGGGGCATGTCTACTTATTCTTTAACAAAAAACAAATGTGATTGTACTTGTGGCTTTGTAAAGCAATATGTCAATAGCTTACATATCTCCAAATTGTACGAGGCAGGAACTGTAGATCTAGTGTTTCGAAGTAAAAAATGTTCTATTTTCTGATGACACCCTTTAAGTGTTCCCCACATGCAATGGCTGAAGATGATCAGTTGATACCACACTACTACAGTGATATCTGATTGTGTATAATAAACATAACAGCAAGGCAATATATTATTGTTTTCTTTTTATGTTTTTCTCGGGCGTATGTAGCATTTCTGTTACGGAACTCTGTCATCATTTTGAACATGAACAGTTCAATATGAACATTTGGATATAGTCTTCACGAAATACAGGGGAAAAACAAATCCATTGTATTATACAATAAAAACAATACTTGCTGTGCATGTCCAACAACACCTATCTAAATTATGTGATACATGCAAAACCATAGAAGACACCAGTACTTACAGTTACATTTCTAAAAATGTCATCAACCACGCCAGGCCACATAATGACATATCTACTGAATTATGAAAGTCCAACGTTAATATACCTTTGTAGCTGAATAACAATGGTAACATGGTAACTTAGAATTTGTGAAGTAAAATAACAAGGTAACTGTCTGGTAAATTTTGTCTGTGCTTAAAAGTAAGATAATTATCATGGCATTCTATCCAATCTAGTAGATGGTTTGGTATCTAAATGCTGCAGTCTCTCAATACTGAAAAATGATAGCACTAGTAGTATAAGTGCATCCTGAAATAGGAGTTAAAGAAGCAGTAAAGTGAGAAATACATATATATTGTTTTGTGATTGAGAGTACATCTTTGAATCATCACAATGCGAAATGTGGTTACCATTGTTAAATTAAGTGTTGAGACAAATTCTAATTTACAGTTAGGGCGTACGTTTGTTTGACAAGCTTTAAATATGAAATTATTTAATGGAATTGATTTGCAATCAGTACATGTCCAAATCTTTTAAAGAGTGGCACATGAATGTAGGCAATGAAAGCATTCATGTTCCCAAGCGTATCTTAGACCAAAGAGGTCAAAATTGTGGTGAGTCTTGTTAGCTATTATTTCTAGTTCAACCATAGAGAATTCTTTTTTTTTTTTTTTTACTATTTATTAAATTCAAAATTTACATAAACAGAAAAAGGAAACAAAACACAAGGCAGTACATTACAGATGTGTTGCTTCGGTGTCGGGAGAGGGAGTACACATGCAGTCCAATCGGCAGATTCATACAGTGAGAAAAAAGGGGGGGGAGACCAGGAGCAAGCAAAAACGTCTAAATAATCGTGGAGGAAACAATAGGTTGGGAGGAAGACAGGTCAGTTTCAAAATCTGTGGAGGGGGGGTACATATATCACCCCGGTATGTGTTCCACTGATGCCAGATCTTACCCCATTTACGGGGCGTGCCACGGGCAACATATACTGTCTTCTCTCGAAACATGCACCAATCCATGTTTTGTTGCCACAGCAGAACCGTCGGTGGCCTCTGAGCACCCCATAATTGGGCTATGTCTCTCTTAGCAATCATATTACCCAGGGTCACCCATCGAAGCTGCGCACCGTTATAGTCATTCGGCTCCCAGACATTCAACAAGCATCTCCGCGCCTCAGGCATCGACTGCACACCCGTGACCTCACTCATAACCTCATGCACCCGAGTCCAGTAGCGCGTCACGACAGGACATTCCCAAATGATATGGAGAAATGTACCCACGAGACCACATCATCCACAGATCATCCACAGAGAATCCCATGCGCACCAGACGGGGACCAGTTACATACACCCTATGAAGAATTTTGAGCTGCACAAACCGAAGGCGCGCCGGGATCGCCACTTCCTTCGGGGAAGAGATCGCAGCCTGCCAGTCCTCATCATCAAGTTCCAAACCATCACTGGTCCAGACCTCTCGAAGGTGACAGAGGAGGTCAATCCTGTTGTTGATCAACTTTTTGTATATGAGCGAAATCGTGCTGTCCGGGACGTATCCGTCCAGAATCCTATCCTCCAGCGGGGACGCCTCCGGAATATCTGTGCCCAAGGGGAAAACAGATAATATCGCATGTCGAATTTGCGCATAGCGAAAGAACTCCCTGTCATTCAAGTCATACTCGGCTTTCAGCTCCTCAAACGTCTTGACCTTACCCTTGGTCCACACATCATTCACCCTGCTGATACCAATCACATCCCACTTGTCAAAACCCTTCGATTTCCAGAGGGACCCGAGCCTATCAGACGCGTAAAGCGGAGTCGCACGAGTCAGTTTATCTGTCCAGCCCAGAGCCGCCGTCGCACGATACCACACCTGCACGGCTGTCATGGTGGGGCCCGTGAGAGTCCTGCAGACAGACCTCGTGTACAGAGCCCTGTTATAATCTCCGCCGGGTAACAGCCACTTGTCCATTTCAAACGCCGGGTTCGGCGAAGGACCGTAAGTACCATGGTTAATCGCCCCCAGCTGGGAGGCCCAATAGTAACGGCGAATATCGGGAAGCGCGATGCCCCCGTCATACCACGGGAGCGTCATCTTCGCTAGGGCAATACGGGAACGGCCCCCCCATATCAATCGCCTCTGTAGACTTTCAACCTCCCGAAAGTAGCTAGCAGGCACCGTGTCGAACGTGTTTTGCAGCGCATAGAGGAACCGGGGCAGCGACATCATCTTGAACAGCGCAGCTCATCCCAGGGGGGAGAGAGGGAGCCTACCCCACGCGACAACATCAGCTCGAAGGCGCTGGAGCGGGGGCAGCAAATTGCGTTCATAACGAAGTACAGGGTCTAAGGTAATAAAGATCCCCAGATACTTAAAACCTTCCCGCACCACCGAAATAGGGCAGCCACGGGGCAAGAGAGGAGCCTCGCCCGAGAGAACGTAGACGCACGACTTAGACCAGTTGATGACGAGACCAGAGTTTTTACGGAAGGAGGTCAAGATGTCAAAGAGGACGATCAACGATTTCCGAGGTGACGTGAGGTACAACAGGATATCGTCCGCATATAAGGACACCCGGTCCTCAAAGTCCGAGTTCCATCTAATGCCTTTCAAAGATGGCTCCCATCTCAACCAGGCCGCCAGTGGTTCCAAAGCGAGGGCAAATAAAAGAGGAGACAAAGGGCAGCCCTGGCGCGTCCCTCTGCCGAGGGCAAATGGGGCGGAGACATGGCCGTTTACGACCACTTGTGCTAAGGGATCGGTGTAAAGCAGTTTCACCCAGTTAATAAAGTTCGGGCCGAAGCCAAATTTAGAGAGGACCGCCCAAAGATATGGCCACTCCAGCGTATCAAACGCCATAGTGGCGTCTAGAGATGCCAAAATGGCCGGTTCACGCAACGTCCCCGCCCGCGCGAGGACACCATGCAGGCGCCGGAGGTTCAATGCCGTGTTGCGGTGTGGTATAAACCCGGATTGGTCCGGGTGAACCAGATCGCTTATGACAGTTACTAAGCGGTTAGCCAGCAGTTTAGCCGGGATCTTTGGTTCGGCATTGATCAGAGATATGGGCCTAAAGGAGGTGCAGCGGTCGCGTGGCTTACCATCCTTGTGAATCACAACTATGGTGGCCAATCTTTGGTCAGGGGGAAGGGAACCCGACTCCAACGATTCCAAGAACATCGACCGTAGATACGGGGCTATCGTATCCGGACGGAGCTTGTAGAGCTCAATGGGGAGCCCATTGGGGCCCGCGGCCTTCCCCGAGCGAACCGAGCAGATGGCAGTAACTACTTCCTCCACTGTGGGCGGCGCCTCGAGGAGCCCCCTCTCAGGGTCCGGCAAACAAGGCAGCGAGAGGTCTCGCAGAAGTAGCTGGGAGTCATGCGCGGGTCTATCGGACACAGGGGAGTACACATTGAGGTTCCGTGACAATTTTAAGTGATGTTTTCGACTCGCACGAAATGGTCGAGTCTGGTATCTAAGAACCGCAAATGACGAGTTTAGTAAGTGTGCGCAGTTTCGCTGTGCTAACTTAAACCGTTCGTTTGATATGTGGGTTTTTCATCTGTACCCACGGGTTCCATCTTAGATACGGCATCCATTTTGTCTCTTGCCCTCAAGTAGCCAGCGAACGGACACTGTCCGCTTCGTCACCCTGGGACTCTCAGGATATTTGTGGAAGACACATGTACTTTGTAAATATCTTTTACGATGAGGGGGATGATACTGTAAGGCAGATGGCCCCGCTCGAGGCTCATCTTGCCGTCCGGTTTATTGTCTCAGCCGTGCATCTCATTAGGCACGTCCCTTTGATGCCTGTATCTCGTGTTTCCCGATACCTCCCCTTTTACACTCTTTTCAATCCCCCACTGTCTCCATCTTCCTCTGCACCTGTCCTTGTCCCTATTTCGATCTGTTTTACTGCCGATTAGAATTCACTAATGTTGGGAAGATGGGTTTTTACAGTTGGGAACTGCCAAATGTTTCCGCACTTATATTCCGGACCTTATGTGTACCAAAGTGACCAAAGCGACCCCTCTGGGGGATAATTATGGGAACCAGGTTGTAAACTTTTGTGTACCATGTTGTCCTATGAGTTAATTTTGTATAAAAGGAGCGATCCACAGAACCAATTTGAAGCAGTCTCCCCAAGTTGCACGTGTTGTACTTGTCGTGACTTCTGTGTTCCCTGCAGTAATAAACCTTGAATCTTTGACGCCGAAGGAAGTGTCCCGTGTCTCTGTAGTTTGTGCGCCGAAACAGGTATCCCATGAAGGTTATAGGTGTTGTTCCCTGGCACCGCTGGTACTGTTAAAAGTCCAGTCCTTCAGTTGGCGCCCAACGTGGGGCGACTTCAGCGGTACCGGTCCGGTCCAAAGCCTGATGATCGTGAGGAACTTCGTGTGAAATCTCCGAGGGAAGGTGCACCCCGCTTCATCGATCCTGTTATCGAAATAAGTGGCCCGAAGTTTTTCCCTGCGAAGATTCCCGCCTCCTGACGGCTGCGACGGACCGATGCCCTGACTGTCGACCTGTCTTCGACGCCCGGCGTAGACCTTATGTACAAACGAGACGATAGACGGGCCTTCCTGGTGACGCCATTGAAGTTCTGAGTTAAGTATTTGTGGGTCGCTCCCAGTCCTTAGTAGTGGTTCTAGCTTTTGAAAGCTTTGTGGTTAGCCTTTAAGGCTTTGTGGTAATAGCTCACTGAGCTTTGTAATAGCCTTCTCAGGCTTTGTGGTTAGCTCTCCGAGCTTTGTGATAGCCTTAAGGCTTTGTTGTATTGCATGGTTCCATTGCATTTGTGGTTCTTAGTATTGGTTCTTAGTATTATTTGACAGTTGCAATTGCCAAAAACCGAGGGTTTTGACTTACACGAGGTTTCATTGCTTCGGTAATCCTTGAAGTTTGATACTAGGTTAGTGTGCACGATGCCTAGCCATAGTGATTTGTTTCGTATTTTCAAATGTTGCGCAATGAATTCCCGGTTGGAGGACTCGTGTCCGATACCTCCAGTTGGAACTCCGATACATGATCTATATAGTCGACATGGGGTGGGTCCTATAATCTATAATGATTACTGGGTCCGCTATACAAAGAAAGACGGTGACCTTAGATGGCCACCACACGGAACTTTTGAACTTTCGATTTTAGATAATCTTGAGGCTAAATTATTTTTAAAGAAAGCTAGGCCAGCTATGTTTGATTCCTTTCGGATATGGCGTAAAGAGGCCAAACAGAAAGAAATCAAACAACTTAAAAAGGATAAAAAGCAAGAGTTTGTTCCGATAATGCAAGCTATAAAAGAATGTAGACAAGACAAAGAAGAAAAAGATATGGAAATCGCTACTAGATTGCATCACATGAAAATAGATAAATGTTACCCAGTCTTACCGAATAATCTAGAAAAGAAAGAAGAAGATTTGAAGGAGGATTCCTTGTTATCATACTTGATGAAATCACCACCTCCTTATGTACAGGGTGCTACTGCTCCTGTAGCTCCTCCTATAGCTCCTCCTGTTGTTCCTCTTGTTGCTCCAGCGGCTGCGGGCCAGCCCGCTGTTAACCCTACGTTTGTTCCACCACCTGTCCTCGTTTCTACTGCTCCTGTACCTGTACCTTTGCAGACTGTTGTTTCTGCTACTCCGACTATCTTGTCCGTTCCTACTATGCCTTCCTTCACCTCCAGTGTTGTTGCCCCTGTTTTTCTTTCCCCTTCTGTTCGTAAGCGTGTTCCTAACTCTGTTGCTACCCTTTATTCACCTCTTTCTGGTCCGTTATTTTCGTCTGATTCATCTGAAACTCCTCAGAGACGGAGTCAGATCCCTAGTGGTAGGGAGAAAGAGACGTTAGTAACAATGGCACATAGGTGGATAAGACATCCTGCTAATTACACTCCACGTGTAGTCTTTGATACGTTTTCTCAGTTTAATGAGCCTACGCAGAGATTCGTATTTGAGGAAATGTGTAACTTTTTGAGAGAAGAATGGTACAATAATGATGTAGATGATGTACCGTCCGACATAATTGAACTTCAAAGTCACTTTTCGAACGGTATGATTATAGGAGACGATGTACGACGTGCAGTGGAACGCTTATTAGCATTCAGACCCACAGCACATTCTCGGGTGACATTAGATGATACCACTGAGAACTGGAAAGCGGTTCCTGGTCAGTATCCCATGAGAGAAGTTCCGCCACTGTGGGTGCCTGGTGATCCTAATGCGAACCCTGTGGTGCTACCGCATTTTCGAAGGGTGTGGATACATCTTCCATGGAAACGATCGGAAGTTTTGCAAGTGAAGCAATCCTTACCCGATCCGCGTAAAAATCCGGCTGGTTATTATAAGGAGTTATCACAACTGATAGAAGCTTCTATTATAAATATTGCCGACATCGACATGTTGTTTGGCAATGTTGTACCGCAACCAGTTTGGGCTAAAATTCGTCAAGCCGATCACGCAGTTGAATTAGGGGGTGATTGGGCTGCACTGCTAGCAGCTGATGCATTACAAGTCGGTGGGGCTAAACCTGAACAGTTGATCTTGGATTTGCCTCAGAGAATCATTACGCTCATGAAAACTCTCATGCCAGCGATGAAGGTGAACTGGGATAAGTTATCAGCTTGTAAGCAAAAGAAAGACGAGAGTGTCTCAGATTTCTTTACAAGGTTTGAGGAAGCGTTTGTCGACCACAGCGGCCAGGACATGGGCGCTGAGGGAGGCCAGCGGTTATTCGTTGACAAATTCGTGTCGAATTTGTTGCCTGAACTAAGCAACAAACTAAAGAATTCAGAAAGTGCGTGGGCAGTTTCAACCCCTGCGCAAATACTAGCAACGGCTCAGTATTATGAGAATAGGGAAAAGGAAGAAAGTGATCGTATAGAAAAGAAAACTAAGGAGCTCAAAACGAAGGTTTTGTTGCAGCAAGCATACCCTCCACGATCAAACCAAAATGATGCACAACAGCAGTATCGACCACGAGCACAGCTCGATAGAACACAGCCGCGCTCTGACAACTTTGATTACAGATCTTCACTTGGGTATAATCAGTGCGCATATTGTAGGAAAGAGGGACACCTAAAATATGATTGTCTTGCTTTACGGGACCGTCTGAATGGTGTGTCGACACGAGGAAATCGTGGCGGTGGTCCCCAACCGGCACCACGTGGTAGAGGTCGTGGTTCATCCCACAATCAGAGTGATCGTTATCAAAATCAATCAGACGCAAATAATTGTTTTGACCAGCGAAATGCGGGGTCAGTTCGATCTGCACAGTATAATGTGGATGACTATTACGTAGGGCACGAGACTGTTGTAAATGACCATTACTAGGACAGCCAACGACAAAGAGAGGGAGTAGTGTCAGTTCCGGTCGATCAGAGTGGGCCTTACGTTGCAGTGGCTACATCAGGTGGAGTTGAGCCTTTTCTGTTAGACACTGGTGCGACGAAAAGTTCCATCATGCATTCAAAACTCCCTGGCGCACCTTTGTCTGGCTTAACGAATGTTTCCGTTGGATTCTCTGGCGCCCCTGTTAGTAACCCAGTCTCTAACCCTTTGCCTCTTATGATTGGACCCCGTGAGCTAACGGCTCCACTGATTCTATCTACAGGTTGTGGTGAAAATCTTTTGGGCCTGGATTTGTTGAAACGATTATATGCAACGTTGTATTGTTCCCCCGAAGGAGTGGAACTTACATTGGGACGGAGAGTGATCTCTCCCATGTATTTATCGGTTGATAAATTCCCACCGGAATTGAGTTCCCTCCCTGCGTCCTTATGGGCCACAGGTCCCAATGACGTGGGCCTGTTAGACATTCCACCCTATGTGATTCAATTGAAACCAAATGCGCGATTACCGCGTTTACCTCAATATCGTATTTCTCTTGAAGGCGAACGAGCACTGTTAGCAATCGTTCATGATCTCATTGGAAAAGGTGTTGTTGAAGAAACTCGTGGAAACGTGTGTAATAGCCCTGTATTGCCAATTCTGAAACGAACTGACCCAACTAAACCTCCTGTGTATCGTTTTGTTATAGATTTGAGAGAGGTAAACAAAATAGTGGTTCCGCAATTTCCTGTGGTCCCTGACATTACGGCTTTATTAACAATGATTCCGGCATCTGCCTCCTGGTTCACAGTGATCGATTTAAAGAATGCTTTCTTTAGCATCCCGATTGCAGAGGAAAGCAGAGACCTATTCGGATTCTCATTAGGAGGTCGCAGTTTTAGGCTAAAACGCGCTCCACAGGGCTACTGTGAAAGTCCATCAATCTACAGCCAAGCACTTAAAGGTCAACTTGACGCCTTTGTATTACCAACGGGTGCGGCTTTGATTCAATACGTTGACGATCTTTTAGTGGCAGCTGATACAGATGTTATTTGCAAAACGGCTACAGTATCATTGTTACACTATCTATATGAATTGCACCACAAGGTATCACCTTCAAAGCTACAGTATTGTTGTCAAGAAGTTACCTATCTAGGTCACTTATTGTCAAGAGAAGGGAGAAGGTTGACCCCAGAGAGAATTGCAGCGATTTCCCGAATGACTGTGCCAAAAACCCAAAGAGATGTTCGCGCCTTTTTAGGTATTACGTCCTACTGCAGACAATGGATTCCAAATTTTTCATTGTTGGCGAAACCATTGATAGCCCTTACGTGCAAGGATGTTTCATCCCCAGTACCTTGGTCTGAAGAATGTCAGAAAAGTTTTTCTGAATTGCGTGATGCGCTGTGTTCGGCTCCTGTGTTGGGTACCCCTGACTACAGTAAGCCGTTTACACTATACGTTCACGAGAGGGATGGTTGCGCGTTGAGTGTTTTGACACAACCTTTTGGTGGTAAGCAACGCCCATGTGCCTATTTTTCTTCGACTTTAGACCCAGTAGCAAGAGCCTTGCCAAGTTGCTTAAGGGCAACAGCGGCAGCTGCGGCGTCCATTCGACAGTCTGCAGGTCTAGTCATGGATAATATGCTCACGGTAATGGTTCCGCATGCAGTCGACACTCTATTGAACCGAACGAAAACTCAACATCTGACAAGTGCAAGATTGTCTGGATATGAGTTGACATTGCTGGCCAGTCATATACGGATAAAACGATGTAATGTGTTGAATCCAGCAACATTGCTGCCGATCGACGCAGAATCAAGTGGTGAAGCAGTACATGACTGCTATCTCAAAACTGAAGAGGAAACCAAGGGTCGCATTGACCTAAAAGATACTCCATTGACAAATGCCGATGGTACTTTGTATGTGGATGGTTCTTGTTTCAAGTTGCCGAACGGTGATGTGACGACTGCGTATGCTGTAGTTACATTGAGAACGATTGTGGAAAGTGCAAGATTAAGTCAGAATTCGGCTCAGGCTGCTGAGTTAATTGCTTTGACGAGAGCGTGTGTGTTGTCTAAAGATAAACGGGTGAATGTGTTTACAGATAGCCAGTATGCGTTTGGTGTGGCACATAGTTTTGGACGATTGTGGAGAGAGAGAGGATTCCTTACGTCACATGGTACGAAGATTCAACATGGACAGCTTGTAAATGATCTTTTAGATGCACTCACATTGCCTAAACAGGTGGCCATAATCAAATGTAGCGCACATCAGAAAGTAACGGATGATGTTGGTCGTGGAAATGCGTTTGCGGATGAGACTGCTAAGGAGACTGCCCGGAACCTTAGCACTCGAATGTATGTGACGAGTTCGGTTAGGTGGCCTGCAGAATCAAGTATGTGTGAAAACACTATCGAGAGTGTGAAAGCAATTCAGAATGAGGCCACCGAGACTGAAAAGGCGAAGTGGAAAGAAAGTACGGGAAAGTTGGATGCGAATGGTTGTTGGATTGACTTATCGGAACAGAAAAGATGGATGTTGCCTGATGCGTATGTGCTGGCTATTGTGACTATGGCACATGGGTTAGCACATATTAGCGCGAAAGGTATCTGTAAATTGCTGTTTCCTGTGTGGAAGAATGATGGTATTACGAAATGTGCTGAACGCTTGGTTAAGAATTGTATGGTATGTATGTTGTACAATCCTGGTAAGGGAACCCCAACTCCTCCTGGTAGTTTTGCTCCCCCTTCATGCCCCTTTGAGGTGATCCAATTGGACTTCATCCATATGGAACGATGCAATAACCTAAAATACGTTTTAGTTGTTGTTTGCGCATTCTCCCGATGGATTGAGGCCTATCCTCTCAAAGACAATACTGCTTTGTCCACTGCGAAAATCCTACTGAAGGAGTACTTCCCTCGGTATGGAATGCCTAGAATTGTGTGGTCAGACAACGGAAGTGAGTTTGTGGGGAGTGTGATGAAGAGTGTGTGCAAGGGCCTCGGAATTAATCAAAAATTCCATAGTGCCAATCATCCTCAGTCAGCTGGTTTGGTTGAAGGGTACAATGGCACCCTTAAACTAAAACTAGCAAAGATTCAGGCTACGACAGGTCTTTCGTGGCCCGACGCTTTACCCTTAGCATTACTGTCAACAAGGGCAACTGTACACTCCCGAGTAGGGCTCAGTCCCTATGAAATAGTGTTCGGTCGTCCTGCCAATGTTTGGGGGGTCCCTAGACCGGGTGCCTTTTGTGAACTTGAGTATCCAATGTTAATCGATTATCTTTATGACTTGACTGCTAAACTGAGGTTAATTCACCAACAGGTTCACGAAGCATTGCCGACGCAGACGGAGGGTCCAGGCCACCAGCTCCAGCCCGGAGACTGGGTGGTAACGCGAAATTTTTCGCGCAAGAACAATTTGGATCCCAGGTTCACTGGACCCTATCAGGTCCTCCTTGCCACGAGAACTGCAGTTCGTCTCGAGGGGCGGAAGAATTGGGTGCATGCCACCCATACCAAGAAAGTCCCCATTCCGTTGCCAGCAGACTCGTGGGTAAGGAAAGGCATTGCATCAACTGAAACCGAAGGATTGCCGGCGTTTGTACCTTTCAGCGACGCACAACCTGTCGGAGAATCCTCAGTGCAGCAAAAAGGCATTATTGAACACTTGTTATCAGAAAACTCAAGACCAGAACATTCAGCTGATCAACAGGGCGTTGTCCCTTCGACGAATCTTTTGTTCAACAAACAGACACGTCTTGGGAAAACCCGATATTTTTTGAGATCCAGCACTAAAGACTAATAAAAAAACCCGTTCTGTCCCTTGACAAGTGCATTATCCCGTTTTCCATGATCAGTTTGAACACTCATACTATTGTAATTATTTTGTATATATTCATTGAGCTTCGTTCCTTACACTTTTTGTTTCCACAGCTGAGAGACATTTGTTTTTTTTATATATATATATTTGTGAAATAAAGGCCGTAGGGCCGCGCGTGTACTTCCTCCTGGTTAGTAGGTCTTGACGCTAGGTTAAAGACCGTCGATTCCTGGGAACTCCTAGGAATTGACTATTGCTACACAGAACGAAGTGCGTCAAGAAACGTTGCGGACGGTCATAGGGAATGGCATTTTCAAAGCTGATGGACTTGGAAAGAGCTCAAGCACAAAGATTCAAGCTGCAGCAACTCAGTCGTACCAAATGTTTTGTGTTCCAAATATTCGTACTGTTTGTGACTGGTTCTGCGTTATTAGCGGGTGGAGTGTATTACACAATGTCTTACTTCTTACCTTCTACTATACCTACTCCTACCTCTGACCTTAAACTCATCTCCACTGATTCTCCTCATTCTTTTCACATCTTACCTGAACACGAGCAGGCTAGACGTGCAGAATTCCGCAACAATTCCTTTATTCAACTCCTTCATCAGCATCAGTTAGTGGTTAACACTACTAATTGTTGGGTGTGTGGGTTGATGCCACATACTACGGATAAGGGAATTCCATATCTGGTGTTACCGTATAGCTCCCAAGGGTCTGCTCGAGCATTTCAAACAATGTTTCAAAGCGCACTGGGTTTCCACCCCATTCGAGAACCACGTTCCCCTTACTCTGGTCCTACTTCGTACCAAAAATCTTTGTCTATAGCAATAGAGGATTTAGATAGCGATATCTATGATCCCTCGCTTATCCCTGAAGAAGAGGTACAAGCCTATAGGGTCCTAAGTAGAGGCGAATATAGTGTGTTCACTGGTGAAAAACAGCTTAAAAGCTTGCCTCCGATATGGGTCGTACCCCACATTGGTAATTTTTGTTTAATAGGTCGCGGCCGTAGATCGAAAGCCCGACTTGGAGAGAGTGCTTGCACTGAAAATTATATTTTGCCAATGGTCTCGTCCCCTGTGTTTTTGGCTGCCAAGGGTACATACTTTATTTGTCATGATCGTGCGTATGCATGGTTGCCCTCTGACTTCATGGGCTCATGTTTTATCGCAAACTTGTTGCCTCCGACGTTTACTGTAGATGCAGATTATCACAAAACTAGAGTTGTGAGGGGCGTAATTAGCGAAGAGGATACTGCCGGTCAAGAGGCAGGAGACTTTTTCAAGGGTTTCCTCCCATTTTGGGGACCTATGGTTAATAGTAGGAACCTAAGACAGTTGACTCGAGTGGTAGAATCGACAGCTAATATTACTGCCAGTGCCCTTGGTAATATCACCACAGAACTTCAGGCGGATGGACTTATGACGTTACAAAACCGTATGGTTTTAGATGTGATCTTAGCAGATCGAGGTGGGGTATGTAAGGTGATCCATTCGAGCTGCTGTATTTTCATTCCTGATAACGCTCCGACTGTCTATCAAGCCATCTCGAAGTTGCATAAGATCTCCGAATCCATACACGTGGATGTAGGGGATTGGACGCTACTTGGATGGTTTTGGGGCCTGATGTCGACTTGGGGTTGGAAAATTCTGACGATCATTGGAGTCGTTGTAGTGTTCCTGTTCACGTGTTGCCTTTGCGTGCAGTGCGGTCCTGCCTTATGTGGCCTCTGTGCTACAACGTGTATGAGACAGCCACCTGTTACCAAAGGGTCTCGGTTGGACAGAGCTATGCTACAGCAACATCTCGAGGGTCTGATGAATATCGAATATGATTCCGACTAGTGCTTGCCTACATGAGGGCAAAAGGAGCGTCTGAGGTTCCGTGACAATTTTAAGTGATGTTTTCGACTCGCACGAAATGTCTGGTATCTAAGAACCGCAAATGACGAGTTTAGTAAGTGTGCGCAGTTTCGCTGTGCTAACTTAAACCGTTCGTTTGATATGTGGGTTTTTCATCTGTACCCACGGGTTCCATCTTAGATACGGCATCCATTTTGTCTCTTGCCCTCAAGTAGCCAGCGAACGGACACTGTCCGCTTCGTCACCCTGGGACTCTCAGGATATTTGTGGAAGACACATGTACTTTGTAAATATCTTTTACGATGAGGGGGATGATACTGTAAGGCAGATGGCCCCGCTCGAGGCTCATCTTGCCGTCCGGTTTATTGTCTCAGCCGTGCATCTCATTAGGCACGTCCCTTTGATGCCTGTATCTCGTGTTTCCCGATACCTCCCCTTTTACACTCTTTTCAATCCCCCACTGTCTCCATCTTCCTCTGCACCTGTCCTTGTCCCTATTTCGATCTGTTTTACTGCCGATTAGAATTCACTAATGTTGGGAAGATGGGTTTTTACAGTTGGGAACCGCCAAATGTTTCCGCACTTATATTCCGGACCTTATGTGTACCAAAGTGACCAAAGCGACCCCTCTGGGGGATAATTATGGGAACCAGGTTGTAAACTTTTGTGTACCATGTTGTCCTATGAGTTAATTTTGTATAAAAGGAGCGATCCACAGAACCAATTTGAAGCAGTCTCCCCAAGTTGCACGTGTTGTACTTGTCGTGACTTCTGTGTTCCCTGCAGTAATAAACCTTGAATCTTTGACGCCGAAGGAAGTGTCCCGTGTCTCTGTAGTTTGTGCGCCGAAACAGGTATCCCATGAAGGTTATAGGTGTTGTTCCCTGGCACCGCTGGTACTGTTAAAAGTCCAGTCCTTCAACATCCCGGAAATAGTCCGCGAAACATTCCACAATGTCAGCGGGGTCAGTGAGACTCACTTCATTCACATTCACAACCACAGGGACCACCCGACTCGCGCGCTCCCTCTTATCCAGCCAAGCAAGCAACTTCCCTGCCTTGTCTCCCACATCATACAAACGTCCCTGCTGTTCCCTGCCCATTTCTTTCGCAGCATCAGTAACTAGTGCTCTGTAGTCAAGTTGTTTAAGACTCAGTAGGTGTAGTCTATCCGGGGTGACCTCGGATTCCAACTCCCCCTCGAGGACAGTGATTTCGTTCTCGATCTGGACAACCTCCTCCTGTTTAACCCTCTTAACATTGCTAATCAAGAAAAGGGCTTGGCCCCGAATCACAGTTTTGTACGCTTCCCACAGTGTAACAGAGGAGGATACAGAGTCCACATTATCAGCAAAGTAATGATCAAGCGCTTTAATCAGTTCTGCTCTCACCTTGGGATCACGGAGATACCAGGGGTTAATCGGAGCCACTCGGCTCCCAGTCCCTAGCTTCGTGTCTACGACCAACCATAATGGGGAGTGATCCGATATACCCCTAGCAAGGTGTTTTATCTCTCTTATAGAGGAGGCCTGTGAGGAGGGGATGTATGACGTTACAACGCATACTTTTACAACGCCTACCTTTACAACGCGGTTTTTACCACGCATACCATTACAACGCATAGCGCTTTCGGGTGCTGGATAGTGAATAGTTTAATTTACTATTCCAACTCCAGTCCCCGTGGATAGTAGGGAAGGTTATTGGATAGTAAATTAACCTATTCCCTATCCTAGAGCGCCCCCCAGAGCAATGCATTGTAATAGTATGCGTTGTAAAAGTTGCATTGTAATGGTAGGTCGTTGTAAAAGTTTCGTTGTAAAGGTTACATACCGTGAGGAGGGCATCAACACATATGCTAGTCTCGAAAGACTGCCGTGGGCCCCAGAGTGGAAAGTGTACTGCAACTGCCCTGGGTGGAGCAGGCGCCAACAATCAGTGAGCCCCAGAGTGTCTAAGAAGTCCCCCAACCAAGATTGAGACCTCGCATTTTGCCTGGGAGGGTAACGGTCACACATCCCCGACACTACAGAGTTGAAATCCCCTCCCACTACAAGCTGACCCTCAGGGACTCCCAGGATTACTCTTCCCAGATCGGCAAAGGTAGTGGCCTGCAGACCAGGTGGGACGTAGACGGAGAGCAGGGTGATAACCCTCCCCTCCCAGCGCCCCACAATGGCGGCGTACCGTCCCCTATCATCAAGGATCATGTCGTCAATAGCAAGAGGGAGGGAGCTCCGTACCAGAATGCCCGCCCCCCTAGAGCCAGAAGTGAAACCGGAGTGTGCCAGGAGACGGTACCCACGCCTATTCATTGCGTGGCACGTATTGCCAATCAAGTGCGTCTCCTGAAGCAGCACCACATCAGGGGATAAACGCCGCAACAGTTGCAATACCACTCCCCGTTTTATCCTGTCCCCCAACCCGTTGACGTTCCAACACAACAATTTAAATCCCCTACCCCCCATCCCAGAAACCCACCCCAGCCCCACCCCACACCAGACGCAACACTATATAGCAGGAGCTCATCAACACTATGCCTTGAAGAAAACAAAGAAACACAAACTGCAACCCCCCAACCCCCAAAAAGACCCTAAACACCTCGCCCCCCACCCTGCACCCCTGCGTAAGACTCAAAAGCCACCCCAACTTGCAGTGTGCCTGTCGCCCCAGCATACAACTAATCTACAAAAAGAACCCCAGAGGAGGAAGACTACACCCCCCACCCACACCCCGAAAAGACCAAACATTTGCTGGCAATAGTTGCATAGCATCAAACCACAGCTGAACGTCAATACGGTGGCCCGGGAGCCGAACCATGGAGAATTCTTGAGCATCTTGTTCAATGATAGAAAACTGAATAGCACTGCTACACATATCTACCATATCTCGTATGGCACCGGTAGTGTGGTATCTGTACTTGTCTGACAGGATTTGTTGATGAAGAGTTATCGAGGAGTTGGAGAAACGTTACATGCTTGTTTACTTCTTTCAAAGATGGTTGGTAGAAAAGTAGATTAAAACTAGATTAACAATGATATTGCTATGACAATATATGCCATACTGATTCTGAAACTGATGTCCAGTATGGTCTGTTTGTTTCTTGTAGGAGGTAGGATCTGACTGCATGGTTACCCCCACTTTTTGCCTGGTGTTTTGCTGGCTTTTGACTAGTCTGACTGGGATCATGCTAATCAGGACCCCAGTCTATCTGTTTTCTCCCTACAATTGTTAGGCATGTACTTTGGTACACTCCAGATTGGATACTGGGGTACCCTCATAAGTCCCTAGTATATGGTACCCATGTACCCATGGCATAGGTACCACAGAGGACTCTCATGGGCTGAAGCATGTATTATGCCACCCATGAGAGGCCAAGCAAAATGGAACTACAGGTCTGCTACTGCAACCTGTGCAAGCTAGTGCTTGCACCACTTACTTTAGATATAGGTTCACTACATCTATAGGTCACTACACTTAAAACTTATGAGTCACCCCTATAGCAGGCCTTATCATTCCTGAAGGCAGGGTGCTGGGTTTTTAGCGAGAGGGTGTCCTTGCATGAGCAGAACGTCTCTGCAACCTTCGTAGACCATTCTCCCGGGTTGTCTGTGACTCAGTCGGACATATAGGTAGAGGTGCATTATAATAACCTCGCGGTAAATGCTATCTCAAAAATGGCTGCATAGAAACATATCGTGTTAGGTATCAAACACCTTGGAATCATACCTCCACACCGGTAACCGGGAGGTATGAATCCACCCTTCTGAAGCGAGCTTCGTGATCTATCTGGTGCCAGCCTTCTCGGCCCAGTCAGCACAAAATGGATGCTGCTGACCAGAGACGCATTTCTGCCCTCTTGCTGCTGAGCCAAGATCGAGCAGAGGAAGGCAGCACAATAGGTATCCTGTCACAGGGAGGTGTGACCACCTCCCAGACAGGATTTAGTGTATTGAGGCGGGTGGGTGCACTCTGAGAGTGCCTTAAAGTCTGCATCGGGGGGCCTATTTGGTGTCCCTGTGCATAGTCCAGCTCAAATAGTTCAGCCAGCCTTTGGCTCCTGCTCTGGCACGAACCTGGACAACGGACATTGGTGTAACCACGCTCACCTAGGAGGGTCCCCCGAATCTGTCCAACCCCCTCCAGTGGGTACAAAAGGGCTTACCTGGCTGTAAGACTTTTGATTTTATGTGGACAAGATTCTACAAGAAGAAACCACTGACTTTCGACCATCTGGACACTCTGGACTTCGCTGGACCTCGACTGGGCCCGACTTCATCTCCCTCTCTGTCCAAAGCTTTGTCTGTGTCCTTGCTCCATGCAGGACCTGTGGTGCATGAAGGACAACTGAAAAATCTCCCTTGGAGTGAAGGAGTCACTCCCCTGCATTTCCAGGCACCTCAATGCAACTGACTGGTCTGCTGCTCCTGAGCCCCTGCAGACTCTGCAGATTTCAGCAACACAGGATGTGAGTTTCTGAAGGTCCCTGAGTTCGATCTACCCTCTCAGCAAGTTTAGGGCCAGTATCCCTCGTGGAGATTGCATAACCCAAACCCCTGTGCACCGCATCCATTTGCAAGTGCATATGCTTGTTGGTGATTCCTGAGCTTGTGCACTGGACTCCTTGTAGTCCTGACCCTGAGCAGTAGTTGCACCAAAGAACTCTGGCCTCCTTTCACCGAGTGCTCTGTGGGCTGGTTCTTTACAATCTGGCTCGAGGTCCCCTTGCGACTCCTGGTCATTCGGCCTGTAGATCCTCCTGAGGGTCATCTTGATTTCTGTTGGGCTTAGCTGGTTGCTCCAGGTGTGCCCTGACTCCCAATGCTTGATGAGTCCCTTGGACCTTGCTGGTCCACACCGTAACCTACTTGACCTTCCTGCGCGGGTTGTTTTTGCCAAGGCTTGTTGGTGCTCCAGCCGGACACTGACCCCTCAGCACTTGACATCCTTTGTGGGACAGCTCACCTCTGACTCCTGATCATCGTCAACATCTCCTGGTCATCGTGGCTGCAGAGTCAAGCATCCCTTCTTTGCACCTGAAGCACCCGACATCGGTGGACATTCGTCCACTGAGCCCCTGGTCACTCTGAAGTGACCCAGACTCTGTCCCCTCTGCTTTCAGGTTCCTTCCTTTAAAAATCCAGGCTTGCATTCAACCGGACCCTTTTCACCTTTACGGCAGCAGTACTTCGTCACAACCCTCTATTGGGAACAACAGCGGTTTCCAACACCACTCCAGACCTATGCACCCAGCTCCTCTGGATAGGTAACTTGGGTACCACAGTATCCATGGGTGGGGTGGATCTCCAACCTCTTAAGTTCCAAAGGGTTTGCTCGAAGTCCTCCTAGAAGGGTCCTTAAACTTGAAAATTGCAACTACGACTTCCCCATAGAATTGGACGGAACCCGCGGTCCTGTTAGCACACTGCACCCGTCCTCCATGGGGTCCCTATCTACTCACCTTAGGTGGTTCCTTGGGGTCCCAGCAATTCTATGTGCTCTTGACCTTGTCTTGACCAGAGCCGTGATTGTTATACCACTATTTTCGTATATGGTTTGGTCTCCCCCTGAAGCTCACTGTGTATTGTGCTACTTACAACTGTTCAATTCAATTTAATATTTATTAAAGATTTGGATCTCCAATGAGGTTCACATAAAATATACATACAAATTATTACATAATAAATATAATAAAACATAAGGACAATTCCTTTCTCAGTCCATTAATAAATATCAAAAGCCTTCATAGCTGGTCTTAGATATTCCCTTAAATGACATAAATGGATATTGTTAATTACCCTAATGAGCGAGACAAATATGGTTCTCAGCATTAAGACCGCAGCAACAACGTCCCAAAAAACCTCTACCAAAACATTTGGCATAAGTTTAGGTCCATCTAAACAATAGCAGCTTTGAGATAGAATCATCAGTGTAGGATCATGAATATCACATCAGTTGCTTGGTAAAAAACAGAGAAGTGTTCTGAGACAATCAGCGTATTTGGATAAACAAAACATTCCCCTTTTACAACAAAACCTAAAAAACTAAATATAATCTAATTTTGTGCGAAAACGCATTAATAGTAGCAACTGCATATGTAGATTTCTAAAACATTATACAGCAATATTTAGTAACAGCTTCTGTAGAAAATCGAGTTTGAATTAGCAGCAAGAGAGGGGAAGTAATAGAACATATCCCAATTGTGCAAAGAACAGTTGAACAGCAGCCAATACATGTGCAAAATACAATCCAAAAGGGCGTGGCCGAGGCGGCTAACATGGCGGACGTGGCTTGAGCGAGCTCCGTCCCGCCGTCTTAAAATCCTTCACTTTTCTCCTGCATCGCCCTAACCTGCGGACTCCCAGCTCCAACCCTCCTTGGCCAATGTATGGGAGTGAGCTCCGGTAGCAATTTGGGCGACCGCCGAGCTACAATACCGGCGAAATACGACCCGGAGCAGTGGGGCCTTATTCGCGCGCTGGAGCCGGGCCCTCGAGTTCTGCGGGGTCCGGCCGGAAGTGCGACGGCGCTGGGGGCTACCTTGAAACTTGGACCGGCCATCGTGACTGAGCCTGAGGCGGATGCACCCTGGGGCGCGGGGTCTCCCCGGCCCGGCGCTTCATCCCCGGTAGTGGAGGGAATCATCCGGTGACAGATCTGCGGGTGTGCGCTGCGGCGGAGCGGACCCTGTCGCAGTGTGATCTGCGCCATTTGCCGGAGCCGAGACCCTGAGTCCTGTGGGAGCCCGACTGAAGGCGCTGCTGATCCTGGCTCAGCCCCCGGTGGCTCATAAGGACACCGAGGACAGCGGGGGGCCCTGGGGCTGGCCCGCCTGCCGGATCGCCGGGAAAACGAGGTGAGCGGCTGCTGGGACCTGGGCGGTTGTGAAGAGGGGGGACCTCCCTTGATGACGGAGGGCTCCCACTCGGCGGTCAGCTCGGACCGCGAGGGGGCCCGGACCCTTGGGGCCTGAAGGGCTCGGATCGGACCTCCCCCCCCTCTGTCTGTGGCGCCGCTCGGCTTGAGGGACCCCCCCCCTTCCATCGTCGGCCACTAAGTGCCTGACTGCGGCAGGAACCACCAGAAAGTGAGCCCGTGGGGCTCGTGTACTATACCCCCAGCACCCGGATCCCCTTGATGCTGTACTACACAAGGACTGTTGTCCGTCTACGCCAAGGCCTAGAGGGTGTGAGTGTGAGTGGGCCTGGTCGACCCCGTTGAGGAGGGCCCTTTGTTGAGACACATTTTGCCGGAGCGTCTTGCCACTGCTGCACACTGTGCCCCGCCGCTGCGCCTGGTGATCTGGAGAGGTGCTACGCGCCTGGGAGCTACACCGCCTCCCAGAGGCTCTACATCGTAGGTGGGCAGATACACACAGCTATTGGGACACTGTGCCACGAATTATTCTCCACGATGACGCGGGGCGGCAATAGCGGTGGCGCCACGAAGCAAGGCCCCATAGATAAATTCACGGGACCGAGTGGTGGGGCCGGAGCGTCTGGTGGCCCCCCGGGACCGGCGACTGCCCCGGACAACGCAGCTCTCTTAGCGGCCATCACACAGTCAAGAGATGCACTGGACGCAAAAATAGGGGCAGTTGGGGCCGATGTCACGCTGCTCCGTCAAGATTTACGCAACGCAGTGGCTCGAATAACCGAAACTGAAGCTAGAATCACGGACGTGGAGGACGATGTGGTAGTCCTAAAGAGGAAAGTGGCGGCTATGGAGGGGATACAGAAGGGACTGGCGCGCCGGATCGAAGATGCTGAAGGTCGGGCGCGAAGAAATAATCTGCGATTCGTGGGCTTTCCGGAGGACTGCGAGAAGGGCAATATGGAGGCCTTCCTCGCCCAGTGGCTGGAGGGATGGCTCCCCCCGGACTCTGTGTCGAGGTGTTTCGTTATTGAGCGGGCTCATCGCGCTCTTCTTCCGAAGCCTCCGACTGGAGCTCGCCCCCGTCCGGTCATTGCCAAACTCCTGAACTACCATGACCGCGACGTCATATTGAGGCAGGCGAGGGATAAGGAGCCGGTAATGTACGACAACCACAAAATATTGATTTTACCCGATTATATTAAATTGGTGCAGCAACAGCGCCAATCCTTCACTGCGGCAAAGGCACGGCTGAGAGAACTAAAAATTCAATATGCTTTGCTCTACCCGGCCCGCCTGCGAGTGCTGACCCTGTGAATTCTTTAAGACATTTCACCTCCAACTGGGCTCCTACTATGGTAGAGCGTTGGAAGAAGCCAGAGATTGTGGCCGGCTTCCGAGGGACTGGCGGCATGCAGAAATAGTGGTCTTCTGCAAACCAGGGAGACCTCCAGACCGACCCGAATCCTATCGACCGATATCGCTACTAAACACCGAAGCAAAAATTCTAGCAAAGGCGTTAGCTAATCGCCTCCTCCCATACATTGTGGCGCTCGTGCACCCGGATCAGGCCGTATTTATGCCCCACAGGGCGACACGCCACAATATTCGGCGTGCGCAGGTAGTACTGGAGGCGGTCCGGACAGCGGGGATACCGGCGGCTCTTTTACTGGCCGACATAGACAGGGCCTTCGACTCCGTGAGCTGGGTCTACCTCCGTGCACTTCTGTCCCGATTGAACCTAGGGCCCCGCTTCCTATCCTATATTCATCTGTTGTACACAGATCTCACGGCGTCGGTGAGAGCGGCTGGGGCGGTGTCGGCTCCATTTCCCATCGGTAGAGGCACCAGACAAGGTTGCCCCCTTTCACCGTATCTCTTTGCCCTGGCCATGGAGCCCATGGCGGCGTGGGTCCGAATAGATGAACAGATGCGGGGCATTGAGTGGACTGGGGGACCCTCCGACAGACTTGCCCTGTACGCCGACGATGTCCTCTTTTTTCTCACGGACCTGAACAGATCTGGACCACGAGTCCTTGACATCATGCGTGTCTTCGGAGAGGTGTCGGGCCTTCACCTGAATTTGCGCAAATCACAGCTGTGGGTGCTTGGGGAGCGCCGAGACTTAGGGCCCTGGGCCAGGGCACTGCAGGAAGCGAGAGGCGGCCTTAAGTACCTGGGGATATTTCTAACGGACATACCAGGAGTCTCCTGGGCGCGCAATGTCGTGCCGGTATGGGAGCGTATCCGATCTGACATGACTACGTGGTCCCGCATGCCCCTGAACATCTATGGCCGTTCGGCCATTTTTAAAATGGTGGCCCTTCAGCGCCTTTTATATCAGCTACAAAATCATCCATACCCTATACCACCGCGGTGGTTCAGACTGGTGAACTCGACACTTGGCACTTTCCTCTGGGCGGGGGGGGGCGGCGAGAGTGGCGCTCCGCACATGCTTTTTGTCCACGTATTGCGGTGGGCTAGCAACTTCGGATGTTCTGTCCTACTACCAGGCTTCCCACCTCTTGGTGCTAAATGAATGGTGGTATGGGGAGCGGAGTGACCCTACCTACGCCCTAGAGCGCTTCCTGATGGATCCCGACACACTGCATACGATACTGTATTCAGCGTTTAGGAGGAGGCTCCCGGCAGTCACGCAAACCGTATTCCGCATATGGTGCGGCGCGCTCCGTAGAATGGGGTGGTGGAACAGATTGACGAGGGAGACCCCGTTGTGGCAGAACGGGCAGCTGCCAGAGTTGCTGTCCCTGCAGGGGTTCCGGGGCTGGGATGCGATCGGTATCTCAGCTGTGGGCCATGTGGTCCGGGGAACGACTCTTAAATCATTCCAGGAATTGCGCAAGGAATAGGACATGCCTCAGACCCAATTTTTTAAATATCTGCAGCTTCGTCACGCCATCGCCCCTACCCTGCGAGGTCTGGACTCGTTGCCCGAGTTCAGCCCCCTGGAGGCGAAGGTCTTCATGGGAGAATTGGAGTCCAAAAAAATCTCATCTATATATCAAACGTTGGTTACGCATTGCTCGACACCCCTAGACTCTCTGCGGACCAAGTGGGAATGCGATCTAGGAGCATTTGAGGAGGAAGACTGGAGGGAGGCACTCGAGGCTCCCAGAGGAGCGGCCATTGCAGTCCGGCTACGATTTATACAGTTTAAATACTTGCACAGAGCATACTACACTAGAGAACGGCTATGGAAGGCGGGCTTGATTGCGTCTCCTGTCTGTTTGAGGTGTGGTAAAGAGACGGGTACGTTCCTGCATACTGTCTGGGCGTGTGATGGCCTGCGGAAGTTTTGGACGGGTGTGTGGAATTGTTTGTCAGAGGTACTGGGCTGGGACCTTCCTCGCACACCAAAGTTAGGTCTTCTTCATGTCCTGGAACAGGTGGGAGGAAATGTTTATAAACGCCACTTACTGTTGTTGGGTCTTGTGGTGGCCAAGAGGGATGAGGCCCGTGCCTGGAAGGATCCCACGGCTCCCCTGTTGGGTGTGTGGAAGAAGGGGCTGGACTATTCTATGGGCCTGGAACGCCCGATATTTGAGGCCAGGGGTTGCCCCAGGAAGCACTACAAAATTTGGGAAAGGTGGGCTGAGTACAGGGGGCTCTGGCTGGAGCCGCCAGCAAGTGATGAACCAGGGGAAAGACATTTGGACATTGCACCTGAGTGAGGAGGGTTCCACACTTCATCTACTATATTAGATTCTATGTATGGACTGATTTGACGCTGTGCAGGGGGTGGGGTGGGAGGGACTTCGGGTGGGAGACTAGGGGGGTGCTGGGGGGAGGGCTTTAGGGTTAGTGTTTGTGTTTAAATAGCTGTTTGAATTGTCTCATAATGTGATTTTTGCCTTCATGCTCGCAGCCTCCCCGGACTCGGGACGCTGTATGTTTTATGTAACTCTTCAACAGCACAATAAAAATTTGTTCTGAAAAAAATACAATCCAAAAAAGCAGAGAGTATTAAGACTCTATAAAAAGACACCAAGGCCCAGAGATTAACAACATAATTAGAGGGAGAGCCATGTGTCTATAAGTAGAACTCATTTAAAAGAATATATAGAAGGTTAAAATATATCCATAAACTCCTTAAAAAGTTGAACAGTTTTAAACAGACTGCTTCGTTCTTCAGGCAAAAGAGAAAGTCATGGGCTGAAGTTGCATTTTTAATACAGTTTTGAAGCCAACGACGACGACTCAAAACCAATGCAGAACAGACAAACAAGACATGATCCAGATTCTGAATGCTCAGCTCTCAAAAGTTACAGATTTTTCCATTTTTCATGCAATGGGACCCGTTTTCTGTTAAGTCGTTTAAAGGTAAAAGACTCGTGCGACATAGGGTAAGCCATCATCGAATTCCATGTTCTATGTTCCAAGATAAATATTTCTGAGACATTCTTAGGGAATTCGACCTGGTTATTATCTTTAACCTTTCTCTAGAAATACAAAATGCAATATCTCTATTATAGCTGATCTTACCACTTGTAGTTTTTAAAAAGGATTGAAACTCTGATAGCGGTAGGGTGATCACTGATTCTTCTTTTTTTTTTTTATAATATTTTATTGGAAGAAAAACAAAGTTATATAATCAGTCACAATGAGATCGACATAATTCCAGCAGCTCAAGAACAAGCAGGAAATTAAATTCGCATACACTTCGTCATAAGGGTCCATCCCGGGTCATAGCCAGCTGAACTGTTACACAGAGTTCACCTCTATATTTGTTCCAGTGTCCCCACTTCTTATCCCACTTCTTGGGACAGCCACTGACTTTATACACGGTCTTCTCAGCGATCATGCCCCGGTCCATCTCAGCCATCCATCCCACCACTAGCGGCCTCTCTGAAGCCCCCCATTTCATAGCAATAGACCGCTTGGCAAGGAGGAAACCCAGAGCAATCCACTGGATTTCCATATCGTTGAAGTCATTGGGGCCCCACACATTAAGGACACACTCCTTCGGTGATTGGGGTACTGTCTTACCTAAGGAACTACCCATTTTACGAATTATTCCACCCCAGAAGTGTTGAATTACTGGGCATTCCCATAAGATGTGGTAGAAGGTGCCTGTTGAGCCGCATCCTCTCAGACAAGACTCATCAGGGCGTCTACCGATCTTGGCCAGTGTTAAAGCCGACATGTAGGCTCTATGTAGGACCTTGAGTTGGATCAGTCGGAAGCGGTGGCAAATAGATGCCTCCCTAGGGGACATTAAGGCCAACTGCCATTCCTCATCATCCAACGAACTCAAGTCGTCCTCCCAGTTAGTCCGTAGAGATTGGAAGGAGTTAGGGAGATTATTGGAGAGCTTGCGGTAGGTATAGGAAATGGCCTTAGCAGGGAGAGGTTCAGACAGTAGTCTATCCTCCGGAGGGGAAATCTCGGGTATGGATGTCAGGTCAGGAATTGAAGTGAGGAGGGCGTGTTTGATTTGCAAATAGCTAAAGGATTCAGTCGGTGCAAGGGAGTGTTTGGCCTGCAGCTCAGCAAAAGTCAGAAGTTTGCCCTTATGTACTAGGTCTCCTACCGTTGAAATCCCTATTGTGTCCCACCTGTCGAAACCCTGGAAGAAGCATAGGGAGCCGAGTTGCTGGGCCGACCAGAGGGGTGTCGCCCTGGTGATTGTATTTGACCATCCCATACATTTGTTGGCCCTGTGCCATATCGCGACCGTGTGTGCCATGGGTCCCGTGCATCTATTCCTGACTGGTTTACTGTAGAGGGCTCCCAAATATCCCTCCCTTCCGGTCTGGTGTCCATCAAGGAGAAAGGCCGGATTTGTGGGTGGACCATGTATCCAGTGATTGATCGCCACCAGTTGGGACGCCCAATAGTAAAGGCGCAGGTTAGGTAAGGCGATTCCCCTGTCGTACCAACCTTGAAAGAGTTTGTGAAGGGCAATGCGGCCCGCCCCGCCGTCCCATAACAGAAGAAGGACATCACTCTCCACCGCATTAAAGTAGGAGTCAGATATGGGGAAAGGACAATTTTGCATGGCATACAGGAAACGCGGGAGCGCCAACATTTTAAAGAGGGTCGCTCTGCCAGGGAGGGAGAGCGGGAGGGACCGCCAATGGGCGACATCACTGCGTAGTCTTTGCAGCGGACCCAGCAGATTACGATCATGGAAGACCCTGGGGTCCGATGTAACATATATACCAAGGTATTTGAAGCCGTCTGTGGCGACAGCAATAGAGAACCCTCGGGGCAGAGTGGGCGGGGGTCCATGCAGCATGTATAAGGTTGATTTAGACCAATTAATCGAATAACCCGAGTATTTCCTGAAGTTAGTTAGGACATGAAACAAACTATTAATAGAGGATTTGGGGGAGGATACATACACAAGTATGTCGTCTGCGTAGAGGGAGATTATGTCTGTTATCTCCTCTGTCCATTGGAGGCCTCTAATGGAGATGTCCGTGCGAACCCAATGCGCCAAGGGTTCAAGGGTGAGGGCAAATAACAGTGGCGACAAGGGGCAGCCCTGTCGAGTTCCCCGGTGAAACCGGAATCGTCGAGACGTGTGGTTGTTGACCTTGACTTGGCCCAACAGGTCCGTGTAGAGGAGTCGCACCCAACTAATGAAGTTTGGTCCGAAGCCAAATCTAATCAAGACCTCAAAAAGATAGGGCCACTCAATCGAGTCGAATGCCATTGTGGCGTCAAGGGACAGGAAGGCAGCATCTTGCTGAATAATAGGTTGTCGACTTAAGACATTATTTACCCTTCGTAGGTTTAGGGCCGTGTTGCGTCCCGGGAGGAAGCCCGATTGGTCATCGTGTATTAGGGAGGGGAGCACGAGGAGGAGACGGGTAGCGAGAAGTTTAGCCAGGACCTTTGCCTCTGTGCTAATGAGAGAAATCGGTCGATAGGATCCGCAATCTGTGGGTGGTTTATTGGGCTTAAGGATGACCACAATGGACGCTAATCGTTGATCGAATGAAAGGATGCCGGCCTCGCAGCTATCTTCAAACATGTTTTTTAAATAGGGGACAATTCCCAGGCACATGCTTTTCAGGAATCCGATAGGGACCCCATTGGGGCCCATGGCCTTGCCAGAGTTAACGGCAAAAAGTGCCGTGGTCAGCTCTTCTGTCGTGATAGCAGCGTCCAAGGCCTCTCTATCAGTGTCAGAGATAGTAGGTAAGCGCATCTCGTCCAGAAGTTGTCTGGATTCCTCCGGAGTGTAGCATGTGCCAGCAGTATAAATACGTTCTAAATGATCAGCAAAAGCTTCTGCTATTTCTTGCGGGTCTACAGTCGCGGAACCATCCTCTTGACCTATAGAGGACACCCATCTAGTGCCCTGGTCACGCCTCTCCAGCCATGTAAGTATTTTGCCCGCACTGTCACCAAATTCATACACGCGGTGGCGAGCATGAAGTAGACGGGCCTGTGCCTTTTCCTGTGCTAGTGCCTTATAGGCTAGTTGCTGGGCTCGGAGACGGCGAGCCGTTTCTGCCGATGGGGCAGTATTTTGGGATCTCTCGAGATCAATGAGGTCAGATTCAGCCTGCTGGATCTGTTCATATGCTTCCACATGTATCCCATCTTGAGTGCTAGTGCCTCACCCTTGATTACCGCTAGGTATGCCTCCCAAATGGTGACCGCTGAGCTCACCGATCCGACTTTTTCGGCAAAGTAGAAATCTGTGCGTTCTATCAATTTGTCCTTGATGTCGGGGATCTGCAGAAGCCACGGGTTCATAATTATGGGGCCCCGGGTGAACCGGCGATGATACGTGAGGTCTACGCTGACAGGTGAGTGATCTGAAATGCCTCATGGGAGACCTTTAGGGTGAGTGAAAAAGCCAAAGTCAGTTGTGGGGCAAAATAAGTAGTCAATGCGGGACATACTGTTATGCACGTTAGAGTAGTGTGTGAAATATGATGTGTCGGGATGGTGGGTGCGCCAAATATCCTCAAGACCTGTAGCTTGTACAAAATCAAACAGGTCAGAGCCCTGCCTGTGGGAATTGCGCCTAGGCCGCCGGTCCAGCTCATCATTCATTGTCATGTTGAAGTCACCCCAGAGGAGGAGTGTGCCAGTGGGGAGGTCTAGAAGCCGGATGCCCAACTCTCTGAGGGAATCGCGACCTAGAGTCGGCGGGAGGTATGCAGATATGATGTTTAGGGGGTGCCCGTCCCAGGTGGCCTCAGCTATAGCAAAGCGGCCCAGCGGGTCAGCCCATGTTTTTGTGTGAGTAAGTGCCAAGCTCCGTTTAACAAGAATCCCTGTGCCACAGGAACCAGAGGTGAACCCCGCGTGTACTAGAAGTCTGTACCCACCTCTCTGAAGGGCCTGACACGTATTCCCTACCAAGTGTGTCTCCTGCAACAGGACAATGTCGGGGGAGTGACGACGTAGATATTGGAGGACTTTACCGCTTTTTATTTTGTGCCCTAGTCCAGTGGTTACCAAACTTTTGACTCCCAAGGACCCCCATTGAGTCACCACTGGAAGCCGGGGACCCCCAAGCAATTTGCATGATTTAAATTTCAAATATTAAAACAGTAATTCGAAAAAAAAACACATGTGCACACAAAACAAATACTCAAATTACTAAGCCTTTTGGGGCCAGATGTACGACCATTTCATTTAGCGCCTTGCAACTGGCAACACATTTCCAGTGGTAAATTGCGAGTCGCTAAATGAAATGTACAACAGTGTGTTTAACACTGTTTGGTACTCCCAGTGGGGTTGCAATTTGTGAGCCCATTGGGAATGCCAGCCCTCCCAGGGATGGTGGCCTGCTCGTCTCAGCAGACCACCATGTCTGGGACTGCTTTTAAATAAAGAAGTTTAAAAAAGAAATGCTGCCTGTTTTCCATGCATTAAAAAAAAAAAAAAGAAAATGACACGTTTTCGTTTCATTTTTTAAGGGCACCACTGCCTGCCTTTAAAAAATAATTTTGCATGCATTTGCAAAGGGGAAGGGGTCCCCTTTGGGACTCCTTCCCATTTGCAAATGCATTACCATCAACTTGAAGTAGGTGGTAATTGCGAATATTTTGCGACCGCGGTTGCAAAACATTTGCACATGGTTTTGAGACTCGCTATTTGGAAGGGAATTCCCCTTCCAAATAGCAAGTTGCAGAACCTATTTAGCGAGTCGCAAAAAAATTGAGGCTCGCGAAATAGGCTATGTACATGGCCCAATAGGTTTTTGCATGTGCAAACGGGTTCACGAACTTGTTTGCGCATATAAAAACGGGTTGTACATCTGGCCCTTAGTATTTTAACTTGAAGGAATTTTAAAATAAAGAAAAAATTTAATGTGAAGGTTGGTCCTGCCTCTCCGTGGCTAACTAAATTGCTGGTTGGTGTTATTTCGCAGTACGATGCTGTTTAGCAGTATCAGGATAATGAATGACTGGGAAAAACATAAGTAACTAACTGGTATCAATCAGTTTGCAAGCAGCTCTTTGATGACAGTTTATAGGTCCTTCTGCTAAATTATGATTGTCACTTATGAAGTGCACAGTAACAAAAGAATCTCTGTGACAAAAGCAGTAACCACCGACCTATGCACATAAAATACTGCTTTTCAAAATGCATGTTGCACGTTCTGTGCAGTAGGCATATTAACCCTCTGTGCTACATTAGTTAAGTCAAAGCTGCCACTGAACAAAACTCTCATCTCTCTCCAGCAGGTACGTTAATCACAGGCATTATCGTGACACTTTTATTGTTGCTCTAAAGCTGCTAATTATACAAGTAACTTTTCTGTGCTTTTAAAACTGCTGCCTACGGACCCCCTGGGAATGTGTCACGGACCCCTGGGGGTCCGCGGACCCCAGTTTGGGAACACTGCCCTAGTCCATTAACATTCCACGACATTATCGTGATAGTCCTAGAGATGGGTTGTGACATGATGGGGATTAACGGCGGATCTACGGAGATGATGCAGAGGGAGACATAGCGTGAATGTCTGGAATGCCTCACCGAGGCAGGGCAAAGGATCAGGAGGTCTCTGCATCGCACAGGGAACAAGCGATTGCCAATGGAGCTGACCAACCGAGTGGGACCCCGAAGGAGAAGTGAAGTGTGACAAGAAAAGACTCTGATACAACCCACAAAAAACAAAACAGAACAACCTAAAACCTCCCACCCTCCCAAACCATCCCCCCTCCCTGCCCCCCTGCCCGCGGACTCTGAACTATCCACACCCCAACTTGGCAGAGTGCCTGTCGCCCTACCTAACATAAATGGGGTGCGTGGAGAGCCATGGGAGCCCTCGCTCTAAAGCTAGAGGAATGTATAGCCTAGTGCAGCGTAATACAGGTTAGATCAGACGTGGCATTCACATAGTACAATAAACTAAGGAGCAAACTGGTGAATCAATGGTGTCTGGACCAGAAATAAAGGATATAGAGAGACCATAGGCGGGCACCAGCTTGCTGATGGCCATCAGTTCGAGGTCGGAAGGTCTCAACAGAGCAAGATGGATCATGGAACAACAAGTGGGTCCACCAGCAAAAACGGAGCGGGCAGCTGAAAAAGTCACCGGTCTCCTTGAGTCCCATCGGGAAACAGGTCCGGGCTGTCCGTGAGCGAGCCCAGGCCGGCATGCATGGTCGATCCCCGTCCATGAGTCGGAGCGGATCCCGCCTGTCGCCACCCCTCGATCCAGTCCCACACTTCTTCAGGAGACAAAAAGAACCAAGTCTTGCCGTCCAATTCCACTCGCAATTTAGCGGGAAACAGCATGGCATATTTTCTGCCCTTGTAGTGGAGTGTTTTTTTGACTTCCAGGAAACTGCGCCGCCGAGCCTGGACTTTCACTGTGAAATCGGAAAACAACATGATCTGGGCGTTCTCCAGGCGCAGAGGCGACACTCGTGCCGTTTGAAGGATGACATCACGGTCCCGGAAGTTAAATACTCTGGCAATTATGGGGCGAGGGGGGGCGCCCACCTTTGGTCTACCTCCCGGGACTCTGTGTGCCCTCTCAATGGAGAAGTAATTAGACAAACCTTTAGGTTGGAGATGCTTAAGAATTACGTTTTCGACAAAGAGGCCGGCAGCTGATTCCTCCAGCTTCTCCGGAACTCCCAGGATGCGGATGTTGTTGTGTCTCGCGCGTCCTTCGTAATCATCGAGTAGCTCACTCATTTGCAGCTGTTGTTTCTGCAATTGGGTCACCTGTTGCTGGAGGGTGGAGGTGTCCTCTACCAGTGCTACAGTTTTTATTTCTATATCCCGGACCTTGGAGTCCATTTTGCGGAGATCCGCTCGCAGCAGGGTGACCTCAATGTTCACTGAATCAATACGGGTCTCAAGTGATGTGCGGACCCCGGCGATCGCCTCCATCACATCCTCCAAAGTGGGGGTCCGAGACACCGGAGGAGATGTCGCACTTTTAGACGCAGAGTCAGTTTGTGTCTCCTTGGTCTCTCCCTTGGATCCCCAAGACAATTTATTGATCTGCCTTTGGTTAGATGGTCTATTGTTCTTACTGGAGGCCATCGTGAAGGTCAAGGTGTACTATGTAGGCCAACAGTGCGGGTCCGGACACTCCTCGACGGTTGCAGACCCTCTCCCTCCGAGTCCGGTCCAGCCCGGCACCACCGCTCCCGGTTCAGCGCCTCAAGGAGCGGAGGGGCCCCAGCAAGAGCAGGGGAGCAGCAGCAGATCAACTGCGATGTTCGAGGGAACGTCGAAGCGTCCAGCACCAAGCAGCAGAGAAGAAGTTGTTGAGGGATGGCACTCCACACCGGGTTAAGATCAGAAAGGCAGTACTGGAGGAGAGGAGGGGGCACCCTAGGATCAAGTCATGCGCGGGAAATACTCCGGCAGGGGCCAGGCTCCAACCGCCTTTGCTCCAGGCTACAGGGCATCCAGGCCAAGGACGAGGTTGTAGGTCACAGTCACTCAGGTCGGTACCATCAGGAATCACTTTCAGGGCAGTGAGGCCCCAGTCAAGCACTCCCCTCCTGTCCCAACTCCGCACCTCGGTTAAAGGGCACCGGCGTCTCTCATGCGGGCTCTGGGGATCGTGTTCCTCCACGGCCCCCCCGCCAGAACAGTCGAGAGCTAGGCAGCACCGCCCCACTCCAACGGGCCGTCACCATGAAGCACCCCCACTGCTAGAGCCGACCCCCACGCAGCTCTCGAGGGTCAAGGGGCATCCAGCGGGCCTCTCAGGGGACAACAGTGAACTGGTGCAGGCAGGGCAGCGGTCGGCAGCCCCGGATGGTCCCCGGCGGTAGACTCAAAGCCGGGGACCCGCGCCGATCTCACCTCGAGCAGTAATAGGGGCCCACCGCCAGCAGCAGGGTCCAGCACCTCCTGGACCGCAGAGCATGATCCTTTCGGCCGAGTCCGCAGATGCCTCTCCCGGCCCCGAATCAGATGGGCAACAAGCAGCCCGAGCTCACTTCGCCGGGCAACACCCCGGAGCACCTCCGAGGTCAGTACAGCCCCTCCCACACTGCACGCGGGCCAGAGACAAGTCCGGTGTTCGCGCCGGCAGGCGACACCCGGCAGGCGCAGGGCAGTGACAGGCAGCCTCCGAGCGGTCCCCGGCAGCAGGCCTCAAGCCGGGGACCTGCGTAGACTGGAATCCGGGCAGCAGGGGGACCCACCGTCCGCTGTGTGGCGTAGCACTCCCCAACGGACACCGATCCGGACCTCCTCGTGCGAGGTCGCAAGCGCCACTTCTAGGTTCCGACGGGGACAACAACCCGTCCCAGCGGCGCACAGGCAGTGAATTTAGATTTGAAGCCGAGCTCCGTTGCACTCAGGGATAGCAGCTGCCATTTTAGGATCTTGGGGCAGCGGAGTCCGGCGGGTCAGTCGTAGCCCCCGAGGTCCGGAGGCAAGCCGAAGGCAGGCAACAGCTCCCGGTCAGTCGCGCTAGCGATGCCCCTTAGGTGTGGGGGATTTCAGGTGCACTGGCTGCGGATTGAAGGCCAAAAAATCAGCGAGGGCAGCGGAGCCGCTTCAGAACGCGGCCATGCTCTTTGGCTGCAGACCACACCCCCCACTGATTCTTCTTGTACACAGAAAACTTTTAGTGCCAGAGAGAAATCACAAAAAAGGGACTATTTACCTACTATACCACCAAAAATGAATTGCCACCTGAAACCTCTTAATGTATAAGAATCTCTATTTCTCAACTGCAACGCAAAACCCTAGATGAACCTTAGTTATAGGTGCTTATCAGGCCAAATTCCAAAGTAATACCAGCTGTGGGGACTAGCGTGTTAAAATTACATAATTTACGTAAAATCTGGCCTTCAATCCTATCCAAAAAACTCCAGTCATTTACAGGAATTGATTTAATAGCATAAAGCAAAGTCGGAGGGATTTTTGCTTTAAAAACCGTGAGCAGATGTAAAAAGTGCTTTCTACCCATTGCACTATAAACAATATGCAAATCATTTGTGTGAGATGCCGCTTTACAAGAACTGTGTTCGATATGAAGTTTATTCTTCGTACCTCCCGCTATTAATTTCCCTAAATAGAGAAAGGAATCTACCGCCTCCAACTTTTCATGACCAATTTGCCACTTAAAATTACATGATTTTCTACTTCTGTTACATTTCATGATTAAAATTTTGCTTTTCGAAACTTTTATATTCAAGAAATGTGCCACTGTGTAATTCTGTAATGATATCAGCTTTTTATTCAGCCCATTAGGGGTTAGGTCCATCACTGCTATATCGTCAGCATACAGAAGACATGCAAAAGAACAGCTGCCTCTCTTTGGTGCATCTCCCTCTAAATGAGAAAAGGATTCGGGTAAGTCTGCTATATATAAGGATAAAAGCAGCAATGCTAATAAACAGCCTTTTTTCAGGCCATTTTCTATAGGGATTACAGATGATAAGACTTGATTTCCTCCCATTAATACCTGGCACCAAGTTTGAGAATGTAGGGCAATAATTAAAGATAGCAGAGGAGAGGGCACTCCCATTTTGTGCAATTTTCTTCAATGTAGTGGCCGGTCTACCACATCAAAGACCGTTAAAAAATCTATGAAGGTTGTATACACGTTTGACCTACAAAATATTGTGTATTTCTCCTCAATTAGTTTCAACATGGAGATGTTATCCAGGGTAGTGATTTTTCCTAAAACCTGCTTGCTCTATAGGGAGGAACTTCTTCTCCACCACCCATTCAGTGAGGCAATCAAGAATACTACAAGCAAATATTTTCCACAGTGCATCTAATAAGGCGATTTGCCAGTACTTAACAACTGTTCTATTGATCTCGTATTGTGTGCTTTTTGTTCTATCCTCGTGTAGAGGATACTAGAAAGTTTTATATTAAATACATCTTTTTATATAACTACTGTGTGGTTCTCCTTTCATTTAGTCAATATAGAAGGTGATACTCTGGTAAAACAAGCTGCTTTACATTTCTTCAAAATTAAGCTTGAAGGCTGCTCTCCACAGCTACCACTGGGATAGCTTTCTAAAGATTATCTTTGAACTCATACATCATAAGGGACGTTTGGACTGGTGCAAGGTGCCCACTTTAATTAGCGGACAGCATATACCAGGCCAACTTCTCACATTTCTTTTTCAGTGTTTATTTGTATTAGGTTGTTCTAATTCTTTTTTGTAATTGCAGTTTGAATATATTTTTGTTTTTTAAAAAGCAGTTTAGGTTTTTTTCAAAATGGAATACTGACCAAGATGAGGAGCATATCTGTTTCTCAAATGACTGTATTAGCTGAGACAGCTACTGTCTGCATTATTTTTTGTGTTATCGAAATCAGTAATATATAGTCCTCTTTGTTTTTTTTTAAAAGACACCCTTTATTAAGTGTTTATATTTGAGAGACAGAATAACAAATAACATGTTAACTTCGAAGGTTCGTAGTAGTGTTACAACTGGGCAAAAAACTGCATTAGTCCCAGCGTATTATTTGAGCAATCACAGGGCATAACCCAAGGGACACCACCTTAAAAGTACATTCATGTAGTTATTAATCATTGTGAGTGGTCTATAGGAAGACTGGCTTTGGCATCATAGAGATGCAACCCTCCCGCATAGTCTCAGGGAACACACCCACAGTCTTAGCCTCTAAATAAACCTCCAACAAGGGTTGAGTAAGAGAGGTGGAGAAGACGTGCTAAAACTCTGTAGGGACGCCATCTCCTTATTTATTTATTTGAAAAGTTTTATAAAGCTCGAACATAACCCTTAAGGGTATCTGAGCACTGTACAAAGTGGCGAAAGCACGAATAAAACCGACACAATGGTACAAATTATGTAGTTAAGGCAACACACTGTCAAACGAAGGGGGGGGAAACAAGGTCAGGGGACGGGGAGTCAGCCCGACAGGAGGGAACAGTACAGTTTCAGAACGGCCATAGAGCGAGATAACAAATTATCAGACAAGCATAAAGTAAATTGAGACAACGGTGTAAACTAAGAATCAAATCTGTAGAAAGGTGGGGCTAGAGAAGGAGTACAGGTTGATGCTGTTAATGTTCACTCATAGAGCCATTTGACCTGCTTCTTGCAAGATGTAGTGGAAGGATTGGATCTCATCTCGGGAGGAAGAGCGTTCCAAAGTCTTGGAGCAAAACCGTAGAATGAACAATTGTAAGTTCTTTTATTTTTGAATTTGGGAGGTTTCAAAAGTAGGGTGGACGTACTTCTTACGTTCCGAAATGAGCCAAATAGTTCAAGCTTTTTCCCCCAAGTAAACATGGGTTTTGTAATGTATGGCTTTATGGGTCAAGCAAACTATTTTGAAACGGATCCTAGCTTGGATAGACCTTCCGACACCTTCCCCCTGGGTAGCAGTTGAAGTGTTGCCTGAATATCTCCTAATGTAAACTCTGCCTCGAGGTCTAGGACTGCAGCCTCCTCCAACTGGGGGAGCGCTGCTAATGTGGTCAAAACTACAGGTATGCATTCAGGGTCAGGAGGGTGAGTACTGCCAAACACCTGGTTCAGATGAGTCTTGAAGACTTCCAGTATCCCCTTCTGTGTGTATACATTTCTGCCCTGAGGAGGCCTAAGATGGAGTATGGGGGAGGAGGAGTTTCTTGCCGCAGGATCCAAGCCATCAACTACTCAGAGGAATCCCCTCCGTATATACAAGCTGATGATAGAAACGCAGAGTGCATTTGTCTAATCTAGCCCTCATTTCTGCCACCTGATGTTGAACCTTCAATTCCCTCCGCCCCCTTCATCGGATCAGCCAGGGAGATCTGCTGAATGCAAAAGTAATTTGGCCTGTAGAGTGTGCCTAACACCACAGGAGAGGACAACACAACACCACCATATCACAGCCTACATTGCGTCCCACTCAGTGAACCTGTGATTGGTCGAGGACCAATGAATCTGAAAAAAGTCTGACAGTGCCTCTGACAGCATCTCCCTGCCGGCAGCATCCTGGAGGATCTCCGATGGCAACCTCCAGGTCAGCGGACACATGGGGGGGAAGAGCGAGGCCTCTGCAGAAGTCCCCGCAGAGCACCGGAACATGGTTCGATAAATAATGGGACAGATGGGGTACCATAAGTACCTCCCCCCCAGTGACACATATTTTTATAGGGGTGGGAATCCTTCCAAATATCACACAGACCCAGCTTGGCGATGACCTCTCCCAGAGAGGGGGTAACCTGGGGCTTAGTGTTATGGCATGGGGATGTCTATTGAGCTCTCCGTTTAGAATGTAGTTAAAGTCCCTGGCCCGGAGAACCCGATAGTCCAGAACTAGTGAAAAGACATCACTCACCATCAGAAATCAATATTGGGTCCGTAAGTATTAACAATGGCTACATCTAAACCATCCAACCTGCTTTGAATCAATAAGTATTGCCCCTCAATGTCTACCTCCATGTAAGATGAGCTTACATGTTCCAATCTTACCTATACTGAATGAACGATGCACCTGCATACCAATGTCTCCCTCCCTGTGAACAGATGGCAACGACCCACGGGTCAACATAAGCAAAAAACTCACAACTTCCTCCCTCCCACCCCAGACAAGTATAACAGAACCATATTATAACACAAGCCCATACAATTCGATGTGTCAGGATGTACATGTTCATTACCTAATCCCCCAGGACACCAACGAGTGTCAAAGACAAGGAACAAAAGCCTCCCTGCTGACTTAGGAAGCACGAACCTCCATGCACAGGAGAATGAAAAAAAATAATCACAATCTCACCACCTCTGCAACGATAAAAACCTGTGGTACTCCTGATGAAGGCACTTTAATGTGCTGAAATGCGCGTCGAGAACCTATTCCACCCAGCCACTTTGCACTAGTCCTTGTTTTTATAATTGTCTTTAGCATCATAACTCTGTATTCTAGATTGTTCAGACCAAACTGTTTACTAAAATCATCATAATTCATCATGCATGCATGATATTGAATGTACAACAGTTTGTGTATTTGGCAAATTTTTCTATGTGCATCCTTTTTTTATTAAAAATATGAATAAAATGAAATCCTATATGTTTTAGCAAACTTAATCTTCTTTACACTGAGTTCACAATTATCACTTGCTTTTTGATGTACAATATGTTACTGTAATATGTTTTGACTGAACTGCCTAGGAATCCTTTTTTGCAATTGTTGTTATACCCTGTCCTAGGAGCTCTAGATTAATTGCAGGGGGTTCTTGTGTTATTACAAGGTTAAAATTAAACTCGGACAGGGGTCAGTAGAGGAGCCTGATTTAACTTTCTCCAATAATTTGTGGGTGTCAGATACGTTTAGGCAGGCAAAAGTATTGAAGGTCGGAGTACCAGGGTTGGTTATCTGCTGATATTCCATCGAACCGGTATTGTTATTGGAAGCGGAGTCTGAAAAAGTTAAGAAGATACTATTGACTTGTCAAAGAAAAACTGAGCGTTTTTGTTGCAAAGCTCTTGACTGGCTACAGTGGGAGGAGTACGGGGATGTGCTAAAGAGTTTACTATTTTAAAGAGCTCTTTAGGAGAGTTTTTTGGCTGATTTGATTTTGTTGCTAAAAAATCTTGTTTTGTGTTTTTAAGAAATTGTTTATAAAGTGCCAGACCAGCTTTGTATTCCTTTTTATCATTTTCCATATATCCCTTCCTCTAAATTCTTTCCAGGTATTTTCAGGCCAACTTTTGGTCCCTCAGCTCCTTCGAATACCATGGTGAGGAGGGATGCTGTCTAGTGTGGCTAAGGCATTTTGAGGGTGCTAGCTTTTCCCCTGCAGCTTCTATCCATTTGGTGTATGATCTGGTTGCCTCGTCCAGATTGCTGGGAATAGGGGTGATTGTATTGGTTAGCGTTTGATGTAGATCCTCTGCTTTTATCTTGTTCCAGGCTCTATTCTCAGAGTAACTTATGGATAAATGTGGTACTGTGCAGTCCGGCATCGAGAGCACAAAAAAGACTGCTGAGTGGTCTGACCAAACTATCGGCAAGATCCTGGTAAAGGAGCGCTGCAAATTATTTGAGAAGATGCCGTCTAAAGTGTGGCCGGCTTGATGAGTAGCACCCCTGACCATTTGCTCAAGATGTCCACCTTTCATCAAGTCCAGCAGATTGAGGGTGTCTGGGTCAAGAGGCATTTCAAGATGATAATTAAAATCTCCTAGAATGGTATACGAGTTAGTGCAAATCCCCCTTTCAAGTATACTAATTAGTTGTGATGGAAAGCGGCCTCTAGGGCCTGGTGCTCTATATAGGTGGGTGCTTCTAAATGTATAGTGATGTGAGAGGTTGAGACTAAACTCAAGTGCCTCACAATCCTCGATGACTAGAGGATTAAAGGATGCTGTGATGGATTATGGTAGATGACCGCTAGCCCCCCCGCGTCTCTTTTGTCTATTGAGTGTATGACAGAAATAGTCCGGGGGTGTGGCTTTTACGAGATCGGGTCGGGACGCCATGTCCGTACAAGCCTAGGTAATAAACGCCGCATGTATTTTCTCCTCGCTAATGAGGGCGGCTATTTCTAGACTATGTTTAACTAAAGACCTAGCATTAAAAAGAGCAAATTTCCATGGGCGGGTGGAGACGGCCTTCCTCATAGAGGATTGATTAGGTATGTTGGCATTACATCCCGAACAGTTAGAGTGGCCCCTAGGATGTGTCACATCAAGGTAAAAAATGTTACAACTATGATTGGTATTGATTAAATTAAGCTTTTTCAAACCCTTCCCAGAGTATCATATTCTTTTGTTCATACCTGGAAGATTTGGTGCAGGGGGGCTGTCGCTGAGTGCATTTAGAGCATGGACGGGCGCTGACAGGCTTGCCTTTGGTGCGCCCACTGCACCAGTTCGCTGCGCACTCGTACCAGCGTGTGCCAAAATAGCGTCAGGGGCATGGGACCTAGCCTGCTGACCTACTACCTCCAAGATGGCTGCCTCAGTGTCGGAAGTCTTGCAAAACCCTTGCAGTGGACTTCTAGCTGAGAGCAGAAAATAAGCAAATTCATGCAGTTAAAATACAAAGTTAAAGATTTTTTTTTTTTTAAAAGCAGGGTAGGAGTTGCGCAAAGTAATGCAAATAAAGTCTAGAACAACGTAGGTCACTCCTGGCTGAGCCTCAGGAGGACTTCCTTATGCGCGATCGCGCCAGCGTGTGCCTAAATAGCGTCAGGGGCATGGAGCCTAGTCCGCTGACCTACTACCTCCAAGATGGCTGCCTCAGTGTCGGAAGTCCCACAAAACCCCTGCGTTGGACTTCTAGCTGAGAGCCGGAAATGTCCAATTATCAAAGTCTTAGGCACCAGCAAAGCCTCGGCAGTCACAGAGTGAATGGTTGCCATCCTCCCTGACCAAAACGCGGGAAACACTTTTGGCCTTCAATGAATCTCTGTCTCCATACCTGGGCCGTTGACCCCCACGCCGCCTACTGCCGGCGTAGTAGGGATCTGCTTAAGTTAAGAGCGCACTGGGATCCTGTCTGACATATCTAACCAGGACAACACATCCTAAGGGCACTCAAAGAAGTGATTGATTTTTCCCAGCCATGGAGCTTCACAGGGTAAAGGAGCATATACCTGAGGTATCTCTCCTGCAACTTCTTCTTATGTAATGTAAAAATTACTTGTAAAGCGAGGCATACACCGGACGGTTTCTTGGCGCTGTTCACTTTATTGGGTGAGGGGCAAAAGGGGAGGAGAAGAGAGCTTATGTGTAGGTGCTGCGGAAGAGGTGAGTTTTTAGAAGAGACCTAAAGTGAGGGTAGGAAGGAGAGAGTCTCAGTTCCAGAGGAAGAGAGTTCCAGAATGAGGGGGCCAAAAAGGAGAATCTGAGACCTCAGTGTTTTTTGCGCCTAAATCGAGGTGTCTGGAGGAGCGCATGGTGAGAGGAACGGAGGTGCCTGGAGGGAGCGTAAGGGTGCAGAAGAGAGGAGATGAAGGAGGGACCGATGCCGGCCAAGGATTTGTGAGTCAGGCAGTCTAATTTGAATTTGCAACGCTCCAAAACAGGGAGCCAGTGAAGGGCTTTGAGGAAAGGGCGAACATGGTGATGTTTTGGTTGATGGTAGATCAGGCGAGCTGCCTGATTCTGTATCAGCTGCAGTCTGTTAATTTGGTATTGTGGGATGCCAGCGTATAGAGCGTTGGCGTAGTCGATCCGAGAGATGACTAATGCCAGCAGTGCCAAGGTGAGGGCTTCAGTGGTCAGAAAGTGGGCTGTTTTCCGAATTCTTAAGAAGAAGTTTATAAAGCGCACAGCTACCTTCAACGGAGGTATCCTGACGCTGGGTTGCAGATTCACTTCGAGAAGCATAAGGAGAAAAACTAAGGGAGGTTAAAGAGCCAGGTTTTTAAAAGCTCTCCTGAAGGCTGGTTCAGGCTCTGTCATGCAGATGTGGAGAGGCATAGCATTCCAGAGCTTCGTAGCTCTGACTGAGAATGCTCTACCGCCTATCCCGGCCCTAAGGAAATGAGGAACCCTGAGTAATTTCAGGTGATTTGATCTCAAGGCCCAGTCTTGTCGGTAGTTTTGCAATCTATGTCTTAGATAGCCCAGGGCCCGTTCCCTGGCAGCTCTGTAGGTCAGAGTAAGGGCCTTGAACGCAATTTTCCTACTGACGGGTAGCCAGTGCAGGCTCTGCAAATGCGGGGAGATGCAATGGTGAGATTGCACATTCCTAATTAATCTGGCCGCAGTATTTTAAATTATTTGCAGCCTGCAGACCAGAGAGGCTGGTAGTCCTAGATAGAAACTATTTGAATAGTCTAGCTGGGATGTGACAAATGCATGGACCACGGTCTTCCTGCAATCCATCAGAAGAAAGTGAAGGAATTGTCTAAAAGCTCGCAGCTTCCATACGCATGTGGAGGAGACCTTGTGAGAAGTTGGCCTGGTATATGCTGTCCACTAGTTAAAGTGAGCACCTTGCACCAGTTCAAACGTCCCTTATTGATGATTAGGTTAAAGACAACCTTTATTTAAAGCTATCCTAGTGGTAGCTATGGAGAGCAGCCTCCAGGCTAAGTCTCTAAGGAATGTAAAGCGGCTTGGTTTACCAGATTAGAACCCCCTGAATTACCAAATGAAAGGATAACCACACAAGGTGTATATAAAATATATGTATTTATTACTAAACACTCTCTATTAAACTCTTCATGAGATTAGAGAACAAGGCACACAATATTACAGTACTAGAACGACAGTATATAGCACAATACACGGGCGTGGCTTGCCGTGCTGCGGAATGGCTGCGCTGAAAGCGAGCTCCGCCGGCCAAGACACTATTCTGCATTGATCTGAATATATTAAGGGGTCATGATCATTGTCACCTTGCTAAAGCCAGATAAGTTGGACACCGATCTGAACTCCTAAAGGCCCCTATCGCTCATCAACGTTGATGTAAAAATTCTGTCTAAGTTTATAGCGAACAGGCTGCAGCCTTTACTTCCCATGCCATGATTGATTGATCATAGCCTTGCCGGATCAATCGGGATTTATTCCCGGGAGGTCTACTTCGCATAATCTTAGGACGGTGTTTTCCGCTTTGCATTATTTACACCCCGATGTACAGGCGGCGGTGGTATTCCTGGATGCGACAAAGGCTTTTGATTCGCTCTAGTGGCAGTTCTTATTAAAAATCCTGGAGGGGATGGGTTTCGGCCCATTGTTTCTCCAATGGATTAAGTTATTGTATACTGAACCGATGGCAGGGTACGGGTGAACAATATTGTGTCTGACCCCTTCCGGATAACGCGGGGCACGAGGCAGGGCTGCCCGCTTTCGCCCTTGCTGTTTGCCATCACAATGGAGCCGTTGGCTGCACGCATCCAGCAACACCACACTGAAAAGGGGATAGGTTTTGGCGCGCGCAGTCTGTTGATTTCGCTGTATGCGGATGACATAACACTATATATTCACAAACCCGAGCGTAACCTTGACATTGTGTTGCATGAGTTCATTCAATTCGGCGGGCTATCTGGGGTGAACATAAATTGGGCAAAATCAGTAATATTTCCCTTAACCAACAACAAAAAAGCGATGACCTCGGAATTCCCGTTAAAATGGGAGCAAGACCAAGTGAAGTATCTGGGCGTCTGGATTAGTCGAGACCTACAAGACCTCTTGGATTTAAATTTTGGGAGGGCTATGGTCTAGCTGGAGGAAAAGGTAGCATTATTGTCTAAACTTCCGCTTTCACTGGCGGGTAAAATTGCACTAGTCAAAATGATAATCTTGCCAAAATTTGTATATCTTTTTGTAAATTTGCCACTGATACTCACTAGCCCGTTTTTTAAGTCACTGCAATCTCTATTGGTCTCTTTTTCGTTTGGCCGAATGGTCAGGCTCGGGTGTCTTGGGACCTTTTGTCGCTACTAACGGCTCAAGGGGGGTTGGGCGCGCCAGACATGAAATTGTACGCCTTATGTGCGCAGGCGCAATTCCTGCATTATTGGGTGCATCTAACGCCATTCCAGCCTCATGTAGCTGTACAGGCGGAAGCAGTGGCACCTGTCCCTCTTAGGGTCGCTATCTATCAATCATATAAGCGGCCTTGGGATGACATTGACACGTATGAGACTCTGCGGTGGGCTTGGGATGGCCTGCGGAGAAGGACAGGCGCAAGGGTTTTGTACACCCCCTCTATTCCCACTTGCTCAAAATCCTATGTTGTCCAATGTAACAGAGAGTTAAGTGATAGGGTCGCACAGAAGTTGACTTTAAATACTTTTGCTGATCTATACACTGAGGGAATGTTCAGGGGACCTCCGGTCGCAGAGGAAGGCCAGACAGGGCCCTTTGGTGAGGCCTTTTTGTATCACAAACTTCGGGCCGCATGCAAGGCACTACATAGTGACTTTCCCTCCCAGCCAGCCCCGCTAAATGCTCTGGAAAACCTCTTGGGGTCACTATCTCCACGTAAGCTTATTACCAGACTATACACGTCCATGCAAAAAGATGCCCTTGTGACTACTTATAGCGCCCGTCATAAATGGTCTGCTGAAATGCATTCCCCCTTGACTGATGACCAGTAGTCATATTGTTGTGCCCAGATGGCTGACCTGTCACCCAACTATAAACTCAGATGAATTCATTTAAAATGTTCTGCCCCGCTACTTCAGGACGCCCATTAGCCTCCACTGAAAGGGATTGAGAGAGGATGACTGGGCAGCTGCCGCCACGTTTTTACACATGGCATGGGCCTGTCCGCTCATCACTGAATACTGGTATGCAATATTTGAGGCCAAATTTTGGGGCTGTCACTATTTCCACCCCCGCAACCAGCCCTGTTAGGCTATGTGAAAGACACGCATGTTAAAAAGCGAAAAACTGCATGCACTACTATTGCTCTTCGCTAAGCGCCAAATAGCCCAGCTGTGGGACAGGAAGTGGAAACCCACCACTGTGAATTGGATCAGAGAGATCACCTATGGCCAGACGCAATTAGCTACTTTTTGGGAACTCATGCCGCCTGTCTCTAGGCCTAAGGACATATGGGGGCCCTTTACTGACTGGGCTCAGGAAAGGTCAGACGCACCTGGCGGTGAAATCGATCCTGTTAATGATGCTGGTTCACACTGAAGGTTTAATATTGGCCGAGGTCAACGTCAATGATATTGTGCTATGTTTTTGTTTTTTAAATCTTTTTATTAACAGTGCTCATTTCATTTACCATGTCAGTCCACTGGTCACATTTCATTGAACAAATAAGGAGAATACAGTACACAGGATAATCACGGCCAATCATCAACAATACATCCATTCCAGAACCCATTACCCCAAACTACCCCACATTTCATTAAACAAATAAGGAGAATACAGTACACAGGATAATCAGGGCCAATCATCAACAACACCACCATTCCAGAACCCATTATCCCAGACCACCCCCCATACCCCAATATCTTCTCCAGGGCCCCCATATCTTCTTCCACTTTTTCGGGCACCCCCTGCTTTTGTAAATGGTTTCCTCTGCCCGCTGGCACCAGTCCAGGTCCCGCTCCCACTGATCCCACTGCGGAGGGGCCGATGCCCTCCAGGTCCTGGCAATGTTCCGCTTTGCAACCCCCGCCGCTATTGCCAGCCAGAGTTCTTCATGCCTGGTCCAGTCCGTGGGCCCTTTAATCATTAAGAGCAACCATCACGGCTCCCTCGGAACCGGTGATCCCACTACTTCCGCCATTATATCAGTGACCTTGGTCCAGTAGGGAACAATCTCCGGACAATCCCACAGTATGTGGTAGAAGGATCGGTCCCACCCACATCCCCGCGCACACAAGGCTGACTGACACCCACCCCAGGAGTGCAAGAGGGTGCGAGGGTAGTACACCCGATGTAGTATTTTAAGCTATATCAGCCAGAACCTAACATGGATGGCGATCTCCCGGGGACTTTGCAGAGCGTCTTGCCAATCATCTTCTTCTAATGGGTCCAAATCACGCTCCCAGGCCGCCCTTAGGGACACTAAGAGATCAGGCATATTATTGACCAACTTTCTATAAATCTTAAATGGGTTTTTCAAGAATGGGATCCAGGAGCAAACGATCCTCCATGGGGGAATACTCAGGAATGGATGCACCTCCTTGAATATGGGACCTTATGGCATGGACAAGGCGCAGATAGTGGTAGCGCTGCGAGTCCTGGAGATCATACTCCTCCGGTAAATACTCAAAGGAGCGGGGAGCGTCCCCTTTCCACACGTCGCCCAGATATTCTATTCCAATGAGCTGCCAACCCCTAAAGCCCTTCAGTTTAGTTACTTTGCGCAATTGTTCCCCAATCCACAGGGGGGTCCTCCCCGTCAGTGATCCCTTTCACCCCAAGAATTGATTCGCCTCCCTCCAACATTGGACCACCACACGAGTATGTGAGGGCCAGTCCGTACTCATCTTCCGGGCATATAACAGGGATTCGCAATTCCCTCCTGGCATCGCAAAACGTTCTACTCGGTACGCGGGTTCTGACCTATCTACATAAACCCAGTCGTTGCCGACTTGCAGCTGAGACGCCCAGTAGTATAATTGCACGTCCGGCAGGGCCAGCCCACTGTCATACACCCCCCTTGTTAGTTTCCTCAACGCAATGCGAGGGCTGCCTCCATCCCAGAGGAGCGTCCTCACCGCCTGGGAGACTCATCTGAAGAACTCCGGCGGGACGGATAAGGCGTATTCTGTAGGATATAAGAAGGCGAGGTAGCGCCATCATTTTAAACATCGCAACACGACCCACCAGGGACAGGGGCAGCGCACGCCAATGACTGACGTCCGTGAGTAGGCGTGACAGCTGAGGTTCAAGGTTCCTGGCCAGAAACTCCGCTCTGTCTCTTGTGACATAAACCCCCAGATACTTGAAACCCTCGTTCACTAACGTTGCCGGACACCCAGACGGTAGCCGCGGGGGAGGGCACGAGAGGGGGAAAATTACGGACTTCGTCCAGTTGATCCTATAGCCCGAGTAGCTCCCAAAAAGCTCAAAAAGGTGTAGGGCCTGTGCCATAGACTGATACGGCCTAGCCATGTAGAGCACAATATCATCAGCATAGAGGCTGATGCGTTCCTCCCAATCATCGGTCAATGCTAAGCACCGGAATGACCTGTCACTCCTCACCCAATGGGCCAGCGGCTCCAATGCCATGGCGAACAAGAGGGGGGATAAGGGACACCTCTGCCTCGTGCCCCGCCCGAGCTGAAAGGCTCTGGAGACTGCTCCATTGACGCGTACACGCGCCATCGGCTTCTCATACAGGAGGCACACATGTGCTATGTTTTGATATTTTATACGCACTATGTGATAGCAGTCATCTACTGTAGGTTCCTTGGGTGATGGCCTTGTATCTAATTGTCAATGAAAGTGTTCTCTCTTTATTGTGGTTTACAATGCTGATGTATGGACATGCTCTTGGCTCCTGCTTTTTTGTGTACTCCTGGAATTTGTTCAGTATAGTCAATGCGCTGTTCTTTTTTCCCTTTTTGTCTTTCTTTGGTTATCTCTTTTTATGACATGTATTTGTATTATTGTGAAAAATCAATAAAAAAAAATAAAAAAAAATAGCACAATACACAGAAGGATCCAGGGGGAGACCGAACCATATACCAAGAAAGTGGTATAACAACCACAACTTGACTAGACACAGTGCCTAGAGCACGTAGAATCGTTGGGACCCCAAGGAACCACTCAAGGTAGTGACACAGGAAACCCATGGGGGACGTGTACAGTGTGAGAACACAGCCGCGAGCTCCGTACAACTCTATGGGAAAGTCATGGTTGGAATTTTAAAGATTATGGACACTTAGGAGAGGACTTTGAACAAACCCTTTCAAAACATAGAAGGTTCTAAGGCCAGCATCCATGTGAGCACCGGAGTGCTCGTGTTACCTAACCTAGGGAAGCGGGATACATAGGTGTCAAATGGTGTCAGGAATCTTCGTCGTTTTCAATGGCGTGATGCTGCAAAGTTCTGCTGCCGTGAAGAGGAAAAGTGTCCAGTGTGATCCAAGCCGGATTAGAGATGAGAAGAACCTGAAAGCAGAGGGGACAGAGTCTGGGTCACTTCAGGGTGACCAGGGGCTCAGTAGACGAATGCCCACCGATGTCAGGTGCTTCAGGTGAGATGACGCAATACTTGACTCTGCAGCCACGGGGACCAGGAGACATCGATGATGACCAAAGTCCAGAGGTGAGCTGTCTCACGAAGGATGTCAAGTGCTGTGAGGTCAGTGTCTGGATGGAACACCAATAAGCCTTGGCAACTGCAACCCATGCGGTCAGAGGCAATCAGCTTCGGTGAAGACCAGCAAGATCCTGGGGACTCTCCAAGCAATGGAGAGTCAGGGCACGTCTGGAGCAACCAGGCAAGATAAAGTTACCTTCACAGGGACCCACAGGCCAACGGACCAGGGATCGCGAAGGGACCTCAAGAGGAATCACAAAATACCAGCCCACGGAACACTCGTGGAGTGTAGGCTGGAAATCTCCGGTGGAAACACTGCTCGGGGTCAGGTCTACAAGTAGCCCAAAGCACAGCCTCAGGGGTCGCCGGAAAGCAAATGCTGCTGCTATAGTACACGGTGCACAGGGTTGCATGGTCCCCACGAAGGATACGGGCCTCAGAATAGCTGAGAGCGCAGATTAACCTCAAAGACCACAGGAACTTACCTCCTGTGTTGCAGAAATCTTCGGAGTCCTCAGGATCTTCATAGATGGAAAGCCAGTCAGATGCGTTTAGGTGCCGACTTAGCAGGGGAGTAACTCCTTTACTCCAAGGGAGATTCTTCAGTCGTTCAGCTTAGTTTCTGTAGCATAGTTTAGTCCAGGTAAAATCTAAAGACCTGTAGTCAGGGGTTCGTACTTTATACTCAAGGAAGGGGTGGGACAAACTCTGGGGACCCACCTATGGGAGGGTCAGGACAGAGGGCTGGCTACACCCATGTCCTTTGTCCAGTTTCGCGTCAGAGCAGGAGCAACTGGCTCCTGTAAACGGTTTGAGCTGGACTATAAATAGGGACACCAAATGTGCTCCCAGTGCAGACATCAAAGCACTCTGGGAGTGCACCCACCCAGTCCCAATACACTAAAGCCTGTCTGTAAGGTGGTTATACCTCCCTGTGACAGGAAACCTATTGTCAAGCCTTCCCCTGCTGGAGTTTCGTCCAGCAGCAGGAGGGCAGATTCGTGTCTGAGGCTGGCAGCATCTATCTTGTGATGCCAGGGTCAAGAAAGCTGGTACCGGGTGTACCGGTGTTGTCATATTTCTCCCTCTAGGACGGTGGAATCATACCTCCCACACCACTTACTGGTGTGGAGGTATGATTCCAAGGTGTTTGACACCAAACACGACATGTTTCCTTGCAGATGTTTTAAAGTTAGCATTTACCACGAGGTTATAAGGCACTTAAGAGTATATGGTTTGCTGCATTGCAGAACAACCCCGGAGAACAGATTCCGAAGGCTGCAGAGGGGCTTGGCTCATGCATGGGCACCCGCTCACACAAAAACCAGCACCCTGCCTTCAGGATTGATAAGACCTGCCATAGGGGTGACTGACAGGTTTATATGTGCAGTGATATATGGTAGATAAAGTGAACCTATATCTAAGTAAGGGGTACATGCACCACCTTACAAAGGCTGCAGTAGCAGACCCGTTGTGTCATTTTGAATGGTCTCCCAGGGGTGGTATAATACATGCTGCAGCCCCTGGGAGGCCTCTGGGGTACATATGTTTCCGGGTACATAGTATACCATAAACTAGGGATTCACAAGGGTACCCCAAATCCAATCTGGAGAGTACCTAAAGTACATGCAATCAATTTAGAGTCGAAAGCAGCTAGGCTGGGGTCCTGGATAGCAGGATTCCAGCCAGACTAAGTCGAAAGCTGTGAAACACCAGCAAAAAGTGGGGGTAACTATAAGAAGCAGATCCTACTCTCCTGCACACCCCCCCCCCAAATGTCAGGATGTTAAACTAACCTTGACCAGTTGAGTCTTCACATTTTAAGTAGAAATATCTGGAGAGTCCATCTGCATTGGCATGGTTACTCTCAGGTCTATGTTCCACTGTATAGTCCATCCAATGAAGGGAAATGGATCACCTCAAAAGTTTGGGGTTTTCACCCTTCATCTGTTTTAGCCACAAGAGGGGCTTATGGTCTGTCCGAACAATGAAGTGAGTGCCAAACAAGTATGGCCTCAGCTTCTTCAGATCCCAACCCAAAGCAAAGGCCTCCCTCTCAATAGCTGACCAACGTGGTCAACCTTCTGCTAATAAAACCTACTGGCTGATCCTGACCTTAATCATTCAATTGTAATAACACAGCCCCTACCCCCAACTCAGATGCTTATGTTTGGACAATGAATTGTTTGAAGTAGTCAGGACTTTGCAGAATGGGATCAGTGCACATTGGCCTGCTTCAGGTCATCAAATGCCAGTTTGACAGCTAACTGTCCACTGAACTTTCTTTGGCATTTTCCTGGAAGTTAAGACATTCAAAGGTGTCACTATGGATCCATAACCTTTGACAAAACTCCTATAGTACCCAGTCAGGCACAAGAAAGCTCTGACCTGAGTCTGGGTGGTTAGAGCAACCCAGTCCATGATGGTCTGGATTTTTCTCTGCAATGGTTGAACCTGACCTCCACCTACAAGGTGCCCCAGGTATACAACTTGGCTCTGCCCTATCTGGCACTTGGTGGCCTTGATAGTGAGGGCTGCTTTCTGCAGGGCCTCCAAAACATTTCTCAGGTGCACCAGGTGATCCTCCCAGGTGGAGATAAAGACAGCAATATCATCCAGATAAGCTGCAGTATAGGCTTCCAGGTCTGTTAAGACTTTATTCACCAACCTTTGAAAAGTGTCAGGTGCATTCTTCAAACCAAAGGGCATCACCACAAATTGGTAGTGCCCACTAGGGGTTGATAATGCTGTTTTTGGCTTTGCATCCTCAGCTAGTCTGATTTACCAGGAGCCAGCTGTTAGGTCAAATGTGCTCAGAAACTTGGCTGAGGTCAAGGTATCTATAAGCTCATCTGCCCTAGGGATTGGGTGGGCATCAGTCCTAGTGACTGCATTAAGACCTCTGTAGTCAACACAAAACCTCATCTCTCTCTTACCATTCTGGGTGTGAGGTTTGGGTACCAAGACTACTGAACTAGCCCAAGGGCTATCTAAGGGTTCAATCACTCCCAAATCCAACATCTTCTGGACTTCAGTCCTGATACAGTCTCTGACATGATCATGTTGCCTGTAAATCTTATTTTTAACAGGCAGACTGTCCCCAGTGTCCACTTTATGAGTGCAAATGTCCCTATCTTACCAAGCCTCCCTGCTCCTCTTGTACCAAACGAAGAGGTACAAGAGAAGCAGGGATGCCGCTACATTGAAAGAAGAGCCTGGTAATTGACAAAATCCGTTCTTGAAAAGATGAACTTGAAGGAAGTCGCGCTTATTAATTAAAGCGCCCTAACCAATGGTGAAAATGTCAAAGCATCCAGCCACGTGCTGTGTTTCTGGGCTTGTCCCATATTATTGGTCTTTTTTACCTTGTTTTTATCAGGGCGCCTGCTTAGTATCTACCAAAAAACGGTGGCTCCCTTGACCTCAACAGAATATACACTATAGGACTGTGCACTATTTACAGGTGCCTAACTATCGAGTGGAATTGCACCTATTCATAAGAAGGTGACTCAAAAGACTCGGGAAGAAACCTCTAATTGAACACTGAGGCCTATACATAATCCCTTTCCACCGAAAGAACTTTGTCCTGATGAAGGTGCTATCACAAAACCGAAACGCTGCGTCGACAACTTTGTATTTTTAAATGTTCTTTATGTGAATTGACACATTTTTTTTTATATATATATTTTTTATTTTAACAGTAAGACAAGAGCAGGCAGTACAGATATCAGGTGTTTCGCAGTAAAATACAGAACAGGGCCAGGTGGGGGAAATATACAAACAATAATCACCGTAAGAAGTAAAAGGCCCATCGCGGGTACACATAACGGAAATAGGAAATAAGCAATCTATCAAGCAAGCAAAGCAATCCCACCCACGTGACCTCGTCCATAATGTTACAGGATAAGTAAGCCAGCGAAGACACCCGGACAATAAAGGATTCGTGAAAAATAAACAGCCCATCTCTCGTAGAAGGAGAAAGAAAAGAGAAAAGGGGCCATAGAACAAAAGAAAGGCAAAATAAAAAAAAACACCCCTAACCCGCCACCCTGCACCCCTGCAATGGCTACGGCCTAACCCCACTAGCAGCGTGCCTGTCGCCTAAGAACTACCCTAAAGGAAGGGAAAAGAGAAAGCGAAGGAGGAGAAAGCAAACACACTCCCGGTCTCCCGTACCCCCAGCCAACAGCGACCACCCCGAGACATGGTAAAATCAATATTTAGCAATTATTCAAACCAGTCAGGGAAGGATAAACAACAACCACCCAATTCTCGTCACAATATAGGCACAACCCCGGCATCGCTAAAAACTATTTTATCGGAACCCAGCGATAAAGTTCAGCCCTGGCCAGTACGGTCCGTCATAAGAGTCTTTGCCACTCGAGCCGCCATTTTGAAGGAAAAGGCAAAGCGTCCACAAAAGTTCTTGTCAGCACAGGAGGATCGAATACAGGGTAAAAGTTCACGGCTCGAACGAAGAAAGGTGTCCAAAAACAGCGGGTATCCCAAACCATCACCAAAGAACTCGTAGCCACATGGAAGACCGTCTATAGCAGTAGGCGGCAGCAGGAACAGGCAAGAGACGCTGGCGAGAAGCACGGGCTGGCTTGCCGGTAATAGGGGACAGTCAAGGTTCATGAACTCCGGGTTATGCACGGGGACCTCGACCTCTGATGTGCAATGCACCGCTGGTACCATCTCAAGCTGGAAGCCAATCGAGGTGTCTTCCTCAAGTTCCAGGATACCGTCCACTTTCACCATCAGTGTTCGGAACACAGCGACTGTATGCGAGTGGAGCGCCCCAATGGCGGCCACAACGGCCTGCAGCGATGGCGCGCCTTCCGTCCGCTCCATCCCCTCTCAATAGGCGACAGAGCCGGACTTGAACCCCGGATGCCGGCTGCCCCGGAGTCGCAGGTCACGCAAATCCGATTTCAAGTAATGGGCGCTCCTCGTCTCACAGAACACACCTTCGCCGTCAGAGAGGGCCCCAGCCCGTCGACCCGGGGGGGCAGCAAGGTCCCCGGGCACCAGACCCCCACCACAGCAGCCGGCGTGGCACGCTGGTGTGTCCTCGGTGTAGATCGTTCAAAGGATCGTCACAAAAAGTCAACAATTCAGGCACTCTTCGGGAGACCGGGCTCAGTCCAGGTCTCACGGCCGATGTTGTTCAACTCTGACCTGGATAGTCCAGAAATCGAGGCCCCGGCTTCCACACGTTGTTAGGCCGAGAATGGAAACACGGCGTATCTTCGTCAGCCGATGAGGTAGAAATCTCGGGATTGCACCTTTAGAAGCAGTAGACCTTCAGAAACAAGGAAATCAGGTGTAAGGTCAGGATTAAAGAAAGGGTAATCGAGCTGCTGGCGGAGGTCAGCGGAGCCGGGAGCTTACGCGGCCATCTTGATTCGTAGCGTAGCTCCTCCCCAATTGACAAATTTTTAACTGTATTAAATTGGCACTATATTTGTGTATGAATGTATTATTTTATATTGAATACATTGTACAATTTTATAAATATCATTTTAAATTGCTTTGATCTCATTTTTCCTATTGTTGTGATTTATTAGATATGTGGTTATGGCATTAATGGGTTTGTGAGTTCATACTGTGTACGCCTTTTCCAATTTTTGGTAAGATAGGGACTCTTTCATATTTCCATTCATTGCTCCTTGTCCCGAATTGGATTTGTAAGGAGACCTCCCTGTTTTTTGATAATAGTCACTTTATGAGTGCACCAGGTAGTCTGACTTGGAGTCAGTGAAAACATATGTCTAAACTGATTAAGAACTTTTCTGCAATCAGTTTGCTGTTGGACAGTTAGGCTGCATGCCAAGCCTACAACAGCATCTGATCCATCATCAGGGTTCTGTGAGAGCAGGTCAGGGAGTGTATCACTCTCTTCCTCCTGTTCCTCATCAGTAGCCCTGAGCAAGCCCATGTCTGCCCTGTCAACATATGGTTTGAGTCTGTTGACATGGAGCACCCTATGGGGGCTCCTGGGAGTTCCAAGGTCCAACAAGTAGGTAGCCTCTCCCTTCTGCTCAATTATTGTATGACGGCCACTCGACTTGTCTTGGAGGGCTGCTGGGGCCACAGGCTCCAACACCCATATGTTCTGTCCAGGTTGATGAACAGTCAACAAAGCCTTTTGGTCATGCCAGGCCTTTTGCAATTCCTGGCTAGCCTCAAGGTTTTTAGTTGCCTTCTTCATGTACTCCACCATCCTGGAGCGGAGACCAAGGACATAGTACACAATATCCTGTTTAGTGGGTTTGAGAGGTAACTCCCATCCCTCCTTCTCTAGACACAATGAACCCCTAACTGGATGTCCAAACAGAAATTCAAATGGGCTGTAACCAACCCCCTTCTGTGGAACCTCTCTGTAGACAAAGAGAGGGCAGAGCAAAGGTGTGTTCCATCTGCGCCTAAGCTTTTCTGGGAAACCTTTAATTATGCCCTTGAGGGTTTTGTTGAACCTTTCAACTAACCCATTGGATTGTGGGTGATAAGGGGTGGTAAATTTGTAATTTACTCCAGACTTCTTCCACATAGCAGTCAAGTAACTAGACATGAAGTTTGCATCTCTGTCTGATACTACCTCCTTAGGAAAATCCACTCTGGAAAAGATTACCAGGAGGACCCTTGCCACCACAGGAGCTTTGGTAGTTCTAAGGGGAATTGGCCCTGGATACCTAGTGACATGGTCCACCACCACCAGTATAAATCTGTGCCCAGATGAAACCAACAATGTCAATCCCAACCCTCTCAAAGGGAACCCCTCACCACAGGTAGTGGTGAGGGTTCTCTACCTACGGCAGACCCAAGACCTACTGGCCTTCAGAAGACTCCTCAAGACCTGGCTCTTCGATAAGTAGCAGCACCCCCTCCGCCCCCTCCAGCGCCTTGAGACCCTAACGGGTATGTAGTGCGCTTTATAAATGTCTTGACTGATTGATTGATTGATTGGTATCAGGGGGGCCTTTGTAGTACCACCTGCTTTACCACTGGCTTGACAGGTGACACAGGAGTGACAAAACTCCTTCGTGTCTTCAGACATGTGAGACCAATGAAAGTCAGGGACAAGCCTGCCCCAAGTCTTGTTTTGGCCTAGGTGACCTGCTAAAGGGATGTCATGTGCTAGTGTCAATAGGAAGCCCCTAAACTTCAGAGGTATAACCAACCTCCTGGTGGCACCAGGCGTGGGGTCTCTACTCTCTGAGTAAAGGAGTCCATCATCCCAGTAGATCCTATGGGACTCACTAGCACTCCCAGCAGCCTCAGCAACAGCTTGGTGTCTAAGCGGTTCAAGAGAGGGGCAGCTCATCTGCTCCTGCCTCAGATCTGCCCTGGAAGGGTCCCCTGTCCCCAAGAACTCGACCTGATCATGTTTAAGCTCATATGGGACAGTTCCTTCTTCGGGACAAGGATCATATCCCTCAAGAGACTGATCTGTATTCTGAGTCAGGGGGGAAGACACTGCCTTACCCCTACTGCTCCTCCTCTTGGAAGGCGCCTGGTCCCTTTTTCCAGGATCCAGGGCCTGTTCAGTGTTAGACATTTTTGCCTGTGACCTAGTTAAAGCAAACACATCTGCATGGATTCCCAATATTTCTGCATGAGTCCTGAGTTCCACTTCAGCCCAAGCCAAAGTTTCGAAATCATTGCCCAACAAGCATTCAACAGGGAGGTCTGCACTTACCACAACCTTTTTAGGGCCAGTTACCCCTCCCCAGGTGAAATTAACAACTGCCAAGGAATGGTCTGTCCTGACATTGCTCGCATTGGTCACTTGGTACATCTCAACAAGTATGATTTGCTCAGGAGCCACAAGATCTTTTGTTACCATTTTGACACTTCCTCCCGTGTCCCTAAATGCCAAGGCCTCTTTTCCATTTATGAAAGGCTGCTGTCTGTATTTGCCCAGGTTACTGGGACTGACAAAAAAGGAGACCATATCCATGCATCCATCACAGACTGAAACAGCCTGAGTTGGAACTCTGACTAGGCCAGAGTCCATCTTAGATATCAGGGTTAACCCTACTACACCCTTATTCTGAGTACAACCACTTGGAGCTGAACTAGGGGGAACAGTTCCCTTTGGGGCAGTGGCGGTTGGAGTTGAGTCCTTGGACTTGTTACAGTCACTTGTCCAATGGGGCTTCTGTACAGATGTTTGCCTTTTTCCCTAGTTGGATTGTGACTCCCCACCAGTAGAAGATTTGTGGGGCCCTTGAGAAGACTGCTGGTCTTTACCCTTCTCCCCACCCTTGTCTGAGGGTTTTGAATCTTGCTTCTTGGAGTCACCACCTTGTTTCTGAACCTTCTGCCTCACCCTGGTTCTGTCCCATTTGTCTGCCTTCTGACCCAATTCTTGGGGAGAGGCCAGATCTGAGTCCACCAGCTTCTGATGCAACAACTGATTTTGACAATTATTAAGGATTTGCTACCTCATAAATTAAAATGTACAATCCTTTAAAATCACACACTTTACTGCCAAGTAACCAGCCATCCAGAGCCTTAGTAGCACAACCTGCAAAGTCAACCCAGTCTTGAGTCTGTGCCTTCTGGGTATCTCTGAACTTAATACTGTATTGCTCAGTGGTTAAGCCAAACCCAACAATCAGAGTACTCTTCAAGACTTTGTAATTATCAGCATCCTCTTCTCTAACAGTGAGGAGCTTGTCTCTACCTTTGTCTGCAAAGGAGAGCCACAAGATTGCTGCCCACTGCTTCTGAGGGACCCTCTGTACTTTACAGGCCATCTCCAGTGCAGTTATCCATTTGTGGATCATCCCCACTCTGGTAGGGCGAAACAATTTTGTTCAGGTTCTTATGGTCATGAGTATGTTCTCTACCTCTAGGGACACTGTTGCTGCCACCACGGGGCTCTAGCTGGAAGCTCTCCGGAGCTCCAGAGATTTCCTGTCTAAGGCCAACTGCTCTCTCTTGATTCTAAGCTTAACAGTCTGCACTTATTATCATAGGAGAATTCTCTCCTGTGAGAAGCTGAGGTCTCTACAGAAGTACCAGTATAATCAGATTCCTGAGAAGGAGATCTTCTTGGTAAACTGCCAACTCTTCCTGGAGGAGTAAAGAGAGGACCACTGGGGCCTTCTCCTCCATCCATAGGAAGAATTGGAGTATCCAGGTTAGAATCATCTTGATCCTCCTGGTCGGCATTCGATGACATGTCATAGAAGTGTTCACTTCCTGGCCTCTCATCCTCTGCTGCCCCACCCAACTTGCCTGCCTCATCAGATCCTGGAGTCGTTCTGAGGTCATCTAAAAGCAAAGCCTCTATGAGCCGTTGAGTACCTGGGTGTCTCCCTGTCTTCAGTTTCCTAGATGTATACATGGTTCTCAATTCTTGGAATGTGAGATTGTCATACTTAGTTGGCTGAGGCCCACTGGCTTCTGGCCTAGAAGACATACTAGTGTAAAGTGGTGTAGGCACCTACCTAACCTAGTGGGAGCTACTAAACTCTCTTGAGTTGGAGAAAGGGTGTACTAGACCCTTGACATACCCAACTCTAAGTTCAGTAGAAATTACTTTATTTAACTCTTGATTTATATGTACCTAAGTACCTTTAGTGGTTTTCAGTTAGCCACTCAATGAGATTATCTGGTAAAGCAATAGCAAGCTTGAATCCCAACCGCTGCATCCCAATGTGAGAAGTTGTCCTGGTATATGCTGTCTACTAGTTATAGTGGGCACCTTACACCAGTCCAAACAACCCTTATTGATGATTAGGTTGAAGACAACCTTTATTGAAAGCTATCCTAGTGGTAGCTATAGAGAGCAGCCTTCAGGCTAAGTTTCAAAGGAATGTAAAGCAGCTTGGTTTACCAGATTATAACCTCCTGAATGACCAAATGAAAGGAGAACTACACAAAGTATATATAAAATATATGTATTATTACTAAACACTCTCTACTAACCTCTTTCTGAGATTAGAGAACAAGGCACACAATATTACAGTACTAGAACGATAGTAAATAGCGTAATACACAGCGGGCTCCAGGGGGAGACCGACCCATATACTAAAAAAAGTGGTATAACAACCACGACTTGACTAGACACAGTGCCTAGAGCACGTAGAATCGCTGGGACCCCAAGGAACCACCCAAGGTAGTGACACAAGGGACCCACGGGGGACGTGTGCAGTGTGAGAACACAGCTGCGAGCTCCGTACAACTCAATGGGAAAGTCGCAGTTGGAGTTTTAAAGATTAAGGACACTTAGGAGAGGACTTTGAGCAAACCCTTTCAAATATAGAAGGTTCTAAGGCCAGCACCCATGTGAGCACCGGAGTACTCGTGTTACCTAACCCAGGGATGCCGGGTTCATAGGTGCCAAATGGTGTCAGGAATATTCGGCGTTTTCAATGGCGTGATGCTGCAAAGTGCTGCTGCCGTGAAGAGGAAAAGTGTCCGTTGTGATCCAAGCCAGATCGGAGATAAGAAGAACCTGAAAGCAGAGGGGACAGAGTCTGGGTCACTTCAGTGTGACCAGGGGCTCGATAGACGAATGCCCACTGATGTCGGGTGCTTCAGGTGAGATGACACAATGCTTTACTCTGCAGCCACGGGGACCAGGAGACGTCAATGATGACCAAAGTCCAGAGGTGAGCTGTCCCACAAAGGATGTTGAGTGCTGTGGGGTCAGTGTCCGGATGGAACACCAACAAGCCTTGGCAACTGCAACCCACGCGGTCAGAGGCAATCACCTTCGGTGAAGACCAGCAAGGTCCTGGGGACTCTCCAAGCAATGGAGAGTCATGGCATGTCTGGAGCAACCAGGAAAGCCCATGGAAAGTTAAAGTTACCTTCACAGGGACCAACGGACCAGGGATCGTGAAGGGACCTCGAGAGGAATCACAAAAAACCAGCCCACGGAACACTTGTGGAGTGTAGGCCGGAAATCTTCCGTGGAGCACTGCTCGGGGTCAGAATTACAAGTAGACCAAATTACAGTTTCAGGGGTCACCGGAAAGCATATGCTGCTGCAAAAGTAAACGGTGCACAGGGGTTCAGGTTGCACGGTCCCCACGAGGGATACGGGCTTCAGAATAGCTGAGAGTGCAGATCAGCCTCCGAGAATATGGGAACCCACCTCCTGTGTTACAGAAATCTTCGGAGTCCTCATGAGCTTCGTAGCTGCAAACCGGTCATATGTGTTTAGGTGCCTGTTTAGCAAGGGAGTAACTCCTTTACTCCAAGGGAGATTCTTCAGTCGTCCAGCGTCGTGCGGATTGTCGAAGTACTTGGTTTCTGTAGCAGAGTTTGGTCCAGGTAAAATGTAAAGTCCTGTAGTCAGGGTTTCCTACTTTATACCCAAGGAAGGGGTGGGACAAACTCTGGGGACCCACCTATGGGAGGGTCAGGACAGAGGGGTGGCTACACCCATGTCCTTTGTCCAGTTTCACGCCAGATCGGGAGCAAATGGCTCCTGCAACCGGTTTGAGCTGGACTATGCACAGGGACACCAAATGTTCCCCCAGTGCAGACATCAAAGCACTCTGAGAGTGCACCCACCCAGCCCCAATACACCAAAGCCTATCTGGGAGGTGGTTACACCTCCCTGTGACAGGAAACCTATTGTCAAGCCTTCCCCTGCCAGAGTTTCGTCCAGCAGCAAGAGGGCAGACTCATGTCTGTGGCTAGCAGCATCCATCTTGTGATGCCAGGGTCGAGAAAGCTGGTACCGGGTGTACTGGTGTTGTCATATTTCTCCCTCTAGGAAGGTGCAATCATACCTCCCACACCAGTTACTGGTGTGGAAGTATGATTCCAAGGTGTTTGACACCAAAGACGACATGTTTCCTTGCAGCCGTTTTGAAGTTAGCATTTACCGCAAGGTTATAATGCACTTACGAGTATATGGTTGACTGCATCCCAGAACAACCCCAGAGAATAGATTCCAAAGGCTGCAGAGGGGATCTGCTCATGCATGGGCACCCTCACACAAAATCCAGCACCCTGCCTTCAGGATTGATAAGACCTGCCATAGGGGTGACTGATAGGTTTTTATGTGCAGTGATATAAGGTAGATATAGTGAACCTATATCTAAGTAAGGGGTGCATGCACCAACGTACACAGGCTGCAGCAGCAGTTTTGTCATTTTGAATGGTCTCCCAGGGGTGGCATAATACATGCTGCTTTCCCTGGGAGTCCCCTGTGGTACCTATGCCCTGGGTACATAGTATTCCATATACTTGGGACTCACAAGGGTACCCCAAATACAATCTGGAGAGTACCTAATGTACCTGCAATCAATTTAGAGGAGAAAGCAGCTAGGCTGGAGTCCTGGATAGCAGGATTCCAGCCAGACTAAGTCGAAAGCTGTGAAACATCAGCAAAAAGTGGGTGTAACTATAAGAAGCAGATCCTACTCTCCTACAGACCAGGCGAATCTGGGTCTTGCAGGAGAGGTCATTGTCAAATTTAAACCCTAGATATCTGGCTAAATCCACAGGAATTGGTGGGGGGGCTCAGCTCTGGGGGCCACCAAAGCTTAGAGGGTGTAGGAGTTGGTTGGTTGAAAAATAGAACCTCTCTTTTGTCTGTGTTAAGTTTTAAGCAATTCTCCGTTATCCAGGCCGAGATGTTCTTCAGGCACTGCTTAAAATTGACAAAGCTGCATCCAAGTGTTCTTTGAATGAAAACACCAGCTGTGAGTCATCAGCGTAGGAGACTACTCTCACTCCACATGTCTCAACCAAGGTCACAAGGGGAGTGAGATATACATTAAACAGTAAGGGGCTCAGTGCTTCCCCTGAGGTACCCCCAGACAACATGCTACTGGGAGGAAACATAATGGCGAAGAAACACTAATTGTGAGCGGTTTTCCAAGAACGATTGGAGCCAGGACAAAGTAGTTCCCCGCACTCCTAGGTGTTTTAGTCTCTCCAGGAGAATCGAGTTGGCTACAGTGTCGAATGCTGCGGACAGGTGCAGCAGTATCAGCAATGCTGAGCTGCCCTGGTCTACAATGATGCAAAGGAGAAAACTTTTCTGGGTTATGATGTAGTGTCTGGCCATACCCTTTTCCATGCCCAAACAGTTTTTCACAACCTCCTTTACCATGTATCGTACATTCCTAATGTTCCTCTTTGTAAAAATTGCAATCCGGCCCATTGATTACACTGTACGCTCTAGGTGCGGAGAGTACGGTCAGGTCCAGAAATTCTAGCCTGAGTGCGGACGTAAAGTTAGGAGCCGGAAGTGCATTCAGTGAATACCAAAAATCATAAATGCCTTCTTTTGAATACCAAAAGTAGTAAGTTTAGGATTTTGTCTCAGATTAGTTCTGTGAATCGCCCCCCTTGTGTTATTCTGCTGTGTCAGCAGTTTGAATCCTTTAATTGACAAAGAGGTCGGATAACTCTTTAGGAAGCAGAGCATGTCTTAACCAGTTTCCAAGGAACCGCTCCAGTGTCCTCCAATCGTCATGGAAAGCCCAGCAGACACACATTATTCCTGCGCGATTTCTCGCTACGTCCTCCATGCGCTCCTCCATGGTGCGAGAGACGATGCTTCATTGTTTGTTGGGAACCCAATCAAGCAAATTTTTGTATTCGGTTTCATGTTACATAAAACCATAAGATCACGATGTGAAAACCAGGAGATCTCAGGAACAAACCTGTGCAAATTCATAATTCGTCTTATATGTACAAATTGCATCTAAAGTGCCAAACGGCAATTATATTAAGGCGAAAACGAATAAAAACAGTACATAAAAGTCAATAGCTAGATCCACGACCTGTTACCTATCCAATTTCATGAAACCACAAATAGTAATAAGGGGCGAGCCAGCTAATCACAACTCTAAGTTAGATGTCAGATTTTAAAAAACTTAAAGCATAAAATACAGTATTACCCGTCAGCATTTGGAGAAATATAAATGCGGGCTGAACTTGGTTAAAGTTGGCCTGTTTCAAGATAGGAATTAAATATACTTTTCTCGGGGTGACATAAAATGGACAAAACATGGTAAAATGTAGCATTTACTGCGGAGATGTTCCATCGCAGCTGCAGGGTAGGAAAGATTGCCATCTGTTGAGTCCCTTGGATAAGTGAGAAGTAAATAAAACAGATCAAACCAAAACCTGGTCAGAAGGAATCTTTCGTAAGAATTCACTAACCCGAGTAAATACGGCTTAGCCATCTCTGTGCACCTTAATATAACAAAGTGGCGAACGCTTGGCTTCATGAGCTCCCTCTCCTCCCTTAACATAGTCTAGCGCTTGCTAAACGCCGTCTTCAGAGGGTTATGTCAACTTTTCGGATTCCCTCATGATTGGAAAAGAGGTCTCCTCTTCCCAGATTTGTTAAGCTTCTTTTAATGTAATTCAGCCATGGTATCCTTAGTACTTGATTCAGGGCCAGGAAATCTTTTAGGATTTCCTTATTTAGCGAGTCCCCCACCTTGACCCATGTTTTTAACCAAAGTGACAGCGGGCGAAGGCTATCTGGTCTGTAATGTAAGGCATTCCTAGCTCTTTATGGGCAATAATAGAAGGGATACCCTGGGGAACTGACAGCAGACGTCTCATAAATGTGTTTTCCGATATTTGGACATCCTTTACTTCAGCATATCCCCAGATTTCACTTCCATAGAGTACTTTTGACAAACACTTTGCCCTGTAGAGCTCCAGAAGAGCCCCCATCGGTCTTTTACCCAGTCTCACAGCAAAATTAAAAATTGCAGCAGATTCCCTATTAAGGTTGTTTCTCTTACGGGTAAGTTGTGGGCCCCAGTTCAGTTTATCATTCAGGAGTACCCCGGATAGGAAAAAGCAGATGTTTTAGGAATCGGGGTAGGCACTACATAAAAGGTGTAAGATCTACTAGGCCACGCCCCCAGTTGCATGATATATGATTTGGAGTTGTTAACTTTTAAGTCCAAGTCTCCCATAAACTGGGTGAACGTAGATAAGATGGTTTGTAGACCCCTCTCTGTACTAGACATCAGGACGGCGTCATCTGAGTATAGCAGAACCGGGAGACGTCGCCATCCGATCCGGAGATAATCAGTCTTAGTCTCCATGAGGATTTTCTTCAGATTGTTAATGTAGAGATTAAAGAGAAACAGTGCCAATATACAGCCTTGATGGACACCACCCCTAACAGGTCCTCTCCTGCGCTACTTGAGGGTTGTTGTTGCTCTCACCTGCCTGTGTTCCTGTCGTCCCGTGCTGGGCTTGACCGGGTCTCCCTCCCGCTGCCGCCACACCACCAGAGCGGCCGCCGAGCGGAGGGGACAAACTACATTCCCCAGACTCCTCAGCGGCATCGTCACCAGCCGCCAATCTCGTGCCAGGAGGCGGGATAAAAACACTGCTGAGCCCCGGTGGAGCGGGTGATATCCTGCGCTACTTGAGGGTTGTTGTTGCCCTCACCTACCTGTGTTCCTGTCGTTCCATGCTGGGCTTGACCGGATCTCCCTCCCGCTGCCGCCACACCACCAGAGCGGCCGCCGAGCGGAGGGGACAAACTACATTCCCCAGACTCCTCAGCGGCATCGTCACCAGCCACCAATCTCGCGCCAGGAGGCGGGATAAAAACACTGCTGGGCCCCCGCGTCGCGGGACGCGCGCGGGCCGCGCCGGGCTGAACCCGGGCAGAGGGCGGGCCATCTGTGGCCATCAGGGGCCAGAGGAGGCTGGGCTGGGCCACTCCCCTTGGTCCATCGAGCAGGTACTTTTTTGAACTGACTAGTAGCAGTTTGCCAAAGAATACCCACCTCTGCAAACTTTCGACACTGCAAGACACGGGGCGGGGAAGACTGTATACTATCTAGGAAGGGCTTGATTCGACCTAATATTTGAATAGTGGGGGGGCTTCCCTGTTGCTATTACTCTATTGTTGCCAGTGTATTAAGACAACTGTGAGGTAGAACATAGTGCAGTCTACTGCACAACGAGCATGGCCACCAAACCAAAAACCTGCTCTACTAAAGTAAACCTCGCACTCCAATTATACCCCCTAAATCACGCCTAACCCCCATCAACACAGCAGATCATATAGCAACGCCAACGGCAATTGATTTAATGCTGAGGAAGGTTATAGGCGTAGTTAATGGGGAGATTGAGCGCACGGAGAGGAGCTTATTCATGATACCTACAACCGTGTCCCCTACACCTACACAAGTTGTAGACCCAAATTCATGTGAAACCTCACTCAATGGTAGTCAGGATAAATCTTCAGAATCTATCCCATGTGCCCAACTGGTAATAGATGAGGGCGGACAATCAGACAGGGTTGAAAAGAATAGTGCCCAAAGCAGAGGGAAAAAAAAGGACCCCAAAAAATCACGCACCAGGAAACAGAAACAAACCAGAAAAGATAGTAGGGCAAAAGAGATAGAGGATGAGGATGAGGTAGAGATAATAGAAGCCCCATGTCCCGTAACACCTCCAGGGTGGTTGGAGCCCGTAATTGCAGAACTCCAAAAACATCTTGAGGCTTTTATAGTGAGCCAAATAAAACCACTAGTGAGTAAACTAGACAAGATAGTAAATTAACTCCACAAACAGGGTAAGATAAGGGAGGCCTCAAACACTAGCTCAACTGGAACCTCCACTGCACTAGGGTCGTCTTCATCCAGGCAACCCCCACGTACAAGTTCACGCATTGCCCAAAGCCCCAGCTCAGTTGGGGGATACAAGCACACAAAAAGCTGGGAATAAGGACAGAGTTAACACCTTGGGACATACAATTGCAACACAAAACCAATTAGGGAATCCCGTATCTCACAATCGGGCAGATAATTACCAAACAGGCCATGAGCAAAATGATAGAATGCATTCCCCGCTACCAGTTATAAATTTGCCCCCTGAAGCAAGTCCATATGTTGTCGTTTTCACCGGAGTACCGGAATTAAGGGTGGGTCAGAAGGAGTCACACATGGAACTTAAAAGTAAGATTGTTCATTGGTTGAACATCCACAGGCCACTGCAAGGGGAGGAATCTGGAGAAATCCTACATGTGAGAAGGGCAAACTGGATTGGTAGCAGGAGGAAAGACATTGAAGGGAACTGCATCATAGCAAATTTTAGGAATCCAAACCTAGTGGAGTACATATTGGGTAACCATAATAGGAATGCCACGAGTACTATACAATCTATGCCATTAGGGTATTTCTATCCCAGAAAACGTGACATCTTCCCTCCAAATCAGAATCAGGGTAGGAAGGTCAGAGTAACAGATGGGCACTGGGCAAGGAATCATGAATATCGAGGTTTCCCCACAGTAAATCAGGGCAGTGCTCAGTGGTCAAATAGATTCAGGCCTTTGCAGTCTCTGGATGAGAACGAATGACTATCCCATTCAAGGCACAGTCATGATGGGATGGTAAGTCAGTTGCCCATTGATTGTATCGAACAAGGGGGTCAGGGAATACAATATGTGATGGGGCCTCCAACCCCATTACTAACTCAGGAAGGGGGTGAACAGGGGGTTAGGCATATGAGGAATGACGAACTTAGAGTAGAAAATGTGGTCACTTGGTCACAAAGGATGCGCTCATTTAACGTGAAACCTGTCTGGTTTCTCATTACATTGAATTTTCCAATCTTATTTACATGAAAAAAGGCTTTGTCAAAGCAATGGGTTCTTGAAAATCGTTTTTATTCATTAGAAAAGTGACGAACTTAGGTCAAACACACAGGGCAGTAAGCTAGTGAAGGTGCCAGGGGGAAAGATGAAAATTTTATCCTGGAATGTTGCAGGTCTAGCTGGAAAATTTGAAAACATTGAGTGGAGAAAGCACATAGGTTGTTTTCACATTTTAGCCTTTCAAGAAACGTGGGCAGTCAATTCCTCTGCCTATCAGTTAGAGGGCTACAAGTGCTTCTTCGTCCCAGCCCAAGAAAGTAGATTAGGAAGGGCTAAGGGTGGGCTAGCTATTTATGTTGACCTTAACTTAGAGGGGAAATGGACAACACCATTCTAGACATCACACACCCTTCAAGCAATAACATTTCACGGGCAAGGGTTAAAACTACAGTTATTTAACATCTACAATTCAGGACCTATAAATGGTAATAATGAAATCCTGCAAGAATTAGAGGGTAGACTCACTTATGAAGCTGAACATAGGAAGAAGGGGGGAGAACCAATTGTGGTACTTTTGGGAGATTTAAATTGCCACCTTTGCCCAAACCTGATCCCTGTTACAGCTGACTGGGACGCGTGCCCAATTAAGAGGGGCCACACCTGGAGCATAGTAAGGAGGGAACGTTAATAACCAAGGTACTAGATACCCACACATTGGCACACACGATCGACCTGATAGCCCCGGGTCCTGAGGGCATGCTTACCCCAACATTTAAAGGTAGGGGATGCTCCTCCATTATAGACTTCATAATGATATCCGCCTTTGCTAAAAACTGGCTCTTGGAAGCTAGAACTGAATGGAGTATCTTCAGTGATCACAACCCCTTAATGTTAGAATTAATACACATGGGTCGTCTGGATAGGAACAAGCATGTAGATACAATCCTGAGGCCCACGGATCAGGGGAGGCGACTAAGATGGGCGAAAATTAATGCGCAGGAATTTTATAACAAACTACTAGAAAAAGGTAAAAAATATGTCGAGGACTGCTTAGATCACTCAATAGAGGGTTCCGAGCTAGTCGCGACATTTGGGTCGTTAACTAAACTGGCAGATTTCCTACTGACAGCAAAGGCGCCCGAGAAAGACTAGTACGCAGCCAAGATGATTTGACACCAATTGTTCTAGAGCTTTAAGGGACTTAAAAGCAACCCTCAAAGCTAAACCCAGGGACAAGGTCGAAGTAGCTAAATGCAGACAATTGTATAAAATAAAGGTAAAAGAAAGAAAGACTACTCTTCAAGCAGAAGTCTGGGCTGACTTAAGAGAGGCAGGAGAAAACAGGGACTTCACAGAATTTTGGAGGAGTAAACAGGCCCTGTTTCTAGGATTGTAATGCCCCGATTTTTAGCACTAATATCCTCCCTGAGCAATGGGTCACCCACTTTGAAGGTCTCTATAACCACAGCAAGGAAATTACTCAAGAAGGGGGCTGGGATGGCACACGGTGCTCAGAAGTCGTGCTCTCACTAATTGAGGTAACTAAGGCAATTCAAGGGCTGACACCAAATAAAGCCCCAGGGCCCGATGGGACCCCCCCCAGACCTATACAGAAGTAATACTGACCTGTGGGTGCCAATATTGACGAGGGTTTTAAACGCGGCTATCAAATCAGGCCTCCCCCGATCCTGGTCTACGGCATTAATTGTCCCTATTTTCAAGAAAGGGAGTAGGGATAATCCGAAATGCTATAGACCTATATCGCTAATTGATATCTCAGCTAAGATATTAGGCCGGGTGGTACTGAACCGTCTTATGGCCTGGACGGAAGAGCAACACACTATAGCTGACACACAGTTTGGGTTTAGAAGGGGTAAATCGACCAGTGACCAGTGCCTTAATTTGTACTTGTTAATCGCTAAGTACACTAAAGCTAGCAATGGCACTGCCTATATGGGGTTTATGGACCTGGCAGCGGCTTTTGACAATGTTAACAGGAACAAGCTGTGGACCATGATGTTTGATTTGGGAATTGACCCGGGTCTTATAAATATACTAAAAGAGTTGCACTGGAACACTACTGCTAGGGTCCGCTTTAGCACGGAGGGGGGACTGACTGACCCTTTTCCGTGCTCAAGTGGAGTAATTCTATTCTCGCTGTACATCAATGAGCTTGAGAAAACCCTTAGTGCAATGGAAGTAGACTGTCCCAAAGTAGGAACGCGTCAAATCCCGGTACTGTTGTACGCGGATGACGCGGTCCTGCTTGCACGTACAGCCCGAAGCCTTCAATACCTTGTGGATGGATTTGTTAAGTTCATGAAAAATCTGGATCTATCGGTGAACCTAAGCAAGTCCTTCGTCATGGTGGCAGGTAAAAAACCCTCTGAGAAATTTGTGTTTAAAATAGGGAATCACACATTGGACACTGTAAGCACTTTTCCCTACCTAGGCCTTTTGTTTGATGATAAGATTCAGTGTAGCTCCCTAATTGAGGAACGCTGCACGAAGTTGGTTTCCGCAAACGGCGCCATTTTAAACTTTGCACGTAGGCTGGGCCGCTGGTGTCCCGAACAAGTGATGTGTTTATATGGCTCGATAAGCACGGCAAAGGCAATATATGGTGCCGAGGTTTGGGGTTTCAGGGACTCTAAAAAATTACAGCTGGAGGAAGATAAATTTCTCCGAAGAATCCTAAAGATCCCTCAGGCCATTCCAGCTGAGATTGCTCATAGGGAACTTGGTACTCTATACATCACAGATTTGATAAAGATGAGGCCAGTTATGGCATGGCTCAGAATCTGGATTAATCCAGAGGCAGGATTGAGTAGGGAAATTGTTGCAGATTGTCTGCAAAGGGATAAGGGCCTGCATATTCCATGGCTACATTTTGTTAGAAACACACTAGAGTCCATTGGCCAACATACTCTTTTCAGTAATCCCTCCACGATTGCTTCCAATTGTAAACCATTAGTCAGGAAACTGCTGCTGGAAAATTATAACATGACCAGAGCTGGCACTGAGTCATCAAAGAGCTCAGTAGTGGCCCATTCTTCAATTAATAACGGGGAGGGTATGGAACCCTACTAAAGGCTGATTCATAATCAGCAGGATAGGTTTTTAATGTGTCGTTTTAGGCTCAATCTGTTACATAATATATTAGCGTACCCCTCTGGTTTTACTGTAACAATTGAGCAGAAGGGGGCCAGCGGCTGCGACAATAGGTCTCCGCAGGACACCCTTCATTTTGTACTCCTTTGTTCATTTTATCAGACCCCTAGGCGTAGTTTCCTAGTTGACATTTTAAAAGAGGAAAAATTGCGTCATGCTAAAGCTGCACTACTCTTTTTACAAAGAGCAAACGATACTCGCACTTTATGTTCTGTGATAAGCTTCTTAAAAATCGCTGTTAGGCTACGGAACACACGGGATTAAGCTATGATGTACATAAAATCTGTATTCTCTCTATATGAATTTTATTAGCTATTTATCTGTTTTTAAATTTACATATAGTTCAGTATTGTAATGTAAATGAATTTTTATAACTTGTGTTTTTATGATGGTTTTTATCATCGAAATAAAGATTTACTGAACTACTGAACTGAACATGTCCTCAAAGTGACTGACCCATTTGTTTTCAGTGATATGTGTTTCTAAGACATTAGCGGCCTCTTCTCCCAAGATGGGGCTATTTATAATGCTCCAGAACTTGGCACTGCACTTATAGGTTGTTGCTTCCATGAGGTTGCCCCAAGCTTCTTCCTTGAGGGCTGACCTGCGATTTACTAAGCTTAGTTTGTACTGCTTTCTATGGATTTTAACTAAAGCTGCGTTCCTCTGGGAGGCATGGAGAGCTAATTATTTCAGCCTCCTGGCAGCGAGCATGCATTCTGGGTAAAACCATCTAGACCCCCTCTCTCTCTGAACTCCCTGAGATGGAACAGTCAATGGTTTAGCGACAGAGCCAGAAATTAGTTCGAAGGCACAGATTATTGACTAATCTGTCTCTACATTCGCGTTCTGACGGATCTGAAATTCCTTCTGGCACATCTCCAATAGCGACCTGCACAGAAAGTCTGGATAGATATGTCCCCATCTGAGACGTCTCCCTCATTCTATTGCCTGTAAAACCACTCCTCTTGTGATCTGTCTTTTTAAGTCAAAAGATGGCCAAATACCTTTAATACACAGGGGATTATGATTGCTGTAACTGCTGGATGTTATTGAAAACTCTGAGAGCAGGTAATTCAGGGGGTAGAGATTAAAATAAAATCAATAATTGAGGATTCCCGGACTGTTCCCTTAAAAGTTGGAATGAGGTAACGCCTAGACGGGGTCAATTTCCCTATTGTTAATTTCAAGTCCTGCTCACAAACTAAAGCATTTATTCTCTCCCCCTGCCTGCCATGATCAAAATACACACCATCTACAAGAGGGCAAGAGGACTCCTCGCTAGCCCCTGAGCCCTCCTGCCTTAAAGTTGGACATATATGTGTGTTGAAGTCCCCTACCAGAACTATGTTACCAGGCTTGCGAGGCAAAGTCATACCATTTATTACAAATGAACATAAGCGAGTGACGTTACACACCTCGGGGAAAAGAGAAGTCGCATTATAAAAATTCAAAAGCGTTAGGCTGTGGGACCCTGAGGAAAAGGATAATGCCTGGAGGCATGGATTATTTGTGTTCAATACCACAAAATCACCTTGTAGACTAAAAGACACCTAGGCTGCAAGTCCCCCTTTGAACGTCCCGCCCTCGAGGGAGTTGCAGGGATGTTAAAAAGCGTGAAGTCCTCCAAAAAGTAAGTATTATCAATAGTACATGTCTCATGGAAACAGATAATGTCGTATTTTTTTATGAAAGCCAGCAACCCCGGATCCGAAAACGTACTTGCCAAACCGGCTATGTTCCAAGAGATGATGTTAAAAAAGTTGTTACCCTTTGGGTGGCTGCGATGATTTACCTGGTTCGTTGATCCTTTGGGTCCGTTTGTAAGAGCACAGTGGTTTTCCTTGGACCCTGTCCACCAAGTCAATAGCAGTAATCAAATTGACCCAGGGGTCAAATGAATTGAATAGAGGGACAGGAGGTGGTTGTTGAGACCATCCTGATGGGGTCGGGGTCACTAATTTCCTTGGCTGCAGTACCACGGGTGTAGGTGGCTAGAAATAAACCAGGGCCAGTGCTCTTAATGAGGAAGGAGGGCATGTTCTTTTACAGTGGTTAGCGGCAAGTAGAATCCTTTCTGCCAGATGTGGTCTGTTAAAATTGATGATTATACAGTCACCAGCACAACCCTTTTTTGAACCTCTTATTCAAGCCACCCTCCTTACCATGAGGACGTCCCTTTCCACTCTAAAGCCCAAGGGTATGTTGATGTTAAGCCAGTAAAGGACATTGTTCTTAAATTGGTGAAAAAACCTCAGAGGTGTCCGGCTTTAAAACTGGCACATTACCTAAAACCACTACATACAGTGTTGGTTCCGGGGGTAGATGGATGGAGTTGGGCCTTGGGGCAATCAATCCTGGTTAACAGCGGAAAAAGTTGGGGCGTTCCCTTCTAGAACCCTTACATGAGAAGCTGACTGTCTGCGAGAGTTGGCCTCTAGTCTGGATGACAACTGATGGTGTGGCCTCGCCTGCAAACCACTTGTGGAAGGTAGGGATTGTCCAATGCTTGTGGATGGGCCAGGTAGGGAGATGGTACTCACTGGATGGGAGGTTCGGGCGATATGCGTTGTATTCGAGGCAGAAGTAACAGGTACCGAGCTGGCACTATGTCACCAGAGCATGAAGTTGGGTTGGGTATTATAAGTGATTGAGACAGATTGAAGAGGTCTCATTCTATAACAGACAGTCTTTGCTTGATTGGTTCCAACATAAGATCCAAGCGATCAAGAAGGGAACTTAGGGGGGCGTGGTTGAGCCGCGAGGGATGATGGCCGCGACTTAACAGAGCTCCGCCGACCCTAACCTTTCCCCCTTATAAATCCGGTACATAATCCGTTCCTTGTGTGTATTCTACTAACCTGAAGGGTTGGTGAGCATGATACGTCAACCGCGGTCCGCCGGCACTGCTCGGAGATGCAGATATCAGCATTGCTGGGGAACGGCCTGTTTCAGCGGCGGAGACCGGGACCTTGAGTGAAAGTCTCAGCCGCTAGAGAGAGAACCCAAGTGGGGCAGAGGCGGAGCGGAACTGGAGGGCCGGGCCCGGTGGTTCCGGGACTCGCGCTGAAGGTACTGCAGTGGTAAGCAGGAGCCAGGACCGCGGAGTGGTGCAGAAATTAGAAACATTAAGGGCAGAGAGGAGAAGGCGCAGCCCTGAACGCAGGCTATAGCTGACTCGGCCACCGGCCGGACCCTTCCGGCTCGCACATCGCCAGGAGTCGCCCGGTGGGTGTTTTGCCCCCCCCCCCCACCGGACATTTTGCGCTTAGACTGTACCCGAGTGGTGGGGCTCTGGAGCAATTGGGACAATCGACGGGGACCGTCACGGCGAAAGTAAAATGGCGGTGATTGGGTGGAGCCGTGAGGGTGAGGAATGGTGTCCACACAGTGAGTGCCCTCCCCTACGCCCGAGTCACCAGCTGAGCCCCGTGTGAGAGAACGTATGCGGGAGAGAGTCTCTACTGGGGCTGCTTGTTTTCTAGAGGACACACCTGGGGATCACTGGGCACTACCCCTGACAGGCCAGAGACAATTGGTGTCACAAAGTGAGTGAAATCGCGTAATCCGCGGCGGCTTAACTTCAGTAATCTCCGCATCACCCAATATTGCCACAGCAGTGGGGCCGTGTGGGGGGCAGGGCAGTTCCAGGGACTCCAGGGGGGCAGGGACCCCTCCCTATCCTCGGGAGACTCTGCCTTTGCAACAACCGGGCGACTCAAGTGGACAACCTCCCGGACACCGCCGCATAAAGTGAACTTCACAGCCAGCGGCGCAGATTAGGCACACCATGCAGCCTGCTATTGGCGAACATTTCACATGGGTGAGGCGCCTCCACCCGTCCCAGAGTTTCCATTGGAAGACTAAATCATAGTGACCCGGGGGAGAGTCCCTGCTTGTCGACGGGGGTTCCAAACTGCTAGAGGGATATCCTCTCACCAAACACCCGAAGAGCGATGGCTAATCGAGGAAACAAACCAGGGGAGCAGACAAAATTAGATAAATACACACTCCCCAAAGGTAGTATGTCTGAGCCCTCCCTCAAGAACAGTGGCGGAAGCGAGATGAGTGGGGCTGATCGTGAACCCATGCTCAAGAACTTCTGATGGCCATTGCTGGAGTCAAGACCTCACTGGAACATAAAATGGACACCATCACGGTAGAGGTCAACCTGCTACGGGCAGACATAAACAAAAACAACGAGCGAATCAAACAAGTAGAACTCACCGCGAAAAACCTAGTAGACGACGACGCCCAGCTCCAGACAGACGTTGAGGGATTACAGAAATTTCACAAATTCGTGGAAACCAAACTGGACGATTATGAAGGGCGACTAAGGCGTAATAACGTACGGATTTTGGGAGTTCCGGAACGATCGGAGGGGCAGGCCACGGATCTTTTTGAGGAAGACCTAATTGAAAACCACCTGCAGCCCAGGGGGCTCGGAAATTTTTTTGTTATTGAAATAGCCCATAGAGTACCCGGAGGTCAGCCAAAGCCGGGAGCGCCCCCGAACAATTCTAGCTAGGGTCCTTAATTTTCGGGATCGTGATGTGATACTTCAACATGCCAGGATGGGGCCTCCCGATGAAATATGAAAATTCTGACATTTCCTTCTTCCCAGACTTTACCCAGATGGTGCAGTGACAAAGATGTTCCTTCCTAGGGATCAAGAAGACATTAAGGGACAAGGGATACAAATATGGCATGCTGTTCCCAGCCAGGCTTCATGTAGAGGTGGAGGGAAAGGCCTGGTATTTTGACAAACCTGAGATAGCGGCGGACGGGCTGGTGAATCACTGATTCTATACTATTGAGATAATGTGGTGAGATGGTTCCTGGGGGGGGGCAGACGGGGGGTGGGTGCTTGGGAGGGTGAGGGCGTTCACTGGGTCTATGGATAAGAATCGTAACCTCAGCAGGTCAAACCGATAATGTGGGGGGGAAGATGATTTTGTATGCCCACACAGTGCAGGCTGCTCCAGTAAACCAGTAAAAGTAGCAAGGCACAGTTTAATGGACGGGGGAGGGGGGCGGGGACCGGGGGAGACAAATGTACCCCGCTTTTCTTCTTTTAGTATCATTTCGGGCGACAAGCACTCTGCAAGTTGGACTATGGGCAGTTTGGAGCCCAGAGGGCAGGGGTGCAGGGAGGGGGGTGACTGGGAGGGAGAGTTATCAATTTTTATGTTTGACTTCTTTGAAGTGTTTGTTTATTTAACACCACCACAGAGAGATATCAAGAAGGAGCGGCTTCCAAGGATCAACAAAGATGAGTACACAACAGGAAACAGGGGTTAGAGTTCTCAGTTGGAATGTGAATGGTCTGGGAGATAAAGTAAAACGTGGCATGGTCAACCACTTTATGTAGGCAACAAGCCTCAGATGTTGTCCTCTTACAGGAAACAAACTTAATTGGGAATAGATGTATGACGTTGCATAGGGGAGGCTATAAGTTGGTGGCACATGCAGGTTTCACCTCGGGCTCACGAGGAGTAGGCATACTAGTTAAAAATGTATTTCCTTTCACAGTGCGGGCCACTTGGCCAGACACACGAGGTCGATATATTAGGGTCTCGGGTCAGTGGTAGGGCAAGAGGGCTACATTTGTCTCAGTATACGTACCACCTGGCCTTCAAAACAACACTTTCAGAGACATCAGCACTATAATCCTTTCACTCCCAGAAGGCCTGCTAGTATTAGGAGGGGGCTTTAATGCTGTGCTATCCGGGGCCCTTGACCGGTACCCACAGCGAGACCTCAGGCCAGCTCAGATGTGGTTACCAAACTTTCTTGAGTCAATAAGGCTGGTGGACGGTTAGAGGACACACAATCCAGAAAGGGCCTAATACACTCACTTATCGGGAGCTCACCATAGCCTATCACGCATTGACTACATTCTAGTCCCAGCAGCGCAAGCCCACACTATTCGAAAGATTCGCTGCCGGGGCATATCAGATCGCCGGGAGGGTGACCCCCATTAACCCATGGTAACTGAAGGACCCAGGCACCCGGAAGAGCATTGCCTGTACTACGGACAATTAGTTTCAGGAAAATGTGGGTTCGGTCGTGTGGCTCCGTGGATTCTGGACCCATGCCATAAACATGTTCATGGCATGACGAATTTGGTATCAGCAGACCGAAAATGACGAGTATACTATATACGAGTATTTTCGTCGTATTTGAGTGACAAGATCACCCTGAAATCAGAGATTCCGTTCTGAACCCTCGGGTTCCATTTTGTGCGCGGCAGCCATTTTGTGGTTGCCCTCACATAGGCCGATGACTAAGGCCAAAACGAGTCTTAGGGACACGTACACCTTTGCTGACTTTTGTGTGACCTGGGCAAGCTGACTCCACTGCCCGAAGCCAAACCTGTTCTACCAGTTCCTTTCCCAGTGGCCGATCAAGATTAGGGATCAAGCCACACCATGCCATAAACCCTTCATTGCACACAACTATGTCTAATCTTACTCACACCTGTCTCTGTTCTTCCTTTATAGCCTGCTTTACGATGAGGAGGTGCCCGTTTTTATTAGTGGTCCGACCGATATCTGATGAAAAATGTTGGACCTTGCCGGGTAATTGATTGTGGGCTGGACAAACTGAAATATGGGCTTGTCATCATGACTCTGCTTTTTCTTTGTCGTGAAAATATGTGAATGGTCAATTGTAAAATAAGGAATGTTTGCCTGAAGCATAATATGTTGTATAAAAAGGGTTGACTGGCTTTGTAAGATTGAGCAGTCTCCTGAGAACATACACCGTGTTGTACTTCTAGGATACCTGTTACTGGTTGCAGCCAATAAATCTGATCTTTGACGTCACCAAGAAGTCTTTGCGTTTCTGTAGTCTGTGACAGGAGAATCCGGAGTCTTTGGGTGTGTCCCCTGGCACCGCTGGGTTCTAAAATAACCCGGTACTTCATTTGGCGCCCAACGTGGGGCGATTTCAGCGGTACCGGTCCAAGCCTGAGGTTCGTGAGGAGCTTTGTGTGAAATTCTGGAGGAGGGCCAACCACTTCATCGACCCCTGTATGTCGTCGTGGTCCGAAAGTCTTTGCTGCGAGGTTCCCCGCTTTCCGACGGCTACGAAGGACTGCTGCCCTGACTATCGCCCTGTCTTGGACCCTTTGATGATTTGTAGAGCGAGACGATAGACGAGTCTTCTGGTGACGCCATCGATACCTCAGTTAAGTATGAGTGGAGCGTCTCCCAGTCCTTAGTTTGGTTCTTAGTTTGGGTATCCCCTTTGGATCTTTGATTTGGAACTTGCAAGTACCAAAGCCGAGGGATTCGTGTATTCACAAGACTATCGTATTCGATAATCCTTTGAAGTTTGAAGCTAGACTAGAGAGCGAAGATGCCTGGTTTTAGCAGACTTGTAAATTTGTTTTGTCTTGGTTGTAATAGGGATTCCCGATTGGAGGACTCGTTTCCGGTTCCTCCGATTGGAACTCCAACCTATGAACTGTATGTGAAGCATGGCGTGGGCCCCATCGCATATAACGAAGTATGGATTCGTTACACAAAAAAGGACGGTGTCCTACAATGGCCCCGATATGGCAGTTTTGACACGGAGATTTTAGATAATCTAGAGGTAAGACTCTTTAAGAAGAAAGCCCGGCCGGCGATGTTTGACTCTTTCCGCCTATGGCGAAAGGAAGCCAAACAGAAAGAAATTAAATTAGCAAAGTGAAATAAAAGAGAAAAGGGTATCTCAATAATGCAAGCTGCTATGCAGTATAAAGATGATAAAGAAGAACAAGCGAGTGAGCAGTTGCACAGGCAACGTAAAATGGCGATTGACAAATGTTATCCAGTTTTGCCGCCTCTTCAGCAAGATGCAGCAAAAGAACTTGAAAAAGATCCTTTAATGTCTCATTTATTGAGTTCGCCACCCCCTTATGCGCAGAGTGCTACAGCACCTCCACAACCTTTAGTTGTACAACCTCCAGTTGTTTTGCCTCAGGTTCTTCCACAGCCGCCAGCTGCTCTTCAGTTGGCTCCTACTGCTACGGCGCAGCCTCATCAAGGGCCGCCGACTTTGCTACCTACTCCGCTAATACTTCCTACAACTTTGCCTACTGTATCAACTACTTCTTCCGATATTCCTCTTGATACTGCCTCTGCGTCTGCCTTGTCTCATCCTGTTTTTCCTCCTGTTCTTTTGTCGACTTTTCCCACCGTCCAACAGAGAATGATGGACACTGTTACTAGTCTTTTGTCTCCTTTCTTTGGGTCATTAACTACGACCCCCGTGTCAGAGCGTAAACAGTTGCGTAGCCAACTGCCTGATTCTAGAGAGAAGGGAGTATTGGATCATTTGGCGCATAAATGGGTTACCGACCCTGCAAGATATGAGTTAGAGTCTGTTATGGATGTCTTCCGCCAATGGGAAGCACCGAAGCAGAGATATGTTTTTGATACAATGTGTGTTTTTCTTTGTGGAGAATTGGAGGACAATGATTTGGAATCCAATCCGCCTGAGTTGTGCCATGTACGGTTCGAGTTTGCAAAGGGCGCGATTGTGGGTTCTGATGTTGAAAGAGCAGTTGCGACATTGTTGTCATTTAGGAGTGAGGCTATCTCTTGATCGTTGTTTGAACCTGATCCCTCTGTTAGGAGAAAAGCGAGACAATACCCAATGAGAGAGGTTCCTCCGGTATGGAAGGATGCCGTTGCAGCTGACGTCGCTAATCAAGTTGATGCTGTGCCAGCACATTTCCAGCGTGTTTGGGTACATGTTCCATGGAAACGTGCTGAAGTTTTTGCTCTTAAGCAAACCTTACCTGACCCCCGTAAAAATCCTGCAGGGTATTATAAGGAATTATCACAGACCGCAGACTCATGTGTTATGAATCGAGCTGATATAGACATGTTGTTTGGAAATGTGGTTCCACAGCCTTTATGGGGATTGATTCGTCACACGGATCATGCGCAGGAGTTAGGTGATACATGGGTTAATATTGCTACTGCAGATGGCCGACAAGTTGGTGGTGCTAAACCTGAGCCTTTAGTTGCAGAACTCCCTGGTAAGATCATTACTTACATGAAGACTTTAATGCCCGCGATGCGTGTGAATTGGGATAAACTGTCTGCGTGTAAGCAGAAGAAAGATAAAACTGTGTCCGATTTCTTCACTAGGTTTGAAGAGACGTTTATCGACCACAGTGGTCAAGACATGAGTACGGAAGGTGGTCAACGGTTGTTTGTTGACAAGTTTGTGCACAATTTACTTCCCGAGTTGTGTAAGAAATTGAAAGATTCAGAGAGTTCTTGGGCCGTTTCCTCTTCAGCACAGATACTGGCTACTGCACAGTACTACGAAAATAGAGATAAGGATGAGAAGGATAGGGCAGACAAGAAAACTAAAGAATTGAAGATGAAGGTTCTTTTACAGCAGGCGTATCCGCCTCGTGGTGGCCAGCGTGACTATCAGCAACCTCAGCAGTTTCAGAGAAACTCGCAAAGAATTGAGTTTTCTCAACCACGTTTTCCTGTAGGCCCTAATCAATGTGCATATTGCAAATAGGAAGGTCATTTCAAAAGTAACTGCCCTGTTCTGTTGCAGCGTATGAATGGTGTTTCTAGCGCAAGAGGCCGAGGTGTTCCACAAGCACCTAGAGGTAGGGGACGTGGAGGGTTCCCCCAGAACACACGTTCCTTTCCTCCTCAAAATCCAATGAATAGTTTTGATCAGCAGAATAACGCGTCCGGTAGGACGACTCAGTACTATGCTGATGACTACTATGCAGAAGTTGAGAACATGGAAGGTGATGATTGCTAGGACAGCCATAGACAAAGAGAGGGAGTTGTTTCAGTTCCAGTAGATCAGAAAGGACCTTATGTTGAGGTGATTACATCAGGTGTGTCAGAACCTTTTCTGTTGGATACTGGTGCTACAAAGAGTTCTATTATGCACTCTAAACTCCCTGGCGCACCTTTGTCTGGCGAAATGAACGTTTCAGTAGGTTTTTCTGGCGCCCCGGTTAGGAACCCAATTTCTAGTCCTATGTCTCTTTCTGTTCGACCTTGTGAATTCGAAGCACCCCTTATTCTGACGACAGGTTGTGGTGAGAACTTATTGGGATTGGATCTGTTGAAAAGACTGTATGCAACATTGTATTGTTCTCCTTCGGGAGTACAACTTACACTGGGTAAGAAGGTGGTCTCCTAGATGTATTTGTCAAAGGATAAACTTCCGGCAGAATTGTCGTCCCTCCCTGATATTCTGTGGGCTACTGGTCCTAACGATGTGGGTCTTTTGGAAATACCGCCATATGTTGTAACGTTAAAGAAAAATTGTAAAATGCCACACATTCCCCAATACAAGATCTCTAGTGAAGGTGAAAAGGCGTTGCTAGCGATCATTTATGATCTGATTGAAAAAGATGTAGTTGAGGAAACAAGAGGCAACGTTTGCAATAGCTCTGTTCTGCCTATTTTGAAGAGTACCGACCCTTCTCAGCCACCTGTTTACAGGTTTGTGATTGATCTTAGAGAGGTGAATAAGATAGTTGTGCCACAATTTCCAGTTGTTCCTGATATCACTGCACTACTGACCATGATTCCAGCTTCAGCCACTTGGTTCTCGGTGATTGATTTGAAGAATGCTTTCTTCATCATCCCGATTGCCGAGGAGAGCAGGGACATTTTTGGCTTCTGTTTAGGAGGTCGTAGTTTCCGCTTCAAACGCGCTCCCCAAGGCTATTGTGAGAGCCCATCAATATATAGTCAGGCTTTGAAAACACAGCTTGATACGATTGTTTTGCCTGATGGCGCTGCTCTTATTCAGTACGTCGACGATTTCCTAGTAGCTGCAGATACTGAGGAGATTTGTAAAGAAGCTACCTTGTCGTTGTTGCGTCATTTGTCTGATTTGCATCATAAAGTGTCTCTTTCAAAATTACAGTATTGTCGACAAGAAGTGACCTACTTAGGTCATCTCTTATCGAAGGAGGAAAGACGATTGACCCCAGAATGAATTCAAGCGATTGCAAAATTGAGTGTGTCAACTACACAGAGAGAGGTACTCGCTTTCTTGGGTATCACGCATATTGCAGACAATGGATACCGAATTTTTCTTTGCTGGCCAAACCTCTGGTGGCATTGACTTGTAAAGATACACCAAACCCCCTCCCGTGGTCTGAAGATTGTCAGAAAAGATTTTCTGAATTGCGCGATGCATTGTGTTCGGCTCCTGTGTTGGGTACCCCCGACTACAGTAAGCCTTTTACACTGTATGTCCATGAGAAAGTAGGATGTGCGTTGTCAGTGTTGACACAATCTTTTGGGGACAAGCAGCGTCCATGCGCGTATTTTTCGTCGCCTTTGGATCTGGTAGCTAGAGCGTTGCCGAGTTGTTTGAGAGCCACGGCGGCAGCAGCTGTTTCTATTCGGCAGTCTGCTGGTTTGGTGATGAATAATACGTTGATTGTAATGGTTCCACATGTAGTGGACACTTTGTTAAACAGGACCAAGACACAGCACTTAACTAGTGCTCGATTGTCAGGTTATGAGTTGACACTTTTAGCGAGTCATGTGCACATAAAAAGATGCAACACGTTGAATCCAGCTACGTTGTTGCCAATTGTAGCAGAGACAGATGTTTCTGAACAGCATGATTGCTTTCTTAGGACAGAAGAGGAAACGATAGGGAGAGTAGATCTTAAGGACACTCCTCTTGTGAAGTGTGACGGTACCTTATGGGTGGATGGTTCATGCTTCAAGCTTCCGAATGGTGATACGACTGCAGCATATGCTGTTACGACTTTGCATACAATTGTTGAAGCTGCACGTATCCCACATAATTCAGCTCAAGCAGCCGAGTTGATTGCACTTACGAGAGCATGTGTGTTGTCGAAAGGAAAGAAAGTGACCATATTCACCGACAGCCAGTATGCGTTTGTTGTGGCTCATAGTTTTGGACGATTGTGGAAAGAGCGTGGGTTTCTGACCTCACATGGAGCTAAAATACAGCATGGTCAGTTGGTGAATGAGCTCCTTGAGTCACTTACCTTGCCGTTGCAAGTCGCAATCATGAAATGCAGTGCACATAAGAAGGTTACTGACGACGTTGGTCGCGGTAATGCGTTTGCTGATGAAGTGGCGAAAGAAACAGCAAAAGATGTGATGAGTCGAATGTACGTGGCGGGCCCTGCAAGATGGATTGGTGACGTTGGAATGTGTGAAGATACGATAGAGAGTGTGAAGTCTATTCAAGCTGAAGCTACAGAGAAAGAACTGAGTGTGTGGAGAGAGGGCACGGGTAAATTAGATGCAAATGGTTGTTGGGTTGAATTGTCAGAGCATCAGCGATGGTTGTTACCCGATGCGTACGTGCTTGCAGTGGTTACAATGGCGCATGGAATGGCTCATATCAGTGTGAAAGGGATCTGTAAGTTGTTGGCTCCAGTATGGCAAAATGCTGGAATTCCTAAGTGTGCAGAGAATGTGGTCAAGAATTGCATGGTTTGTCTGAAATACAACCCTGGTAGGGGAATTCCAACTCCAGCTGGTCATTTTGCGCCTCCAACGTATCCGTTCGAGGTTTTGCAGCTAGATTTCATCCACATGGAGAGGTGCAACAACTTGAAATACGTACTCGTTGTTGTTTGTGCCTTTTCGAGATGGGTAGAAGCATATCCCCTGAAAGACAACACTGCCTTATCCACAGCTAAAGCCCTTGTCAAAGAATTTTTCCCTAGATTTGGTTTGCCGAGAATGGTCTGGAGTGATAATGGGAGTGAATTTGTGGGTCGAGTGATGAAAAGAGTATGTGAAGGGCTAGGTATACGCCAAAAATTTCACGCTGCAAATCACCCCCAATCAGCTGGACTAGTAGAGTGCTATAATGGCACGTTAAAACTGAAACTGGCCAAGATACAAGCGAGCTCTGGTCTTAAATGGCCTGATGCTTTGCCCCTAGCACTCCTATCGACAAGAATGACTGTGCATTCACGAGTGGGACTTAGTCCCTATGAAATTGTGTTCGGTCGCCCGGCTAACATATGGGGAGTGCCGAGGCCGACAAAATTCAGCAAGATTGAACACCCTGTAATACTCGATTACTTGTATGATTGGACGGCTAAATTGCGTGTTTTACACCAACAGGTTCACGATACTCTGCCTCAGACATCTGAAGATCCAGGTCACATCATCGATCCTGGATCATGGCTTTTAGTCAAAAACTTTCAGCGGACGAAGAATGATCAGCCCCGCTGGAACGGCCCCTACCTAGTCCTGTTATCAACGACATCTGCAGTGCGAGTCCAAGGAAAGAAGAACTGGATCCACGGCGTACACTGCAAGAGGGTCCCTTTGCCTCTGCCGTACGACCGGTGTGTCCAGGAGGGCTTTGCAGATTCTGAGACTGAGACTGTGCCTCGTTTTCTGCCTTTCAGCGATGCACGAGTAAAAGGGACAAATTCTGAGCGTGAAAGCGACGATCTTCTGCAAGAAGCCGTGCCATCGTCAATTCGATTGGACACTACAGAGCCTGAACTTTTGTTCCAAGACCAGACATTATCTGGAAAAAGCCGTTATAATCTAAGGCTGAGTACTATGGACAAATAAAAACGAATTAATTTCTTTTCCTTGCTATTTTTGAAAATGCAGCTCTCCCATCCGAGGAATTTTTTTATTTTTGTTTTTCGAACCACCATCCGGGTTCAGCTGTAGGGTCGCGGGCGACAAGTCTTTGGAGTGCAAGCCGAAGACACAAGGTCGACGGTTCTGGTTGGTTCTTGGGCGTTTCCCTTGGACTGACAGGCGCATTCCTTAGCACGGAACACCCTACCTCCGCGAGCAGCAAGGTTAGAGGATGGAGTTTCTCGAGATGGAGAGACCTGCCAAAGAGATGAACTTTAAAACCAAAATGTGTATGATAATGGCTAGAAAACGTTTTCTGATATTATGCATTTTCATGTTGGTTAGTGTAATGGTGTTTTTAATAGGATATGTTTTATTTTATTTTCGAGTGACATTTGCACCCACTACACAGCCCATACCTCATTCTACTGTTTCCTCGCATTCTTTTTACCCTCTACCTGAACATGAGTCCATTAGAAGATTAGAGTTCGTCAATAACTCCTTCGTTCAGCTTTTGCACCAACACCAACTAGTAGTGAACATGACTAACTGTTGGGTGTGTGGTCTTATGCCCCATACCACTGATAAAGGTATCCCTTATCTGGTCCTGCCATTCGGCTACAATGGTTCTGTGTGGGCATACAGAACAATGTTCATCTATGCTCGTGAAGTCCATCTCCTACGTTCTGTAAAAGATAATCCAAAGAATAGTGCTCTAGTTAAGGGTATAGTAGACATGATTAGAGGAACTTCTTCCTATGAGACTATCCCGAGAGATGAGACACTGGCGTATATTGGATGGAACGTAACCGGATATGGAGTCAGTCTGAGTGAGAACCAGCGAGCGAAAAGATCCTCCCCAATCTGGGTTGTACCCCATCAGGGTCACTACTGTCTGCAGGGTAATGGCAAGAATCCGAGAGCTCAGCTAGGGAAGAGTATCTGTAATGAGACATATGTCTTTGCGTCCCAGACTTCCCCTTCATTCTTAGCAGCTAAGGGCACCTATTTCATCTGCTACGACAAAACATACACGTGGTTGCCCCCTGATTTCTCGGGCACATGTTTTGTTTTGTTCCTGTTGCCTCCCACCTACACCGCTGCGGCAGATTACCACAAGACAAGGGTAGTTAGAGGTGTCTTCAGTAAGGAAGATACTGCAGGACAAGAATTGGGAGATTTCTTGAAGGGTTTTCTGCCGTTTTGGGGGCCTATGGTGAACAGCAGGAACATTCGGCAATTGACAAGAGTGGTGGAGTCCACCGTAGTTGAAACTGCCGGTGCCCTTAGTAACTTGACTGCTGAGCTCTAGTCGGATCGTCTTATGACTCTTCAGAACAGAGTTGCGTTAGACGTCATACTTGCAGACCGGGGTGCGGTATGTAAAGTGATCCAATCAAGTTGCTGTGTTTTCATTCCAGACAATGCTCCGACAGTGTACCAGGCCATTTCCAAACTGCATAAGATCTCCGAATCTATACACGTGGATAAGGGAGATTGGTCACTGATGGGATGGTTTTGGGAGCTGTTATCCGCCTGGGGATGGAAGATTCTAATGGTCATTGGGATGATCTTAGCCATTCCTTTCCTGTTCTGTCTGTGCGTACAGTGTGCTCCTACTATATGTGGCCTCTGTGCTACATCGTGTGTAAGGAAACCTGTATCGAGGGACGAGCTAAGTAATAGGATGATGCTACAGCAACATCTCAGTGAATTTATGAATATAGACCTGGACTCAGATTAGCATGAGTGTAGGTTATTGCCTATGTAAGGGCAAAAGGAGGGTCTGTGGTTCCGTGGATTTTGGACCCATGCCATAAACATGTTCATGGCAAGACGAATTTGGTATCAGCAGACCGAAAATGACGAGTATACTATATACGAGTATTTTCGGCGCATTCGAGTGACAAGATCACCCTGAAATCAGAGATTCCGTTCTGAACCCTCGGGTTCCATTTTGTGCGCGGCAGCCATTTTTTGGTTGCCCTCACATAGGCCGATGACTAAGGCCAAAACGAGTCTTAGGGACACGTACACCTTTGCTGACTTGTGTGTGACCTGGGCAAGCTGACTCCACTGCCTGAAGCCAAACCTGTTCGACCAGTTCCTTTCCCAGTGGCCGATCGAGATTAGGGATCAAGCCACAACATGCCATAAACCCTTCATTGCACACAACTATGTCTAATCTTACTCACACCTGTATCGGTTCTTCCTTTATGGCCTGCTTTACGATGAGGGGTCCGTCCGATATCTGATGAAAAATGTTGGACCTTGCCGGGTAATTGATTGTGGGCTGGACAAACTGAAATATGGGCTTGTCATCATGACTCTGCTTTTTCTTTGTCGTGAAAATATGTGAATGGTCAACTGTAAAATAAGGAATGTTTGCCTGAAGCATAATATTTTGTATAAAAAGGGTTGACTGGCTTTGTAAGATTGAGCAGTCTCCTGAGAACATACACCGTGTTGTACTTCTAGGATACCTGTTACTGGTTGCAGCCAATAAATCTGATCTTTGACGTCACCAAGAAGTCTTTGCGTTTCTGTAGTCTGAGACAGGAGAATCCGGAGTCTTTGGGTGTGTCCCCTGGCACCGCTGGGTTCTAAAATAACCCGGTACTTCAGTCGAATCAGCTCAGACAATATGGGAAGCTTACAAAAACGGTATTCGGGGTGAGACACTTTCTCAAATTGCCAAGAGAAAGAAGGAAAGGCAGGCAGATCTCGTACAGGCGGAGGAAGGAGTATTAAAAGCAGAAGAGGAGGTAGCCCAAGCAGTAACGCCAGAAAGAATCCATCTTCTGAAGTTAAAACAAGACGAATTTAAAAGCATAGCGGAGGATAGGGCCAGGGCGCAGGGCAGAGAAGTCCAGAACAGAATCTATGAACATGGGGATAAGGCGGGAAGGCTAATAGCATGGTTGGACAGGCGAGACTGGGCATCCCGCCTGGTACCGGAGTTGCAAGACAAAGGATCCGCCCCTATAGTGGACCCACAGGCAATAGCTGATGGATTCGGGAAACATTACCAGACAGTGTACCAGACAACCAGTAGATTCACAGAGGACGAAAATAGCGAGCTGCTCAGGGATATTAGGCTTCCCACCCTGTCAGAAAAAAATAGAGCATATTTAGAATCCCCTCTAACGGATGAAGAAGTAGCACAGGCAATAAGGGGGATTAATTCAGGGAAGGCATCGGATACTAACGGCATCCCCATTGAATAGTACAAACTGAGGCCCGACAAGATTGCCCTTCATCTCCGAATACTTCCATATGATCAGCGGGTCGCAAACATAGTAGTCACACATAAAGAAGGCAAATCCAAAACTAACTGCGCGTCATACAGGCCTATATCGCTGCTAAATGTTGAGCCTAAGATTCTCGCAAAACGGCTTGCAACACGCCTAATTAAAGTTATTAACACATTAGTCTACCCTGACCAGTTGGGCTTCATGCCACACAGTAATACAGCCCTTAATCTATGCCGCCTCCTCGGAGAACTGGGCAGAGTACCGACCATACTTGAACCAGGTAGATACCACCATGGCATTTGATATGGTCAAATGGTCTTACCTCTTTGCGGTGTTGAGCAAATTGAGGTTTGGTCCTGCATTTGTGAGCTGGGTGCGCCTGCTGTATTCCAGCCCCATGGCCGGGGTGGTAGTGAACAACCTTAAGTCTCCAGATTTACAACTGAGCCGGGGCACACACCAACGATGTCCTTTGTCTCCGCTCCTCTGTGCATTGACACTGGAACCCCTGGTGGCTTGGATTCGGAAAGATCAAGTAATTCGCGGAATGCGATGGGCCCAAGGCTGGGAGGACAAGATTTCGCTGTACGTGGACGACATCCTTCTTTATATGACTTCTCCAAGAGCCTCATTGATTGGTCTCTTCGACATTCTCACAATATCCTGGAAATTCTCAGGCTTTACCGTAAACTGGACAAAGTCAGTTGTCTATGTCCTCCAGGGAGGTCCACCCACTCTACCGAGGAACTGTCCGATTCAGATCGCAGCGGAGGGCTTCCGATACCTCGGCATCTATGTGACGCTGAATCCGGAACTCCGCTTTGCCCATAATCTGGAACCACCTATACGGAGGCTAAAAAGCAATGTCCGACATTGGAAATCCCTCCCCCTTTCCTTATTGGGTAGAGCGGCCCTTTTCAAAATGATGGCCCTGACTCGCTTTCTGTACGCTCTACAGAATGCAATGGACCCAATCCCTGCGTCCTATTTTAAAAAATAGAAAACCTTCAAAGACAACTCCTTTGGGACGACAGGCCCCGAATTGCGTTCTCTAAGTTGACGCTCAATTGGTACGACGGGGGCATCAGTCTCCCAGACATCAAGAAATATTACTGGGCGTCCCACCTTGCGGCGATTAACCACAGGGTCTATAGTTGTCCGAATGATACCGGATACACCATGGACAGATTGTTGCTTCCAGGGGGAGATTACAGCAGAGCATTATATGCCAAACCCCACAGATTCGCCCTTACCGGACCAACTGCACACTCAATCCATATGTGGCATGCGGCCAACAAACAACTAGGATGGGAAGATAAATTCACATTGGCTACTCCACTATGGAGTTCTGAGAGATTGGGGAGCCTGTGGAAAACCAAGGGCTTCGACAAATGGGACCTTATCGGAATCTCGCAAATTAAAAATATTTCGGGGGGGGATGGTTATCCCTTTCGCCTCTTTTAAACAGCAATACAGCCTGGCAGACACTGAATATTATCAATACCTCCGAATACGACACGCCCTGCACATCCAGGTATCCGGGAACACCACGCTTCTGGAATCCTCCCCCCTAGAGGACAGAATACTTGATGGCCATCTCCCGGAGAAGGCCATCTCGCTTATCTATAAATAGCTGATTAATAACATGGCAGACCCACTACAAGCCTTGAAGGAGAAATGGGTCAGAGACGGCTTGGAGCTCGGAGGAGGACTGGCAGGGGGCAGTTTCCTCCCAGGAGAGGTTGCTATCCAGGCCAGGCTGAGATTGGTACAGCTCAAAATATTGCATAGGATCTACATTACAGTGCCTGGCTTGGTGCGAATGGGTAAAGCGGAGAACGAAGAGTGCAGGAGAGGGTACAGGGAAATGGGGACATTTATACACATCCTGCGGAATTGCCAACGCATACAATCATACTGGCGAGCCATACATCGAACGCTACAGGAAGTCCTACATATAGCTATTTCAGCGCCCCAGCCGCCGCAGGGCCGCCCGCCTAGCCTGCCTGCACCCGCTTTCCCGCCGCTGCCTGCCTGCGGCCCCGCCCCCACGCCTGCCGATTGGACATCAAGCTCCCGCCTCCCAGCGGACCCTCCCTCCCGGCTCCCTTCTTATGACGCCCCCAGAGCGACCGCACAGCGGACGCGCGCAGCGGGAGCACCGAATGAGCGCCGAAGGTGCGCCAAAGGTAAGCCCGTCTGCGCCCGTCCGCGCCTGGCCCGCGCCCACCGCCAGGACCCCTGGCCCCCGCAGAAACCAGCCCACCCGCCGGACCTACGGCGCCACCGAACTCTACGCACTCAACGCCGGTAGATTCCCGGGCTGCTACCGAGCCACCCCGAGACGCACCCACGGACCCTTCTGCTGCCACTCCTGCAAGTTCACCTGCATCCGGACCTGCACCTCTCCAGCACCGACCAAGACCAAGACGAGCAACAGCAGCAGCCACCTGAAATGCATCCTGCTCAACACCCGCTCCGTCCACAGACACGCCGTCGAGCTCTGGAAACTTCTCGACACAACTTCACCAGACGTCGCCTTCCTCACGGAAACCTGGATGAACGCCTCTTCAGCGCCCGACATCGCTATCGCCATCCCAGACGGCTACAAGATCATCCGTAGGGACCGTATCAACCAGACCGGAGGAGGCATCGCCATCATCCACAAGAACATGATCCGCATCACGACCAACACCGACGACTCCCTCGCACCCGCTGAACACATGCACTTCCAGGTCCACATCAACCCCAAGACCACCCTCAGAGGCACCCTCATCTACAGACCCCCGGGACCACGCACACAATTCAGCGAAAACATCGCCGACTTCATCAGCCCGCACGCCCTCCCCTCCGCTGACTACATCCTCCTCGGGGACCTCAACTTCCACCTGGAGAACAACAACGACCGCAACACCACCACCCTGCTGGACAACCTCGCTAACCTCGGACTCAAGCAACTGGTGACCACCCCCACCCACTACTCCGGACACACACTCGACCCCGTCTTCTCATCCAGCAAGGACATCGCCTTCAGCCACGCCTCCGGACTACACTGGACGGACCACAGCTGCGTCCACTTCAGCTTCAAAAGGACCACGATCCACCACCAACAACAACAGGTCCCACGCAGAAGCTGGAACAAGATCACAGTCGACCAGCTCACGTCCTCCCTGAGCAAGAACCCACCCACCAGCGCAACGAACCCCAGCCAAGCGCTCACCAAGTGGATCAGCGACTGCGCAGACGACCTCGCCCCCCTGAGGACCCTGCCCAGCAGACCCGGCAGCAAGAAAGCCCCATGGTTCAACGACGAACTCAAGAGCTCCAAGAAGAACTGCCGAGACCTCGAGAGAACCTGGCGCAGAGACCCAACACCGGACAACATGACTGCCCTCAAGCTCGCCACCCGAAAACACCACCAAATCATCCGTGCCACCAAGAAAACTGCTTTCAAGGAACAACTAGACTACAACGCACACAACAGCAAGGAACTCTTCAACATCGTTAAAGAGCTCTCCAACCCCAACGCCGGAAACAACGACATCACCCCTTCGCAAGACCTCTGCAACTCCCTCGCCACCTACTTCCACAACAAGATCGCGGACATACACAACAGCTTCAGCACTCAACCAACGCACGCCATGAACGGACCACCGCCCCCCACCACCACCCTCCGTGCCTGGACCCCGATCAGCACCGAAGACAGCGTCCGCACGATGAACTCCATCCACTCCGGATCTCCGACCGACCCCTGCCCCCACCACGTCTTCAACAAGGCTGACGCTGTCATCGCACCCCACCTGCGGGACATCATCAACACCTCCTTCGACACCGCTACCTTCCCGGAGAGCTGGAAGCACGCCGAACTCAGCGCTCTTCTCAAGAAGCCACCGACCCCACCGACCTCAAGAACTACCGCCCCATCTCGCTGCTCCTGTTCCCTGCAAAAGTCATCGAGAAGACTGTCAACAAGCAGCTGGCCACCTTCCTCGAGACGAACGGATCCCTCGACCTCTCGCAGTCTGGCTTCCGGGCCAACCACAGCACCGAGACCGCCCTGATCGCAGCCACCGATGACATCCGAGCACTGCTCGACAACGGAGAAACAGCAGCCCTCATCCTCCTAGACCTCTCCGCGGCCTTCGACACTGTCTGCCACCGTACACTAGTACAGCGTCTCAACAACGTCGGAATCCAGGAGAAGGCCCTGGAGTGGATCACCTCCTTCCTCGCCGGAAGGACACAGAGAGTCCGCCTCCCACCGTTCAGATCTGAAGCCACCGAAGTCATCTGCGGCGTTCCCCAAGGCTCCTCGCTCAGCCCTACCCTCTTCAACGTCTACATGAGCCCCCTCGCAGCCATCGCACGCCAGCACAACCTCAACATCATCTCCTACGCCGATGATACCCAGCTGATCCTCTCCCTCACCAACGACCCCGCCACCGCCAGAGCCAACCTTCACGTAGGGATGAAAGAGGTAGCCGAATGGATGAAGAACAGCCGCCTGAAACTGAACTCGGACAAGACGGAAGTCCTCATCCTGGGATCCTCACCCTCCGCCTGGGACGACTCCTGGTGGCCCCCCGCCCTGGGCAGCGCACCCAAACCAACAGACCACGCACGCAACCTGGGATTCATCCTGGACTCCTCCCTCTCCATGACCAGACAAGTCAACGCCGTCTCCTCGTCGTGCTTCAACATCCTGCGCATGCTATGTAAGATCTTCCGGTGGATCCCCACCGAGACCAGGAAGACGGTCACCCAGGCCCTCGTCACCAGCCGCCTGGACTACGGCAACTCCCTCTACGCCGGAACCACCGCCAAACTCCAGAAGAGACTCCAGCGGATGCAGAACGCCTCAGCACGACTCATCCTGGACATCCCCCGTCGCAGCCACATCTCCGGACACCTGAGAGACCTGCACTGGCTCCCGGTCAACAAGAGAATCACCTTCCGTCTCCTCACCCACGCACACAAAGCCCTACACAACCAAGGCCCAGGGTACCTCAACAGTCGCCTCAACTTCTACGCTCCCAAACGCCAGCTCCGATCGACCGGCCACGCCCTTGCTGCCGTCCCCCGCATCCGAAGAGCCACCACAGGGGGACGGTCCTTCTCCTACCTCGCCACCAAGACATGGAACTCCCTCCCGACCCACCTCCGCCTGACCCAGGACCACCTCGCCTTCAGGAAGCAACTCAAGACCTGGCTGTTCGAGCAGTAGCGGACCCCCCTCCCCTAGCGCCTTGAGACCCTCTGGGTGAGTAGTGCGCTATATAAATGCTTTGATTGATTGATTGATTGATACAGCCTGAAGCTCGAAGGTGTCTCCTTAATGTTTGGGAGCCGACAGATCTCAATACATACACTACACAATGGACAACCCTGACATACATGATAGCAAAAATAAATATATCACAGCAATGGGGGGCGAGTCAACCGCCCAAACTGAGCAAGTGGACAGAATACCTGGACTGGTGCATGTTCAGGAAGAAGTCAGTCTATGTTGCAAGAGGGTGCCTCGGTAAGTGGGAAAATGTATGGGGGGCATGGAATCGATATAGAGGGGATATCTGCCTTCCATCTACTCCCCAGACGGATACTGGAACTCTGGAAACCCCTTGAATTCTCTCAATCTGTAAATGTGACCTGATGTATGATGTTGATGTTTGGAAATATGTAATTATGATGTCGCTTGGAAAAATTTGTGATGGTGAGTTATGTCAAAATTGTTCAATAAAAAGAAATATAAAAAAAGAATTGGAATTTAGACCAATCTCTATCATGGCCACCAGGTTTTCTTTCGTCACGGGTACTGCACTCTGTATGTTTGACGATGGTACATCTACTTTAGATCATTTTGGTTTAGCCACTGTGATGGTGTATTTGCGCTTGGCCCCAGATCCAACCCCACTGCATAACTGCCCCCCCTGGCAAAAAGCTTGTAGGAAAAATGCTTACAAAGGGGTGTAACGTAATGCAATTGGGCTTACCTTACACCACAGGAGCCTTGAGTGTCTGCTGATGATCAAAGATGATAAATGCAGTGGCTGCAACGTCGGTATCAATCCTGGATAGTCCGGACCCCCAGAAATTATCACCAAGAGGGGGGGCCAGCCCAGTCTCCTACGGGCTCTGACAGGCACAGACGGGCCCCCCCTTGGCCTGGGCTTTGCCCGTGTGCATCCCTCGCTGCGGGAGCCCTCAGCTGGCTTTAGGCGCCTCCAGGCACGAGCTGCCGTCGGTCGTGGCGGTGTACCACTAGGGGTGCTGGGAGTGGTTGTTCTGGTCTAGGGTGACTCCCCTGCACTTCGTGGCAACAACAGTGGAAACAGCGGTGGAACAGGCAACAACAGGTAAAAAGAGGGCGTTTGTTGGGAACTGCTGTACATGGGGACTCCATGTCCTAGCCACCATTGCTGCCCTAGAGGAGGGGCAAGGACACCAATGGTCCCCGCCGCCAGAGATATAAAGCACTTCTTGACAGCCTGTAGTGCGGGACATTTCATTGTTTGTTGGGCTGCTGCTGGTCGTGGAGTCAAGGTTCCAGTCGCCTTGCTGCCCCAGAGGAGGCGCAAGGACACTACTGGTTCCCGGCGCTAGCACTATAAAGTACTTCTTGACAGCCTGCGATGCGGAACGCAAGTAGGATGCGCCAGGATAGTCCCATCTGCTTCTGTCTATGGCTAGCTAAGGCTGGGCTTACTTTCTTGGTTCTTTGTTTAAAAACATTGTTAGTGCTGTTATGAGGTAAGATACATTTTCTATTCACCTTGTTATCATCATCTAATCATTGGGGAAAAAGACTGGTACCTCCTGGAGGAAGAACACTACTAAGGAGACTGGTTGTAGCCCCCCATTACTTATTTGTCCTTCTGCCATGGGTGCTGTAGAGAGCCACACGGGCTCTCCTAAACAATGTTGCCATTTCTACACGCATCCATACACACCCCGGGGCGGGCTCGCGCCGGGGTATAAATAAACAAGGCGGAAGACCGCTCGGGGTCTTTCCGGCTAACCCACATATGCCGTGTCTGTGTCCATCATTCCGGTGTCCGGGGACCACGTGCTAGGCCTCACAGCGGCCCACCACATTGGCGACGAGGCCGGTCTGTGCACACGCGTGCCTGATCGCCACCCCTGCCTGCCGTGCAGCAGCGCGTCGTTGGAGCCGCGGAGCCCACCCGCATCGCTCCTGCATGTGGCGGAGATAGTCATCCCGCCCGCGCCCAGGCTCGAGGCCCGCCCTCGCGCCTCCCCGTCGGGAGCGCCTTCGGCTGGCGGGACTCGCCGGGTGCATTCCTTCGGAGTGGGTGAGTCGTCGTCTCTGCCCTCCCCCCCCCCCCCGGCCCGCGCTGTATTCCGCGATTTTCCTGCCCTGGAGTGCGCCTCCCTGCGGCGCGAAGACCCGCGCACGCGGCCGGCGGGAGCCAGCGACACGCTCAAGGGCCCAGGGGAAAGGGTGAAGCGGAGCAAGGTGCTTCGGAGCCCTCGCCGGCAAGAAAGGCCCAACTCACCCCAAGGCTGACGCGAGCATCAGCAAGACCCAGCGAGCGAGGGAGTCTACTCTGATCACCCTCCCAAACAATGAACAGTGGCACAACAACAAGCATTGGCAACTCACGGAGGTGACACGGACATTCTCGGGCGCACATATGGCCCAGTTCCATCGCCGTCCCTCAAGGCGAGGGATCACTACAGACTGACATTAAAGCTCCCCCTACCCCCAACACACCAACCAGGGGTAGGTAGTCACGCACCGTTGGGTAGTGGCTAGTATAGCTCACGGCCGAAGCGGGCAGAGCGCGCTCAGAGCCACGTGGAAGAGGGCAGGCCAAACGCAGCTCGGCCATCGCTCAAGCAGCCCCATGAGGCTCACCCGGGAAGAGAGCTGAAGACATGTCTGATCCCGCGCCCAGTCCTAACCAAGCTGGAGGTGGCCAGAATCAAGCTGCGGCCGCCACGCCGCCGCCGCCAGCACAAAATCAAGCCGCGGCGGGTGCACCACTGCTACACAGCCACTCGCACATGGGTGCGGCGCCGATTCCCCCATTTAGCGAAGCAGCGGATCCAGCAACAGCAGCGTCGAGGTGGAAGGCCTGGGTGGGAAGGCTTAACCTCTACTTCAAAGGCACACGAGAGACCGATGGGATGGTAAAGAGATCACTCCTCATTCTCTATGGAGGGCCTGAAATTTATGATCTCTTCGAAACACTCCCCAACACTGGGCGGGAGGAGACTACGGCGCAGTGGTCGCTGCGCTCGACTCCCATTTCGACCCCCAACTCAACAACGACTTTGAAAAGTTCAAGTTCAAAAGGGCGTGGCAGACTGACTCAGAATCGGTGGACATGTTCTACGCGCGGCTGCGCCGGCTGGCCCGCACCTGCCCATTCAACAACCCGAGGGAAGAGATCAGAGACCAGATCATAGTGGGGTGTCGATCCAAACTACTGAGAAAACTCATACTCCGGCAACCCGGAATCTCGCTGGATGAAATACTGGTTTTAGCCCGCTCACACGAACTCTCAGACGCAAGAGCAGAGGAAATGGAGGTCGCCCTGCGAACGCCGGTAGTGGCGCCAGCCCTAACCAGGACAACGCCGATCAAGGAAGAAAAGATCGAGGCAATCCAGAGGAGACCCCCGGCGAACCGCCAAAATTCCGCAACCACCCGTGGGAATCAGTGCGGATACTGCGGTGAAGATCACCCGGCGACCGCGACCTGTGGGGCGAGGGGGAAGACGTGCCTGAAGTGTGGCCGGCTGAACCACTTCGCAGCCGTATGCCGAGGAGGACGATACCGGCCAGCCGGCCCGAGGCCCAAAAATATAACGCAGCGCGTTCCGCAGTTGTCGATAGACCAAGAGCCGTTCCCCCCGATAGCCAGGCCCAAGAGAGACGACCGCGGTATGAAGACGAGGTATATGTCAGCAGAGTGTCAACGAAGAAAAGACCACCACCAATGTGCTCCGTCTCTATAGAGGGCACGGAAGTAAGGGCTCTCATCGATACAGGAGCGTCGATGAATGTAATGGACTCAGATCAGTATGATAAAATGTCACCCAAGCCCCCTCTCGCACCTTCCAACGCCAGGATATATACCTACGGTGGAACAGACCCACTGCCATTGCGAGGCGTCATCAAGACAGCCATCGTGAATGGAGAGTACTCCACAGAGACACATTTTCACATCACGGAAGGGAAGAAGGGCACCCTGTTGAGCTGCCACACCGCAGAAGACCTAGGACTCGTCTTCTTTGTGAACCAGGTGCATCAGGCCCATGCGGACACTCTATTGAGGGAGTTCCCAGCACCGTTCCAAGGCCTGGGGAAACTCAAGGGGAAGAAGTTCAAACTCCATATCGACACATCGGTACGACCCGTCGCCCTGAGGCATAGGCGGGTGCCGTTCAACCTGAGACCCCAGGTGGAGGCGGAGCTCCAGAAGCTGGAAGATCTCGGAGTGATAGAGAAGGTGTCGGGTCCGACCCCCTGGGTGTCCCCACTGGTAGTAGCGCCGAAGCCTAAACAACCAGGAGCAATCAGACTGTGTGTAGACATGAGGTTGCCCAACATGGCCGTCAAAAGGGAGCGACACATCACCCCGACCATGGATGACATAGTGGCCGACCTAAACGGGGCAAATGGTTCTCGAAGCTGGACCTCAACTCGGGATACCATCAACTGGAACTGGAACCAGCAAGCCGGTACATAACCACCCTCTCGACCCACGTAGGACTACGTCGGTACCGGCGGCTCAGCTTTGGCGTGTCCTTAGCCGCTGAGGTATTCCAAAATGCCATACGTGAAGTGTTGTCAGGACTGAGTGGAGTAATTAATACTCTTAATTGTAATTGTACTCTGTGACCCTCCAGGAACACCATGCACACCTGAGGGCAACGCTACAGAGACTGGTCGAAAGTGGACTGACCCTACATCGGTCAAAATGCTCGTTCTACCAGGAATCCATCGATTTCTTCGGATACACCTTCACGAGAGATGGTCTGAAGGTAGACCCCAAGAAAGCAGAAGCGATCAAGGCCGCCAGCACCCCGCGGAATCCCACCGAAGTGCGGAGCTTCCTTGGCATGGCCACCTACTGCGGGCGGTTCATCCCCAACTTGGCAGCCCTGGCAGAACCACTAAGAGCTCTCCCGCGGCTAGACCACAAATAAGAGTGGACGGTAGCGGCCAACAAAGCTTTTCAGGACATAAAAGCAAATCTCCTGGACACGACAGTAATGGCCTACTTCCAACCCCGTCGCAAAACGGAGCTAATAGTTGACGCCAGCCCGGTGGGCCTAGGAGCGGTACTCCTGCAAGAGCATGGTCTGGAGGTATGGAAGCCAGTGGCGTATGCCAGCAAAGCCCGGACCGACACAGAAACCAGATACGCCCAAATCGAACGCGAAGCACTAGCAATAAAGTGGGCATGCCACCACTTCCACCTGCACCTGTGTGGTCAAGAATTCAGCGTGGTGACGGACCACAAGCCACTGCTGCCTCTATTTGCAGGATCTTCCAAACTCGCACCCCCACGGATAGAACGCTTGGCTGTCCAGCTACAAGGGTACAACTTCAAGATTGTCTTCAGACTTGGGGCACACAACCCGGCCGATTACCTGCCCCGACATCCGGACGTCAACAATCCAGTCCACCCACAGGAAGACGGAACGGGAGCCGAAGCGTTCGTCCACATGATTTCGCAAGCAGCATGCCCAGAAACAATGACGCTGAAAGAGATAGGAGAAGCTACTGCAAAGGACGAAACGCTGTCCAGAGTCCGCCACGCTCTTGAAGGAAACCGCTGGGCCCACTTCCTGGACGGAGCGCAGAGCCTTCGATCGGAAATTAGCCACACGCGCCAGCAATTGTGGCAGGTCAGGAGTGAGCTGAGTGTGGGAGACGAGGGGGTCATCCTGAGGGGACATCTGATCGTAATACCCGAGAACCTTCAGCCTCGGATACTAGCGCTAGCCCATGTGGGTCATCAGGGGATGGCCAAGACAAAAGCACGCCTGAGAAGCAAGGTCTGGTTCCCAGCCATGAACAGCATGGTAGATGAGATGGTGCGTTCCTGCCATGCCTGCACCATCACCGGCAGCGACCCGGCGCCAGCGCCGGTGATAACAGAAGAGGCCCCCCAGACGCCTTGGATCCACCTCAGCATTGACTTCGGGAGCTTCCCGGACGGCCGGCACACGCTCGTCCTGGTCGATTCATTCTCCAAGTTCCCGGTAGTGGAAGTAATATCCTCAACAGCTTTTCCCCAGGTCAAGAAGGCCCTGAATCGCATCTTCGCCACCATGGGGCTCCCGGAGGAAATCAAATCCGACAATGGGCCACTCTTCCAAGGCCGAGAATTTCAGAACTACCACGAGAGCCTCCGGATTACACACCGGAAGATCACCCCACTCTGGCCCCAGGCTAATGGGGAGGTCGAAAGACTGATGAGGACCCTCAATCGAGGTCTGAGGATTGCTGTAGACAGCGGGGAGGATCCCGAAGCCGCACTTGATCAGTTCCTAGGGGCATATCGGCAGACGCCACACAGCACGACAAAATGTGCCCCGGCACACATACTATTCAAGAGAGCGCCCCGAGACGGCATCCCGACTGACCACATGTGGGCGCCAGAAGACAGGAACGACGAGGCCATTCAAGCTCGGAGGCGAGCCACAAATCGAAAAGCAAGTGAGGTAAGACACGGCGCTGCAAGTAGGTGACACCGTGGTGGTTCAAGGTCGACACCCGGGATGGAAGTTCCGAACTCCCTACGAACCGGAAGTGTGGATTGTCGACAAAGTTCAAGGGACCATGGTCACCGCCCGGCGAGACGGACAGGTGGTTACCCGCAATGTATCGTGCTTCAAGAAGACGAAAGGACCGGCGGTGGCCCGAAGGACGGCTGAGGACCAGGAAGATGGGGAGGATTTTGGTCTGGACTTTGGGGCGTCGTTCTCAAGGTCACCATTGGCAAGGCAGGATGGAGAAAATTCACCCGGGGTGGTGAGTCAAGACACCAGGGTCAATTCCAGCCGACCGGGTCCGATCCCAAGTGGTGAAGGTGTGGAGGCAACCCCGGCTGGGGTTGTGACGTCTCCATTTGCCCGAAGCCAGAGGTACAGCCTGCGGCCTAACCCAGGGCCAAGCCAGAGGTTGCAAGACTTTGCATGGACATCACCTTAAGGGGAAAATAGACTTGAAAGAGCGGACTAAATTGAAGGAGGGATGTAGAGAGCCACACGGGCTCTCCTAAACAATGTTGCCATTTCTACACGCATCCATACACACCCCGGGGCGGGCTCGCGCCGGGGTACAAATAAACAAGGCAGAAGACCGCTCGGGGTCTTTCCGGCTAACCCACATATGCCGTGTCTGTGTCCATCATTCCGGTGTCCGGGGACCATGTGCTAGGCCTCACAGCGGCCCACCACAGGTGCCATTACCACAGAATTGGAGATCGTCGAGAACAGGATAGAAGCTGTACAAAAACGAATTGGAGTCAATAACTTGCCAGGGTCCCGTGCTCTATCAGTAGTATCAACGGATGGTGTTTCTGAGGTCGCCTCAAATTGCCAGGCCAGCAAGTCCCTTGATATCTACTGCAGCCTCAGATTTGCTACCATTCATAATTCTCCAAATAATCCACCTTTGACCACTAAACCTAGGTTACCATCGATTGTGTAAATTGCCTTATCGACACAAAGTGAAAAAGGCGAAGCGACCCCACGCCTAATGACTGTAGTGGTGCAAAAAACCTTGAACAAAGCATGATATAATGGTTCCTATAAAAGTATAGGACCCTTATTCGCAATTCAATCTTAGTTCAACACTCCAGGCGAAAAATAAACCTTTTTTGATAAGCTGGAAATCACATTGAAGGATATCCAGTAAGATGTCCTTTCTCAAATTAAGTAATTGGGAGAGAAAGTTCAGGGTCTCATGAATCCACACAAAGCTAGCCAGAGCAAGGACAAAAACAGCTTTCAGTCTTAAACTTTATCTAAACCACTTCCTACGCCATCTACCACGAAATCTATACCTGTTGGTCACCCAATAGCTCAGCCAAGGCCCATAACCGGCAGCCATTTGTCCCCTTCCAAAGCATCTGAAAAGGGAAAAATATTTTGCGCACATGAAAAGCAAAATACAAAAAGTTCCTTGCTCACTATAAACCAGGTGACGTTTTACAGTTGCTACTAGAAGTCACACCCTACATTATCTTCTTAGAAGGGGTGCCTCCTCTCCCCAAAGGTGCACATGAGGACTGGCATGGTCTAAGAAATAAAGTTGAGCACTAGTGTTCAGCGAATGCAGGGGGAGGGCAAATAAATATTGCTGACAAGATCATCATGGTCAGGAGAGTAGGCTGGCTGGCTACTCTCCTAAGACTTCAAAGGGTGACTATGTGGTAACCAAGTAATCAACTTTCGTAACCCTCGTTATGTGTGGACTGGAACAGTGTGTAAAAGACACAGGTGTGATATGTGCCTTGCCTCTGCTTTTTTTCTACCAACCTGCATTTACCACTCTGATGCCACACAAGCCTATTGGCCATCGCCCAGGTTTGTTTTTTATGCCCACTCTTTCCTTTGTCCACGTGAATCGTTTTGAAACCGTGGCATCAATGTAAGATGTTGAGGGACTTTCCGAACGTCTAGATATCACCTCTGATAATATGAGCCTAGATACTAACCAGGCCATCTCTCAACCCATTTCTCTGCAATGCATTGTAAACAACTCTCCAGCATCACCTAACAATGTTTTGGGCCTTACAAGAATTAATGTTGTAGACCATTGCGGGCATCAGTAACAAATTGAATAATAGTGACTGGTTAGAGTTGATTAAAGGGTTTGATATTATATTCTGCCAGGAAACCTGGGCACTTGAGAATTTTTATATTGCTGAATTTCAATCAGTTTGTTCAGCTGTCATCCCTTCACCCTCAGGTAGAGCTAAGGGGGACCTTATTTATTTCCTTCAGAATTGGGAATGTTACGTGTATTAACGTTTATTGTGTACTCCACGTTCTCAAATCTTACGCTTAACATTACCAGGCCATTTAGATGCCCTATTAATTAACTTTTTTTTTACAGAGTTTTATATAGTGCGAACTTGACCCGAATCGGGTATCAGAGCGCTTTACATTGCACCATTTGCATTACATGAGGACACATTCATGTTTTTGTTAAGCACGGGGAGATTGATTTGCCCAGAATCACAGGATGTTCAGTGTCATTGCTGAGACTCGAACCTAGTTCCCCAGATTCGAGGTCGACCTTAGGCCAACTTCTCTCCCCAACTTTTATTATAATTACTTTACCAACCAGCCCATTGAGTTGATTGATGAAATATATATCAGTTTATTACAGATTATTGCCTGAAATACCCACATAGGGGGGACTTTTTATGGGTCGGCAATTTCAATATTTCTACTTGTGCTTTGTGTAGCGATAAAGCCAGTGGGATAACTGATTGGCAGGAGGAAAATCTCATGCACTTTGCATATGGTGCCGCTCTGAATCAGAGCATTATGAAACATAATCTGTTTTTAACATCGATTATTGCAAGGATAGTGACCCTATTGTTCAAACATTTACGGGCAGAGGAAACATATCTTCTATTGATGTTGTTCTTTTTCCCCCTCATTTTAGACTATACGCATTATTATTATTTTTTTTAAAACGTTATTTTTGGTATTTCGGAACAGAAAAAACATATCACATTCAGCACGTGAGTAATCCGTGGAGGCATATACATCAGGCAGCGAGATATACATGAAAGAATTGTAAACCATAAAGATATACAGTATTTTTTTCCTGAGGGCAGTTCAACCAACAGTAAATGCATATCTGAGTCTAAGTCATAGACATTGCATACAGAAGCATAAAGGACTAGCATAGCATTTCACTACGCTTCATAGTGACATGCATCCGTTTTGGAATAGCGCCTGTTCGACAGTGTTATTACCCAAGCACATATCTACCAACTGTAAATAATTATATCTTATCCGCCATACTCTCCTCAGTATCTTGGTTCTCCACTTCCATGCGTATTGTATATTCCTGTAAGGGTCCCCATATATCCTTGGGCCTGGAGGCCAGCGGTTGGGTCTCTGCATATATAGCATTTTGTTCCTGACAATACACAATATCTTGCATCCACTCTTTAAATGTCGGGGCCCTCCCTCTCCCCCATCGACACGTCAATCTTCGTTTAGCTAGCAACATAGCAATGTCTAAAAATGTCCTACATCCCTTGGGTATGTGTACAGTATGTCCCAGTAACATAATTAGGGGGTCTTTGTCAAACTTGAGATCTAGCATGTCCTCTAAGGCCTCATGTAACTGTGTCCAATATTGCCATATACTGGGGCTCTCCCACGCCAAATGCAGAAACCCAGCTCCAGGGCATTTACATGTTTCACAACAATCAGTATCTGCAAGTTAAAACCTGTACTTCCATTCAGGGGTGTAATATATCCGCTGTAGACATTTATAATGGATAACCTTTAAATCTGCAGCTAGATATGTTTCCTGTAATTCCACAACAGTATTCCCATTGCTCATCAGTGATTTCTTTCCCGAAGTCTGCCCTCCAGTGTCCGTGAGGCGACCCCTCTACCCCTTGTCTTTGTGCTCTAAGGCTACTATATATTCCAGACACCAGTGTGTTCCATCAGTGTTACATAGCATAACGCTCAACGGCGCCAGACCTTCAGGTTCCCTTGGGAAATCCGGTAGCACCTCCCTCATACCTAGTCTTAGTCGCACATAGTAAAACACCTCCAATGGCGTGGGAGTGACATCCTGGAAAAATTGAGCCATAGGACGAAAATCTCCACCTAAAAACAGATCTCCCCAAGTAGCGATGTGAAGGCGTCTACACATATTCTGGAACCCAGTTTCCTGTAGGGGCACTAGTCGTGGGTGATAGAGACTATACGCATTATTCGTTTATTTTGGCCTCTGTTTTCAGTGACCATAACCCAGTAGTACTCAATTTTATATGCCCTTCTGAGTGCGTTCAAACACAAACAAACATTTCTTCTTCCTTTTCTGATTTGCAGTTTTCCAAAAACCGTGGCATTTGTTAAAAATGCGAAAAAGTTTACCCGAGAAATTTTTGGTAAATCTAATTTTAGCAAAACGTGATAATGTTATGTCATGTTTTGAGGCTCAAGTTGGAGAAATAATGGCTAGCTTTAAAGGCCTCTGAAATCATGCCGCTAGCTTGGTGGTAAAAAGTCCACTAATAAGGACCCTCGACCACATAAATGGTTTGCCGCTGTTTGCACAGCTGCCCTTAAACAGTTAAAGGAGTTGCTAAAGTAGCATCCCCGAAATAGTGAGGCCAAGAGACAGTGTAGATCCTCATATAAACCCCTTTTAGGCAAATTGTTGGACCTGACCCTTTTTGGCAGGTTCACCCCGAAACTTTTTGCTTTTCCTAGCCTGTTTCTGTGACCTGGTGTTGTGGATTTTAGGCCTCTGCTCACTTTTTCACTGTGGTACAGTGTAAAGTGCGTGAGCTCTCTGTGTATGGGTGGTGAGGGATGTATGACATTACAACACATGCTTTTACCACGCATGCCTTTACAACGCGGTTTTTACAACGCAAACCTTTACAACGCATAGCGCTTTGGGGTGCTGGATAGTGAATAGTTTAATTTACTATTCCAACTCCAGTCCCCGTGGACACTAGGGAAGGTGTTGGATAGTAAATTAAATCTATTCCCTATCCTAGAGCGCCCCCCAGCGCAATGCGTTGTAATGGTTTGCGTTGTAAAAGTTGCGTCGTAAAGGCACTGCGTGGTAAAAGTTGCGTTGTAAAGGATGTGAACTGCCCTCCCATAGGAATGCATGGGGAATATGTGTGACCATGGTAGTTCCTGATGTGTGGGGAGTGCAGGGTCGAGTTTGGTATGTGCGAACTCGTGAGATTGAATGCTGCGTAATGACGTATGCGGCATGAGTGTGTCTAGTGTGGAAGTGCCACTTCTAGAAGTTGGCATATTTGTGTAATTTGTGCTTGGCGTGTGATTGGCTGGAGCCTGGCTCCAGGAGTCTGGATGGGTCTGCCCAGTGGTGAGTGTTGAGATTAGCATGCTGATGTGAGGGGAGGGGTGCACCTGGGCCTGAATAGGGCTGGGTTTTCCCTCCACAATGCTGGCTCCACCCCCTGTGGTGCGTCTGTTGTCCCTAGCCTGGCCAGTGAAAGGAGTTCCCTATAACCAGTTGTAGCTGGTTCTCACATTGCCTGCACCCTGCTAGACAAAGGATTTTTCTGTATAAAAAGGGGCTGTGTCCCCTTACAAAATGTTCTTGTTTCTGACTTGAATCCTGCCAGGGGCGTCCTGCTGCTTGGGCCCAGGGGAAGGCTTGCGTCCCTGGGCCCTGCCCAGCCCCTGGATATCTGGAGGACTTTCCTGGATAGGAGCTGTTGGTGCTCCCTCTCTTTGTCCCTGGACTTGATTTGTAGCGCTTTGGGGAGTGCTGGACTTTTTGTTGCTAGAAGTGCCTTCCATTTCCCCCTTTTGAGCACTGGGGCTGTGACCTGCTGAGGCCCCTTTGCTACGAGAGCCCTTCTTGGGGGGGCTTGAGGTCTGCCTGCTCCCTAGCGCTTCGTGAGCGCTTTATTTGAGCCCTGCAGCGTGGAGCTGCCCTCTGTCCTGCTCGTGTTTTTAGCAGGAGCCCACCCTGCATTGGGCTCCTATTTTGATCATTTGTCGAGGCAGGTGCCCACCCTGCTTATTTGTGGCCAGCCCGCGGTATATTTTAAATTCAACATTGGTTGGCGGATCGAGGGAGCCTACCCCTCATCTTATCGCAAGGAAAATCACCGCCGCGGCCGGTGCGAACAACCGGAAGTCAGGCACCCTTGCCCGGCACGTGGGCGGGGCCTGCATCCCAGCCGGAAGTGCCGCGCACGCCCGTCAGCCTGGAGGGATCGCGTGGAGCGGCCCGGCAAGAAGAGGATGGCGCCTGCCGTTGCGGGGCTCCCGTGACCGAGGGAGAGCCCCGCAGGCGCCAGCAGAAGGTGACTGAAAGCGGAGGGGGCTTGAGGCACATTACCGGTGCCTGCCCCCACCGCGTGTCCTGGCGAGGCCCGCAGCATGAGAGAGAGCACCCCTGAGCAGCCCAATGAGGTGAGAAGGGCTGGGGGGCTTCGGGCGGGTGGATGTCGGTCCCTGATAGGAGAAGGACCATAGTTTTGAGCGGCCCCGTCGTGCAGCGGGCCGCTCCTTCAAAAGTGGGGCAAGTGTCTTGTGGATAGCCCCAGAAGCCCTGTAGTGCCAGTGCTGGAAAAGAGCCTGCGAGGCTCGGGGGCATTTTTAGAGCCACCGAGAGGCTCAGGGCACATTTGTTTACTTTGAGTCCCCCACGAGGGACTCCAACGACATGGGGCTGATTATTTTTAGAGCCTCTGTGGCTCCAATGCACATCTTTAGTTAAGAGCCTAGAGGGCTCTTAGGGGGCAAAGTTTGTGTCAGAGCCTGTGTTGCTCCAACGTGCGCAGCTGTTTCAGAGCCTGTGGGGCTCCAACAGAGGTCGCAGATTTGTTCTAGGGGCTAGTGAGAGCCCCTGTTGCAGTTTTGTCTCCAGCTGTCCAGCAATTAGTGGGCAGCTGCACCGTTTAGGCGCAATTAGAGAGTCCTTGTGTGGGACAGAGATGGCACAGTGGTGCCAGGCCTTCTACAGCTGCGCAGCACTTAGTGCCAGCTGCAACGTTTAGGCCCTGTTGTTGTTCCCAGCTGCCCAGCAATTAGTGGGCAGCTGCAACGTTTAGGTTTGCGCCGGTGGCGCACCCCTGACTGGCGCTGCATTGGCAGAGTGCCCTGACATTCTGGACACAGGGCTTTTTGAGTCCCTTTCTTGAGATGGCCAGTTGGCCAGGGGGCTGGTATGTGAATATTGCGTAATGTGATTTTACTATGTTTATGATAGTAATTGCCTAAGGTGATGTTTGCGCAATGTGATTATGAGGTTATTTTACCTATGTAGGTTTATGCTAGTGAGATGTTTTCACTATGTGAGTTACGCCCCTAAATATGATTTATTCTTAGTAGGAGAGTCTAATGTGTTTAGACTAGTGAGGAGATTGCCTACTGTATTTTTACCAGTTAGGCCCAAATGCGAGTTATGCGTAATGTGCTATGTCATTATGCCTGTGACACCTCTGAATGTGTTTTATGCATTATGTGTCTTACCTACACCTCTGAATGTTTTTATGCATCATGTGTTTTCCTGTGCCGCACTTCTGAATGTGTTTTGATGCGTCATGTGCCTTGTCCTTACACCGCCGAATGTATTTTTATGCATCATGTGTTTTCCTTGTTCCTTGCACCTCTGAATGTGTTTTGATACGGCATGTGCCTTGTTCCTTACACCGCTGAATGTATGTTTATACATCATGTGTCTTTCCTACACCTCTGAATGTTCTATGCATCATGTGTGAAACTTCTGATTGTTATATGATCTACAAAGTGCTATTTCTAACAGTATTTCTAGTTCTAAAAGTGCTGATTCCTGACAGTGGTCCAGGTGGCCCTGTCTTGTAAATAATCCCTTGTGAATATTGCCCGTGCCAGTTGGCACAATGTACATGTGTGATTTCTATCTGATGTGTTTTGACAATACAAAAGTTATTTTTATATAACCTTGTGTGGAGTTCCTTTTGTGGTGTGCCTAGGATGTTGTTGCTGTTGTGTGCGTGCGCAAATGCTTTACACATTGCCTCCGGGATAAGCCTGTCTGCTCGAGCCAAGCTCCCAAGGGGGTGAGCAGGGGTTATCTTGGCGCGTGAGTCCCTTGCCCTGACTAGAATGGTGGTTTCTGCCTGGCTTTGGCGTAAGCCTTAGCCAACCAGAAATCCCAGTTCTAACACAAATGAAAATAGGAAATAAGAAAGCAAGCATGGGAAGACCTCCAGGCAGCTGGTGTATTGAGAGATTCCAGGGCAATTTAGGAAGTAATAAACAGACCATATTTTATGGATGATAATCAACCATGTTTTTTTGTATGCCACGTGTTTACTATATGTGATATCTAATATCTTGTTCATTTAGTAAAGTGCTCTGATACCCTACCTTGGGTCTGGCTAGCGCTATAGAAAACTCTAAAAATAAAAATAAATACATAAATAAAATCCAATGTTACATCTTCCCAGAAGAATGGGTTGGTCACTTCTTGCTAAAATTATTCTCAGGATCCCTTGCATAAATTTATTTTAGAGCCAAGAACCCCCACAGATGTGGAGGCCCTAGCCTTAAGCAACTCTATAGAAGGTACGGCTGTAGCTATGGCCACATTACAATCATCCACAGGGAAGGCACCTGGCACTGACGGGGTCCTGGCTGATATGTATAGACAGGACCCATTCTTATGGGCATCACTCTCGACTAATGTTCTTTGGGTGATGGTCAAAGATAACTGTGATGTCGATAACAGATGACAAGTTATGCAGGTAAGGTTTAGCAACACCCCATCCAACGATGATGGCGCAGTAACTGTCACTTGTCAGAATCCTCACCACGACATCACCCAGAGGATTCTCACAGTGACTTCACTGTCGCATCATCACACTTCTCCCTTATTATACAAAGAAGGGTAAACAAAAAAAATAGCAATCAAAGAGAATATTCAAAGAAAAGCAATGGTATACAAATGGGTTGCAAAAACAACGGGAAACATCACTTACAACGCAACTTTTACCACGCGATGCTTTTACATCACAGCTTTTACAACGCAAACCATTACAACGCATTGCGCTGGGGGGCGCTCTAGGATAGGGAATATATTTAATTTACTATCCAACACCTTCCCTACTATCCACGGGGACTGGAGTTGGAATAGTAAATTAAATAATTCACTATCCAGAGCCCCAAAGCACTATGCGTTGTAATGGTATGCGTTGTAAAACTCGCGTTGTAAAAGCATGCGATGTAAAAGCATGCGTTGTAATGTCGTACATCCAAAAACAACAGACGCATCTCAGACTACAAAATCTTTGAGATAAGCAGGTCTTTTGATCACTCTAACACTACGTCTATGTGCAGCTGATACTCTTCCAAAAGAACCATACAAACCTGCATTAGAAGAATCACCTGCACTTGAGAGTGGTCTAGACCTGGAACAGGAAACAGGGTTATATATCCTACGGGTAACAGAAACTCTGCTTTTATTCCATATACGACCATCATGAGTCTTGACAGCATTTAAAAAACGTTTGATTACTTGTAACTCTTTGGTGAACTTAGATCAATCCGCACACCCCTTGGGAGTGCTGATTTTTACAAAATCACCCACACCGAATTCCACCTCTCGCACACACTTACGATAGTCAAAATCCTTTTTACTTTTGCATTGAGAGGCTATCTCTCTCTCTCTCCACATCCCAGGGGCATTGTCCACACAACCCTTACTCCACTTCATTCACCCAGGACACACAGATATGGAAGGTGATCTACCTTTGAATAGTTAAAAAGGCATTTTCCCGGTAGAATTATGGGGAGAGAATCTAGAACCCTGAAGTCTTTTGGACAACTCTTTTTTCCAGTCTAGTCCATTCGCTCTGGCTAATTGAACGCCCTCCTTTAAAGTTTTGCTAACTCTTTCAATGGCACCATTGGTCTGAGGATGATACAGAGTGGATTTGTTATGAACTATTCCACAATTCTTCAAATACAATTCTGTTTCATGAGATCAGAACTGTACGCCATTATCAGTAAGCAGATATTTGGGAAAACTTTCCCTCATAAATACACTCTCCAGAAACCTAATGATTGCTGACAAAGGGATATCCTGCACACACGAAACTTCAACCCACCTGGAATACAAATCCATTAGCACAATGACATAAGGTGTGGCATGCTCACCCCTAATGGGTCCCAGAATATCCATTGCAACTTCTTACCAAGGATATTTTGGTAAAGTTTTGCCAACCATGGGAAGTTGACTAGTCTTAAGCCCCTTATCAGAAATAGCACACTCCACACAATACCTAATCAAACATTCTACATTGTGATCAAGTGTAGGTCACCAGAAATCTCTCCTGAGCCTTCCTTTGGTCTTAACAATGCCCATGTGTCCTTCATGGGCTAATCCTAAAAATAAATTCTCAAATTTTCAGGTGGAATTAATCTTGTCCCCCTCAACAGGAAACTCTGATCAACAGCAAGTTCGCCCCAGATCTTCTCCCAACATCCTGAAAATTCCTTAAATTGGGCACCACATGTTGTACCAGAAGCAACGATGTCTCTAATCTTGACTAGAGTGGTATCTTTAATCAACTCATCCAACCACTCTGCCTCACTAATGGATCCCTCAGTCACTTCACTCACACTCACTCCTTCTTCTAGGTCCAAATCATCACAGCAATCAGACTTGACATAGTCTAAATCAACAAGTCTAGATAGGCAATCCGCTGAAAAGTCGCTTGCGCCAGGAACATACTGAACAGTGAAGGAAAAATCCCGTAGCCCTACTACCCATCTTCTTATGCTTGATGAAATAGAATCAAGGCCTTTCTTAGTAAAGACCTCTACCAAACGTTTATGGTCAGTTTGTACACAAAATTTGGTACCCCAGAGGAATTGCCACACACAACCTTGGTGTAAGAAGAAGCCTGAAAATATTGAAGAGAGGGAGCATTGTTTAAATCTTGCTTCACATTAATAAACTCTTGATTACATTCTACACCCCACACAAATTCCGTGGCATTCTTTAAGAGTTTTCTCATGTGAAAAGTTTTGCTTGCAAAATCCTTTATGAAGCGACTGTAGTATTCCACCATTCCCAAAAAAGATGAAAGTTCCTCTCTTGTTGTAGGGTCTTTCAATGTTTTAATTGTATTAACTAGCTCTTTCTTGGGCTGGATCTCAGAAGCAGTACTTGTATAACCTAAATAACTTACTTTGTTAACTCAAAACACTTTTCATCTTTGAGAGTAAGACCAGCATCCTGAAGTCTTTGTAAAACTTGACGAACACGTAGATCATGTTCTGTGTTATTTGGCGCATAAATGATAATGTAATCCTGGTAACATTTCACTCCAGGCTGACCTTTCAAAATTATGGCCATTGCTCTTTGAAAAACTGCAGCAGCAGAAATTAAACCAAAAGGCATTCTTTTGAAGCAAAAAATACCAAAAGGAGTTGTGAAAGCTGTGAAATCCTGTGAACTTTCATGTAGTTTAACTTGATGATACGCCGACATCAGATCTAGCGTGCTGAAAACGTTAGCTTCCGAGAAGGTGGTGATCATCTCTTCTATATTGGGAAGCGGGAAACTGTCAACCACCACCTCTTTGTTCAGTGCCCTCAAATCCACGCAAAGACGAATGTCGCCATTCTCTTTGCGCGCGACGGAAATAGGAGCCAACCAGTTCGTAGCTTCAACTTCCTCAATAACTTCACAGTCTACTAACCTTTTGTGTTCATTTTCAACTGCAGTTTGAAGATGTATAGGGATTCTCCTTACATTAGCTACTACAGGGATGGCATGATCTCTGAGTCTGATTTTGTGTTTGTAGCCAACAGGTTTCCCTAGTTTATTTTGAAACAAACCACTAAATTATTTGACAAACTTGTAATCACTATGTTCAATATGATCAACCTGTACTTGTGGGTTTTTACTCGGATGTAAACTGACACCCAACTCCTTTTGGTGAGACCAACCTAAAAGATCATCACCTTTGCAGGAAACATAAACCTTACCAGATGTGATCTTCCCACAAACACCAATTGTTGCAGTAAAATAACCCAACATGTCAATCTTGCTCCCTCCATACCCCCCAGGTTGGATATCCATTTCATGGAGATACTTATCATCCGGAAACAAATTTACTAGCGTGTGTCTCGCGATAATGGTGATACGAGAGCAAGAATCAAATTTCATCATGGTCTCCTTCCCGTCAATACTGACTATCTCAAAGGGAAAAACTTTCCCTTGCTGAGTCACTTGTAATAATATCTCATGACAAGGCTCTTTGTCTTTGTTCTTGTAACCCTTCCTATTTGGGTTTCTACAACATTTGCTGAAGTGTCCTCTCAATCCACAAAAGTTACAAAATTGCAACAATGCAGGACAGAATTTGTCATTAGCCCTATGACCGCTATACCCACATCTGAAACATGTGACATTGAGACTATTGTCTTTACATTTGGCTCCTTTTACCTCAACAGATTGTTTCACACTGGACTCACCCTGGGTTTTAACTCCACTTGATCTAACCACCTGAATTTCAGCAGTGTTCTCTTTCTGTAAAGAATTGGGGATATCTGCTTCTTTCTCTACCTTAAGCTCACTTACACACTTCAACATGTGCTCTACCTGCTTTGCAACAATGATTACTTCTTCAAGAGGAGGATCTGTCACATCATCACAGTAACATTCCCAAATCCCGGAAAGAGTCCACCATTGTCCCTATATTTAAACAAGCATTCGCAATGCAATAGGTCTCGCATTTACTGCTAGCCTTGCTTCTTGTAAACAACTAGAAGTACAGTGCATGTTTACGCACGGCTTGCAGGTTTTGAAAACACATAAATAAAAGGCATTGCCATTTATGATGCCAATAGCTCAAACTCTCACAAATGCGAGACCTATTGCATTGCAAATTGTTTATGAATCATTACGTGCCATACCCATTGTGTCAAATCAACATGTACAACAATTTATGAACCCTGACTGTCAGGAAGAGATCGACTGTGGCAAAATGTTTATCGAGATGCATGGTAAAGGTTTTATAATATATTTTATTGTTCCAATTTAATAAGGGAATAGGTCTGTTTGACAGCTAGCTTCTAGGTCCTGTTCAGGTTTCAAGCGGAGGGATATAGTTGATGATATCATACTTTTTGTTACAGAGCTTGTCTGTAAACAAATGTAAAAATGTGTCAAAGGGTCTACCAGTTTATCCTCAAAAGATTAGTAAAAGAGAGCAGTAAATATATCGCAAATCGGTTTACAAGACATCGCTTTAATTACCTGTGACACTTTCCCCATAACAATATACTCTTCTAGGGATATTAATAAAACCTGATCTATGTTTGTAAACATGATACGTGCCAAGTAATCCCTCTGTTTCTCTGTATCATGGTGTTGTAAATAATATAAATCTGAGCTGTTGGCTTGAAAGTTATTGCAAATATTCGACATGGATGATTTACACACATTATTGATCTACTTAATGGAATCACTAATGTGGGATGCCTTAAGTTCATAGGCTGAGAGCCAATTAGCCTTTCCACCTTCTTTCATGGTACAGCTGTTTAGGGCATAAGAGTTTATGTGCAGCATCTCCTACAAACAAATGCTACATTTTCCTTTTGATTTTTGTAGTTCTAGAATATCTGACGACAAGTCACATCATCACAGTAACATTCCCAAATCCCGGAAAGAGTCCACCATTGTCCCTATATTTAAACAAGCATTTGCAATGCAATAGGTCTCGCATTTACTGCCAGCCTTGCTTCTCGTAAACAACTAGAAGTACAGTGCATGTTTACGCACGGCTTGCAGGTTTTGAAAACACATAAATAAAAGGCATTGCCATTTATGATGCCAATAGCTCAAACTCTCACAAATGCGAGACCTATTGCATTGCAAATTGTTTATGAATCATTACGTGCCATACCCATTGTGTCAAATCAACATGTACAACAATTTATGAACCCTGACTGACAAGAAGAGATCGACTGTGGCAAAATGTTTATCGAGATGCATGGTAAAGGTTTTATAATATATTTTATTGTTCCAATTTAATAAGGGAATAGGTCTGTTTGACAGCTAGCTTCTAGGTCCTTTTCAGGTTTCAAGCTGAGGGATATAGTTGATGATATCATACTTTTTGTTACAGAGCTTGTCTGTAAACAAATGTAAAAATGTGTCAAAGGGTCTACCAGTTTATCCTCAAAATATTAGTAAAAGAGAGCAGTAAATATATCGCAAATCGGTTTACAAGACATCGCTTTAATTACCTGTGACACTTTCCCCATAGCAATATACTCTTCTAGGGATATTAATAAAACCTGATCTATGTTTGTAAACATGATACGTGCCAAGTAATCCCTCTGTTTCTCTGTATCATGGTGTTGTAAATAATATAAATCTGAGCTGTTGGCTTGAAAGTTATTGCAAATATTTGACATGGATGATTTACACACATTATTGATCTACTTAATGGAATCACTAATGTGGGATGCCTTAAGTTCATAGGCTGAGAGCCAATTAGCCTTTCCACCTTCTTTCATGGTACAGCTGTTTAGGGCATAAGAGTTTATGTGCAGCATCTCCTACAAACAAATGCTACATTTTCCTTTTGATTTTTGTAGTTCGAGAATATCTGACGACAAGTCTTTCTTGCATTATTTAACTAGTAGAGGAAATTGAGTCTGCTGTTCATCCTTTTGCTTTGCAAGCCATACGAAGGTTGTATGAACGGACATTTGGCTTTAGATTGGTGCTAGAGTTCTACTAATTAGGAAGAAATCTATCCTGGCATGTGACTTATGGACATTAAAGTAAAAACTATAATTTCTTTCATAGGAATCTTGAAATCTCAATGTATTTAGACACTTCATGTGACCTAAACCACTCAGTAGGGAAAGGTGATGTTTCTTTGTAACATGAAGATACTGAGGCTCCACCTTGACTGGGACACAAAGTGATTGATATTAAGATCCATCCCCATAACAATGTCGCCCAAGCAAAATTAGATATGACAAGCAGCCTACAAGAATTCCAATGACAAGTAGTGATGTATTTTAGTTCCCTTCGTTTCTCTAACATCAATGACGAAATGTCCTGCTAGTTGCGAGTTGGAGTTGCATCAACTTTGTACTATAAATTAGCAGTTATATGGAAGGCAGACAGGATGAATTCTTTTACTCACTAAATGCACACTCGTTAAGACATCAAGGGCAAGTTGATTTTGATTAGGTAAGCAAAATACAATGGGTACACACAAGAATCATCTAGCAGTCTTCTGGGGTACCCCGTGGTTCACGAACGAGGCCCTGAGAGATGACCCCCAGACATCCATTTGCTACTATTGCCCTAATACTTCTTATTTCTTGACAGGCGATTCTCGTCATCATCTAAATAATTTTTATTTTTTTATTGGGTTTTATTGCATATAATCACTTACAAATCAAATGATAGTGGGGGCATAAAAGGAACAGAAAAAAAGGTAATAGTAACCTGTGTACATACATTAACAATGACCACAGTTTACATAGATGATGGCAGTATTGCTTAACTATAAACATAGGCCAAGCACAGTGCAGTATCACAGTTCGTATATCAGCGCGGCAGATTTCAGCTGTATTTTACTAACATAGAGCAGTACTCACGCCCTGTCTGGGGACCAGAGAGGAGGAACAGCATGCACATCAGAGCCGCAAATGGGCAGGAAATAACAAATACCCCGCCCCTTCTCAGCTCACACCTCAGGGGTTGAGCAACACAACAACATCAGGCCCAACTGACTTATTTGGGCGCTGAGCTTCAACCTGATAGAGGTACTCTATTCTGGGGCTTTTGCTACCTTCCTTGCTAAATAACGGATATAATCCCCCGAAATTTTTTGGGCGGAAGTAATTTACTATAGAGTACTATTTGTGTATTGCAGAAAAGCATATCATTCAACCATTCAGCCAGAGTGGCGCCGGCCCACGTGACCAACGCATGGCTATTCTACGCTCTGCAATCAACATCCCCATATCTATCAAGCGGCGGATGTCCTTCTTTATCTGTTTTGAGAACCCCAGGAGCGCCAATAAGGGATCGGGGGATACTACTGTCTCTGTGATTTTACTCAACTTTAGGAATATCAATAACCAGTAGTTGGCTATATCTGGACATATCCAGGCCACATGGATAAAGTCCACTGGGTTAGCCCTACATCGTTCACAATCAGCTGTTTACCGCAGGCCATATCTATGAAGGCGGGCTGGTGTGTAGTACACTCTGTTAAAAATGTTTAAATGTATTAAACGATGACAGCCATTTAACAAAATATACCACATTGCCTCACAGCAGTAGCTCCAGGTGTCATCTTCTAGGGCCACCCTTAAGAGGCTATGCCACTCAAGACGGGCTTTAGTATAAACATTCTTACGGTAGCCCTGCACTGTACTATAAATTCTGGAGACCAATTTTTTGGGGACTATGATTGGAATAAAAATGAGAAGGGGTTGACCTTCGGGGGTTCCGCCATGTCATCGCCAAGGAGCTCCCGGAGGGAGTGCTACACCCTATGAAGGTGAAATCACACCAGCGGGGGGGATATTATGTCTCTTGGCCTCAATCCCAGTCCAGTCAAGCGCATTCCCAGCAATGAAGAGGTCTCCAATTTTAGTTACATTGAGTACCTCTAGTGCCATGAGTACCTCTTTTTCCCCGCTAATTGGCAGTAAATGGCACCATTCCAGTGGGGTAAGTGGGGAGTACAATATAGCTCTCTCCTGTCTCTTTGTCAAGTTATGCCACACATGTACGATGGCATTGACAGGTTCCAAGATGCCAGTGAGTCTGTCTGGAGCTTTAAATAGCCTAGTTGGCAACAGGGAGGGCGCAGCAACTATCTTTTCAATCTGCAAGTGGGGGGCGGGGGCGGGGGGGGTTGAGTGTTGGTGTATCCAGTGATATGTATGCAAGCATTGTGCAACCCTATAGTAGAGTTGTAAGTCAGGGGCTCCCAGTCCACCAAAGGCGTAGGGGAGAGTTGGGATTTTCCATTGGACGCGTGGATGTTTCCACCCCTGAGGCCAATTTTGTCAGTAATGTTCTAACGGCTTCCTCTAAATTAGCTCTACCATAGTTCTCACTGCATACAATCTCAGGATCAGAGTGGACTTGGATTCCCAGATACCGCACCGGATCATTTGACCAGGTGAGGGGAAAGTCTAATTTGGTGGGGGCTGAGGTCAGTCGGAATATTATGGATTCACTCCAATTGATTTTTAGGCCAGAGAATTCCCCAAAATGCACTACCTCTCGCAATACCAGAGATAAATTTGACTCATGATTTCTAATATACAGGAGTGTGTCATCAGTGTAAGAAGATATTATTAAATTATAGTTTGGTAACCAAATGCCTCTCTGCCTGTGGTATTCCCTGAGGGCACAGGCCAGAGGCTCCACCACAATTGCATATAGGAGAGGCAACAACGGACAACCCTGCCGAGTACCTTGGATAATTTAAACGGGGCAGTAACTATATCTCCAACCCTTATTCAACTTATTCAACTAGTACTGCAACTAGTTTGATATATCTCGCCAACACCCATTCTCCTCATAACTGAAAACATGAATACCCACTCTACCAAATCATAGGCTTTTTCTGCATCTAGGAAAACCGCAGAAGCCTTGATCTCAGGATTAGTGTGTTGTATTACCCCGACAGTGCACAAATTATGAACATCAGACGCACACCGACCCTGCACATGTTTAGGAAGGACCTCAAGACCTCAACTGATACGGAGCCCACGCCCCCCCCCCAGCGCCTTGAGACCCTCACGGGTGAGTAGCACGCTTTACAAACCCTGATTGATTGATTGATTAAAATGATAAGTTCAATTGTGCCCTGGGACAAAGTCCGCTTGCTCTGGGCTGACCAGTTTTGGTACTAACGGGGCCATGTGATTGGCAAGGACCTTGGCTTAAATTTTAGTGTCTACATTCAGTAGTGATAATGGCCTGAATGAGGTGCATTCATTAGGGGGTTTACCTGGTTTCAGTAGTGTGACTATCAGGGCTTCCCTCATAGAGGGGGCATTGCACCAGATTGTTACTAAATGTGGGACAAGAAGATCTTTGAATTCTTTATAAAAGGTGATGGTAAGGCCGTCCTGTCCCGGAGCACTACCCGAGCGCATGGTTTTTAAAGCTTTGTGTAGTTCCCAAGCCTCCAGGGGCCTCATAAGATACTCTCTATGTTCGTTTGCTAACCAGGAAAGTTTAATGTGCTCTAAATAGTCTAATATATCAGCCTCGCCCGCCGTCATCCGTGAGCGGTATAGATCTGTATAGTACTGACTAAAGTGGTTTGCGATACCCTTCAGTTCTGTTACCAGCTATCTTGTAGCTGCTACCCGGGATCCTGGAGGCAGTGTCAGCACAAGTCGTGCAAGCCTGCCACACGAGCAGTGCCCTGCGCCACAATAATCCCGAAGAAGCCCTATTTAGGACTTTGAAGGTACTTCTGGCCTTTACTCAGATATATCAATTCTGACTCTCAACACTGGAATTGGTAGATATCCACTTCCACCACTTCTTCTAGCTCCTGAAGAAAGACCCCCGACCCTTCTGGGCGCTCAAAGGGGCTGAAACATGTCGACCACCTATCTGGATTGTAAGTGCAGTGACTCATAAAACGTCCAACCACGCACAACACTGTTTTTACTCTACCCATGCTCCAAACTGAATAAAGATGAAGTTTAGTAAGTATGTGGCCCTATTAAAAATTCACTTCACTTGAGCACTCGCACTCTTCTCACTATTACTGATTACTACTGAAATAACCAGTGGTTCCCTCCAGGTGGAGGAAGCATTAAAAGAAACCCAATGATGATGCTGTCACATATCTGATTTTCATGGAGAATCAAGATATACCGCCTAATGACCTGTCTACGGGAATGAGGGTTTTTAAGTGATGACGGTTAGAACTCGCGAACCCTGGTTGCAGGTACAAGTGATCCATTCCCCATTGATATTGGCTGCACATAATTCTGCAACTGTGGCAGCCTCTCTCCTGTTCCGCTGTAAGGCTGCTAAGGTTGCCCCCAGTCGCTCTCCCTCGCCGTATGTTTTGGCCACTGCATATTTACCCATATGTTTGACCTTACAGTCAGCAATTTCATGGTATTCTTCCAATGTCTTTTTTAGCTCCTCTGCGGAATGAGCTTCTCCTCCTAACAAGGCAGCTTGCTCTAATTCAGCCAATCGTTTTTCTAGGCTGTCAAGGCATCCTTTCAACTACCGGAGAACGCCTGAGTGTTTAGAGATAGCTATACCGCGGATGTAAACCTCAAAGGTTTCCCAAACTGTAGAGAATTGAGATACCAAACCCATATTAATTTTAAAGAAATTCTCCATGGCATCGGATATGTCAGTTTTAAAAACGCTGTCCAAAATTGAATAGGGGGGAAGCGCCATGTAAACAGGGCAGGTCTTTTCAGAAGGCTTTCTAACTCGAAGTATGGGCGAATGATCTGAAAGTGGGCGCCGGAGGGTCACACATTCCCTAACTATAGGGAATGAGGCTCTGGCTATAAACCAATAATCAATTCTTGTATGTAAGTCATGTGGGGTGGAATAATGAGTAAAACCTCCACTCCCAGGAGAACAGGTACACCAGACATCCATCATGTCTAACTGTACGATGGCGTCAGTGATGGTTTTAGCAGAGGCGGAGTAGCGCCGGGCTGGGGCCCCAGATCGATCCAGCAAAGGGTCAAAAACACAGTTACAATCACCGGCCCAAAGCTGCGGTTGTATGTCAATACAACGCTGGCTTTTACCCCGAATGCCATTACAACGCGGGATTACAACGAAAGTCGTTACAACGACTTTCGCTGGAGGGCGCTGGATAGTGGAATAGTTTAATTTTCTATTCCAACTCCAGCCCACGTTGACAGTAGGGAAGGTGTTGGGTAGAAAATTAAACTATTCCCTATCCAACAGAGCCCTCCAGCGAAAGTCATTGTAACGACTTTCGTTGTAATCCCCGGATTGTAATGGCAGTGCGGGGTAATCCCCGCATTGTTATGGCTGTTCTCCAAAGCTGCGGGGTTGTGCGGTTATTTTGCAAGCGTTTCAGTAAGTTGCGGTAGAATTAGGGATTATCGAAGTTTGGGCCATATACATTTACCACAAAAAGGTCCAACCCCTTCCCCTTGCATCTAGGAATAACAGATCTGCCCTCGGAATCGGCCTCGATTGGCTCTAATGGGAATCCTGATTTCGGGTTCATACATGTTAGCACCCACCTAGGATGTGTGGAGAAGCGGGCCGCATGGAATGAGCCCTGCAGTCTTCTGTGTGTGAGCATTTTACTATCTTGGGGTCGATGGGTTTCTTGTAGCAGTGCAACATCAATTGCATTTCTCGCAAGGTAGTCAAATACTTTGCGCACCTTGCGATAGTCATTTAGGCCTCTGACGTTCCACGTGAGCATTTTCGCTGCGCAACCTCTACCCTGCGTCATCTTTGATTAACCTGAACGAACCTGCCTGTCCTACTGCCTACTGGGCTTACCAGCCGCACAGCACTATTCGAGCAAGGTCCAAGTATGTATACTACGCTGTGGTCATAACAATAAACTATTTAAAATCCCCCCCACCAAACGCCACACTTTCCCCAACTTGTCATGAACGAGATACCCACCCCCACTTAACAAAAGAAAAATGGCTAAAAGTCATGTAGTGGGACACACACTGGAGTGGATGTTGCCTTTCCACCGCACCTTGCTCCACATGTACTAGTAGAGGCTGTGCCATCAAAAAGCCATATGGAACATCCTGCAATTAATCACATATAATTACTCAGAATATTTGGGGCAGAAGGTGGTCTCCCACCCCTATATTACACATGCCTGTGCCTAGAGCTACGAAGTCAACATTTCAGATGAGTCAAAGTCACCATGTATTCAGTAACATTCAAAGGATATAGTTTGGAGTTCGAAACACAATGGCCTCCTAGTAACTGTTAGGCCGCTTATCCATTGCTCCACCAGTCGCCTATGACAGTTTCTCAGAGTCGCTGTTCCGCGGCTGGGTTGTGGAGTATTCCTTTAGGGATTTCTGCAGCGATTTAGGATATAGAAATATCGAGACGCTATTCATGTTGACCCTGAGCCTGGCGGGGAAGAGCATAGCGTTCTCAGGGTTTGGCCACGTACTTTGCATGTCAGTGGGGCCAACTGTCTCCTAGCCTCCTGGACCTTCATTGTAAGGTCAGAAAAGAGCGATAAAGAAGAGCCCTCAAAGTGCAGTTGCCCTTTTTCACTGGCTCTCTTCGCGTTTTTTGGCGCGAGTGGTTTTTTCGGTTTTGGGTTGCCTGGTTCAAAGGGGGGTATTCCTGGAGGGGTTTTGTTGGGAGCAGGTGCTTCTTGTGGTTAGGTGGCTGAGATCTGATGTCGCTGGGGGCAGGTGCTGGTAAAGTTTGTTGGGGTGGCGCTTTTTCCTAGTTAAGGGGGGGGTAGGTTAGGAGGAATGAGTTTCCTGGACAGAGGGGGAGGGAGTGTACAGATGGCAAGAGTAAAACAGTTGAGGCAGGTGTTTCGAGAGTTGGTACTTATGTTTATGTTTGTTTGCGGGGGCAATGTTTTAGGGGTGGGGGTGGGGGGTTTGGTCAGGTATGTGCATATTTAGTTAGGCCTAGTTTTGTACGGCAAAGGCCAAGGTTGTGGTATGGTTAAGATGCACCTGTTTCCCAATAAAGCGGCCTTTATCACACCTTATCTTGTCTCCGGTCGGTCTTTTCCCTCCCCGTCTCCCGATGGGCCCCAAATACAGCTTGCAGGAAGGAGGCAGCAATTTGGCAGGAGACGTTAGAACCTAACTCAGCACTGTGCTTTAAAAATATGAATATGACAGGTGTGAACAACATCTTTTTTTAGGTCGAGCTTGCTCGACATTTTGTAAAGGGGCTTTTCAAAGTGCTCACCTGGTTTCCCTGGCTGCAAGCTTGCGTGCATGTGCACGTGAACGCGCGCAGCGCCAGCTTGCTCCATGTCACCATGTTGCGCCCCTTCCCCCCACGCATTCCCAGCCCTTTGATGCTTCCGCTGCACTCCAATTGCTCCCCTCTCCCGTGGCATTTGTAATCCTGCCCCGTGCGTTGCCCCCTCACCCTCACACTGTGCTTGCGTCTTTGTTTGACTAATAAATGCCAATGCTTGTTGTTCTTCGCTACATTGGCGGTTGATTATAACTTGCTTTTAAGATAGCACCAAATGCCGCAGTTTGATTTTTCTCAGCGCTAACCAGTAAGTACCTTGATTTGCTTTGTCAAAATTCACCCGTGCTCAATTTGTTGTCATTTGAAAGACGTGAAAAGCTGAGCTGCCATACTTTGTCTTACCCACATCGACTCTTTGTGCACTCATGGCAAAGTCGTCAGGGCGGGAGGCATGAATGTGTTCACAATCATGTAAAAAAAAAATCACTTTAAAAAAATGCCCAAAACACTGCAAAGATTTATAACTGTTGTACCAGGGTGAACAGCTGCATTTCAACCTCTCTCCACCTCTCTCTACCTCTCACTCTCTACGTCTTTCTCTCTAACTCTCTCTCTCTCTCTCCACCTCTCTGTCCACCTCTCTCTACCTCTCTCTCTACCTCTCTCACTCTACCTCTCTCTCCCTACCTTTCTCTCTACCTCTTCCTCTCTCTACCTCTCTCTCTCTACCTCTCTCTCTACCTCTCTCTACCTCCCTCTCTCTACCTCTCTCTCTACCCCTCTCTCTATACCCCTCTCTCTACCTCTCTCTCTCTACCTCTCTCTCTCTACCTCTATCTCTCTACCTCTCTCTCTCTCTACCTCTCTCTCTACCTCTCTCGCTCTCTACCTCTCTCTCTCTACCTCTGCACGCCTCACACTGCTGCACGCCTCACACTACTGCACGCTACACACTGCTGCACGCCGCACACTGCTGCACGCCTCACACTGCTGCACGCCTCACACTGCTGCACACTGCTGCGTTACTCACAGTGCTGCATGCTGCACACTGCTGCATGCCTCACACTGCTGCACGCCTCACACTGCGGCACACTGCTGCATTACTCACACTGCTGCATACTGCTGCACAACACACTGCTGCACGCCACACACTGCTGCACGCCTCACTGCTGCACGCCTCACACTGCAGCACGCCTCACACTGCTGCACGCCTCACACTGCTGCACGCCGCACACTGCTGCACGCCTCACACTGCTGCATTACTCACACTGCTGCATGCTGCTGCATGCCTCACACTGCTGCATGCCTCACACTGCTGCACGCCTCACACTGCTGCACGCCTCACACTGCTGCACACTGCTGCATTACTCACACTGCTGCATGCTGCTGCACTCCTCACACTGCTGCACGCCTCACACTGCTGCATGCTGCACACTTCTGCACGACACACTGCTGCACGCCACACACTGCTGCACGCCACGCACTGCTGCACGCCTCACACTGCTGCACGCCTCACACTGCTGCACGCCACACACTGCTGCGCGCCTCACGCTGCTGCATTACTCACACTGCTGCATGCTGCATGACACACTGCTGCACGGCACACACTGCTGCACGCCTCACACTGCTGCACGCCTCACACTTCTGCACGCTGCACACTGCTGCATTACTCACACTGCTGCATGCTGCATGCCTCACACTGCTGCAGGCCTCACACTGTTGCACGCCTCAAACTGCTGCATTACTCACACTGCTGCATGCTGCATGCTGCACACTGCTGCACGACACACAGCTGCATGCCTCACACTGCTGCACGCCTCACACTGCTGCATTACTCACACTACTGCACGGCACACTGCTGCACGCCACATACTGCTGCACGCCACACACTGCTGCACGCCACAAACTACTGCACGCCTCACACTGCTGCACACTGCTGCATTACTCACACTGCTGCATGCTGCACACTGCCGCACGACTCACACTGCTGCACACTTCAGACTGCTGCATGCCTCATACTGCTGCATTACTCACACTGCTGCATGCTGCACACTGCTGCACGCCTCACACTGCTGCACGCCACACAACACCACCACATCACTCAGGGACACCACCATATCACTCTAGGACACCACCACATCACTCTAGGACACCACCACATCACTCTAAGATCACTCTAGGACACCACCACATCACTCAGGGACACCACCACATCACTCAGGGGCACCACCACATCACTCAGGGGCACCACTCAGGGGCACCACCACATCACTCAGGGACACCACCACATCACTCAGGGACACCACAACATCACTCAGGGACACCACCACATCACTCAGCAACAGCACCACCACATCACTTGGGGACACCACCACATCACTCAGGGACATCACCACATCACTCGGGAACACCACCACATCACTCGGGGACACCACCACATCACTCAGGGACCCACCACATCACTCTGTGACACCACCACATCACTCTAATACACCACCACATCACTGTAAAACACCACCACATCACTATAATACACCACCACATCACTCAGCCCAACCACATCATCACTCAGCACCACAACAGCATCACTCAGCACCACAACAGCACTGTCCTTGTTGCTACCAACAAGCATTGCCATAGCCAATAGGACTCGCATTAGGAAAGTGTAAGCTATTGGCTTTGTGAATAACAATGCTATTAATTTATATATTTTCAAAGCTAACACATATTTAAAAAAAATGTCATTTACAATACCAACAGCTCACACTTTCCTAATGCGAGACCTATTGCATTGCAAATGCTTGTTGCCCTTGTTATCGCGCTGTTTTGCAAGCAGCTCTTACCTGGTAGTAAAGCAAACAGTGAAAACATGTGTGAGCAAACGTATTTCGGCTTCAAGTCCGAAAAGGAGCAACATTTTCACAACTAGGAGCCACATTAATTCAATTGCAAAGTCTGCTTGATACCAACTGCGCCTTCTCTGGGGGATTTGTCGCTTCTTCCTGGAGCATGACCGTAAAACCCTGGTCCAATCGCTGGTCCTCTCCAGACTGGACTACTGCAATTCTCTTCTTAATGGCCTCCCCAAATTCCACCTGTCTCCCCTTAAGTCTGTTCTCCATTCAGCAGCTCGTTTCATTTATGGGGCCAAAAGAAGCGACCACATCACACCCATGTTATCCACCCTCCGCTGGCTTCCCATCCAGGCAGGATCTATCTACAAAACTGCCTGCATCACCCACAAAGCCTTGCACTCCTCCTCTCCTCGCTATACGGCGAATAAGCTGAAACTCTCTGGAGGCTCTAGACCGTCACAAAATGCGGAAAATCTACTGCTTGAACCTCCCACTTTCAAGAAGGAAATATCAATGGCTTAATCCTTTTCAGGCAACGCAGTGAGAATCTGGAACTCACTTCCGCCTCAGCTCCGGACCACCACCTCCTCCCAGGCCTTCAAAACTGACCTCAAAGTTCTCCTCCTTCAAAGACACTTCCAAAGTTAATTCATGCCCTCACTATTATCTGAAGGAAGACCCTTTAGTATAGAACATTTCTATTCTCCATGACTATGGAAGTGCCTTCCCAGTGTGTTCGTGTGGTTTGAGAGACTGCCATTTATTGCAGTAATACCCTTTTACCTGTGTTTGGTACTCTTTTGTAACATGTACACGTCACTGTTCTCTTGTAACACACTGTTTGATACCTCTTATATTTTGTTTGCTTTCGATACTTGCACAAGGGCCACCATTGCCTACGTAACGTTTGTTCTTGTGCTTGAGTGTCCTCCATTTATTGCAGTATTATACCTCTACTTTTACTTTGTACGCTTTTGTAACCTGCACACGTCATTTTTTCCTCCTGTAATGCACCGTTTGCTACCTCTTGTATTTTGTTTGTTCACGATTGTCACTTTTGCCTCATGTAATGTAACTTTTGCTTTTGTAATTTGTTCACTTGTATTGTTCTCATGTTTCAGTTCTGTTCCTATTGTGCAGCGCTCTGACACCTTCGGGTAAAGTCTGCGCTATACAGCCGCGGTCGGTAGGGGAGTACCTGCCGGGGCGATGACGTGGGGAGGGGGAGGGGCAGGGTGGGGGTTAGTAATGTATGGATAATGGATGTTTGCAGGTAAGTAAACATATAAATAAATCAAACGAATTTCGTTGTGTGCACTGCATCCCCAAATGCAATGCAGTGCATGCAACGAAATTCATTTGATTTATATATATGTTTACTTACCTGCAAACATCCATTATCCATACATTACTAATCCCCACCCTGCCCCTCCCCCTCCCCACGTCACCGCCCCGGCAGGTACTCCCCTACCGACCGCGGCTGGCGCTATATAAACACGCAAAAATAAATAAATAAATAGGCGGGTGGAGAGGGTGATACAACAGTGGGGACCAGGACACAGACGTTCATGGAGAACTGACACAGCATGAAGCAATGCAATTAACTAAATAGAGTTCCCCAAATAACAGTTACACTGTCTAAGACTAATTACATTGTACTTGGTGAGTGCTGCAGTAAAAAAACAAACCAGAAGTGACATTGGCTGCCTAAACCAATTACAGGGCAGCAAAGAAGACCGACACTGGCTGAACAAATAGTTAGAAGCAGGCTAGAGCTACCTCGTTTACTGAATAGTACAGGGCTTGCCTACAGCGCATGCGCACTGCCTGCGCTCGACCTAAAAAAAAAAACAACACCCACACACACTCTCGTGGGGTAGCCGGGCGAAAGCCCTTTTCCTCTGCGAGTCCTCAGTCTTTCTTTTACATCTATACCGCGGTTGCAGTAGTTCGGCAAGTCTTTCGTTGATGTTTATGCCCTCTTCGACGTGCTGGCTAGGTTGGAGGTTTTGGTATCAGAGGGAGGAATCTGTTCGCTGTTGGATCTTTCCCGTCGGTGTTGCAGAAGCTGCAAACGTTAACTGTGTTCCGGTTTAGCGTAACTATCCATCTGTAGAGTGTATGACTTTGGTGAGTGCGAGGGCTTTGGTCCTCTTTCTGTTTCTATAGTTAAGCGTGCAGTTGTTTATTTATTTATTTATTTATGTATTTAATGCATTTTTATAAAGCGCGGACTTTACCCGAAGGTGCCTATCTCCCTGCTCCTTAGCGTAGCCGTTCTTTTCTTTCTTAACTCTCGGTGTCTTACTGCCGTCGTCACACCCGTGCTTGTAGTCTACCACGAATTTGTCTGAAAGGTAGGGATTCTATAGTTGGCCCTGAAATTCGTTGTTTCTGGGATTGTAGGTGCGACCACACGAGGAGGCGTGCATCTCGCACAAAAAAAAACGGAAAACATTTATGTCACAGGTGACATCCCGGCGTGTGATTGACAATGTGGAACGGCGAGCAGACAGGTACTGAGCTAGGGTAGTGTTTTCCGCTCATTCAACTAGCAGCTGAGCTATATAGAAGGATGATGTTTCTGCTATGGCAGGGTTGCACCTCATTTTACATACGAGTAGAAGGAAATCGAGATGCTGTACGTTTTTATTAAAACCGCATTTTTGTTGAGTGCATTTGTTTTCTGTGTACAGCATGCATTTCAGAGGTCGTAGTGGGCAGGGAAACGACACCCCGAAGCATTATTCATTCGATCTAAACAGTTCACACACTTTTTTATTAAAATGATACCAACCCTCCACCCATTTTCAAACTGTTATGAGTATTCTCTCCGGTTCTTTTCCAGTCATGATTACTGTCATGTGGTTTTCATCATGCTAACGTGCATGTTATATACCTTGTCACATGTTTGCATCAATTCTGGCATGCATGTATTGCACTATACCTTGACTGTATGTTTCTTCTTCAAACAACAATAAATAACTGCACATATAAACAAGCATTGGCATAGGCAAACAGATCTCGCCTTTGGGACCTTATAAGTGTTTAGCCATGCAACAGTTAATGTTGTTGCACCAAGGATATTGTGCTACATAACTAAATACTTGTATGTTCTGAAAGGCGAGACTTATTTGCTATGGCAATGTTTTTATAGCATGACTGTTTCTAAACACTACTACAAAGTAATGAATTGTGGGCTACTGAAAAATATTGTTCTAGCTTTTTTTGCTTAAAAAGTAAATGTGGAACAGCTTTACAATTAGTTTTAATGATAAAGTAGCAGGAAGGCTAAAAATATAAAATGTACCTTCTGAGCAATGTGCAGTAATAATTTTTTAGCATACATAAAACACCCAATTAGAGCTTGGTAGTTTGGATTTTATTTTTGAGCTATTGGCATTGCTAATATGTGTTGTTTTTTTGGCACCTTATAAGTATGTAACCAAAGATTTTGGCAATGGTTGGTCCAGGAATATCTGACAAATGTTAGTTGAAATTTTATTGCAAGAATTTTTAGTTAACATTTTTAGTACATTTAAAGTAAGTTGAGTGAAAAAAATATTTATGATGTACATTTATACATGTTTTATAAACATATTCATTCTGTTGCAATATCTTTTAATATTTTTGTAAATATTACTTTACATGTCTACGGTAAATATGGCATAAGTGCATCGGATAAGTCTTTCACATCTGTATTGATCATAAACCAGTCCATTAGAAATTCATTGCTAATATCCATAGATTGATATTTTTCAGTATTGTGAAGTTGTGTTGTTATTGTAGATGGCCCCAGAAATCTGTGCACACGCAGCAGCCACAGGTTCAAATGAAAGCAGGGCTGACTCTAAGTTTTATCCTTCCTATAACTTGAGAAGAGAGGCAGCATGTGCTAGGAGAGAGCGCTTGCTTATATGGTGGCTGTATAGAGCAGCCCGTTTTAATGTATTATACTAAAATACATGCTAACAGATACTTTTGTCAAAATCCGAATATTTTTAGTGCAGTTGTTAGATATGTAGCAGTTATTGGCAGACATCAACAAGCCACAAAAACAGATGGCTCCAGAAATCTGTGCGCACACAGCAGCCACAGGTTCAAATGAAAGCAGGGCTGACTCTAAGTTTTATCCTTCCTATAACTTGAAAAGAGAGGCATCATGTGCTAGGTGAGAGCGCTTGTTTATATTGTGTGTGTAGAGAGCAGCCCCTATTTTAATGTATTCTATACAAAAATACATGCTAGCAGATACGTTTAACAAAGTACGATTTTTCAAGTACAGATGCTAGATATGTAGCACAGAAATTGGCAGAGATCAAAAAGCCACAAAGTTATTTAAAAGGAACCGGTTGACAAGGGAGGGTGAGGCAGGCAGTGGAAGGGAAAGTAAAGAAATATAAACAAGCGCGCACAGCCACGTTAATTACAAACAGATGGCCCCTGCTCGCTGTTGCTCGCTCCCGCAAGGTGGATGCCACCACAAGCAGGAGTGCTTGAAAAGTGCAGACCGATTTCTAAAGGTCACCTCCTAGTGCACCGCATGCGCGCTGCACTAGGCTTGACCTAAAAAACTGGCTGACATGCCGATTGACTGCAAAGGGCGCGTGATTATCTTCGTCTTACCAGACTGTTATAACTATTGGGAAAGGACCGATTTCCCACTCTATTGCAGCTACTATTTACAAAACGCCCTGAGGAAGTTCCAGGCCAGACGGCCGATGTAAGGGGGCGAAACACATGTTGGCTGTAAAATGTTCTCACCAGGCTATGAAACATCACAAAAATATATTGGATTTGATTCCAAGGAACTTTTGATTACTATACTTACTCGTTCCAATATTCTCACTAGAACTCTAATCATAATGCGGAAGAGGTTCCCATTGTCACGAACGAGGAAACCCCACCGGATTAGCTCTATTACCATTGGTTCGCTGAGGCCTAGAACCCTTTACCCCCCCCCCCCCCCCCCTTAACTTTGAACATAAAAAAAAACATCCGACACTGAATGGTTGAATGCCCATGATTTGAAAGTAGGGGAAAAGGATCTCTTCTACTCTAGTGACAGAAAGGTAGATAGAGAAGCAATCCTTTTTCTCCGGGGTGCCTGCTCTTGAGAGAAATCTGGAATTCGACCTTTTAATAGCACCTATAAAAGAAAGGTTTGCCCTAGATACATGAAGCTTATTAAAAACACAACTTTTGACATCACTGTAAACGTTTCAAAGCACTCTTTTTGTTGTTGTTGTTTTTTTGCAACAGCCTAGTTATACTGTGCGCAACTTTCTTACACTGTGTGTAATTCATTTTTCGAAGTAATGACTCACATATTCACATTGCTTCATATCACAGGCTCAGAACATTTAGCACTATAAAAACGTCATTGTTTTGCCAGTGCACGGACCAGGATTCAAATTGGTGACCATCCAGTTACACCATGGACATCTGAAGTGATCGCTCTAACCAACTGATCTAGCCTTCCAGAAGAATGCTTTTCCCACAGATACATTTAAGATGGATGTCGATTTCATATAAGATGTATGCATTATATTTTATATGCAGTTAACTGCGATTGAAAGGCCAGAAAAATAGTTATGGAATATTTTGTTCTTATTAGCCCCATCATACCCCTGCAGGATCACAGTTCCCATACTTTTCTTTATGCACTTTGACTGCTGATGCAGTTGCTTTCCCAAGTCAGCTACTTCACTGTTCATAAATACATCAGCGAGTAGACATAAAGAGGCATTCTGGTTTCAGCTGCCCAGTGTCAGCTAACAGTAATGCAGATGAAAACCCTACTGAGGCAACACTCCAGCCCACTTATCTCATTTTACTGGAACATGCTACTAAGCAGGACGCTTTATATATTAGTCTTGCATGTCCAGAGCACTTAAAATAGGTTTGCCCCTGTCCAGTGTAGAGAAGAGAAGCTGCAATTCAGTTAGCTGTCTAACGTGCAACACACAGCTCTGGTTTTTCTCACCTTTGCGCCAGTATTGAGTGCTCTTATGTAGTTTAATGAAAATGTTTGCCTTGAATTGATTTAATTTACTTCTTTGTTATCTTCTATATTGATTTGTTCTGTTATGTAATGATTTGTATGACTTGTACTATAATTTGACGTCTGTTTAGTAAACGTTTCCCTAAAATGTTAAGGCAGGCATTGGACCACCTTCGGATTCTCTATTACTGATGAACAAAGTCACCTTTTTACAAACAGTCAAGTATTATATCTTGTTTTTTTTAATTTCACAAGAATTTTTTATTGAGAGAGATGAGTAAGCATTACAGGCGTGAGCAGAAATCATGCATGGTTCCGGTATCAACAAGAGCAAGTACGCAAGAGTAACGGGAACAAAGGAGGGGTAAATTAAATTAACATAAGGAACGAAAAACAATAATCAATTTAAACAAAAACAGTAATGTAAAGCACAGGCATTGCATCAGTACATTTACAAAGGTTACAGTCATAGGTGGCGCAAGGTAGTCATATAAGTCAATGAGGATAGTCGCTTGGGCAGGTAGGCAGCCCGAACTATGGGCAGGGTGTATATGTGCATAATCATGGTGGTTTAAATAGGTCGAAGTGAGCGTCCAGCGAGGACCATAGGTTCCTATAGGGGGGGCGCCAAGGTGTAGCTGCCAGCGCAATATTGTCGGCTCCTCTGAGGTTCGATACCCAGTTGAGCCAGTGGGGGAAAGAAGCTTTGCCAGTGTCCTTGCAGTTGTTCAGTATGAGTTTGACCGCTGCTGTCAAAAGTAAGTCAAGTAGGGCTTTATCATTTTCATTGAGGTTAACAGCTTTGGTGAAACCCATGACTAAGGTTGCAAATTCCCTCGGGAGCGAGACATGCAGCACTTTGGTGATAAATTCGAAAATTCTATCCCAGTATTCGGACACACAGGGGCATTTGAATATTAGATGTTCAAGGTCCCCACCCTCTGCCGTGCAGTTCCAGCAGGAGTCATCTTCCTTGATGTTGTGCAGGAAGAGTCTCCTAGGAGTCCAAAAAGCTTTGTGGAGAAGCCAGAATTTAGATTGGGATAATGTAGGGCTGATTTTGTGTCGAGAGGCAGATTCCCATATTCTGGCCCACTCTGCTTCCGAGGTTTTATATCTTGTTTTATTTCCCAAAATGCTTAATAAAAAACATGAGACTTTGAAAGAAAATGAAATTTAAAATATTTAAATTGGCGTAACTGATGCACCTTTAAAAACAATTTCATATAACATATTGTAATTCTACAATCATAAATGCCATACTAATATCAACAGAGTGGCCATTGGTACTTTTTTTCTTCTTAAAAACTCCGACTGATCTGAAAACCTTTTTGCATGCTCTCTGTGTTGTACAAAAACGTATTGTGCAAGACAACGTTTTATCTGTCCTTCCCTCAAAACACAACAGTGGCTTCTGTTAGCATCTTGATGTTGTTACCATTAAAAATAGGTTTCAAGTATTTCTTGTGGGCATTGTGTAGTTTGGTACATTTACATAAAATATGTTCTTTAGTTGCGTTATAAGAAAGGCACAGTCGACATAGGGTGTCTTTCTCTGTTTTCTTCTATGCTCCATCAGATTGCCTAGAAAAGGGTTTTTTGATTGTAAATTTATGTTACAGTCAAGAAAGGCTTGACGTTTTGTTTTGTGTGCAGGCAGCAAATCATCAGATCAGTTGATTTGTAGAGCGCTTCTCAAAATCCGAGAAGGGTGATTGATTGAATGAGAGTGATTGATTGATTGATTGATTTTATGTTTTTATATTTCAGGGTTTAAGCAATATCGTTCTTAAATTGACTAATTTTTAGATATTTTTTTATTAGTAATTTAGGTTCTGTTCTGGTCCTCTTCATGAGAATGGGAAGCGCTGGTAAAATATATTCACGGTCGCAATTGAATGGTGGCCTTGTTATGGTGTTTATTACCTGAAAAGTTGAAGATTTTTTTAAAATTCGGTTCCCTTCAGAGAAGTTTTCCCTTCAGAGATTACACAGTAACAGAAATAGTTCAGAAAGTCATTGGTATTTTTTGTTCACATCGATTGAGCCCCGAGTTCTACCTTCAATATGGATTGAAAAAGGTTTTAGGTTCAAAATGCTTTTGCATGCAGTTTAAGAAGAGTTTGTTGAGTTTTTCAATATCTTGTTTATTCAGACCTATTGCTTTATGTTATATAATCGAAGGTGTTCGATTTGTGTTGCTAGTCCTGATTGAAGATTTGATGGCTCCTCACTTACTGGTAATGAATATTACTGGTAATTAATCAGGCCAGTACCTCTACGTTCTTTGTCCTCGTCCCAGTCATCACTTGTTGAGGTATACCCAAGCCCGTTGGGCCTTTGGCAACAGAAGCTTCCCTGCCCCCCTTTTTTTTAAAGCTTGTGCACACTCAACAAACAGCAGGAAATACATAATAAATAAAGTGATGTGATTCAACACCCAGAGGTTTTAATGAAATAAACTAAATCAAAACTTATATTCAACTACAATATAAATTGATTTGGACTTTGCCGACTGCAAAACTTGGACACCATTCCACTTTGCTTTCTTGGATAATATTCTGCAATTGGTAGTGTCTGACAAACGTGTGTTCACATGCCCAAGTTCCATCTCTGTATATTTCTTCAAGTGGAACCCCCCCTGAAACTCTTCCCGTGAGGCTGCCACTTCTCTAGTAAAGCGACCCTGAATATGACTAGGGAACAGAAGATCTTGACTTGATTAAGCTAAAGAAAATATCTATTTGATTGTCCGGCTCAGTTATTTTTGAGTCTTCCATACCTTGATCAAGTAAGAAAAAAGTGATAGACTGTCTGATTTTCTGTACTTACTGTATTTGTCAATGTAAACAAACTAGAAATGTTTAACATCCAGTAAATGAAGCAGTCTTTCATCTTTGGAAACAGGAGTGGTAAAGAAAGAAGGAAGATCAACCCTTTTGAGATTAGTGAAACCTTGAATTAACCTTAAAATAACATTAAGGATCAAGACTACTGCATTGCTCAAAACTGGTTGTCTACACAGAAGAGCCAAAAGCTTACCCAAGGATGCACAGATGTGATACACTAGAGAGACATTTTAAATCCACCAAAAACTCCAGAACAGAAGAAAGTGCACAAGAAATGACAGACATTATGAGAAATGCACCAAGAGTTAAATTGAGACCAATTTCTAGGATATGATTTAAACGTTGAAGGGCTTCTCAAACTTGGAACAGCCCCAACAACCTGTGAGGAAAGGCATTTCTGTAACTGCTTCAGCCTTTCAATCTCCAGATCAAGAGGGTGGCTTTCAGATGGCTGACAAAGTCCATCCCCCTCAGTGGCGGAGGATATAAGGGAAGGATGCAAGGCGGAAGCACAGCCATCCTATTCAAGAGTGGAAACCCGGTTCTGCATGGCTAGCAGGGGACCACTAGGATCACATTCACTTTTTCCTTCAAGAAATTCAACAATAGCTTTGGAATCCAAAGCAAATGGAGTAAGCACCTAGAGAAGCTTTCTTTGTCACTGTATTTAAATGGCATCCACTCCCCATGCACCTCCAGAAACCAAGAATAGAACATTTTTGTTGAGTGCATTTGTTTTCTGTGTACAGCATGCAGTTCAGATTTCGAAGTGGGCAGGGAAACAACATTCCCAAGCATTTTTCATTTGATCTAAACAGTTCACACACTTTTTAGGTCGAGCCTGAGCCAGCGTGCATGCGCTGCTCTGCGAGGCTTCTTGTAAGCACTCTAAACTACTCCGTGTGGGTCTGACTCCTCCCACACATAGGATTGGCTTTTGCGTGTGTCTTTCAGTAATGAAAGCACGCAAATGGCTAAAGGCGGGTGCATGTCCCACTTTCTTGTTTAATGTTGACTCCCACTGCGTTTTGGTCTCGGGAGCGAGCAGGGGCGCGCAGGGTGGCAGCTGCATTCCTCGTGGGGGATCAGGTTGCTAATTAAACACAAAGCGCAGTGCTTTTTTGCAAATGCTTGTTGAAATGTTGATTTCAACTTTAACTATTCTATTTTGGAAGCTGTGCGCCTTTTATTTGATCAGCAGTACTCCGCCTCACAGTCTCCGCACTTCATGTTTTAGAATGGCGGCCATTCTTAACTTTACATTTATCTACATGGTGCATGCTTTCAGACCGATGCTTATTTAAACGGTGCTTAATTCTTTTATATTGGAGGTCACGCCGCCTATCCCTCTCACTCCGTTGCTCTGCCCCGCTGCTTGTTTTCCAGAGCAGCCACGCTCCCTCAGCCACTGGTCAAGCAAGTCCTTCTGGTATCCATGCCCCTCCAGCTGGTCTCGCTTCACCCCACCGCTCCCTCTGCGAACATAAAACAAACAGTAGGGAGGGGACGTATTTTGAGGGCCAGTTCGCCCTCCCACTCTTCATTCTTTTTTTGTAACTCTTTTTTATTATTGACAAAGAGCAAACAAACAAGGCAATTGAAGCAGTGTAGCAGGACATGTGTTCAACGAGGAAGGAAAATGCATTACAGTATAATACAGTGAATCATTAATGTAGGAGGGGGGGCAGGGGAGAAACCAGAGTCGAAAAATATACAGGCTAAACAACCCGAGGAATGTCGGGTCAGGGGGAAAGAGGTACATCCGGAATATCTGCTAGGGAAGGTGTGCAAATATCTCCACGGTAGGAGTTCCATTGACCCCAGATTTTACCCCACTTCTTAGGTCTGCTCCGCGCTACATACACCCTTCTCTCTGAACATACACCAGTCCATGTTCTCCTTCCAAGCAGAGACCGTGGGCAGCCTCTGGGAACCCCACAACTGAGCAATATCTCTCTTGGCAACCATATTCCCAAGGGTCGCCCACTGCGTCTGTGCCACATCATAGTCATTCGGTTCCCATACATTCAACAGACAACGCCTGGCCTCAGGCGACAGTGCAACACCCGTGACCTCCGTCATCACAGCATGTATTCGAGTCCAAAACACAGCCACTTCCGGACACTCCCATATTATATGGAGGAAAGTACCAAGAAAACCACAACCACGTTTACACAGCCCATCAACAGAATAACCCCCACTCTTCATTCTTAAACGGCTTTTACAGAGAGTGACTTATTCAGGTGTAAGTCACAATATCTGAGGAGCGCACAGTAAGGAAAGAAGTGATGCAGCTTGGTTATTTTAACTAGTTATTCTCTATTTTCCCTGAAGCACCATGTAGAGGGTGTGTGTACTAGATGCTGTAAAAATATAAGTTTAAAGAGGCATATTGTTTCTATTAGTGATGACTCAGTGCAGAAGGCTAAATAGCAATCATGATGGATGTGTGAGGGCAATGAAAGGGGGCACTGCTTTCATTTTCGCCACAGTAGTACATTGAACAGTAGCGGCTTAAAGCCCCAGATATGTCCTGGTTTCGATCGTGTGCTGTTGGTTGTAAAATTCTGCAAGTCAAAGTCGACTTTTTTCACATGTATCCAGCCCAGCCAAGCGCCTCGCATTTGGGGGCATAGTGTGATGCATTTTAAGGCTTATTGTTGCATCACTGCATTGATATTTAATGTTGCGCTTACTAAACGAGGTTAATATAGGCAGGACTAGGTATCTGCTTCTGCCAGGTGCCCCAGGCAGTCTGTCTGAGAGCTGGGCCTGGGGTGGAGGAAAGGTGACTTTGCACAGCCCGGAAAGACTGGTGTTGTGCTGCATGGCCCTGGAATGATCACAGTTAAGTCCACCAGGGCGCTGGGACAATAAGATCATGCCAGAGTGAGCCCCTTACCAGCTTTGAAGGCTTTCCACACTAGCTGCACCCGGGACGTGCAATCAACCTCGCTCAATTTCGTCAGAGCCACAGCAACCACAAAGTACATGTGTGCCTCTTTGAATGACCGGCCCTGCCCTAGAAGTTTGTCCCATGGCACTCTATGTGGAGACCAAGTCCCGCCTTCCCTCCCTATCCCCCCGCCTTGACTTTCTGTGGGTGCTGCATGTGCTCCTAGCTTGGTATTTCAGTTAAAAGTAACAGAGTCACACGTAAGTGTGGACTCCTGCAGATCTGTGCAGTATTCAGTGCCAGAGAGAACTTGCTCGAGCTATAAGCAGTATAGTTCACAGTCAGTAGGTCAAGCACACATGCCGTCATTTCATGTCTTTTATTGCTTGGTTTTTGCTTGCTTTACTGGTGTGAGGGCAATTACCGGGATGGGGCGAGTGTATGATGTAGAGAATTGTGGAGAAGTGTGGCTCAATGGTTAGAGCGGCAGACCCTGATCCAGAGGTCTGGCCCGGGACCAGGGTTCAATTCCCGCCTCGGCGGGTCTTGGGCTCAATTTCCTCGGACTTGATAATTCTCGCCTCAGTGCCTATTCTAATCATGGGTCCCACTCTGCAACTCTGGGAAATAGCTTGCTTAATCTCCACAACGGCCTCAACAGCGCTGGGATGCCTGGCTTCACCTTGCGGGTGCCCAGGAGTGGACATTTCACAGGGAAAAGCCAGGAAGGGTACAACAGCGGTATGCGTACAGCGCCAGGACACCCCAGTTGGGGTATAAGTGCGCTTTACAAGTACAAATTTAATTTCATTAAATAATCATTCCACTAAGGGTGGTTTTCCTGGTCAGCGGGGGCAGCGATTCACTTCCAAGTCACGTTATTGTCTTGTATAATCTGTTCCAATCAAATATGTCAAATAAAAACTAGCGCTCACCGAATGCACCAATATATTTCATGGAAGTCTTGGTTTAATTTATTGACACTGGCAAGAGCAGCAGTTTCTAAAGTCACCTAATCTTCTCCTCTAATGCAACAAGCAGCAAGGCGTTTCAACTCACTCATGATTTAAATTAAGGTAGTTTGTAAAATAAACTAAATTCGACTTCATGATGGTGTGAAAGAACACAGAGTCTTCTGGTATGTATACAAATAATTTTCCTGGGGCCCTTTGTGGAGAACCAACATGGATGTGCAATGCTTGGGTCACAATAAGTCATAGAGTAGTTTGAGATACCCCGGCCATGAGGTGCAGCTTGCATTTCTAATCCTTTCTGATTTAATCTTGGCCTGATGTCGCACTGTGGTATTGCATGGAGAGGCGGCTGTATCAATAAAACATTGTATACTTGAGAACAGCTGGCAGAGAAAAGAAATGCCTTGTCAAATGTGGTTATGAGAATGGTTTCCCAATATGAACCGTCCTTTGGTTCTTCCAGACCTGCACTGTCCTAAGGTTACCCGCTATGGTTAGTGACCTTCCATACCAGGGGTTTCACAGCAGTTTTTAATGGGTTTTTTTGGGGAGCTTTTCATATCTTAAAGCGGGTAATTTGTTATATTTATTTCTTTACATGGTTGTTATTGCTTGGTTTTATCCATGATCGTGTCACTCATAGGGTCTCTAACTAGCAGTGAAATGTAATTCAAATGTACACTGAAATCAACCATCTCAGCACCAGCGTATCACCACCTCCGCACCAGCACAACCTCAACATCAGCACAGCACCATCTCGGCATCAGCACAGCATCACCTCCGCATCAGTGCACTACCACCAGCACAGCCCCAAAACAGCACCAGCGCAGCCCCACCTCAGCAGCAACTTTGCACCAACGCAGCACCTCTTTCGCATCAGTGCAGCACCACCTCAGCATCTGTGCAGCATCATCATCTCAGCACAGCACCAACTCAGCATCACTCAGCACCACCTGAGCACCAGTGCAGCACCATCACCTCAGCATGACTCAACACCACCTCGGTATCACTCAGCATCACCTGAGCACCACCACAGCACACCCTCCGCATCAGCACTGCACCATCTCAGCATCCGCACAGCACCACCTCCACATCATTGCACCACCAGCGCAGGCCCAACTAAGCACCAGCGCAGTCCCACATCAGCAGCAATTCCGCACCAACGCAGCACCACTCTCAGCACAGGACCATCTGAGCTTCAATGCAGCATCACCTCAGCATCAGTCAGCACCAGTGCAATACCACCACCTCAGTACCACAGCATGTCTCAGAACCACCTGAGTATCATTCAGCATCACCTGAACTTCACCTCGGCACCAGTACACCACCACCTCACCACCACCTCAGCACCACCTCAGTCTGCCCTTGGAATCTGGCATCTGTTTATTATCCCCTGTGACCGTCCGCTGCTTGTGTTGTAATTCAGGTACTATTTCCCAACCTCGGCCCTCCTGTTGTTTATGTTATCACCCCCATAATAAAAACAGCTATTAAAAAACAAGCATTTGAACAGGCAGGCAGAGGTTGCTAGGCTTGCAAGGACAAAAAAACTAGAAGTCATTTCATATGTTAATTCTTTTTTAATAAGGTCATTCAGTTGTACATAATGTCTTCTTGGTTGTATATCGGGTAACAAAAATGCTTATAGCACTTTTTTAGATTTCCCCTGGCGATCCGCTGCGCAGCAGCGTTCGCGCAGGCGAAATCTTTTGAGTACAGTATGTTGGCCTAATCCCGCCTCTCTGTTCCATTGGCTAGCTCCATAAATGGAGGCTAGCCATTGGAACAGAGATCTGCCCGTCATTGCCAGAACAGATTTGTGGGCGTTCCGTAGAAGTTTTACCTACGTCATGCGGCGGTGGGCGTGTTTAATTTTTTTTTTGGGGGGAGCTTTTTTTTTGTCATTCCTCCAGGCCGACCACCACCGGAAGAAGTCCAGGTGAGTGCTTAGTTTTATTTTTTTCTTTCCTTCTGCCTTTTGATTGTCCTTTCCCGCCCCCTCCCGCTGTCCGTGAGCCCGTTGCCGCCCCCCGCCCCCTCCCGCTGTCCGTTTGCCCGTTCGACTCCGTGGCACCGTCTCTCGATAAACTATGCCTTTTGATTGCCCTTTCCCGCCGTCCCTCCCGCTGTCCGTGAGCCTGTTCCCGCCCCCCCTCCCGCTGTCCGTTTGCCCGTTCCCGCCCCCCCTCCCGCTGTAGGTTTTCCCGTTCGACTCCGTAGCACCGTCTCTCGATAAACTCCCTCAATCACAAGCATGCTCTCACACGCTCAATGACTCACTGCTTTACTTCACACACTCAAATTCACGAGCATATTTTCACTCTGTGACTCGCTAGTTTACCCCACATGCCCACACAATGCATGCTACCAGCTCTGTGCACACGAAGGTGCAAAGAAGTCTTGTGGTGGTGGTAAGGAGGAGGCTGGGTCCGGTGTGTTTTTTGTTTTGTTTTGTTGTTGTCAGTTATGTGTTTTGCCTCTTGATGTTCTTAGTGGTAAGCATGCCTGTTTAGTGTTCTGCTGGGCACAAATGTGTGCATGGGGTCACTGATGGTGTTTCTGGTAATGTCCGGCGTATGCTCTGTCTGCTTCACAGTGGCCCATGGATATCGCTCTCTGACCGGCCCTGACAGACTGGGGCTCAGTGCCACACAGCTTTGTCTGCTGAAATGCAAATAAGGCCGTGCTAATGTTTAACGAGCTCAGTGGCACCGCCTGGTATCCCCACAGTCCACCCTAGTAGACTCGAAACGGAGTTTTGTTCACGGTTTTCGAAGTAGGGGATTTTTTTTTGGGTGGGGGGCTGCTTTGTCGGAGCTGGCCAAACTCTCCCCGCCTGTGAACACCCTTTCACCAACTCCCAGCACAATTAGACCGCGAATTTAAGAGATCCGGGCCTCCATATCCTTTCAGGTGAACTCCACGCTCCTTAAACTCATTAATTTAGAAGCAGGCATTTTGAAGGATTACACATTTAATTTGAGTACATGGTTTGATAGGCCGATGCACATGAATGCTTCACGGAGGTATTCTGTTCTACATTCAGTAATTAAAAAGCCTTGCTTTTGGGGGGCGGAGGGGAGGATATTAAGACACTAATTAAATGTTTGCTGTTTTGCGCTTTACTTTCTGTCCGGGCTGCCCCGGTTTGGCGGTATTGTTCGCGTTTTTCATACGTTCCCTTGTACAGCTTCCCTTTGCTGGGCCTGAGGTGTAGTTAGCTGTCTGAGGGGCTCCAGCGCAGCCCATCTCTGTATGAACAGTCATATTGTACCGCGCTTGGTGGGGGCGTTATTAAATCCCAGGCCTGTCTTGTGAGAACACTTTTCTCCGGGACCTCATTAGTTTGAAAACATGTATACAATTACTTCCAGGCAGTCGGATAATGTATCCCCCGTCCTACTGCTTGCACCTCCCAACATATGATGGCTTTCCTGCACAGGGATTAGAACATTCATTCCACTAAGTGTTTTGGGGGAGTTTTAAAACTAAATGTTGATAAATTCTCTTTTAAATACGTTTGTAGTGCTTCTAACTTAAGGTACACATTCACCATTGCCTTATACACTCAAAACTTCGAAAAGGGGGCTTTGTGGTGTAGGCACATTTCTGGTATTGCCTGGTTCGCCCTCACCTAGCCGAACATATCAAATAGCATTACACGTGGGGTACTGTCCATGGCAAACTCATGGCTTCTCGAATAAGTAACATGGCGGTGCTGTGTGTGCAGCAGTAGGTGCCCTGTGGGTTCCTAGGGGTCGCATGCAGAAGGCTGTATTTCAACCTCTGCTTTCATGGAGCATACCAGTGCATTCTGGGGGGCCGTAATCT